>NW_026889825.1:1452500-2092500 GCF_033153115.1 Saccostrea echinata
GATCAGTTATATGTTAAATGTATATATGCATTAATATCCTCACTTCGATTTAAATAAATACATACATATTAAAAAATATACATATTCTTTTGTTCTAGATCACACGCGCGGGTTCGTCAAGTGCAAGTGTTTTGACGAAACCCGATATCGTTACACACATAAGTTAACTGTATACTATAACTATGCATTATTTTGTATCAGCATGTATAAGCCATCGATATAACTGAATTTTATAAATCCTCTGAGATGATTCTTCTGCATGTACATAAAAAGGTAAATTTTGGTGCGGAAATGTAGATGATTACTGATCTTAATGCATATTTTTTCATTCCTTTTTTCATTGTTTTTATTTTCACTTTGGACAGCAACTTACCGTACATGTATATCATTATTATTTCGCTTAAGGTCTAGTGTGATATCTTTGCTACATTCTCTATTAATTCTGTTTACAATTTAAGTCATGCCTGTTAACACAGTTAACAACAGTATTTTGAATTATTTCGGGGGGGGGGGGGGGGGGGATTTCCTGATAACTTATAATTTGATGGTATCATCCAGCTGAGTTTAAATCATATAAATAGAGACAGTATCTTAATTTCATTATTCGAGAGCTTTAAAAACTTTTCAGCAACATCTCAAATAATTTACAGTCTTTATGACGTCACAACTGACCTATTATATGTACTAGTAACGTCATATATTAAATGACCTAGTCATAGTAAAATCCACTAAGTTTTTCCAGATATTTATTTCAGAAAATGTATTTAGTTGACTCTTTTTCACATTTTGCGTTTAAAATGAATAATGGACTGATTTTCTAGCATATTTTGTGAAATTTATAATTTATAATTTTTTATTATTACATGTATTGAATATAAACGATTGATTCACAAATCAGTGATTATTTGATCCATCAAAATTTAAATATAAAATCAAATTTCATATTGGCCACAGCCACGAACAACAACGATAATAAACATACTGATTTGTATCTGCAATATCTATATCTATATCTGTGGGAAGTATAAAAGTTGTTCTTGACTGTGGCCACATTTAACTTACGGAAAATCTGTCGAAAAAACGGCATTTTTTAAACGTGTTTATGAAACCATCGATTTTTCCAACCGTCGCACGTGCTTGATGGCGCAATATATAACGAAATGAGTTATGGTATGGAAAAAAGTATGTTGTCCTCTAACATTTAACGTATAGTACTCCTCTTGAATCTCCTCTTGAATCGAAACTTTATTTTTGTGAAAAACACAGGGTCAAATATGATGGTTCGTGGCTTTAGCTCTTTATTCAAATTAAAGCAATACTAAAATTAATTTCATTGCATGAGTAAAATATTAGTATGATCCTCATCTGCCCTTTTTTTCTTTTCTTTTTTTTTTTTTGGAAGACAATTTTGAATTTTTCTGTAAATTTTTATATAATTATTTCAAAGATCTGCAATTATAAAATATCCATCATTGAATAATAGCATCAACAATCCATCCATTGGGTATAAGAGTTAAAATTATTTCTTGCATGCTGTACAAAAGGGCTAGTCTGGTAGTTAAATTCTTATTGATGAATATACAGAAAAGTGATAAAAATCTCAAGAACAACAGAGAAAAAAGTGATCAGATCAAATTCTGTATTCTATACTTTCATTTTTTAAAAATTTCTTTTTAAACATGCAGATTAAAACCTTTTAATGTAATTACCCAAGGCTGTCTGCTTGCAAAAATTTCATTGTCATGTATATTTTTGTTATAAAAGATTATATAAAACAACAGTCAAAATTCATGAAAGTTTTGTTTCGCTTATAAAGAACAAATGACTGTCGTTGTGATCTACAGTAATATGGTTTTTTTTTTCTTTAACCTTTCTTTTTAATTACCCTTGACCTTACTATTGGTTGTGTTTAAAATTTAATTTCAAAGAAAAGATTCAAGGTATTTTCATGAAAATTCATGCACTAATACAAATTGAAGAGAGCTTTTCAACTGTGTCATAATTTTTTTTTACCTTAATCCTCCCTGTGACCTTGACTCACTGTTCCTCATTAGCAAGTTACACATTTCTTTTCATGTAATGCATTACTTAACAGGGTTTGACATTAACTTTTATGAGTACTAGACCAGTCAGGCAACTTCCAATAATTTTTACTAGCCCTGACCATAAAATCACTAGCCCTGACCAAACTTAAATCCACTTTTTATAAACTGCTAATTATAATGGAAAATAGTTTCTAAACCATACTACAATAAAGATACTGTCTCTCGCACCTGTTAAAATATATATTGACAGACTCTTCCATAGGTCACTAGCCATTAAGTTGGGTTAAGCGTGGCACACAAATATTATAAGCCTTAATTAAGGAACAATCAATGAACTTAGTATAAAAATAATTATCCTAAATATAAATACATTGTGAATTAAAGAATATATCATTCAATAACTTCATACTAATTTTAAATACTGAACGAAGTTAGTTCCCATCGCAACTTGTCTATTACAGCCGGGCTTAAAATAGCGATTTTGTCATGAGGGGAACTTTTCTTTTACAGAGCGATGGGTGATGTTTACTTTCAGAGAAGTAAGAATTTTAAAAAATAATAAAAATGAAAAAAAAAACTTTTTAGAATATTTATTTGAAAGACTGAAATGAGGGTTATCATTTATTGCATACACACGACCAGTCGGTCTAGTTCACGATAATTTTACATGACCTAACCACTCATTTACTAGACTGGGTCGGTCGGACGTGCCTTAGTGTCAAACCCTGCTTAACCAATGAACCCTTAGTGGGGCTTTCGTGTCATATGGACATACTTGTAATTTTTTTGTCAATCATATTTTAATTTGCATATTTATTAGGAATTAATGATTGAAAACATGGAGAAAATTTCAATTAAATAATGATATATACATATATTTGAATGCTAGGTGCTAAAAGTCTATGATTTAGCAGGATAACCTTCATATATTCATTTGCTTAGGGGTTTTTTTTCACACAAACCAACACAGGTAAATTAATTTTATATGTGTAGAATCCAGAAGACCAACATTACTATGATTTGTGAAATTGATATTATGTATAAATATATGCTGTGAAATTTAAGATTGAAATTGTTCAGACCACTATAGGCGTTTACTCCAGGACATATATAAGACATATACTTTATGCTTGATTTACTTCAAATGGAAAAAATATTTACATTCACTGAAGATTATCTGAAAACCACTTTCACCAATCAGTAAACACTGGTACACTAGTTAGAACCATTTTTTCAAGCCACCTGTATAAGTTTCTTATGCAGTGTGCTTTTTAATCAATGAAACATACAATGACTATATCATATCAATAATACAATATTTAACATACTTAAATCTACTTTAAATGATTTTATGCCTGCCTTCCCATATTCCATATAAATAAGAAGACTCACTCCCATATAAAGAATAAAAATGGTCATTTATTAAGGAGCACAAAGCATAAGAGCTGCATAAAACATAAAACCATGTAAAAAGTCGCAAAAAGAATATTACACTAAAATCAAGAACATGTGATGTGTTGCGACAGGTACAAAATACAACACTCCTTCAATAAATGACAATAAATCAAAAACATATATATATACATACAAAAACATTACAAAACTATCACCCAGTTGTATCCTGGGAAATGTACGGACTAGTTAAAATATTATGCAACAAAGTTTTGGCCATTGGAAGGACTAGATATAAAGTATGTCCTAAACAAAGCAGTGATATGGGGTGTTCATCTGCCCAATTGGTTGTAAAAATAAAATGAAGGTGGAGGGGAGGGTGGTGGCAGACAGTAAAAATATTGTGGATGTTTACATAAGGGACTATGAATGCGCATGCGCCGACTAGTTAATATGCATAAAAATCAAGTGCGCATGCTTGAACTAAAAATACCTATCAAAAGACAACATCAAAGTAAACATAAACAAATACATGTGTCCTGGTCAACATGCATAAACTATTTATTGACATAAATTTGTTTTATGCCTGCCTTCCCATATTCCATATAAATAAGAAGACTCACTCCCATATAAAGAATAAAAATGGTCATTTATTAAGGAGCACAAAGCATAAGAGCTGCATAAAACATAAAACCATGTAAAAAGTCGCAAAAAGAATATTACACTAAAATCAAGAACATGTGATGTGTTGCGACAGGTACAAAATACAACACTCCTTCAATAAATGACAATAAATCAAAAACATATATATATATACATACAAAAACATTACAAAACTATCACCCAGTTGTATCCTGGGAAATGTACGGACTAGTTAAAATAGTATGCAACAAAGTTTTGGCCATTGGAAGGACTAGATATAAAGTATGTCCTAAACAAAGCAGTGATATGGGGTGTTCCTCTGCCACCTTAACAAGGTAGGCTATATCTATCAGTTCTCTAACTGCTTTATCCTATAGGTATAGGCTATCTTGTTAACGCCCCATATTCAACATCATATACAATGCCTATGTACAAAGGGAAAGTAAGGGGTTGTGTACAAAATATGCTTTTTATCGCTAAGCAAATGGAAAAATACTATTGATATGAAGCAATACAATAAAAGAAAATACAGAACATGTTCTTAAAAGAATGTTTAATTACTTAGAGCCCCTGACTCCAAGTAAGTTTACAATGTGGTTTAATTGACAACCAGTAGCCCCTGTCTACATGGTTGCTATTGTAGTGGATATGAAGCCCCTGTCTACACAATCCGAATAGAAACACTTAAGTCACCTAAAATTTTAGTGTTGGGATTCTGATGTACTTTTTATAGGCAGATGAGTTCCATCTGCCCATACTTTGAATTTGCAATTCGGAGAACCCAAGTGAGGCAGCTGTGGTGGCAGCGCCAATTCGAAAACTATGCGTGTTGTAATTTTGTAAGTCTAGGTTACAAAAAGCTAAGACCGAACGCAACTGCTGTGTGAAGTACTGACGGGAGATGGGCAAACCGTCCATGAATGAGAACAAAGGCTCCGACTGTGAAGAATGATTTCTGAGATTGAGGTAATGCAGCAGAGCTTGGTACGGGCATACTAATGGGTCCTCAGTATTTTGTTGCAAGCGTAGTGTAGTTGTGTTTGCCTTTGAATGTTTGAAGTGAGGTATATTTATGTCTATGAACCTGTTAAGTGGACTGTTGCATCCTATAGACACATTACCAAAAAGAAGGAAATGTTGAGTTGTATTGTTTGTCTTGGTTATTTCTCCGACTCGTAAAAACGCACAAAACGCTAGAGTAAACATGGCACGTAAGAGTGATTTTGTGAAATCTGATGTAGTGGTAAAATCCAAAGCATGGATCAGTTTCCTCAAAACTGTTGGGGTTATTGGAAGCCTAGGGTCGGCTGTCGGTTTAGATTTACGGAATCCTTGGAGCATTTTACGAATGATGAAATGCTGTGTTATATCTGTGTAGTTTCCAAGCTGGAAGATGAAACTTAATGAAGAAATTAGTGTGGAAGTTGTGGATGCGGCAAATCCTTTCTGATAGCACTGTGCAATAAACCCTGATAGGTGTTGGACACAAGGTGGTAGTGGAGAAGCTTGGTTCCCAAACGACTGTTCAACGAAACATTTGTAAGATGAAAAGGCTGACTTGTAAGCAGATAGAGTTGACGGTGATAAAGAATTTCTAACTAAAAAGTCAGCTGTTTGGGTCAAATTGTCACTAATGCTGCCGGAACTGGAGTTGGCCTGCTGTCCATATGTGGGAAGCGGGCTCGGAATTCTTTCACCTGCAAGCGAGAAAGTAAGTCAGCAGCTGTATTAGATATTCCTGGAATGTGTTTGGCCTGAAAATGGATATTGTGTTTCAATGAGAGGATCATAAGACGTCTCATTAATTGCATAAGGTGGGGGTCTTTTGAAGTATTTTTGTTTATAACATGCACCACGGCTATATTGTCTGAATGTAAAACCACAGTACAGTTTTCCAAAAGGGGGGCCCATATCTCTAATGCAATAACAATGGGCAGAAATTCCCTTATTGAGATATGGTATTTCAACCACTCTGGAGTGAATTCATAGCAAAACCACTTTGTACCAAAAGTGCATCCGAATCCTACATTACTTGCATCAGTGAAAAAATGCAGTGAAGATGACGAATGAGTTATGCCAGATGGGAAAAAGGCTTTGCCATTGAAGTGTTCTAGGAACACACCCCAGGCACGCAGGTCAGCCTGTGCTTGTAAATTGAGCCGACGGTGATGGTAAGGTTTTTTGAGGCCAATTGTTAGATCTATGAGACGTCTTAAGAAAGTGCGGCCGGGAGGTACAACATTGCACGCGAAATTAAGCATACCAATCAAAGACTGCAATTCTTTCAACGTTGCAAAATGCTTTGTTTGGAATTTTTTGATTTCTGCCTTTAATTGTGTTAATTTGTCTTGAGGTAATCGTATTTCCAACTTCAGCGTATCTAATTCGAGACCTAGGAATGTGAGGGTTGTGGTTGGATAAACAGTTTTTTCGGATTTGATAGGCAGACCGATGTCTTTTGCTAGTTGATAAAAAGCTAGGAGAGCACTGTAACACTTTGAGGAGTTAGGTGAACTTATGAAAAGGAAATCATCCAAAATGTGTACACAATGCAAAACAGAAAATTTTGTTTCAAGAATCCATTGAAGGGCTGAGCTAAATTTTTCGAAGAGGTTACAAGCATAACTGAGGCCAAAAGGCAAGGTTTTATCGAAGTAATACTTGTTGTCCATCATGAAGCCCAGCAGTTCGAAATCATCCGGATGAATAGGAATTTGTTTATAAGCATTCTCAAGGTCTGTTTTGGCTAACAAGGCACCCCTCCCCAATTGTTTAATTATGGTAATGGCTGTTTCTACTGACTGGTATTGAACTGAACAGAACTCTTTAGGAATGTTAAGGTTTATTGAATTTCCCTCTGGGTAAGATAAATGATGGATTAATCGAAATTCCCCTGCTGCTTTTTTGGGCACCAATCCTAAGGGTGATATCTGAATGTTTGGGAATGGTGGGTTCGAATAAGGTCCAGCTACACGGTTAGCTCGCAATTCACTGGTGAGTTTACTATCAAGAATTTTTTCATTACCCTTAAGAGACGAGAGGTTCTTGGAAATCCGAAATGCACGCTGACCTTGGTATGGGATCTTAAAACCGAAGGTAAATCCTTGAATGAGAAATGAGGTTAACGTGGAATCATAACCCTCAAGATAACTAGCCAATTTATCAACCTTAATTGGTGTAATGATACTTATATCTTTTTCACTTGGACAAAGGTGCTGGTTTGTTGGATGTGCTACTGGGTTTATTAGTGTTTTGTTTTGAAAAGCCTTGTTTTGATCGGTTGTAGCATCGTTGACGAGGGTGCTTTCCCGCACAGTACTGACAGACATGCTGGTGGGGGCAGTTGATTTTATTGCATGATCCAAGATTGTTGTAGGAGTAGCAGTAGCTATGTTGCTTGGGTTGGGCACGAAAGGGCTGTTTCTTGCTTTTAAGCTTGAAGTCTAGGCCCGAGACTAAAGCTTCTTGATATAGTTCAATATTTTTCTTATCCCATGCACACGAGGAAGGTTCTTTTTCGCGCCAACGCCGAAATTTTTCGTCATACAGTAAGGCCGCTCGATCCCCACAAGAGTCGGCGATTTTTTGCACAGTGTGTGCGTAGGTCATCAGTTTACCAATTTCATGGGGGAATTTCTCCGCATAAATGGCTACAAATATGTGGAAGGCCTCGACCCACTTGTTGATTGTTTTCAATGAACCTTTTTCATTTGTCTTAACGAAGATTAACTGACCATCTTTATCTACTGACTTATACTTTTCAGTTTCTTCATAATCAAGGTCATTGGGCAATAGGGTAGCAAATTTAACGAATTCGTTGGCATGGATTTTGGCCCTTATTTTAATGTCTACCCCCAATGTTAGGCCTGTTGCAGGGTGTGAGTCCCCCTCTTTAGTTTGTTCAGGCAAAGGGTTACCTTGTGCGGTAATTTCCTGGAACAGTGGAGGGTTGGTTGGCACGGTCTCAGAAGGGACTGAATCAGACGCCGCTGACTGGGGCTGTCCAAGCTGTGCTATGATGGTAGGAGGATTGGTCTGCGTCTGGCTACTTCTGCTATGATAGTCAGCCATATAACGCCTAAAAGAGTCCTCAATAGATGGTAGGATTGAAGCCATACAGGACCGTATCATTTCTTCCTGGTCTCCTTGCGGCATTCCTGCAGTGGGGGGAATCTGATGGCCATCGCTGGTATTGGCCGAGGCTCCTTTGCTTCTCTTCCTCCTCTTGGGTGTTGATGCCATCTGGTGAAAGCAAAATATATAGATGAAATAAAGACAATCCTGCTACTCGTACTGAATGGTTGGATTCATAGTATATATATACATCATACATGGTTTGAAGTTTCCAACCATTCAACATAAACATCAAGCATTAAGTCTAGAGAATATGACATATAGCTGGTAAATCAATTTAGGAATCATTACCAGACAAAGCATGTTTTACTTTAAGTAACTGCACTTAAGCTTGTGCAGGTAAAAGGATCTTATGTCATAATTAATAAGTAAAACATGTACCTACATTTGTCAATATAGCATTCAAGCTTAAACTACCATGTTGTAGGTACAATGTATCATTAGCGTAGACCGACCAGTCGCTTAACATAGCACTGTGACCTTCAAATTAACAGCAAACAATGCCCATACACCAGGCATAACATAGCACTGAGGCTTAATATAGACATTGCAAACAATGCAAATGAAACTGGAGATAACATAGCACTGAGGCTAAAAGTAAACATTGCAAATAAGCTAGAAATAACATAGCGCTGAGGCTAAATGTAAATGTTGCAAATAATGCAAATGTATCGAGAATAACATAGCACTGGGGCTTCATGTAAACATAGCAAATAATGCAATTATAACATAGCACTGAGGCTTAATATAAATGTTGCAAATAATGCCAATACACCAGGAATAACATAGCATGTAAACATTGCAAATAATGCAAATATACTGGGAATAACATGGCACCGAGGTTTCAAGTAAACATTGCAAATAATGCAAATTTAGCAGGAATAGCATAGCAGTGAAGCTTCAAGTAAACATGTTAATGATGCAAATATACCAGGCATCGAAAGGCCCTTATACATGTAGCTTTTTAGCTGCAGCAAATATTGTACACAGCTGAGTTTCAATAGCTAGTGCCAACTATAGCAACCAGGGAATATCCTAAATTTGAGTGTAAAAGTGTACTAAAATCGAAGCAGTTACCTGTTTCCAGACAAATATATATATACGTGTTTGGATGCTGTTGTCTGCAGTTCTTAATTTACACCTTTTACTGAAATAGATAAAGCATGTTAGCATGGATAATTAAAACTTGAAAATTATACATGATTTCAATAAAGATACACTCGAAAGATGCATAGCGCTAAACTAAATGGTGTGTAAAATTGACCAAGTAATATTTTACATTACTAACTCTATTAAGTATTTGCACATAGTTAAAACATTTAACATTCTTAAAATTGATTGTCCATTAATTATTAAGTTAAAGTGTTAATAAAAATTGTTTGCACAGCAATATTTACAGCTAGAAGCCCCTGTCTTCAATGCTGTTTTGCTGTAGATGTAGATTACTGTCTGTGTAGAGCCAATAACACGCCCCTTATCTGTCTGTAGAGTTTATGATGCCCTAAATTATTAAGGTGCACCCCATCACACAGAATTGGATCACGACTTTCAGAAAAACCTTTAAGTTTCCAGAACACTAGACCGTGGCTAGTACAATAGTCTTTAAGATGAAGGTTAGCTTCTTTGACCCGCTGGTTATATGAGAAATTGTCTATATTTCTAAGCGAATATCTTGGAATGAAACTTAGCACAGTAACTGATATCAGACGAAATCCTCGTTTAAGCTGCGTTAAAAATGCAGTCAGTTTAGCCACTGTACAATCCACACTGTAATCTAGGTCACATGAATCTAGGTCATTACCCCGATAAAAACAATAAGGTGTTGTGGCTTATATCGCCTAACTGCAGATACAATTAAAGACAAATGGCGATTATTGTCTACAAGTCCACCGCTTATACCAAAATAGTTTACTTCCTTCAATCCAGATATATCAAAAACAGAATCAGCTGGACGGTCTGTGCCTAAGAATGACTTCAGTCTTTTCACATGCGAGTCTCCCACTATCAAGGTTGACATCGTCAAGCAAACAAGAAACGACTGGATAAGTAAATTCATTCACACGTAACCACGATTAGTCAAATGTTCGAGCGGCGAGATAAATAAACACATTATGTCCAGTTGATGCCTCGCACTGAAGAATCCCGAAACAATGTCTGTTTAGCCTGTAGCGTCACTGCGCGCCATTTGCACAGAATGGGCCGTAGAACCGATGCTATCGATAAATCACAAAAAGGGGGGTATATGTACAATAATTACCTTTGGAACTATGTACTACGTATCCTTGGCGTTGTTATAAACTTTATAGGGTCGATGGAAAGTCGTTATAGATATCGCATAAGCACATAAAACACTCCTTTACAGACAGTAAAAATATTGTGGATGTTTACATAAGGGACTATGAATGCGCATGCGCCGACTAGTTAATATGCATAAAAATCAAGTGCGCATGCTTGAACTAAAAATACCTATCAAAAGACAACATCAAAGTAAACATAAACAAATACATGTGTCCTGGTCAACATGCATAAACTATTTATTGACATAAATTTGTTATGTATACAGGCATAGATATAAATAGTAAAAATAAGGTATATGTGAACTGTGAGGTAGCAGGAAATATTGCTGCCACTATACTGAGGTAGAAAAGATCCAAAGTCGTCTAAAATATTATTTTTGTTATACAGTTAAACTCATTTAGTACGAACACGGATATTGCGAATTCACAGATATAGCCAAGTTTTCTTGGATCCCCAGCTAAATAAATTTTATGAATTCCTTATACGGATATAACGAATTACAGTTATAGTGAAGTAATTTCACAGGTCCCAGTGACCGTTATAACTGAGTTTTACTGTACATTTCTTATCTGTTTATTCTAGGATCATCTAAAGATGTTGCAATGTACTTCGCTAAAGCACTGGTGGAAGCTGTTACTGAATATATAAAGAGCAACAAAAGTTCATCACTTCAGCAGATATTTATTTTGAATATGGAAACTTTTCGACATGGATTGGTTAAAAGTGAGCTTATAAGGTTTACAAAGGAAGCCTGTAATTCCAATTCCTATTTAGAAAATGCAGTTTTTGTGAATGCTTATCTTGATCCTCAGACTGATAAAAAATATGTACCAGGCACTCTGGTTTGAAACATTTCAAGAATATATTGAAAGCAAATTAACTAGAATTTTTTTGAATGAAAATTCAGTCAGTATACACAAGTGTAATTTGATAATTAGACATATCCATGTATAAATGCACATTTCATTTACTTTTGTTGTTAACATTTTAATGAATGTTTGATTACTGAGAGCACATAGAGATGCTTGTGAAGGGAAATACTGATTTCTACAAGAATGTGCTTTCTTAGCTCAACTGAACCAATTAAAGGCTCAAGTGAGATATACTGATCCAGATTTGTCCGTTATCTGTTTTTGTAGGTATAGTGTCCTTTTCACCTTTTCATTATCACTATAGATTGAACCACTTTAGCCAATATCAGGCAAACAGAGTATCCATGGGTAAAGGGATCCAAATTTGTTCAAATGAATTAAGTGCCATGCCCCATTATATGAAATAAAAATCAAGAAAGAGAAAAGTAGTGTACATGCAGTTATTCAAAATCTCCTCAAGAACAATGGAGCCAGAAAAAATTAAACTTAAGTGAAAGCTTTCTGTCAGAGTATAAAATCAAGTTTTTTTCAATCCATGTCACCTCTTGATTAGGATGGGGCCAAAAAAGGGAGTATTAAATTTTTACATCAGATTATGTAGGAAAAACTCTTTTTAGAAAATCTCAAGAGCAGCATGTTCACAATTATTAAGGAATATTAAAACGAGTCATGATCATGCAAGCATTTAATAGAAATGCATGTTCAAGTCTGTTCAATGCCTAACCCCCAGGGGTGGAAGGGTGGGACCACCCAATAAGATCAGATGTATAGGAATATATTGTATTTGTTAAAAATACTAATTGCTCAAACAGCAAGACCATGATAAATATTAAAAATGAAAGCATTCTCAGATAGTGCAGAGTCAAGATTGTTCAAATCATGGCCCCAGAGGTAAGTTGGGGCCACTATAGGGGATTAAAGACATAAGAAAAATTTAAAAGAAGTTGGTCCATAATTAAATCAATAACTTTAAGATGCTAGCATCCTCAGTTGCTGCAGGTTCAAGTTTATTGATTTTGTGGCATCCCCCAGGATATGGTTCAAGTTCAGTTAAGTCATTTTCCCTTGACACTTGGGTTGGGCCACAGTATGGGGTCAAAATTTTTCATGGGAATAATTAATTAATAAGGTGGAATATCTGGGAGAGATTTGCTTGAGAACAGCAATGCCAAGGTGACTCAGATGAGCATTGTGGCCTATGGCATAGAAATTCAATATTTCTAGTACATCTACTGTATATAACAATTAATATATAAAGCAATTTAGACTATGTATATACCCAGTACCTAAATTTCCATATGAAATGGTTTGTTAAGGGATTTTATTACATGTTAACCCCTTGACCCAGTGATACAGTTGATGGTTTATTTTTTGTGTCACAATGTTTGTATTTCAAACTAAGCATTGACATGTGATATCATGTACTAAATAAATATACTTTTGTGTGCATTGACAAACATGGAATATGGAGAGAGACTCATAATAATTAAATTAATCAAATTAATAAATGAAATTTGCAAAATGCAATTTTCCCCTTTTTAGCTCATCTGAACCAAGGGCTCAATCAGTTTTTCCTTTTAGAAATTTGTATGTTGTCTGTCATTTTTGTAAACCTTTAACAGTTTCTCCTTCTCTGGAACCATTGGACCAGTTTCAACCAAATTTGACACAGAGTATCCTTGGATCAAAGAGATTTAAATTATTTCAAAAAAGGACTGTTCCCTTTTCCAAAGGGATATAATCACAAAGCAAGACTAGTGCAAAATATAGGGTTGGGTCATTTTAATATGTTCTTTTAAGAGCCATAGCCAGAAAAGATGAAAGCCTCCTGACAAAGTGTGGATTAAAATTTATCTAATTGCAAATCCTGACCCTGTAGGGTAGAATGGTGCCAATACAGAGTATCAAAGTATTGCATGGGTTTAAATGAGGAAAATTCTTTAATCACCACTTGGCCATGATTACTCATATAAATATGCAAGTATCGTAGATAGGATAGGTTCAAGTTTGTTCAAATCATGCTCCCTTGGGATGAGGGGGGGGGGGGGGCACAATAGGAGATCAGAGTTTTGCATGAGGATATACGTGATAGAAAAAAAAATTCTCAAGAACAAAAGAACCATTAATTTTAGCAATATTAATACGTAAGCATCTTCAGGTAAAGCAGATTCAAATTAGTTTGAATCATTGCCCACAGGGAGAAGAGTGTGAATATAATAGAGGATCAAAATTTTACTTGGTTGTACGAGGGGTTATCAAAAAGTTCGTGGACTGGCGCCATATTAAAAAATTAAAACCGCTTTAGGTACATCAATGAATTTTTCCATATTTAGCATCATCTTTTCTATCGATAGAATAAACCATAAGTCATAAGTTTTATTTTTTAATAAATTGTTAATGTTTTTGTAAGCAATGGTATGTCCAGGCGGCGCAACCTCAAATATGACGTTTTTTCTGAGTGTAAATGAGAAAAACTCTTT
The DNA here is from genome assembly GCF_033153115.1 of Saccostrea echinata. Lineage (NCBI taxonomy): Eukaryota > Metazoa > Mollusca > Bivalvia > Ostreida > Ostreidae > Saccostrea > Saccostrea echinata. Next base: position 1,466,364 of record NW_026889825.1, read on the forward strand.
TGATATGAGCATTTGTCATTAAAAAATCCCATCAATTCAGGCATGTGGTACGACACAATTGTTCCGTAAAATTTGGAATTTTTATCCCATTCTGTAAGTTCTATGAAATTTTATCGTAACGTTTATATGGAGTGTCCAAACAGTTAAGGGCTTGAAAATGACGACAAAAGGGGGAGGGGTTTCTTTTTCTAATATTCTTTAAGTTTCTCACCAGGAAAAACTGGTATAGACCTAGGGAATGATTAAACGGGCTACAGAAAAATAAATCCCATCAAGGGTACTTGTTTTTAAATGCCCAAAAGGATTCAGAGAGATAAAAGATGCACAGTTAATGTAGCTTTGTAGTCAGAGTTTCAAATGTAAGTCAAGTCAAAAGGTGACGTTGTGTGGTAGAAATTGAACTCCAATAAGCTAAGTATTCTGGAATAATCAAGCGAGGAACTTTCCCTATGTATAGATCCATTTACAATATTATATGCATTGAAAGCAGCTGTTCATGATGTTGTAAAGTCATATAAATAAATAGGGCGTCCACACTGCACTTCACTAATCACAAAACAACAACAACAGTATATGCATTGTAGCGCATTGTAAGAGGACGCTAGGATTTATTTCTCACAGCAAACAGAGCAGTACTATTATAGTAAAATGTAAACCCAACTATGCTTCCCTCGCCGCCCAGGAAAAACCATAGATAAAAATTCACAATTTTGTGTGTAAAAAACTATGGAAACCTGTAAGTCCGCAGCAATTGCGAGGTAAACAAAATGAATGGCGGACTCGTTCTTACAAACCTATGTATAATTATGTAAATTTAAAAAAGAAAAAAATTCAACATGCTAAAATTAGACTTGCTCGGGCAGAGCGTGCGCTAGAAACTGAACTCTAACACTACAAGAAAACTATTCAAACACATCATTTCCAAAATCGAATTTCATTGGCTGTTACCCAGTATACAAATGCTACTAATACATAAACGAGACTTCCGTTTCGGTACACACAATTTGTTCACATGTCGTTAGGACAACTATTTCTCGCTATACTATCGTAACGCGAGAAATTATAAGTCCACACTGCACTTCACTAATCACAAAACAACAACAACAGTATATGCATTGTAGCGCATTGTAAGGGGACGCTAGAAAATTACCAAAGAAAGGGAGAGAAAGACGGGGGGATTAACAAATTTATAAACCTAATTTTTTTGATACTTGAAGCCTCTTAACAACTGAATCTTTTATATAAATATTTTTACTTGAAACACATTTCCAACGACCGTGTCTTTGTATACATCTTTCGTCAACATTGGAATTGGCTGCAACAGAAGCACCACCTGACCTAAGTGAGTGAATTCCAATATTTAAATTCGGAGCCACAGATTTCAACATACTTACAATGTTTTCTTTTGCTGCTGTGTAACTAATGGGTTTATTTTTATTTATCAACTTTGCAACACCTTTGCTTCTGAACACTGGCTTAAAAATAAAATCGAAAGACAACAAATTAATATTTGCTGCAGATACATAACGCAAAAACATATTGTATGGACAAGCGCATGTAACACCCTTAGCTATTAACACTTCGTTACCTTCTCTCAACTGATCATTTTTACTTTTTTCAATAAAAAGCTTTAAATAATCATCTTCAACCAAAATATTGCTACATTTTAAAGAGCTAATCTCGTCGAATCTCAAAAACCCTGCAAATCCTAACAATATCATTGCTAAATTTCTTAAAATTAAAACATCGTCTGTGTCTTTATGCAATGTACATAAACTCTGCAACATATCGTTGTCGATGGGATCTTTCCTACGCAGAGGTTTTGCAGCTAATCTTTTTGCCGATTCTTGATTTTACAAACGAATTTTCTGTGGGATCATCCAAACCGCATAAACTGTGCATCCATTTGATCGAATAAATTGTAGAATTCACGGTGGAATAAGATGCACCATTATCCAATAAATGGGTTATATATAACGCAATATGCACAGGTTTTGCTGGAATTTCACTGTATCCATGATCGCTGATAAACTTCTTCCATCGCTGAAAACTGTTTATATACGCTTTATTTGTATTTTCACTTTTGGAAAACAGAAGATACTTTGACATGTGGTTGCTAAGGTTTCCCAGATTACTTGTCAAAGGGACACCACTATCTTGTACTGCTCTGTTTACAAACGACTGCAATTTTAATCCTAAAATCAATAAAAAAAATTTAAATCACTCATATGTACATATACCATGTGCATGAAATACATGTCAACCTTTCCAATTTTTTTTTTAATAATTAAAATCTAATTTTTAGTGCTACCATTTTGAAATCCAGAGGAAATTTGGCAAATACTGATTTTTTACTTTTACCGCTTTTTCTCTGGTAAATATTCCCAAGACTGAACAAAACTTTTAAATTTTTTACCATCAAACAACATTGGCCAGAATGGAGATGATTTCCATTCTGGAATAATCAAAGTTGCCTTTGCTTTGTCTGAAACAAATTTGTTTATAACTTTTAAAATTAAATTTGGAGGAGGAACCAACCGATTGTTTTCCTCTGTCCAACAAGCGTTAAAAGCGTTTATACTTTCTGTGCCTGGACACCAATACTTTGAATTAAATCTAATGCATTTTCTGTTGTAATGTGTTGCAAACCTTTCAATTGTATGCACACCCCACAGTTTTTCATAATAATAAAAAATTTCATCATCAATTGACCAATCATCCATATCTGTCAAACGACTCAAACTGTCCGCTTTTTTATTTTCTGCCCTGGGCTTCCAAATAGGATTTATTTGAATATTGTTTTCTGAACAAGTATTAAAAATTTCATCAGCAATATTTTGCAATTAAGGTTTTCTACTACCAACTTGTAAAATCCCAGAAACATTTTTGTTATCTGAAATAATTTTGATGTTTTCATTGGTTAAATGTAAAATATTACTCTTGACAACCCTCTTAACAGCTTCTAGCTCTCTCCATGTTGAACTATGCTGACTTTCATTTTCTGTCCAACTGCCAGACACATGCACTTCCGATACTGATTTTTTCGTTGTCATCCGACATACATTCAATAAAACCACCATAGCCTACATCCGAGGCATCACAAAATAAATGAAAATTGCATACATCTGATGCGTCAAAACTTTCAATAAGACAACCATTTTTGTTCAAAGAATTTAAAATTTCCCGCCAAAATTCAATTTCATTTAAAGCATTAGCGGACATTTTTAACTTTGAGTTCCAACTTGCTCTGCTCATTATGCAATCATACAAATGTCTTGTTTTCAGTCTGGCAATATTTCCAATAACTGCCTTCATTGAAATAATCTGGCCCACAGTTTTTGCCAATTCTTTAACTTGGAAGAAAGCACTTTTCATAACTTTCAAATGAACAAAGTTTAAACAATTTTAAGACGCTCAATCCTGTCTTCTGTAATAAAAATTTTACCTTTTGCCATATCCAAGAACAATCCTAACCATATTCGGTCTTGGGTAGGATGCCATTCACATTTATCTTCAGCAAACAAAAATCCTAGCTTTTCAAAATGTTGCTTAACGTAAAAGCTAACACATTTTGCGCTATCTAAACAAGATTCAGCTCCAATACCATCATCTAAAAAAGTAATGATTCTCATACCTTTTGCTCTCAAAAACTTAACAGGTTCTCTCAGAACTTTCGTAAATATATAGCCTGCAGTAGATATACCGAAAGGTATAACATTAAAAACATAATAATGAATTTTCCCATCGACTTCCCATGAAAACCCTAGAAAATCTCTGTGATCATTGAAAATCTCAATATGATGATAAGCGGATTTAAGATCAAATGTGAAAATAAAACCTTTAATTATGATGAATTAAAACAAAGGCACTATTTCTCGTGCTTGTCACTGTGATATAAGTGACAGAGGTGAATGTATGAGCCGATGGTAGAGAGTGCAAAATTTTGTGATTGAAAAAATTAATCTGATGTCTGAATTGATATTATTATTATTATAGATATACTTCTTTCTGAATATTAAACGATTTTCTTCATTAAATATCAAATTGGAAAGGGGGGGGGGGGGGGAATAATAGGTAATTCATCATAATATTAGTTGACTTACATCTCACTCTTTCTTGTGGAAAATGCGCAATATATATGCTTAGTAATACTAGATTTCAACATACTTATTTAATTTTTATCTTCAATATGGCTGAAACTATTAATCTTACATTAAATTTTATGTTTCATTGACTGAAAAGCACGCATTGATATAGGAAGCTTTGGGAAAAACGGACTCGAGTTTAACTTAGTTTAGCGATGTAAATGAGTTTATGAATGTACAAGGGGCATTTAAAAAGTTCTGTTAACTGTTTTTTAAAATGTTAACTTTCGTAAATGTTTTCTTAGGAAATAAAATAGAAAATATTCAATGGATGTAAATGTACTGCCTCACAATTAAGCCTGCTCGTAATTAACCCCTCATTAATTGTCACCAGTATGACATGCACTTGAGACCCCAAAGGATGCGCCGCGGCATTTTGTTTGTTTATCAGTTAGCACCTTAATTATATGTCTTCTCATTCCTTCATTATAGTCAATATGCTCTTGGAAGGTTTTTTATAATCTGGAAAAAAAATGATCGCATATATTCGATTAATTTTTTTCAATCAATATTTTGTTATAAGTCGCAAATTCGAAATATATTTCGAAATGAAATTTTGCTTGGGCTGACCTGTCTTATAGATGGGGCCGACTTGTCTGAGCCGAGGTGTCATTGGGCCGAGATGTCAATGGGCCGAGGTGTCTGACATTCTTTACATTCATTCGGGATGTTGTTCTCGATCCTTTTGGCATTAAATATGTGTCATTACGCACAGCGGTGCTTACCTGTATTTATTAGATGTTTTACCATCAACCAGAAGCGATATTTTATCCATAATCCATATTTTTAGCTCTACTGTGCTTCGATTTTCCTCCAAGTTTCAATACTTCGGCTTGAAGTTTCGCACGGGCAACTTTGTTTGTTAGCCACTCGCTGATTGGATAGCGACATAGCATATGGAGAAATGATGTACAGTTTATTCATGAGGTTGCTCCCACGTGATTTACTTCTCATTAATATTCATAAGATCCTGCATAAACTCGAAATATTCCATTTCTTTAATTTTTAAATTAAAACCTGCAAGCACAGTTTGTTTTGTTTTTTTTAAGCCTCCGTCATAGTTATTTGGGCAGAATTTTGGGTTATTAACAGTTGACAACTCATGAAACCATCTTTTTTGGTAATAAGTAGGTCACACTGGTGCAAGAAATTGCCGTTTTTAAATTAAAAAGGCGGTCGTAACTCTTCATAAAATGATAAATCATCTGCATTTTATAAAAAAAAAAAAGGCATTCGTCTGCATCTATTAATCGGCGGAAGAACTCTGTCAACTTGCAATAAACACTTACATTTAATCACCAAAAATGATAAAGACATCAGTTCTGTGTTCTTTCCTTCATTAAAACAGTATACTCTCGCTTCGGAATTTCAAATCAAAAAGGCGGTCGCAACTTTCACTTTGGCATCAACAATATTGTCATTTCAGGTAGAAGATATTAAGAAAAATCAAAACATCGGCGGAAGAACTTTATCCGAAATAGTTAGTATATAAAAATCTGCGGGTTTTTGTTCGTTCTCTATATAAACCTTTATGGAATCTGTCGCCATTATAGCTCCAATATGGCCGATATGTAAAGGAGAAGAATGAACAGCATTTCTCCATATGGCTCTTCTGTGCACATACATGTAAACAGTGAGACTCGCTGAAGGTGTCAGACTTTCCAGATTACAGTTATACTACGGAGATTAACTTAATAGTAAAATGGCCCAAAAGGTGTTGTTTAACAACCCTTCTAAATTACAGAAGGTGAATATTTCCTTGTAATAGTGTGCACCTTTTCCAGATACCAGAGTTACGGCGTATTCTCCTTCCGTAGTTCTGTTTACCTTAATTAGCAACGTCTGCTACGCCCCTTCATTTCCATACCGTTGCACCTTCGTTTCCAGAGTGGTGCACCTTCTATTTTTACACCTTTCCTACGTAACCAGGAAGTTCCAAATATCGCGTTTGTTTAATGTACTTTTATACAATAAATTATGTTTCTTTTATACAAAGACTTTCCCTTGTTCTGTTGACTGTCAAAAGGTACAGAACCCACGTATTATTATAACGAAATGCTGTAGAGTACAGGAAAAGTAATTATTTATACCAGGTTTAATACAAATATTTAGTCACAGCATATTTTCGTTATAATACCACCTCAAGAACAGCAAAGTCATGATTCCTTTATTTGTAAGGAAACGGATTAGTGAAATTTTTTTAAAACTTGTTTCCGAATCCTTTTTGATGTTTTGTACTACTTGCCTGTAATTCCTGCTTGAATAATTTGGCGATCAAAGTTACATAGGGGTATATAGGACAAATCTTTACAAACCATCTCAAGAACAGAAAAGTCATGATATACACTGTATCAGATTTACATGGAAGCATCCCCAGGTGGTGTAGATTCAAGTTTGTTCAAATCATGACCCCCGTGGTACGGTGGGGCCACAATGGACGATCAAAGTTTGACATAAAAATATATACGAACATTTTTATGCCCTGCCATGAATATGCCCAGGGCATTTATTGTTTGTCATGTCTGTCTCCTTTCCCTCCATCCTTCCGTCTGTCCTTCTATCACATTTTGCATTAAGCTCAAAATCAAAGAAACTATTCAAGTTATTTTTTTTAATCAAACTCTATATGCTGATACGTATTGATAAGAGCTATTCAACTGTATCAACATTTTTTACGTCTCCTTTGACCTTGACCTTACTTTTCAAAAATTTATGAGTAGCTCAGTTTTAAAAAACTAGATATTTTTATCAAACCTTATATGCTGATACATACTGACGAGAGCTATTCAGCTGCATCATTTTTTTTTTAACCCTTCCTTTGACCTTGACCTCACTTTTCAAATATTTGTGTTTAGCTCAGTTTAAAAAGAAACTATCCAAGATATTTTTATCAATATTAATATGTTTATACATATTGATGAGAACTATTTAATTGCATCAACATTTCTTGACCTTCCCTTTGACCTTGACATCATTCTCCTTAAATTTGCATTTAGCTCAGTTTAAAAAAAAAGCTATTCAAGATATTTCTATGTACGCTTATGATTTGATACATAATTTGATGAGAAAATATTAATATATGACCTATTTTTAGGTCACCTGAGTCACTCAGGCGACCTATTGCAATCCGTTCTCGTGCGTCGTGTGTTAACATTTGAACGTTTTTAGCTTCTTCTCTGAAACCGCTTAACCAATTTCAACCAAATTTGGCATATAGCATATATGGATGAAGGGGAACAAAAATTGTGAATTTAATGGTCCCTGTCCCCCTGGGGCCTGAGGGGTGGGGCTAAAACCACCAAAAATAATGCAATATTTAAAAATCTTCTTCTTTACCCCTGGCCATCAAGCAGTCAAACTGTTGGGATCATTGTAAAAAGCATTGAACCCTCTACCAAAATTGTGAAATTCATGGCCCCAGGGTCAGGGGTTCTGGCCCCAGGGTGGGGCTATATAGATCATAAAGTGAAAGTGCATTATTTCTTTGAAAATCTTCTTCTCTGCTCCTGGGTATTAAATAAAGTAACTAAGTACATAGTTATGAAGAGCAAGCGTGCTCTTCCAAAATTGTGAAATTCATGGCCCCAGGGTCAGGGGTTCTGGTGTTAGGGCGGGGCTCTATTGATTATATAGTGAAAATGCATTAATTCTCTGAAAATCTTCTTCTCTGCTCCTGGGTATTAAATAAATTAACAAAGTACATAGTTATGATGAGCAAGAGAGCCTCTTCCAAAATTGTGAATTTCATGGCCCCAGGGTCAGGGGTTCCGGTGTTTGGGCGAGGCGCTCTTGATTATATAGTGAAAATGCATTAATTTTTAGCTCACCTGAGCCAAAAGGCTCAAGTGAGCTTTTCTGATCACTTTTTGTCCGGCGTCCGTCTGTCCGTCCGTCTGTCTGTCTGTTGGTTAACTTTTTACATTTCTACTTTCTCAAGAACCACTGGGTCAATTTCAACCAAACTTGCCACAAAGTATCCTTGGGTAAAGGGGATTCAAATTTGTTCAAATGAAGGGCCACGCCCTCATTCAAGGGGAGATAATAAAGAATTAGTGAAAAATTAATTGCATCTTTTAAAAATTTTCTTCTCAAGAACCACCAGGCCAGGAAAGATGAAGCTCACGTGGAAGCATCTTCAGGTAGTGTAGATTCAAGTTTGTTCAAATCATGACCACCAGGGGTAGGGCGGGGCCACAATGGAGGATCTCAGTTTTACATAGAAATATATAGGAAAAAACTTCAAAAATCTTTTTCTCAAGAACAGTTAAGCCATGATGAGTCATATTTATATGGAAGCATCCTCAGGTAGTGTAGATTCAAGTTTGTTCAAATGATGACCCCTGGGATAGGGAGGAGCCACAATGGAGGATCAAATTTTTACATAGAAATCTATAGGAAAACCTTCAAAAATCTTCTTCTCAAGAACAGCAAAGCCATGATGAGTCAAATTTATATGGAAGCATAGTTATGATGAGCAAGAGTGCCTCTTCCAAAATTGTGAAATTCATGGCCCCAGGATCAGGGGTTCTGGTGTTAGGGCTCTATTGATTATATAGTGAAAATACATTAATTCTTTGAAAAATCTTCTTCTCTGCTCCTGGGTATTAAATAAAGTAACTAAGTACATAGTTATGATGAGCAAGAGTGCCTCTTCCAAAATTGTGAATTTCATGGCCCCAGGGTCAGGGGTTCTGGTGTTGAAAATACATTAATTCTTTGAAAATCTTCTTCTCTGCTCCTGGGTATTTAATAAAGTAACTAAGTACATAGTTATGATGAGCAAGAGTACCTCTTTCAAAATTGTGAATTTCATGGCCCCAGGGTCAGGGGTTCTGGTGTTAAGGCTGGGCTCTATCGACTATATAGTGAAAATGCATTGATTCTTTGAAAATCTTCTCCTCTGCTCCTGGGCATAAAGGTGATAAACTAAGTACATAGTTATGATGAGGAGGTGGGCCTTTTCCAGAATTGTGAAAGCCATTGCCCCTGGGTCAGAGGTTCTGATGTTAGGGCAGGGCTCTATTGATTATATAGTGAAAATGCATTAATTCTTTGAAAATCTTCTTCTCTGCTCCTGGTTATTTTTAAACAAACTAAGTGCATGGTTATGATGCATAAGGATGCCTTTTCAAAAATTGTGAATTTCATGGCCCCATGGTCAGGGGTTCTGGTGTTAGGACCGGGCTCTATTGATTATATAGTGAAAATGCATTAATTCTTTGAAAATCTTCTTCTCTGCTCCTGGTTATTTTTAAACAAACTAAGTGCATGGTTATGATGCATAAGGATGCCTTTTCAAAAATTGTGAATTTCATGGCCCCATGGTCAGGGGTTCTGGTGTTAGGACCGGGCTCTATTGATTATATAGTGAAAATGCATTAATTCTTTGAAAATCTTCTTCTCTGCTTCTGGAGGTTATTTAAACAAACTAAGTGCATGGTTATGATGCATAAGGATGCCTTTTCAAAAATTGTAAAATTGTGAATTTCATGGCCCCAGGGTCAGGGGTTCTGGTGTTAGGGCGGGGCTCTATTGTTTATATAGTGAAAATGCATTGATTCTTTGAAAATCTTCTTCTCTGCTACTGGAGATTATTTAAACAAACTAAGTGCATGATTATGATAGGCAAGGATGCCTTTTCCAAAATTTTTAAATATATGGCCTCAATTTTGGGGTTCTTGAGGAGGGGGGGGGGCTCTATTGATTATATAGTGAAAAAGTATTAATTCTATTATATAATCATTAATTAATCCTGTCTGCTACTTAGTGTTGAGCTGATAAATAAATTGTTTAGCTATGATGAAAATGGGAGCTTCGAACAGAATTTTTAAATCTTGTGGTCCTAGGGTCAGGGGTTCGTTCTGGCATAACGTGGGGGGGGGGGGGGGCTTTTGATAATATAGTGGAAAAGTGTTAATTCTTTGAAGTTCATAGTTATGATGATGAGGGTAACTCTTCCAAATTTGTAAATTTCTTGACCCTTGGTCTTGGGTTCTGGTGTTAGGGTAAGGCTTTGTTGAATCTGTAGTGAAAATGCATTGTAGTTGTGAAATTCTCCTCTGCTTCTGGGCATATCGGAAGCAACTGAGTAAAAGTTTAAATGATATAAGTAAGCGTATTTCTACCAGATTTTTGAACATCTGGACCATTTGTCTAAGCATTCTGGTCCTGGGCAGGGCTCTATTAATTTGTATTCTACTGAGAAAAGTTATTCCCCTTTTCCATTCACCTTTGATAATTAATCACTGTAAATAATGTATTTGAAAGGTTAATAGAATAAGATAATTATGCAAGAATGTTTATAGTATAATTCAAAAAGTACTTTCTTAGTTTTAATAATCATGTAGACCTGTAAGTAATAGATAAATAAAAAATGAGACAAAAATAATTTATCTTAATATTAAAAGAGAGCTCAATGCTAGATGTCTTTAAATATGGCTTTAAAAATAGTACAGAAGCACTAATAGTTTGTTAATAGTCTGCAAGGTGATAGTGTTAAGTAGGGGACAGATTAGAACTTAATTTATGAGTTGATACTGAATACTAGACTAATTATTTTGTTGATCCTGATCTTCCTACTTCTCTTGCTTTAGGGCAGCAAAGCTTCATCTGTCAGTGTATTTAATTCTAAATTTTTGTATTATACTCAGGTGACCGTTAAGGCCCTTGGGCCTCTTGTTTCTTACCTCGACCTTCCCAATGACCTTTGAATTTACTATTTATTGTGTCTAAAACTTTGTTTTAAAGGAACTATTCAAGATATTTTCATCAGACTTCATACACTTATACAAATTTTCATGTTGCATTACTAATGAACCCTGAGCGGGTCATTCATGTCTTATGAACATATTTCTAGTTAAATCTACTCAAGAACAAATATTTATATGGAAGCATCCATCGGTAGTGTAAATTCAAATTTGTTCAATTCATTACCCCTGAGGGTAGGATGTGGTCACAATATATGATCAAAGTTTTACATAAGAATTAATTGGGGAGGGGGGGGGGTGAGAACAGCAGGGACAAAATAATTCAGGTGAGCGATGTGACCCCTGGGCCTCTTGCTTAAAATTATGCTTTAGTTTTGGATGCCTAATAATATTTGTATTGAATGCCAGTAAGGAAGTGGAAGACCTGAGTTTTAACTATTTATGATATGGGAATTTATAGGTAAAAATCTGATGATAAATAACAGCATAGACATGGTCAGTCATAAATATGAGATCTTCCTGACATAGTGCCTAGATTCAACTTTGTTCGGATCATGACCCCCTTTGGGTAGGGTTTATGCAATAATAGGAGACTAAAGTTTTACAGAGGAATAAATAGGGGAAAATCTGATGAAGAAGAGCAGCAAAGCCATGAATAGTCATATAAAAAAGGTAGCATACTCGGGTAGTTTAGATTCAAGTTTGTTCAAATCAATACACCCAGGGACGTAGTGTAGAATCAAAATAGGAATCAAAGTCTAACTTGGGAATATATATGAAAAAATCTGAAAAAGATTACCAGAGCCATGATTAGTCATATTAATATAAAAACTTCCTGACAAAGTGTAGATTCAAATTTGCTCAAATCATGACCCCCTGGGGGAAGGGTGGAGCCACTATAGGATATAGAAGTTTAACATGGAAATATATAGAAAAACTCTTCTCAAGAACAGCTGAGCCATTATTAGCCATATTATTATGAAAAGCAGGACTATACTTGGATATCAAATTTTGTGTTATGCATATGTACTTCGGGGAAAAATATTAAAAATATCTTCTCTAGAAGAGCAAGACCATTTTATGGAAGCATCCCCATGTTGTGTTGAATTAAGTTTGGTTAAAACATTACCCCTAAAGGCTAGGATAGAGACGCAATATGGGGTCAAAATTTTCATGGGAATAAAAAGTTGAAAAGTCTCTTAAACAACTGCGAAAAAAAAACAGGGTAAAGGTTACTCAGGTGAGTCTTGTGGCCTATGATTATTTAATTTGTTTATTTTTCCAAAGTAAAACACAATTGTGACTCACTGGAAACATGAAGAAATCATGATCATATTTTATTTTTCTCCATCATTCCCAGCTCATTGATTGACTTGAAAATTAGATAATATAAAAACAAAGCTTCGTGATAAACGTGTAACCATAACCCTAACCCTAACCTTTTTCTTACTTATGCAGCAATATACATGTACCTTTATCACCTGCATATGGGGTTTATATCTCTCAGTTGATTCGATTAACGCAAGAGCATGCTCTACGTATGAACAATTTCTAAAAAAAAGTTAATGACAAACAAGTTGATGAAACAAGAATATCAGCAGTCTCGTTTAAAGTCTTCATTTCGTAAGTTCTATGGTCGATACAATGACCTTGTTAGCAAATACAATTTATCATTATGTCAAATGCTGACTGACGTTTTTCATACTAATTGTTAGGCCATTATTTACCTAGAATTGTCGACGGATTTTTCCGTTATTTCCCGATCATGACAAGGAGCACACTGCATGTGTGACCGGTTGGTAGGGGATGCTCACTCCTCCATGGCACCTGATCCCACCTCTGATGTTTTAGAGGTCCGTGTTTGCTCTTCTCCAAAATTTGTATTTCTTAATGGACTTTTGAACTTGAATATTGTTCGTTATCTCCATATATTTCATAATGAAGTATAAAACAGAATATCAGTTTGGTGTTTCTATTTTAATCTTATATCATAATAATCTTAATTTTATGTAAAGAAGAATAATGTTGCTTAAACGTAATTTATTTTTATCCTCTTTTTGGTTATTTGCAAAAGGTTTTCGAAAAATATAAAAGCAATGATGAATTGTTTTATTGACATTTGAACTGGAAAAATAGAAAACGAGAACGTACAAGTATTTCTAAAGGATGTAACTTAACACAATTTGTTTTAAGCAAAATGGAGAAACTGAAGTGTTGAAGGCAAGTGTTAATTATTTCTGTTTCTCATAGTAAACAGCCACAGTCTATATATCAAATTACATGATTTAAAAAAATACGATTTTATACCCCCGCAAAAACAGTTTACGGGAGTATATTTGAATCGCAATGTCCATTTCAGTAGACATGATCTTGTCCAGACATGTTCTAATAGACTAGCACATGGATTTTTCTGAAATATTTGTACATTTTTTCATTCAAGGTATAAAGAGATATACCTAACACTTTAATAATAATGTTTCGACAATTGTTAGCTCATCCAGCCTTTCAACTGAGTTTTTCTGCTTTCTGTAGTCGCCATTGTCATGGGCACTGTAAACTTATTACATTTTTAGGTCACCTGAGTTTACTCACGTGACCTATTGTTATCTGTTTTCGTCCGTCGTCGTGCGTTAGCGTTTAAACATTTTCAGCTTCTTCTCTTGAATCACTGAACCAATTTCAACCAATTTTGGCATATAGCATCTATGGGTGAAGGGGAGTAAAAATTCATGGCCCCTGCCCCCCTGGGGACGGAGGGAGGGGCTAAAACCATCACAATTAATGCAATCTTTAAAAATCTTCTTCTTTACTCCTGGACATCAAGCAGTCAAACTGTTGGCTTGATGGTACTGAGCATTAAGCCCTCTACAAAAATTGTGAAATTCATGGCCCCTGGGTAAGGGGTTCTGGTGTTAGGGCGGGGCTCTTATAATTATATAGTGAAAGTGCATTAATTCTTTGAAAATCTTCTCTGCTCCTTGGTATTAAGCAAACAAACTAAATGCATAGTTATAATGAGGACTGGTGCGTCTTCCAAAATTGTGAAATTCATGGCCCCTGGGTCAGGGATTCTGGTGTTAGGACGGGGCTCTAATGATTATATAGTGAAAATGCATTAATTCTTTGAAAATCTTTTCCTCTGCTACTGGGTTTTAAACAAACAGACTAAATGCATAGATATGATAAGGAAGGGTGCTTCTTCCAAACTTGTTAAATTCATGACCCCTGGGTCAAGGGTTCTGGTGTAAAGACGGGGCTCTAATGATTATATAGTGAAAATGCATTAATTCTTTGAAAATCTTCTCCTCTGCCCCAGAGTATTAAACAAACAAATTAAATACAATAATATAAAAGTAAATGTATAAATCTAATTATAAGTCAATGTGCCTTTTTCTCTGCTCCTGGATATTTAGGAGACAGAGTACAAAATTGTAAAAGGTAAAGCAAATAAGAGTTACCCCCCTTTGCTATATTGTGTTCATCAAAAAATCCTTGTATATGATTTAACTAACAGATTTTTTGATTGAATGAGAGTAAAAGAAAGAATGTTATACATATTAAAACAAAATGAAAATGAATGATTTGTTAAAATGAGCAAAACATATTCATTGAGGATTATTGAAAAAGATTATTTATGTAGAAAAAAGGGCAAATTGTATACGATATGTGTCTACAAATTGGGGTCCTGTTTAACAAATGACGAGTTATTGTAAGGTAAAGTCATGGAGATCAGAATTTAGTTGGCAATAGACTGCATAAAGTTGTTTTATACTTTATCAAATTGAACAAGTGGTCACAGAGAGACAGGGCGACAAGGGTAGTTAGTGACAACTGGCAAATAGCCACGTTGTATAGCCAAGTCTCTCTTCATGTACTTGTAGCACTAGGCAAGTGTCAAAAACATATCTGTATATATTGAATACCTTACACAATAGGCAAGTGTCCTTTGTATTTGTTTATTTTGCATTCATAATCATCCCTGTAAGACTTAGGAAAACCAAGTATGATCCAAAGGAGATCACTCGGGTCTCACACGTTACAATAAGCAAGGATATTTTTACAAGATTTTTGAAATTCTTGAGCAACATAGGTTCATCTATCAGTTAATTTTGTTTTATACTACTTCTATGGATCCTTTACAGTGTTGTATTATACTCAGGTGACCGTTAAGGCCCTTGGGCCTCTTGTTATATTCTTCTCCAGAAACTTTAGACCAATTTCAACCAAAATTTCCACATTCAAGTTTGATCAAATATAGGACCATGCGCTCTTTCAAGAAAAGATAAATAAAGAATTGATGAAAAATTAACGACCTTTCAAAAAATCTTCATTTCAAGAACTACTGGGCCAGAAAATATGATAAAGCTTCATTGCATGATGTGGATTGAAAGTTGTCCAAATCATGACCCCGAGGTAGGCTAGGGCCACAATGGGCGATCAAAGTTTTATATAGTAAAATATAGGAATAATCTTTAAAAATCTTCTTTTCAAGAACATATTTCAAGTCATATTTATGGAAGCATCCTCAGTTAGTATAAACTCAATTTTGTTCAAATCATGGCCCCCGGGGGTAGGGAGGGGCCACAATGCTCGATGGAAGTTTTACAAAAGAGTATATAGGGGAAATCTTCTCAAAAAAGCAAAGCCGTGTTAGTAATATTCATATGGAAGCATCCTCAGGTAGTATAGATTCAAATTTGTTCAAATCACAGGTGCGTAGCTGCCAATACGCAAGTGTGTACACATTTTCAACCAAAAAAAAAAAAAGGAATGAGAGAGAGAGAGAGAGAGAGAGAGAGAGAATATATATCTGGGAGAAAAAAAATAACATCAAGTAAACATTTTTGTTTCAATTTTATTTATTTATTTATTATTTTTTGGGGTCATATTTTTCAGGTTCAAATGTCATATTATTACGTCTATATAATCAAATCTAAATAAATCATTCATTAGTATTTAATTGTTCTGTGACACGTTGATAATTTTTTAAAAGATCTTTTAATTTCAATCATGACGTTGAATGCTATGATATATAACTAGTATATGATTTAAAATACATTTTTTTGTTAAAAACATTTTTTATACTTGTTTCTGAACAATAAAAATAGAGAAGACGATATCAAAATATTGATAAAATATTCAGTCTCAACTACTCTTATACCTACGGTAAGTCAATGGCGGATTTAGAGCCCCCCCCCCTTTTTGTGACCAAAAACATACATAAGATTAATAAATCAAACTTTTGGTGTGGGATACATAAATTATACCTAAAGTATAGCCAAAATAAGCCAAAAAAACTGTTCCAACCCCCCCCCCAAACCCGAGAGCTTCCAGGGGTTTGCTCCCCTGGGCCCCACCCCTCGCCCAAACTGCCCCCCCCCTCCTTTTCAAGAATCCTGAATGTAATTGTCCATTGAAGTTTTAACTTTGCGTTAAAACAATACTTGGATTACTTTGTTTCTGAAGAAAAATGAGAAAGCATAATTTTTTTTTTTACAGGAAAGTGACAGGAATATTTAATAAAAGCCAGGAGCTTCCGGGGGGCTTTGCCCTCTGGGCCTGGGCCCCCACCAAGCTTCTCCTAGGACCCACCGGGGCCTCATGGCGCACCCCTCTCCATCCCTCTGCCGTTCTCTGCGTACACTTCACTTCAATGCTGGCTACGCGCCTGAATCATGATCCCTGGGGTAGGGTTGGGATATACGTAGAAATATTTGAGAGGAAAATCTGTTGATGAAGAACTGTAGGTACATAGTGACTAAGGTGAGTGTTTTGGCCCATGGACCTCTTGTTCTTCGTATCACAGGTGATTTATAGACTTAGTTGTTTACTCAAATCCAAATCCCTTTGGACAAAAAATGGAGAAACATTAGAGGCCTGTAATAAGTTATAATTAGAAGCTAGTATTTATGTACTACAGACAAAGGTTGTTTGTGAGCCCTATAACTCAGGGTTATTTGGACAAGGTCATGGGTTTTAGAAATATGACATTTTTGTCGTTGTTCATAAATGAAGTGAAGGAAAACATAAGAAGATTATGCAACTTTTTTTGACTTTTGAATATGCATGGATAAAGTCTCCATTCTACATTAACGTTTAAATGACGGAAAATAAATATAAAATCTATTTTATATTTAAAAAAATGGAGTTTGAACCCATTCTATATGAAAATCAAACATTTCTGGAGAAAAAAATGTGTCAACAAATTCATTTATTAAAAGCACACTAACACTCATCAAAGACGAGGAGACTTTGTAGCGAATTGATTAAGGGGGACCGACCCTCTGATAAGAGAGATAACTTTCCAAGAACAATATCCTAATATTACTCGAGAATTTAATAATGGAGACATTTAAGTAGTCAATTCTATCAAATCTAACACATGATGGAAACATTGACTTTTATTTCCTTTTGCCTATAAATTTCAAATTGTTTTATTATATTTGACATAATTTTTTTTTACATTTAACGTTTAAAATCCTTACAAATTGAATAAGTTCTATTTTTTTTATGAACCATTTTAAAAATGCTTTAATGTATCGTGCACCATATGTAGAAATTTTATTTAGTATTACATTTTTTTCCATTGAAAAATATTTTAAGAAAGATAACTCTTGCTGATGGATGCATTCTTTTCTTTCAAGCACATATAACATTGTGATATTATGACTCAGGAAGCAGCGCTTTGTTATGTTTTCTAATATGAATTTAAAAGGTATGACACTAATTTTTTTTCCATATATATATCATATTGTTAATTTTATGTTGTGATAATAAATTGTTACTTTTCTATTCTCTGTGTTAAAATTTCTTCATATCATGGTCTGACATAAAAATCATTTCTGAAAAAATAAACAACGCTTCATACCTCGTACTGTTTTTCATTTGAATCTAATGCTATAGTTCTTGATATGAAAATCACTGTTGGGAAGTTTAAGAAAAATTGTGAAATTTAGAACAGAGGGTCATTACTTCTTGACGCGTTCAGTCTTACGCCTAACCGAGAGCTTTGAAGGGAGTTCAAAGTACATGTGAAGCCCTTCTTTTTCTTTTCGCATAATTATATGTATCTTAAAACATAAGTGAAAAATAAATTATTTATCAATAAGTTATCAAATAAAACAAGGAAGCGAATATGTAAATTTAAAGATAATATTGTCAATGCAATTTTTGAAAATATAACTTTTAGATCGAATTGAGAAATGTCTTTTCCAGAGCAGGGGACTGTCCACGCCTTGTACGCCTACATTCTTTTTTTTAAAGAGAATGTAAATGAAACAAGCTAAACCAGAGAATTTGTGTCTCCTGTTTAAGTGAGAAAAAAGGGTGAAAGAACTGAAAAAATTATGCAAATTGGAGAAAGGAAAAAAGGTTCCCTTGACCTTTCATCTTTCAGACAATATAGTTGTTTTTTGAAGTTAAAGAAACTCATGACCTTAAGTTTCTTTGCAGAAGCTTTCAGAGAACTCAAATTATAACTGAAAATTATGTACATGTACGTAATATAATAATAATATATAAATTTCTGACCTTAGACCATGCGCGGATCTAGAGGGGGGTCAAGGGGGGTGGGGGGTCAGGACACCCCTGGAATTTGCAGAGTTATATAAAAAGTATGTACTGAAGCAAATAAAAAATTACTTTGGACCCCCCCCCCCAGAAAACGTAGACCCCACCATCACCACCACGAAATAGGTTTTTTTCACATTTGGAAAGTGGATTTTACCTTCTTTTTTTTCTTGAAATTTTTGGGTATGAATTCTTTTTTTGACCTGGATGCCCCCCCCCCCTCCCCCCGCGGGAAAAATTCCTCGATCCGCGCCTGTAGACTTTGACCTTTTGACCTCAAAATCAATAGGTGTCTTTTAAAAGTCATATTGACTAAAGATGTACAATTGTATTACAAAACTTCATAGAGAACTAGAGTTATCACCAGGAAATCATTTTATGCAGGAAATGAATTTCTGACCTTGACCTTTTGGCCTCAACTCAAAGGTAACTTCTTTAAGTCACTTGGAGTTGTGATATAAAATTTCATTGAAAAACTTCAAAGAAATCCTAAGAAATCATTTGGACACCATATTTTGTATTGTTTGAATGACCTTGACTTTTTCATGTAAAAATAATTAGGGGTCTTCTTTAAGTAACACGGAGTTATGATACTTAACTTCATCGAAAAAGCTCATAGAGAATTAAAGTTATCAGCTGGAAATCATTTTTCGAAATATATAAATTTCTTATCTTGATCTTTGACATTCTGTCCTCAAAATCAATAGGGTTCTCCTTTAGGACATAGGAAGTTGTGATATTAAATTTCATTGCAAAATATCAAAGGCTTTTTAAGATGTCGTCGGGAAATGAAATTGTTACACACAGAATGAATGAATTTCTGACCTTCATCTTTTGACCTCAAAATCAGTAATGGTCACTTTCAGGCCATAGAAGTTGTGATATTAAATTTCACTGAGCTCAAAGAACACTAAAGTTATCATCTGAAAAAAGTTATTTGCAATGTGTTTTTAAGGTCAAAAGGTCAGAAGTTCATAATAGGGTCTTGTTAAGGCCACAAAGTATGCAATTTCATTGGAAAAGCTGAAAGGCTTTTTAACATATAGTCCGGAAACAAAATTGTTGCACACACAAAATGTTTGGATTATGCCCTTGACCTTTTGACCTCAAAATCAATAGGGGTCTATTTTGGCCATAGAGAGTTGTGATATGAAATTTCATTGCAAAAGTTATCTAAAGCATTTTTGAGAATTCGTCCGGAAACGAGTGCTGAAAAGTATGGGGGGGGGGGGTTGAGGGGGAATGCATTTTAAATTATGAGCCCCTAAATGGATTTCCTATGAAAATGAAATTCTTAAATCTGTAGCAGGAATGAATTTTGTTATATGCATTTATGCCTTGTATTTTCAATGTAATGTCGTTATTAATATTTTCATGCATATATTGGTATACTGCCTTGTCCCCCATATCATTTTTTTATTTACAAACCTTCTCAGATAATAGCACGTGTTGCTTCCATCAAATCTTACGGGTAAATGTTTATGTTTGATGATCTAAATTCTCATTGGCTATCAATACGGAAGTTAACCTTTTGGGTGTTACTAATTTCAGTCAAAGTTCATACCCTTGGGGTGTATTCACTAGATTCCAAGTTAAAGATTCTATTGTTTCCAAAGAGTATATAAACCCGTGTAACTGTTAGACACGTGGGGAATCTTGGAAAGCATTAACTTGCTGTAAGTTCTCTCACTTTAATAAAGGTTTATTAGGTATTTAACAGGTTGCACCCCTAGAAATTATGTTAAGATATTAGGCATTTTGACTAGATTGTCGTCGTCTATTGCTCCTGTTAAATTTATTAGGCCATAATTCTAAAAGCTAGGAGATAGGTTTTAAGGTATTCTTAAATAGATAAGGGTTTTTTCTAAATTACCCTAGGCCTTTTCCCCCGGGTAGGTTGGGCTAGCGTTTTCGTACGCTAGGTTGGGGGGGGGGGGGGGGGGATTTTTATACGGTTGTTAGGATTTTTTTTCTACATGGCAGGAATTTACAGTTGTTATATTTTTTTTATACTATATTTTTTTTGTCTATACAAAGGTTAATAAATTTTGTTGTTTATTGGAGCTGGTGTTTTCATTACGACTGACATGATGTGTTGAATTAAGGTACAAATAAGCTCGGGAATAAGACCAAGCATCTTCGCTAGCCAAGGGTTTCTGATACGCTACTCTCCTCATAAGCCCTTGGCATACGGTGTTGAAAAAGTTGGGATTTTTTTCTCAAGTTGTGATTGGAGTTGATCGACATCGTTCGACCAATCAGCAATTGTTTTTTGTAAATGACGATATTTGCGTTCGGGATATATCTTGACTCTTTAATATCGGTAATGTAAAACGCAAGTAAACAATGATCCGTAAGATAACATGCCATTCTATGAATTGCTATATGGTGTCATCCAATATCTAAAGCTACGTGCAAAATATGTGATTAAGAATCTATACTGAAGATGTAGATTTGCATTTTTACATGTTTAAATAACAAATTAACATAACTCGATACCTTCTTGTTTATTATTCTTTAAAAACAAAATTTTTTAAATACGCTTTTTATTTCTGTCGATGACGCAATCAGTGCGTACCTGGTAAGAATCATGATCACGTGACAAAAACAATCCCGTCTTTTGTCAGCACCGTATGCCAAGGGTTTATGAGGAGAGTAGCGTATCAGCGGCTAGCGAAGATGAAGACCAAGCAGAATCTCAAATCAAAATAAGAACCTGGGAAATAATACACGTGAAAATATAGGAGAGTGTAAAAAAAATATTCTAGAACCACTAATGAAAATGGTGTTCTAAAGTTTACTCCTATTACAGAAAAATGGTGCCGTCTACCTAGGATTTGAGCACACTGTATTTGGCTTTTCGAACTCTTACATGTACATAAAGAGCTATTACAGGGTTATTAGTAAAACCATTTGTGTATTTATTGCCCACGCACATTCAGTGTCAGCTGTTTTGTTATAATCTGTTTTAATAAACTACTCGTTTTCGGAGTTAAAATGTGTCATTTTCCGTATTCAAACGGTTTAGCAAAACCCGAAGATTTTTGTAGAGAACCCGAGGGTCGATCTAAACAGTATTTTGCTGATTCAGACATGTTATGGAAAAGTCCACGTGTTTCTAGTCTTACAGGTAAAAGTGCTGAGTCGTATCAAGATCGTGCAGCATGCGCTTCTCAAGCTGGTGAGAGTTATATCGCACCTGTTCACACAATGCATCAAACAATAGACGAAACTCGGTCAATGTCATTTAAAGATAGCCTTAGTCCATTCACAGGTGACCTTGTCAATGAAAGTTGTTTGTTACAATATGACTTAAGATTCCTCTGAACCAAAACCAACTTGCGCTACAATTAAAACAAAGAGTGGTTTGAGTGTACCCGATACAGAAAAGTTTAGAGAAGATGTTAGAAAAGAACTTAGAGAAATGTTTCCTGAACTTTCGGAATTTTCGGAACATGACAATGAAAATTTACAACAACACGATCAATCAATTTCAGAAACAGAATTTCGGAACTTTGGTGTTGGAAATGTAAATGAAACTCCAGTTACAAGTGGAATTCAGAAACAAAAACCAAATATTATACCAGCACTCCACTCATTTCGGACAGTCAAAATACTTTGCCAAAAATCCCTGCACGGGTGCACTTTGACTCAGATCACTCTAGAGACATACCACGCACACATACCCCGCAGAGTTTAAGAGATACCTTGGGTAACGAAAGTTTTTACAACCTAGTGATCAAGGACACTCTGTTACATCTCTGCCCACACAAAGGTCCCTACATTCATCACATTTACATGAGGCTTCCCAAGTAAGGGGTGAAATAAATCAGGAAAATGTATTGCCGCAGCGTGCGCGCCAGTTCAACACGTACATGTATGAAACGCAATCAAGGGGAGTAACTCCTACGCGCTTACATATGCAAACAATGCCCCAAGAGTTATCTGATCATTGTAATTTTTCTAGATCATCCAGACTTGCAAGAAAAGAAAAAGAACCACAAACTTATGATGGCACATCAGATCTAGAAATTTATTTAAAACATTTTGAATGGGTTTCTATGTACAATGGCTGGACCAGTGCTGAAAAAGCACAGCAGCTAGCTATTAGTTTAAAGGGGGATGCTCAACAAGTGTTTAGAGATTTAGACCCTGGAAATATCAGAGAATTTGATGACATTAAGCATGTTCTCATGCAAAGGTTTAATCCTCCGGGACGCGAAGCTGCATATAGATGTCAATTCAAAAATCGCAAACGCGTAGACACTGAAACAATACCAGAATTTGATATGCATTAAAACACCTTGATGCAAAAGCCTACCCTCAGTTGGATCGAGTTGCTAGGGAAACCTATGTAATTGATCAGTTTATTTCAGGTTTGAATAACACAGAAATCAAGAAACATGTTCAGTTTAGACATCCAAGAAGTGTCGATGATGCAATCACTTTGGCTGTTGAGTATGAGGCTTTTGATGGGCCGAAGACAATTCTCAGGAAGCCTAATGCAAATGATGAGAGACTTCTGGAAAATGTTCATGTAGTTTCTGAAAATAAGAAATCTCCTGAAATTTCTGAAAAAGATTTGGCTACAATTATATCTGAAGAAATGGGAAAAATGATGAATCAAATCACATCTGAAATTAGATCCCTGAAAAATGAAAGAAAATTCAAATGCAAATATTGTCAGAAAATGGATCATCCTCATTGGAAATGTCCATCAAAATCCTATCAACGGAATCAAAATGCTCTTTCTAACTCAGTCAATGCAAATAAAAATTCGGGAAACTAGGTCGGGTTTGATTCGAGGCCGACAATTCAGGCCTTAAAACTGGTGAAATTGACAAATTTACCAATAGGCCAATGATGACATTGAACACCATTAAACCAAGTTGCTTGTTTATTGAAGCTAAGATAGGTGATGTTTAAATGAGTTTTCTGGTTGATACTGGTTCTGCAGTTACTATCCTGGATGAAGACATATTTGACATGTTATCTGGGAAGATAAAACCTAAGCAGCTGAAAAGTGTAAATAAAACACTGTTGTGTGCGAAAGGTGAATCTATCCCAATACTAGGAATGTCAAATTTTTCATTTCGTTTATGTGACTCAGATACTGTTTTTGAACAACAAATGCTTGTACGGAAGTTGGAAGGTGATATGGGAGTGGATTTCCTAAAGAAATATAAAGGAGTTGTAAACTTCCAAAATGAGACCTTGAAAATAGGTAAACAAAATTTCCCTCTTTCTGAAAACCCTAAAACTTTGTTTAGATGTGCCAGAATAAGACTCAGTGATACCATTAAAATACCTCCTGACACAGAATTTTGTTGTACAGGGTATATTCAAGGGAAACTTGGTACCAATTATGGGTTGGTTGAACCTAAACAAATTGTCAATGTCAATGATCTGTTAATGGCAAAAACATTAGTGGATCCTAAGAAGGATAAAATAGTTATCTCCCTTCTCAATCTATCAAACAGGTCAGTTAAAATCAACAGAAATACTTGCATAGCTGATCTAGAACCAGTTGAGAGTGTGCATCAAGTAGAGCCTCATTCTAAAACTCAAACAAAATGTTCAAAACTTCCTGAACATTTGGCTATTTTATTAGACAAAAGCTCCAATCAATTAAATGAGAAAGAGAAAAAGAAAATTGAGAGTTTGTTGCTTGAGTTTGAAGACATTTTTATGAAACCTGATGGAAAACTGGGTCAAACTGATTTGGTAGAACATAGCATAGATACCGGGTGTGAAGGTCCCATTAAAATACCTCCTCGGAGATTATCCCCAAAACAGAAAGAAATTGTAGAACAAGAACTTGACAAAATGCTTGAACAAGAAATAATAGAGCCAAGTAATAGTCCATGGTCTGCTCCTGTTGTTTTGGTTACAAAATCAGATGGGTCTACCAGATTTTGCATAGATTTTCGCAAATTAAATTCCATTGCAAAGAAGGATGCCTATTCCTTGAACAGAATAGATGATGCGCTTGATGCATTATCAGGTGCACAATGGTTTTCCACATTAGATTTGGCTAGTGGGTATTGGCAATGTCCATTGAAAGAGTCAGATAAGAACAAAACTGCTTTTACTACTCACAGGGGATTGTATCATTTCAATGTTATGCCTTTTGGGTTATGCAATGCCCCTGCGACTTTTCCACGCCTTATGAATTTGGTGTTAGGGGGACTCAATTGGACAAGATGCTTATGTTATTTGGATGATGTCATAGTTTTTGGCAATACATTTGAAATTGCATTGAGAAATCTTAGAGAAGTTTTTGAGTGTTTTCGAAAAGCAAACTTGAAACTCAAACCCAAAAAGTGTTCTCTGTTTCAAACTGAAGTTTCATATTTAGCCACAGAGTTTCAAAAGCTGGAATCAGCTGTGATCCAAAGAAAATAAATGCAGTTCAAAATTGGCCTATTCCAATAAATGTTACTGAAATCAGATCGTTTTTAGGTACAGCTGGTTATTATCGGAAATTTATTCCAAATTTTTCAACCATAGCATCTCCATTGAGTCAGCTCACTATAGGAAAAACAAAAGGTTTAAATGGGATGATAATTGTCAAAAAGCTTTTAATGAGCTGAAGACATTATTGACCTCTGCCCCAATTTTGGTCTACCCTACTGCAACTGGTAAATTCATACTTGACACAGATGCCAGTGAAACTGGGTTGGGTGGTGTGTTATCTCAAATACAAGATGGAGAAGAAAGAGTTATAGCATATGCCAGTGTGTCATTACAAAACTCTCAAAGAAAATACTGTACTACCCACAAAGAACATTTGGCTATTGTAGTGTGTTTGAAACATTTCAGAAATTACTTGTTTGGTCAGAAATTTTTGATTCGAACCGATCATGCTTCACTCAAATGGCTTAAAAATTTCAAAAATCCTGAGGGAATGATTGCTCGATGGATAAGCATTATTGATATGTTTGATTTTGACATAGAACATCGTCAAGGCACTCAGCATAGAAATGCTGACGGGTTGTCCAGAATTCCAGTCAAGCGTAAATGTACAAGAGAAAATTGCCCCTATTGTGATTCAAAATTTCAAAAATCTATGTTAGGTAGTGAAAATTTGACTTCGGAGGTTGAAGCGGGAAAAGGAAAATTCCTTAAAGAAGAATCTAAGTATTCTGATCAGGGAATATATCCTGTCCAAGCCGATGACAATACTCCTGAAGTATCAAACTGGGTTGAAAGTTGGGGTCCTGCTCAAATAAAAGAATCGCAAAATGAAGACACAAACATTGGTAAATTCAAACAACTCAAAACTGAACAAGTCAGTAAACCTAACAGACAAACTATTGGTTCATTTTCCCAGGAAATTTGAACTTTATGTCAAATGTGGGAAGAGTTTGAAATTGGTTCTGATGAAATTTTATACAGAGTGAGTGAAAAAGATCCACAAGGTCATACTACTTTTCAGATTGTTGCTCCTCAAATTATAAGAGAAAAGATTTTGGAATCCCTACATAATTTCAGAATTTCAGGTCATTTAGGGAGAGATAAAACAAACGAAATCTGTCAAGAGAAGGTTCTATTGGCCTGGCTTGTCAAATGATGTTAAATTATGGTGTCAATCATGTGATCTTTGTGCACGTAGAAAACCAGGTCCAGGGTTTGGAAGATCCCCACTTCAATTTCTCTCCTTCAATCTACAAAACCATTAGACAGAATTGCAATAGATATTTTAGGTGGTTTACCTACAATCAGTAATGGAAATGAGTATATCATTGTTGTAGGTGACTATTTTTTAAAATGGAAAGAAGCATACGCTGTAGCTGATCATACTGCCCTTACAGTTGCTGACAAACTTGCTACTGAATTTATTTCACGTTTTGGCGTTCCAAATCAGATTCATATTGATCAGGGGAGAGAATTTGAGAGTGAATTATTTTCTGAACTTTGTAAACTTCTAGGCATAGAGAAAACTAGAACCACTCCATATAGAACACAATCTGATGGCCTTGTTGAGCGTTTTAATAGAACTCTGATCGCCATGTTGTCTGCTTTTGTCAATGAAAATAAAGATGACTGGGATGACCATTTACCTTACCTCATGATGGCATATCGTGCAACCCCTCATATAAGTACAAAGTGTACTCCAAACTTGCTTATGTTGGGTCGGGAAATTTCATGCCCTTTAGATATCATGGTCGGGATACCACCAGCAAATCCAGGGAAATTGTGTCCTTCAATGTATGTAAAATGGTTAGAAGTGTCAATGAACAATGCGTTTGAGTTTGCATATCAGAATTTAGGTATAGCTGCTCAGAGACAGACACATTATTATGATAAAGGGTTAAAACCTAGAGAATTTGAACCAGGTGAATGGGTTTGGAGATGGTATTTACCAGCAATGTCAAATAAATTAGGTCAGGGTTGGACGGGTCCATATCTCATTATTCAGAAAATTTCAGATGTTACTTATGAAATCCAGTTAAACTCTGAAAGTACCCCAATAACTGTCCATGTGGATCACTTGAAACCATTCCAAGGGAGACAACCTCCAGTCAATTGGTTGGAAGATCATGAAAACCAAACTTTTGATGGAACTTTGAGCGAAATAGCAGAACCACTTCCAAATAGTCCTTTGGTGCAACCTGATCAAAGATCTCCTGTAAAAACAAGAGCTGGGAGAACAATTAAACCCAGAGAGATCTACTCACCATAACATTATTTAAAGTTATTTCAGATAAGTGAATTTTTCAAAATTATCTATATTTTGAAAGGAACATATTTTTCAAAATATTATCTGTCATAATTTGTAATTTCAAATTTCTGTAATTAACATTTGGAAATTTGTTTTATCTATTATTTCATGGTAATATAAAAGAGTCGGAATATTTATATAAAAACAGCTGGACTGTTGGGCCCGATTCCTATACTCTGATATTACCTTGGCATAATTGATTGTTTTAAAAATAAAAACTAATATTAGTTGTACAATTATTTTGATAGGTAGCCTTCATGGACATATTAGACATTCTGGTAAGCGAGGAGGAGATGGCTACATTAGACTATGATTTACGACCGCAGGGAGGTATGACCTGCCCTGCTGAGGGATGTGGGACATTTTTGGGAAGTTTTCCCAAGTGTAGACACCACTGGATGGACAAACACTCAAAGGAGATTATCTTGTTCCAGTGCGGACATTGTAATTATGCTGCTAAGAGGCGAAATCAAGTTGCGCGACACCAGGCAAAGCGGCATCCAGGTCTGGATAATCGAATGATCAGCAAAACGGTCAGGAACATCAAATATGAAAATCCAGGGAAGGGGCTTATGCCAATCCAGCCGATCCCTGAGGCCCGGAAGCGTTTCCGTGATGAACAGGCAAGGTTACGAAGGAATGAAGCAGCTTTATCTCATGCAGGATCCCTTGTGCGGGAAGAGACCAACGCCAGGGACCAGGAGGTGGTCATTCAAGGAGAAGACACTTTTGTGGTAACGAACAGACTCTAGGGGCCAACTTCCAGAAAGACAGTGAAAAAGTTATAAATTTTACATTTAACATGTTTAAATGCTAGAAAATTGCTTTCATTTTACTTTTAATATTAAGAAGTTAAAAGATATTTAGCTTCTACCTTATTTTTTTTTTTTAATTCCTGCTATATTTTTTTATTTGTTTTGAATAAATGATATAATCATTTATATCTTAAGAAGGGGGGAGTGTAGCAGGAATGAATTTTGTTATATGCATTTATGCCTTGTATAATCAATATAATGTCGTTATTAATATTTTCATGCATATATTGGTATACTGCCTTGTCCCCCATATCATTTTTATATTTACAAACCTTCTCAGATAATAGCACGTGTTGCTTCCATCAAATCTTACGGGTAAATGTTTATGTTTGATGATCTAAATTCTCATTGGCTATCAATACGGAAGTCAACCTTTTGGGTGTTACTAATTTCAGTCAAAGTTCATACCCTTGGGGTGTATTCACTAGATTCCAAGTTAAAGATTCTTAGTTTCCAAAGAGTATATAAACCCGTGTAACTGTTAGACACGTGGGGAATCTTGGAAAGCATTAACTTGCTGTAAGTTCTCTCACTTTAATAAAGGTTTATTAGGTATTTAACATGTTGCACCCCTAGAAATTATGTTAAGATATTAGGCATTTTGACTAAATTGTCGTCGTCTATTGCCCCTGTTAAATTTATTAGGCCATAATTCTAAAAGCTAGGAGATAGGTTTTAAGGTATTCTTAAATAAATAAGGGGTTTTTCTATTACCCTAGGCCTTTTCCCCCGGGTAGGTTGGGCTAGCGTTTCCGTACGCTAGGTTGGGGGGGGGGGGTGATTTTTATACGGTTGTTAGGATTTTTTTCTACAAGGCAGGAATTCACAGTTGTTATATTTTTTTATACTATATTTTTTTTGTCTATACAAAGGTTAATAAATTTTGTTGTTTATTGGAGCTGGTGTTTTCATTACGACTGACATGATGTGTTGAATTAAGGTACAAATAAGCTCGGGAATAAGACCAAGCAGAATCTCAAATCAAAATAAGAACCTGGGAAATAATAAACGTGAAAATATAGGAGAGTGTAAAAAAAATATTCTAGAACCACTAATGAAAATGGTGTTCTAAAGTTTTGTCCTATTACAAATCTTATTGCGCATCTACAGGACACCACCATTCATATTCCAAAAGATACCTGGCTCTTATGTACCTGGCTCTTATGTAAAATGTACGAGCTGAAAACTAGGGTTTTTTTTTTTTTTTTAACCCCAATTGGCATTGATGTTGAAAAACAAAATTTCGAAAGCATATTGCACATCTACAGGAAACCAAAAATCATCTTCCAAAGGATGAGTTGGCTACTGCATGAAATGGATAAGGAATTCTGGTAACCAGGTTTTCGTAGACAAATGTCATTTTTCGACCCCCAATTTGCCCCGATTTTTCCGAAGGAAAGGGGGGGGGGGCTTGAAAAACGATTTTTTTTCCTACGAAAGCCTGGTTCCTAGATCGATGTGTTTCGGTACTGTTCTCATCATCATTATGTAATATTAACCAAAGTAATTCAAATAACTCAAGAATATATATCTATATAAAAAGACACGAGTTCTTAATGGTTTTTATTGATCAAATAAAAATATTTATTTGAAAGGGTTATTCTATCATCCCGGAAATAAATCGTTACATGTTTATATTTTTAGTGTTAAATTTATTGTATCTAGGCACATGATTTCTGTTCGAAAACAGGATGGAATTTTGAGAAGCGGACCTGACAAGACAAACTGGTACATACTTTTATTATATTTACATGTATGAGGTTACATAAATTTGAATTTGTCATATATAATTGCATGCCTGCGTTATTTGAAACAATTGACCTATTATGTCTACTTTCTCTTTCGGTTGGACTTAATCTTGATTCCATTTGAATACTTTTATGTCATTCAAATTCAAGTGTCACAAACTGACATATAGGCCTATCATTCACATATATAGCGACAACTAAAGGCTATTTATTTATTCATTAATTTTGGGACTACCAGTCCACGAAAGTTACTTGCTAGTCATCACTTTCGATTTCAATTGTATGTGACTGACATTTGTTGCAATCTGATGGTCTAGAAAGATATTGATTTAGACAGTTACAGATTGAATTTTGAGGGGGGAAAATGCATGTGTTGCTTATAACTGAAAAATCAAATTTTGTTGGGGGAAAAATCATTCATAATTTATGTGGGTTTAGAGTTATCTTTCTTAGGTGCTGAACCAAAACTTAGAATATCCGTTTTTTATTTAACAAACGTGTTTAATATATTAAAAGTTGCAAGTTCATATAATTATGACAGTGCAAAATGTATATTTTGCACAATCTTGAATATTTGCTATGTTCGGCTTGTTTCTGAGTTAATATATTTAATGTCCGTAATCTTATGAAATTCCTCTTGACCACGGTATAGCGAGTTTCCCAGTACATATATATATATATATATATATATATATATATATATATATATATATATATATATATATATATATATATATATATATATATATATATATATATATTGTAAGGAGTGACTAGTAACTGATTCCCCAAATTGTTATTATATACTCAGTATTTTATTAACTTTTGGTGGAAAATTTTGCGAGTGTTGAGCTAATTTCCGACGCAGAGTAACCGCTAAGGTAGACAGACACTACGAAAACTATAAAACGGGCGGTTATATAATGTTCAAACATATACAATATGATATATAAACTTTTTGTATTAAAACCTGTTGTATTTAAAATTTTTTTTCAAAATGTTTATACCAATTTGAAATTTTGACTTTGTTTTGAGACATTGTCTGATCTTGATTGTGTTGCTTAAGATTTAAACGGAGTACAATTAAATCGTACTACCGAAAATAGAACGTTCTAAGGTTTAAGTCTTGAAAATCAGTAAAAATTTGTTGTGTGGGCTGACAATGTAACAAAACTAAACAGGCAGATAATGTATACTTTGAACAACTATGTAATGAATATCAAAATGGCAGGAAAAAATTGAGAAAGCATGTTTTAAAAGTTTTTACTTTATATGGATTAAATTTTTTTTTGGTGTTTTACGTGTAGGAATACTTATATCAATAAGCATAGAAACTTATTTACTCAAAATTTTATAAATAGGTAAAGAGAAAAATTAAGAAAACAATGAGATATTGACTTAAATTTCTTGATATGACCTACATGTAAGTCAAATATATTCAATTTAGAGATAAAATTATTTTAAACAAATGAATGGATGAGTGATGTTTCATCTGGAATTCATGGAAATGTTTCTTCCTTAAACAGAAAAACTGCTATAATATGCTTTATTACTAGTATTCACCATATGGAGTCTACATGTAAATTCCATAACCTCAGATAGTGTTCTATGCACGTTCTTAATAGCATATTATACTTAATGTTTTAATTCAAAATTCTCAGATTTCTTTTATCAGTGATTTAGCATGACTTAGGCTGGTCTACTTCTCAAACTGTGATCATTTTCTTCAATTTTTCAGGAGGAAATTACAGGGAGCTCAAGTTATATAATTGTATGTACGTTTAATGTGTAACAGATTACTGCAGCTCTTTGCGAGTTCACAGATCGTTAAAATTAATTGATAAATTATTTTGGACTGTTCAAATTAACGAACCATTCTGATATATGTTTTTTAATTTCAATCTCCCAACGTGACAAATCACAACTTTTTTAAATTTAAATTTATTTATAGGAAAATTTTCCTTTTTTTATTTTGAACATTTGCAAAAATGATCACATTGAATATATTCATAATGATGAAAATAAATTTGGGAAATGAGTCCATTTAAGATATGATTTGGTACCAAGTTATACGATTTCAAGGAGCACCTTTCAACTACAATTATATTGTTTTAAAGAAGAACCGAAAGACAAGGCATGCAAAAAGTTTTGTCACGAGATTTCTAACAAAATATTAATGCATAATGAATTAAAAAACTAGTTTCAGTATTATTTAGATGTGTGCTGAAACGCAAGAAAAACTGAACGATAGACATGGAATGTAAAAATGATGGAAAAACCACAACTACAGATTCCACAAGAGCCAATAGTACAGGTATTGTACTTTATTAAACTGAATGGTATGGAGATAATATAAAATACTGCATGTATATAAACATTTGGTTGGGGGTAACATTGAAAATTTTCACCACAAGGAAACCATTGTCAACCAGGCGCAGTCGAGGTTGACAATGGTTTTCGAGGGGTGAAAATTTTCAATGTTACCCTGAACTACATAGAGGATTTATTATATTATACTGAATGTTTTATACAAATAAAGTTGAACCGTGTGCCCATAAGTTCCGCACAGTCAGCATTTTAGCTCACCTGAGCCGATCGAAGGCTCAACTGAATTTTTCTACTCAAAATGTGCCCGGCGTCCGTCTGTCGTCCGTCGTGTGTCGTCTGTAAACAGTTCACATTTCTAGTAATTCAATAATTAGTAAATGACATAGGATATAACGGTTGTGACATTGCAGTTAAATAGATTTCCGCGTTAAAGGGTTATAAAATTTATTGCAAATGCTATACCCCATATAGCACAACAAAGAAAGACATTCTATTGTTTATATTTACATCTGTCTTTGAATTATTCCTAAAAAGTAGATGAAAGTGCGTAAAATATTGTATTGTTGATCCTTCGTTACATACATGTAGATGGGAAGAACCGAAAAACATTAATTTTAGAGTCACAAATGACTTTCAAAAAATCTAAATAGTTTAGAAGTCAATTGTTGTTACCAGGCCCGTAGGAAGCAATTTCAGTTTGGGGGGGGGGGGGCACAGCCATACATTTTCAGTTGAGGGGGCACTATCAACTACCAAAATTTCTTGACAAGCAAAAAAAAAAAAAAAAAAAAAAAAAAAAAAAAGCTCATCAGACGTTTTCATTGAGGGGGCACAAGCATATAGTATCTATGTTTTCTATAGTAATTTATATATCGGCAAAATTATTGGAGGGGCACGGCCCCCCGTGCCCCCCCCCCCCCCCCCGTTCCTACGGCCATGGTTACTCTGTATAACTGCAAATAAGGTTTTCATAAGAAAGAGTCATTGGAAGTAAATACATACTTTTCATCCATTTCGTCTGTAAACGTATAACCGAGGCTAGTTAAAAAAAAAAAACAGTTTTCTGAGCCAATTTATTGAATCACTGAAAAAACCGGATAAATAAGTAAAAGTGAACAGATCGTATAAAATTGACCAAAAAAAGTAGTCTTCTATTCCTCGTAAGTGCTTTTAACATGATGGATATACATCCAATTCGGGTTCGAAGATTTACAATAGAGCAAAACTTTCCCTGAATTAATTGCAATATAGCAAATCTTTCTCCCCTACGGAAGAAATCATATATTGCAAATCTTTTCCCTGGGAGTGATTGCTCCATATAGCAATTTTTTATCTCTTTAGAGCATTTTCCAGAATGATTGCGATCTAATATGTCTCCGTATTAAATTTGCACCCGCATTATAAGTATTCGTTTTTAAAATTCGTTATACGATCGAATTCTACTGAGTTCTTGATCAATATTTATGGTAATGCCAATTAACAGCATTTTATTTGTAAACAAAGAGACACTTGACCTTGATTAATGTGATATAACAAAGAATTATATGATCTGCAAGAAGCGTGATTAACAATGATTAACAACTAGCATAAAAAAGTTGGACTGTTGGAAATACATAATAATGCATTGAAAAACAATGAACATGGAAATTATAAATCAAGAAATAATCTGTTCAAATCGCGGAGTAAACGAATTGTGGCTCTACCCTTTTAATTGCACATGAAAAATTAGAACCAGTAACGTGAATGTAAGATGATTGCATCTTTGCTATATAACAGAGCTCCCCCATGAGGGAGAATTTGTTATATATTTATTAATTAATCCAGGGAATTTTTTTTTTGTTATGGGAAAATTTTGTTCTTAAACACCGGACCGGGAAAAGGATATATTATGTGGCAACATGATGTATTTTATATTACGTACAGAATCAATTTAAAAAGTAGAAAAGTTCAACTAGTCAATCAATTTTACGACTGTAACTCAGAGTGTATTTAAGTTGTAAGTTAAAGATGAAATAGAATATTTTTGTGTTGTATGTTTAAAGGAAACATTTATTATAGAAATAACGCTGTAAAGGAAATTATTAAAAACGTTTTATTTTGAAATTGATTTCAGGGCAGCTCGTACAAAGAAAACGAACAACGGGAAAAGTGGGTGAGTTTATGTACAATCAATAATTTTAGATTAAGTTTATATTTTTCAAAATATCAGCACATGAACTTTTCTGAATTATAGCTTATCTATGTCAAAAATTTCAGTAAGATTTTCTTATATAAGATTGTAGGTGAACATTTTTTAAAAGAGCAAGAGGCCTATGGACCACAGCGCTCACCTGAATCAATATGGCCCTGTTGTTCTTCATCAGATTTTTTTCTTTGAATTTATACATTCCTATGTAAAACTTTGATCCCTGTTGTGACCCCACCCTTCCCCCAGGTGTATTGATTTTTGTAGATGTGGTCCCATGATTTGAATAAACTTGAATCTTCACTACCTCAAAATACTTCTATAACAATATGACTGAACTGGCTTTGCTGTTTTTGCGAAAAAGATTTTTATAGATTTTTTTTCTATATATCCGTATTTTAAACTCTGATAGCGCATTGTGGCCCCCAGGGGCCATGATATGAACAAATTCAAATCTGCATTACCTGAGGATGCTTCCATACAAATAAGATTAAACATGGCTTTGCAGTTCTTGAGAAAAGGAATTTTAATGATTTGCCTATATATTCCTATATATGTAAAACTTTGATCCCTCATTGTGGCCCCATCCTATCCCCAGGGGTCATGATTTGAACAAACTTGAATCTACAGTACCTGAGAATGCTTCCATATCAATATGACTAAACATAGATTTGCTGTTCTTGAGAAAAAGATTTCTGAACTATATATTCCTATGTAAAACGTTGATTGCCCAATGTGCCCCCCCCCCCTCCCCCAGGGGTCATGACTTGAACAAACTTGATTCTATACTACCTGAGGATGCTGCCATCTCAATATGACTAAACATGGTTTTACTGTTCTTGAGAAGATTTTTCCCTATATATTCATACGTAAAACTTTGATCCCCCATTGTGGTCCCACACTACCCCTGGGGGTCCGGATTTAAACAAACTTGAATACACTATGTAAAGAAAGTTTCACGTAAGATTGAACTTTTTAGGCCCAGTGGTTCTTGAGAAGAAGATTTTTAAAAGATATCACCAAATTTTTATTAATTTTCAATTATCTCCCCTCGAAAGGGGGCATGAACCTTCATTTAAACAAAGTTGAATCCCCTTTACCCAAGAATGTCTTGTGGTAAGTTTGGTTGGTTCTGGAGAAGAAGTGAAAAATGTTGAAACTTTACAGACGGACGGACGGACAGACGGACCACGGACAAAATGTGAACAGAAAATCTAACTTGAGCTTTCAGCACAGGTGAGCTAAAAACCTGTAAAATTCGAAGTCAACCTGTCAAAAATTTAAAAGCTAAAATCAATTATTGCTCATTTTGTAATGTTATTTTTCCATTAAAAATTATGTTTATTTCAGCACGCAGACTTCATATTTATTTAAAAGTGACACTTTTTTTAGACATTGGTTAAAAAAAAATATTGATACAAGTACAATGTGGGTCTTCGTATGACTTTGTCAGTTTTCTAGTCTGATGATTTTTTAAAGAAAATTTTCATAATGAAGGAAAGCAGTGAGAAAATATCGCTCTTATGATGTTATGCAAATTTTGTTATGTAATATAGATTAAAATATGTTCGAACCATGGTCCTTGAAACAAGAACAACACAAAATTGGTTCAGAATTCATCATTGTATTGGAAGCAAAGGAGTGTATTCCAAAAATATTGAATTATATTTCCCTGCAGAGTTTACAGGGCAAAAGAGAAAGTTTTGTACAGAAATACTCATCTTATGTACACTTGAAATTATTTAAATCATGTTACGAACTCTAAGGCCTCCGTAAAGAATTTTAGAGAATCATTTTGAAAAATATTCAATTCAAGCTCAGGTACAACATTTGAAATCAATATCAGGTATCTCAAAAGGGCGATAAAAGCTGGAATTCTGCTGGAAAAATGAATATTAAAAACTGTTGAAGGCTGAATTAACAAGGCTTAGATTTTTTAAAAAGATTTACTAGCATTCCCGAGAACCCAAATGTATAAATTTTATTCCATTGTGGGTCTTCGCTTAGTGTGAAGCCAATGCAACAGTCTCTGAATTGATGAGATTACAACTGGACTTCGATGTTCATTGTGGCCCATTTTTTTTTATTTTTTTTAGTGATGTTATCAGATGGCACGACTTTAAATGAAGAATCGAAGAAGAAAAAACTGCATTTGCATGAATGTAAGTTTACTTGAATATGAGATTTGTTGTCGGATGTTTTCAGAAGCGATACAAGTAAAACAGGAGATGAAGTCACATTTAAAAAGAAATATAAAAAGCTATGGATCCCAATGTAAAACAAATAAAGACCCTTTAAAACAATGGTTCATTGGTGACAATATAATGTAGAAACTTTAATTTTTTGCACATTTAACAGCTGTTAAACATCTTTAACAAAAACTGCACATTCAATTACAACAATATGTAATGTAAAATATAGTTAACATTATAAACTACATAAATATGTGCTTTTAATGTTACAAACTGTACATATGATTTTATATTATAGCGTCCAGTGGAAATGACAACAGGGTTATAACACCACAGCCGGTTACAAATTCGTCAGACTCTACAGAAAAAGATTCAACTACGAAGAAAAGCAAGTTAAATATGTACCTGCTTCTCTCTAAAAAAAATTGCACAATCATAAAATTTTTAACATTGTATTTAAATTTCCAAATAGTATTTCTCATGATGTTTAGTTATTTTGGATTTTTAACATTGGTTAATTATTCCTACCAAACCAATTGTGTGACCCACAATCTGCTCCCTTAAATCTCAAGGTGCCTTATTAGGTATAAAAGGACTTAGTATGATAAGATCCAAAATTAGATCTCAACAGAAATGAAAATGCAACTAAAATTGTTCATTACTAAAGCTTTAAAGCTGGGCTCTAAATCAGTATTGACTGTGATATGTAGCATACATAAATTACAGTTTGACCTTTTTCAAGTATACAGTTTACATTACTTTTGATATGAGAGAGAGAGAGAGAGAGAGAGAGAGAGAGAGAGAAATGAAAACCCAAAATCTGGGCTGGTTATGAAACTTTATTTACTTCATAGCTTTTTGAAAGAAAGCATGTATGTATGTACATGTAGTCATAATAACCAATAACGTTTTATAAAATTCCCAGTAACAATTTAATCAATAAAAAGTATAACATCAATAGCAAAGTAAATTTTTGTATACATTCCCAATTTTTGTGTCTTTGGTTTTTTTTAACCAGAGACATAAACTTACGCATAATACAATAAAACTTGTCTAATCCGGACAATACTACTTCCATAGAAATTGGCCAGATTAAACAATATTACCGATTAGACAATGTTTTTAACAATTAAATTTAATGAAAGGGACTAAAATTTGTCATCGTTATGGGCAAGATTTCGGAATACACAACATCCGGATTAGGAAAGTTTTACTGTAGAAATAAATTCTACGGTATTATTCAAATGACGTCTGTTCTATAAATTTTCTTGGCAAATGCATAATCCAAAACAAAGTTTAAGAACTACTTTTGTAAGTGAAATTAACGACGTTTTATTTTCTGCTGTGATAGTATAAATAAGAGAAAAATCCAGATTTATTGCTGCACACAAAACTGATTTAAAGTTTTTATTATATGGGTACAACAAAGCAGTTCTTGACAGGAGTCTCGGGCAACACTTGTTCTGACGAATCATTGAGCAAACTGTTGCCCGCGGCTTTCAGCCTTGTGCGGGAGATTTCTCACCGGTCTGACAGATCAACTGTTGCCCTGAACCCCAGTCAACAACTGCATATTTCCTTAATGGTACCATTTGTAGGTCACCTGAGTCACTCAGGTGACCTTTTGCTACCTGGTTTCGTCCGTCATAGTTCGTCGTGCGTCGTGTGTTATCATTTGAACATTTTCAACTTCTCCTCTGGAACCGCCAAAGCAACAAATATAGTGAATTTCATGGTATCTGTCTCCCCGGACTTGAGGAATGGGGCTAAAACTATAAAAATTAATGCAGTCTTTAAAAATCTTCATTACTTTTGGACATCAAGTAGGCCTTTCAACTAATTTTTCAAGTTGCACATGTGGTAAAAAACAGTTGATAGATAGATTTGTAGGTACATGAAATTCTCAAAAGAAGATTATAAACTATACATACCTTTAATTAAATCATAAAAAAATTAATTATTAATATTTGATTTGTAAGATGTGTTTTAAGGACAGGTAACTCAAGTGTAAAAAAACGACCACTTTATTTTACAAAGTGCCGATTTTTGAGTTATTGTTTATAGGAATGACATATAGGCTGCTTCAATTGGTATTGTTATGTTCACAAAAGGGTTCCTTATATTATTTGGTACACAAAAGTGTTGACCAAACCAAGGAGAATGTCTTCACTCTATACCTGGAATAACGGGATCAATGAATGGGGAACGGACTATATTCAAGATTTTTAACTCTCTCCGACAGTTGTTATGAAGAAGAAATATAATGCCATGTTTTTTGTTTGTGCATTGTTGTGCTTCATCTATAAAGATATATATTTCTACAATTAAATGCAACAATAAATTATCTTATTCTTTTCTCTAAGCACGAAGAAGAACCATCAAGTATAAAAATTTAATCAGGTCAAAATTAAGAAGGGGGATGGATTTCACTTTCTATTTTTATTAAAAATTTCACTTATATACTATTGTATAGTGTCAGTAACTACATGATAATTAAGTTTAACATTTGAGCTAAATTTTAAAACCACTGGATTTCGCTGACAGTGAAGGAACACTTTGGAAATGCTAAAACTTGACATGCTTAAAAACAGTTAGCTTCCTCGGACCTGCTGTAAACAAGTTCTGGTAATTGGTTATCGTTCTTTTCATCGAACCCTAGCGGCAGTTGAAAGGCCTACATCAAGCATCACACTGTTGGCATGATTGTAATAAGCACTGCGACCTCCATCAGAATGATGGAATTCGTAACCCTTTCATCAGATGTTTTGGTAGTAGGATGAGACTCTATAAATCATATAATAAAAATGCATTAATTTTTCAAAAATTTTCTTCTCATCTCCAGGGTATTTAGCAGACTAAGTGCATAGTTATAATTAGCAAGATTGTCTCTTCCAAATTGTGAAATTCATCGCCCCTGGGTCAGGGGTTCTGGAGTTAGGATAGGGCTATATACTGATCATCTATGGAAATATTTACTCTGGTTTAAGAGAAGTTATTCCCCTGTGTTATTCACATGATAATTAATCAAAGTAAATAATGTAATGGATAGGTACATTGTAAATTGAATAAACGCATTATAATACAAGGGTTTTAAATATACATGTACAGCTGTATGTAATATGAAAAGTACTTTCATACCTCATGGTCAGGTTGACTTGTAAATAATAGATGAATACGAATGAGACAATAATATCTCATAAATGTACACATCAAATATTACTCAAAGACCAAGAGAGGCCAGTATGGGGTCGGAGTCATGCTGGGTGTAATCTGTGAATATTGTGCTTTATTCTAAGCACTACTGTCTTGTTATGCTTGGTGATAGTGATAGAGTGTATAGATAGCACTGGTATATACAGGCAAGTTTTGATTTGTTGCTAATTACCAGACTAACTATTTTGGTCATCCCTGATCAACCCTTGTCCCTTGTTTTTGAGTATCAATTTCAGTTGATGTTAATATTATATAATTTTTTACCATTCCTTGGATCCTTTACAGGGTTGTTATATACTCAAGTGAGCGTTAGACCCTTAAGTCTCTTGTTGTCTATTGTGACAGTTTTTGAAAGATCCTTTTCAAGCACCTTTTTTCTTTTATATTCCGTGATAATAACCGTTTTAGTCAGAGGAATCTACAACTAAAAGTTTCCGACCAAAGCCAATGCAGTAATTTTACCGAAGGGTAAAAATACATGTCTTATCCAAAGAAACAATCTCAGAATGTAGGTCTCAAAAAATGAGCTTTTCAAGTGTTATACGAGACGTATATAGTAAATGTAACAGCTAGAAAGTTAATCGTACATGTATGTGTTGTGCAACGAGAAATTAAATTTGAAGAACTCCCTAATCATTGAGTTATTTGATGAAATAGTTTTTGTTCACCAAAATACATGTACAATGTACCTCAGAAATGAGTCAAGGATTGGTTCTAATTTATTACTTAGTTGGGTCCAAGTAAACTTTCTCACAGTGAAGAATGTTGATGGTTTGGATATTTCTAACCTAGAAATATCATTCTTCTCTCTAAGAAAAATATATATCATGTCGTCATCACAAAGTCATTTATTTCATTACGTATGCATATTAACACATATACATATTATGTATGTGTGACATTGTTTTAACGACGTTGGATCCTGATATTTAAAGTCTTAAACTTTTTTTGTCAAGTATATTTTTAGCTTCTACATACATAGCTTAATTAAAAATCAAAACAAAAAATGGGGGTCAATATGCTTCTTTTGGCGCTACAGTACATTTAAAATGACCTTTTTGCACTGAATTTGTGTCTTAATCAAAAATAACATCTTCGACGTTTTCCCTCCAATATTTTTTATCCAAATTAATCATGGGACAAATAATGCTATTATTCTCTCTTAAAAAAGACACAATAAAATTGTGACCAAAAAAAAAAAAAATTCAAATTGCCTCGCATAATCAATTATTTGACCTTTCTGCACTCACAAAATGTCATTTTTCGGGCATTAAAAATTTAACAAGCAAGAAAAATATTTTAAAGTCTTAAACTTTTGCTGAATTTAAGTA
This sequence comes from Saccostrea echinata, assembly GCF_033153115.1. Lineage (NCBI taxonomy): Eukaryota > Metazoa > Mollusca > Bivalvia > Ostreida > Ostreidae > Saccostrea > Saccostrea echinata. Next base: position 1,507,322 of record NW_026889825.1, read on the forward strand.
GATTGATCATAGTTATCTTATATATTCAGAAAAGAAAATCAAAAGTGGAGGTCTATGATGTTATTTTTCAGATATTACTAAAAAACTGTTAATTTTATGATAAAATTGGCTCAATTTTTTCCTGGAGTTTCAGAATATATTTTCTATATTTGTCACAATATGATGATAGAATTCACAAAAAACTGATTTAATTAATATTTTAGAACCAGCATTAAACATTTCAATGCACAAAATAGCTCTGTGTGCAACCAGCATGGAAAAATAGGAAACTAAACTTAACAGTACTGTATATATTTCAAAAGGGAAAAAATGATCATTTTCTTCTAAAAATCTTCCGCCACAAAATATAGTTCCTGGCTTAATCCTATCTGAATGGAATTTAATCGCGGTTTTTTCATTGGATATAGTATAATTTTCATTGTAGTATCCAGATTTAATGTTAGAACTTAAAAATAATGCAGAATTTTAGAAATAAAGCCCCAGACCAAAATCTGCTCAAAAGCTCAGGATCGAACGTCCTTAATAAAATTCTTTTTATTATAATAAAAGATCTTGTATGTAAAGAAGACACGAATCCAGCATCATTACCTATCAAGAAGGAAGTTTTTGAAAATTTATCAAAGAAAATCTTCTATAAAACACAAAGGAATGTGACAAAAGAAGATGAAGAAAAAGCAGGTAACAATTTAAAAACCGAGAGGTTTATGTCGGTCGTGGATTTGCTCTCGATATCATATTTTACGACCCAAGCGTCAGTTTTGTGCATATTCCATTCTGACGTCACTTACTCAACTGCCGGAAGTGTAAGAAAGACCAGCACTTTATCTACACTATGGTACTGCAAAATTCTACTCATAATTGAAAAGTCTTCATGTTCAAAATCTGCAAAAATGATCTTATGGAAAATAATAATAGGACTTGAGCATTAGAATTTACAGCTGTATATACAGCGAGTTTTTGAGTATATATATATATATTCGGTCGACCGCTGCTCACTCCTTTAAGGCACCTAATTCCCCATCTGGTGTTTTTGCCCTGTTCACAATTTGAATTGTTGAAAAGATCCATCATTGTATATTATATCTTTTCCTTTTTCATTCTATAGGAAAGATAAAAATAATACCACATACTATACCGTGTTTACATCAATGTTGAATTAAAACTACGTAGGCAATCTTGATTAAATAATCAGGTGATATAGTACAAATTCCAATGGATATAATGTAAAATTTTTAGGTCTTGTTTTCTCGTTTATGCTGTAAATCCGCTAGCTACCTTAAACATTTGATGCAACAAAACATTTCTTAGAGTGGACAATATAAGAATTAATGATGATAACTGTTTGAGTAAAATTTTTGCTATAAAGGAGATGGGCGAACATAGCGTGCAGAAAGCCTATAGCTTCAGAAATATAAAAATCATGTTCAGTTTCTGAATTTAATATATAGAGTAATGCTCTCATTATTGAAATTTATGAAATTGTGATAAACAACACTTTTCTGGGGAAAATTTTCTCAAGAAAATTTATTCTTTTATTTAAAAAATTAATGTGGTATTCGTGGGGTTCGAACCCTAGCAATAAAAATCCTGTATATCATTTTCTTTCGAGACTAGCACGCTAACCACTAGACTACACAAGTCCTGACGAACAGTGGCATTTAAATCATGTTTGTGATATGACCCTTGACTTAATGGACTTCAAGTATTTCTCGAAAAGATGCGAATGTTATGTCATAAAAGTAGATTTTTAAGTTATAGTGGGTCATTGCTCCATATTTTTGGTAACCAAAAAATGTATATTTTTATGCAAACTTTGAGGATTAACTTTCAAAAAGGTGGAGCGAAGACCCACTCATATCGAAAAATAGTGTTATAGTATGAGAAAATGACTCTTTTTGCCCGCTTTAGTGTGTGTCTAATATTTCACAGGCAAATAACTTCAATCTTTGAGGGATTTTTGCAAATTGTAGAGATTTTACATAAAGCATATTTTAATGTTAGACGAAATATCAAGGAAAATTTTTGATATAATTGAAATTTAATTTTTCATCTTCATGTTTGTTCCACTATAGGCTTATCGGTCGTCATGTTCACCCATCTCCTTTTATGTAATTGAATAACCAATACACAGATATAACTTTTTTGTAGAGAAATATGTTGCAAACGAGGTCTTCAACAATAATTTGGACAAGAAACTAAAGGATCACCCAAAAGGCGAAGAAACCTCTTCAAGTAACATTATTTTGCCTCAGACTACAATGATGCTCTGTAATTTAACATCTTTGCGACATATGTTGATCCGCGACAAAACGTAACAGATCTAGAGCATTTATTAGGTTTGATGCTGGCTGTCTACAGTCAGTATCAAGCAATATAAATAATTTTATATACACAGGCAAAATTTGCTCGCATTTTTTTCATGCGAATTTTTTCACAAAGAGAAGAACAATACGCATGGAATTTATGTGAAACCTCCATGCAATTTTGATATAAATTTCATATGAATATCAGACCATTTAAAATTCGCAAGATATTTGTGCGAAAACTGTTTTGCACAGATTTTTTTTTATTTTAAAGGAAAAAAAACTGACTGTATAAATATATGATTTTACATAGATGTGTATGTAAAAACTTAATAATTGAGCATGGATTATGTCTTTTGAAATACTACATTGCATGTTATTTTTCATTCAAATGAAATTTAGGAAACCTAAAAAATGGATGTAAGGGGTGTTAAGAAAGTTCATTCCATAATGAAATATTTTTGAAAATTTCAAAGTAGTGTTTAACTGAAGAAATTAATTTTCCAGTCTGACAGAATCACAAGATTGTGCTTTCTATCTATAGCAATTACATATATTTCTAGCAGGAAGTTATAGGATTTTTTCCCGTATGAAAAGATTATAAACGTTTTTAAAACATCCAAATGACAGAACTGGTCATTTTGTATGGAAATTATTTACTTTTGTTTTTTCACAGCTTATCTTGCAGCACACAAACCTGATAAGCTTAGATAAAAGAAAGATTAGTCACTTTTCAAAAGAATAGATTTGTCATATTGGAATTCTATACTGACTTGAAAAAAATTGCATAAGTATTTGAAAGGATAGATTGACCTGTGTGCTTAAGATATTTCACAAATATGCTGCATCCCTGATTTTTCAGCACAGACATCATCTGTTTCAATACATACCCTCCCCTTTTCGTTTTAATAAAATACAGCTTAAACCTTATCAGTAACAGAAAAGAATCTGTGAATATAAAATATCACAAATTTTAAATATCTTTTATTGTGTTTCTTTTCGAAAATGAAAGGAAATTTGGAAAGAACTCTCTTTATATTAACCCTCCTCCCCGCAGTCACGCATTTTAACGCATATACCATTTCCTATTTCTAACGCAAAATCACGCATATACCGTTTCCCCGCAATCACGCATTTTTCACGCACTTTCAAAAGTAAATTTAATCTTCAATTTAATGCCAATTCCCTTTTAATTCATACTTGCTAAAATGTCAGAAAATAAGAAAAGTTATAATCTTATTAAAATATTACGTCATAATTATTTACGCTAAACTTTAGAGAAACTTGTACCTCGCTATAAAGTGCTTGCGGGGAAAAGGTAACGTCATATTTCTATGACGTGAACATTAAGTGTATGTTGCGTCACAGTTCAGTAAGTTGTAAAGAGTTAATGATTATTTATATAAAAACAGAAAGGACTGTTGCTGAGGCCCTCTGATCCACCGGGAACGAAAAGGAACCGTGATGATATATGTGTATATATATATTTGGACTTATTTTGTGTTTAAATGATGCAAATGTCAAAATTCTAAAATATTTAGAAATTGTAGACTTTTTGATATTAAAAATTCTTACTCTATGCCTTTAACCCTTACAAAACAAAACATTTTTTGTATCATTTTCTATAAAATTATTGAGAAAACGAGAGCAAAAAATTCAACTTTATGTGAATACACATATTCATTTTACTTAATAGATTTTTAGCTTGTGGTCTTTTATGATTTTACATAGTATGATGCAGAAACCTTTGGTTTCTGTTAGAATTGTATTGGAATTAAACTACAAAGACCATTGTAAGAAGTTACTTAACTTCATTGAAATAATTTGTAAAATTCTAATGAAAAAGAGTTAAACAAAGAAATTGAAGATCTTAGTCTTGATTTGACATTTAGTTTTTTATATGAATATATTTACATTTGCTGTATTTTTCTAGAAAGCCAACTGTGAAATTGATTTTAGAGCCATTTTCGTGTATACTCACGCGTAGAAAAATACGTTGAGAAACTCGCGCTAAAGTGACGTCACAATGAGCTACAGCGACGTTAATAAAAATATAACGATAAAGGGCAGTGAGAAAATCAAACACTGAGTATATTTTTGGTGCTTTTAAATATGTAAAATGTAAATATAAGGAATGTTTTTAGGTTTAGTGTTAATTATTTTTATTTAAATCACACAGACTTGCGCGTAGGCATATTTTTTCATGAAGCGCTAGCGCGCTTCACGAAATATACCTACGTGACAAGTCTGTGTGATTTACACATCAATCACTCACACAAAATTTAAAAACATTATATAAACAATTTTACGTGAAAATTCTAAAAATTTCATTCGACTATGATACGAACCCATTTGCAAGATATTCACATGAAAACACAAAATTTCACATGATTTTCACACAATTTTTAAATGAAAAGAAAATCACATGAATAACATGTGAGCCACTTTTTCCTGTGTACGACATAAGACATGATTTCCATGATTGATTTTTTTTTTTTGCAAATGGGCTTTCCCGAAGAAGCACTTTAAAGATTGGCGATAAAATGCTTAGAGATCTTTGACGTTTTGATTTGATATTTTGACAAATTTAGTGGATTAACGCAGATTTTCGAATTATTGGAACATTGCCAGTCATACAGAATTTTATTTTAAGATTTTTATAATATGAAAGTAACTTTGATAATTGAAATCAATATCAACAAAAAAGACAGCATTAAAGAATATTAAAATAATTTGTGATCAATTTTTTTCAAATTGTTGTGAATAAAGTTAATTTTTTTTTTTCATTTTCAGAAGTTTTCTTTCGGTTTAGATCTGGAAAAGAGAACTCTTTCGAAGAACGTTTAAGCACAATGCATGAATTAAGGAAATGGAATCTTTTGATGACACCGAAGGAATCTAAGAACTTTTTAGGAAAGCAGTTAGAACAAATGCAATGTGAAATACATGTAGAACAAAGAAAGGGGGGTTCTTTTGCGTTTGATATTTGCTCAGAGAGTCATGAACATGATTTTAATCAATGGGTAGAAGAGTGTTTGCATTTGATAATGGAATCCTTCAATGATTCAGAATTACTTTTAATTAGTGCACCATTTGATGAAATGCAACATCTTTCAAAAACGATTAAAGACTCAACTGCAGTGAATGATGGCTTCGTGTCAATAGATGAATCGAAAGAAGTATGTGGACAATTCCTCTTAGGTAGAGGAGAACATGTCATAGACCTGTTATCAGACCTTCAGAGACACATCAAAGATGCCAAGGTTTCGAATCCACAGAATAGAAAAGACGTTTCTTATGATGTTTTTCATTTGAATACATTTCAATTGCGTTTGATTGGTATGTTTAATGGGGTAGAGAAGGCAAATGAAAATCATCCAGCCGTGAAGATGTATATCAGTGGAGATAAAATCATGATGATCGGACAAACCGATGATTGCTCTGCTGCCAGTGATTTTATTAGAAACAATTCCTGGTTGTCAGATATTCAGCATAAAAAGTTCCCGGCAATGCAAGAGTTTCAGTTCTTTCTAAAAAGAGAAGGCGTGCAAAAATACATTGACAGTAAAATAAACTCTATAGAAGGTTCCTGGGCAATTGTTGAACTTCCAAATTCAACCAACACTGAAATGGTTATGATATATGGAAAGACAAAAACTGATATTCAAAGTATTGAAAATATTTTGCAATCTTCTGTTGTGAGGAGCCAATGTTTAAATATGAGTTTTATGGGAGTAAAGAAAAACAGAGAGAAATGGCAAGAGTGTGTAAAGAAATTAGAAGACACCTTTGAAGGAAAAATTCATATGCAAATTGAGAAAAATTCTGGCAATTATGTTGCAACAGTTATCTTTACCTCTGATCTCCAAGACGACGAAAACATGAGATTGCTTCTTAATGATATTGAACAACAAGAGTCAATAAAAAACATGGTGCAATTGAACCAAAAACAGTTCATGTGGCTTCAGAAGTACTACCTAGAAGATATACAAGCCGAAGGATTGAAAAATGGCATAGAATTAAAATTTGACGAGGAACAAGGCGGCATTGAAATAACAGGTGGATCTTCCGCATTGACTGAAATTAAAAGGTTTATTAATTCAATATGTATGGAAGAACAAGATATATTACTGCCTTTGAATGCTTTACCGTCTGAAGTATGTACTTTTTTAAATGAAAAGAAATGCTGCTATGAGCAGTGTCAGGTTGAAAATTCAAAATGTTGGATAAACGGGAAAACGGCATTTTGCGTCCACAAAGGCAACAAGAGGACAGAGCACCTTTTTGCGGATGTAAAAGTCAAGCCAATACAGTCTGAAAATGAAGGTATTTTCTAAATAACATGTTTTAATTTGAAAGCGACCACCTTAGTGGATAAATTCTAGAAATCCAGTACAAGTCTGTATTGTAGCACAGCGTATGTGTAGAAAAAAAAAATTCTTGCCATCGAAACTTGTTTTCTGGATGGGAAAAACGCATAAATTCTATGAAACACCTTTCTTCAAACACTTAATTTTTGTCCAAAGTTTGCTAGAGGAAATATTTAGTGGTCTTTGTTTATTACTTCAAGTTAAATTTAAAACTTATACCTATGATATATATATATATATATATATATATATATATATATATATATATATATATATATATATATATATATATATATATATATATACAATTGCAGATTTTGTAAGCAGTATCAAGTGGAGTGATGACACAAATGTTTTGCTGAACATCCCATTGTGGCAAGGTGGAGATCAAAGAGAAGAACAACAAGTGAACAGTACTTTGGAATTGCTATTTTCAGATATTGTAAAAAATAGGAAGAAAGCAATAATATTTGAATTGGAAGATCTGAGTTCATGGCCAATGGAAAACTTTGTGAAATGCATCTTGCATGTAGTTCATGCAACTATAACAATAGAAGCCTTGATTATCATACTAGCACACAAAGAAGAAGCAGAATTTAATTCTGTTGCCAACTGCATTGAAGCGGTTTCCCGTAGTTTGAAAGGTAATAGTATAATTGTATTGTTTATTTAGTTAATAGCTGTCAGCGAGTTATGGTTTCTTTAGAGATGAGTTTCTTAGTCTGATCTTCGGTAATTTGTACAAGTTGTAAATGCATACTGTATGTAAAGGTGATGTGAGCATTAAAATGTCTATCAGTCTTATAAATTCTTTTTAAAATTAGTGTTGATTTCTAAAAGGTTTTTAAAACCTTGTTTCTTGACTTTGTTACCGGTTTGTCTGTGTTACAGGTCTGCAAAATGGAAAGATTGAGCTTCAAGTGATCAGTGGAAAATTAGCAGAATTGCAGGAAAGGGTAATTTTCTATTGTTTTTGTAGAATTTTACTATTACAGATTCTTATGTTTTGTCCATTCTATGTGATAAAAATGTGATGTCATGTTAGCAGCATTGTATAAATGGGTACTTGTAATTTAAATCTTTTCTCAAAATATTTTTATTTAATGGTTAAAAGTTTATTGTTTTTGTTTTTCTGTATTTTTACCTATTCTGACCTCAGAAGATGTACAGCAGTATGCATTTTATATTTACTCATGTGTCCAGATATGAATTTTTCTAGTGTAACAAACTTGCATGTTTGATAATCAATTCACAGCAAACAGAAAATTTCCACAAAATATTGTTCAAATGATACACTCATCTAAGCATATGATAACTATAGAATACGAAAAAAAGCATCTAAATCGCACCATGAAAACTTTCTTTCAAGATCTATGTTCGGTTATATTTTTTCAGTGAAGTTTGCTCTGAATCCTCTTATTTAATCTTAATTTACAAAATAAATCCATTTTTTCTAACATGTGTAAATATAAAGGCCAATGTTCCATTTATATTACAGTTTCCTATATTATCATGGAAAATTGAACGTGTTCAGTTCTTCTAGACCTCTGTTACAGGTTTGACTAAATTTTCCTACAGAAGGAATTGATACTTTCAGGTTGATGTGATAGTGAATACAACGTCACTAAATTTTGATCTTACGAGCGGAGCAGTCGGAATTTCAATACTTAATGCTGCTGGTGATGAACTGAAAAAAGAGTTGGATGAAATACCTCACATTGCCAAAAGTGGTCACTCCATGAAAAAAATCGAATATGGAGACGTTCGAGAGACTTCTGCATACAGGTTGAATTGTAAAAGGCTTTTTCATGGTGCACTTTTCCCATGGAGTGATGAAAAAGATACGTCTATAAAAGTAAGCACAAATGAGACAAGGCATTAAAAATAAGTCGAATTTTAATAAAATCAAACAATGGAAATATATTACTTTTCTCCAATAAAAGAGTGAAGATAACGAACAGTGATCGATCTAAAAAATCTTTAAACAAAAGAATTTATGCAGAGAGCATAAACACGGACCTCTAGAAATTCCAGAGATGGTTGAAGGTGTCTAGGGGGTGTACATTCTCTGTCGAACGTCACACCCTTCGTGATCCCTATGTATAGTTCAGGTAGATGGAACATTCAGTATAAAAAAAAGGCCTTGCAATTGCAATGAAACAGGTCAGCCAAAATACGAACCAGTGATAGGTTATATTTGCCAACAAGGTCATTATATCCACCATAGAATTTAGGAAATGCTGACTTTAAACAAGGTTGTTGAAATCTTTGTAACTTCAATTTATCTGTCAGTAGCCTGCCTTTGTTTAAAAACTGATCGTACTCGGATCATGCTCTTGAGTATCGAATAAGATGGTAAATATAAACATAATATGCAGGTGATAGCGGGATATAACTAATAACTAAGGTCATCTCTTTTGTCATACAGTCTTGTTAGTTCGCCTTTGGTCGTCTATTGTCAGTAAAAATCCAAATGACTTTCTTAAATCATAAAAAACACCCTGTTTCAAGAACTTATTCTACATTTTACGCAGTAATCAAATAATCTTTGAAAGATGACTGATGGTGTCCTGTAGATATGCAATAAGATTAAGGAAATTTCGTGATCAATCTGAGGGCCACATACCCATACATAGGGGTCGAAAAGTCGATGTCCTGTTAATGTGCAATATATTGCCGGGTTCAGTAAATACTCTACTTAGCCTCTTTCTTCACTCCTCCCAAAAATATTAACTGCTGTTTAGGAGAAACTTCAGACGTATTGAGCTACAGCATACTCTAGAAGTGATGTAAATTAGATGTGGATCCTCATAAACTCTAAAGAACTTTTAAAAAATTGAAAATCACACAATTTTTCAAAAGTCTATAACATCAAAACGTACGACTTTTCTACACTAAATAGAACCATTTTTCACGATTAATTAAAAACTAGACAACTGCTCCTTCAATAAAAATGGAACCTGGAAATTTTCACATCTTGTGATTGGTCATCATCAAAATTCTTTGTTAAAAAATACTCTGATTTTACAAATAAGTACTCTGAAGTTGATATAAAAAATATTCTGGAATTTCTCACTGACAACGTGTGTGTAGTCTTCGTAGACCAAGTTTTCTAACAAACTGTTAGAATCCTGATGGGTAGTAATTATGCTCCATTTTTAACCGACCTGTTTAGATCTCATGAGCTGAAAGTGGGCTTTTCTGCTCACATTTTGTCTGATGTCCGTCTGTCTGTCCGACTGTAAACTTTTCACGTTTTCAACTTCTTCTCAAGAACCACTTGGCCAATTCAACCAAACTTGCCAAGAAGCATACTTGTATAAAGGGCATTCAAGTTTGTTCAAATGGCCTCTTTCAAAGGGAGATAAGTAAAAATTAGTGATATTTGGTGGTATCATTTGAAAAAATCTTGTTCACAAGAACCATTGGACCAGAAAAGCAGAAATTTATGTGAAACCTTCGTTACACAGTGTAGATTTAAGTTTGTTCAAATCATGACCCCTAAGAGTAAGGTGAGGCCGCAGTGGGAGATACAATTTTAAATAGGAATATATGGATATATGAAAGATAACAAACAGTGACGGTTCGTCCGTGTGGCGCAGTGGTTGGAGCGTTCGTTCTAGAGTCGCGGAGTAAGGAGTTGATCCTTACTTCGCGGGTTCGAATCCCACTGTGGTACGTTGAGACCAGTCCATCGGATGAGACCGTATAAACCGAGGTCCTTTGTCGCAGTAGATGCTGGCACGAAAAAGATCACTCACTGCTCAATGTCCCTGAGTGCCGAGTATAGGTCAAAATTTGCAGCTCTCCACTGGCAAGTAGTGGCGTCTCCATATGAGTGAAAAATTCTCGAGAGAGATGTTAAACAATAAACAAACAGTGATCGATCTCATAAAACTTTACACAATACAAATCTGTGAACAGGACATAAACGCAGACCCCAGAAAATTCCAGAGGAGGATTAGATGCATAGAAGGAGTAAGCAACCCCTGTTGACTGGTCACACCCTTCATGGGCCCTATGTATTGATCAAGTAGACGGACCATTTCGTCAAGTCGAGGTCATACATTTTTATTCTACAAAAACTTTGTTCCCAGAAATCTTACATTTCACGCAGTAATAAAATAACCTTTTGGAAGATGTACCATAGGCCGCCATGTTTTCTATTGTTTTAAATATGGGTTATCTGCACCATATCCCCTGGGGGGAACCTTCAAAACCTATAGGTGGAGCCTTGCATTGCATAGGAAATGAATTAAAATTTATTTAAACTTTTTAATAACGTTCCACGTATACATACACAATATATAGTCAAAAAAAAAAAAAAAAAGAAAAAGAAAAAGAAAAAAAGAAAAAAAAAAAAGAAAAGATAAAAAAAACAAAAGGTCGACATATTTCAATCAGAAATGTTAATATTGTATTCAAAAACGTTTTATCCAGTCCCATCACCGAGTAATCCCTTTTCCCATAGTTGATTTTCAGTTTCTATGCTTATGGGTTCCGCTTGTTTTGGGCGAGTTCCGACTCTTGATAACGTTAATTCACTCATTCGCGCACTAAAAATTCATAAAAGTCTTTTTCGTCAAGAAAATTTTCGTGTATGCCGCATTCCCGAAAGTACCTTAGTATTCCGACACATAACATGTAGAGTGATTTTGGGAGATATGGCTGGCCATCTTTCCTGCGAGCTTCGACAACGAATTTACCTAACCATTTGTTAATAAGTGCAGGTTCGGTTAAATTTTCAAGCTCTGGAATTTCACTTCCGGTATCAAAGTTACGTGCAGATCGTCATTCTTTGAAAGTTTTCACACTCCAGCTTGTGTTTTTTCTTGTGTTTTTACTCTCGGTAGACTTTATAAGGTTTTCCATATCGTCGTCATCGTAAAACTTTCCAAATCGATCGTCAGAATGGTCCAACTGCTGTATAACATTTTCGGGTGTGACCGGCTCCAAGGTCAAATTAAAATCTATTTGAGTGAGATTAATCCCCAATACCATCAAACACGTTTACTTCATCCTCTTTCAACTGTCCTATCTGTGAGAGCGTTTGATCATCGATAGAATTGTCCCATTCAAAATTTTGAGGCAGTTCCAGAAAATCGAGATCCATGCTCATCGCGTTATGTTTGTCCATTTTCGATTTTTCATTGCAAGTGCGCAAAATGCGCAGTAAAATGTAATATATATGTACAGTGTATAGCACGTGCCATTATAATTATGTCAGGTGACAAACCATATTAGGAATTTTTTTTGCAACTTATACATCATCTCTCTGCCATATTAGGAAATCTGAGAGTGCTATTGTACAATGCCCGCACTCGAAGGGTGCGCCTTCTCGTGGCCTTTAAACCTCTCTATAGGGTATCTAGAGAAAACCAATAAAAGCTTATACGGTAACTACTACATAATTGCTGGTGTCTTGTACATGTGCAATAAGATTTTTATTTTTATCCTGGATCAAAAAAGGAGTCGAAGAGACGACTTTTATAATAATAATAAAAAAAAAAAAAAACAACAAAAACCTGGTTTCCAGAACTCTTCTATGATTTTGTGCATTAACCAGATTATTTTTTCGAGGGTGATTGCACACGTATGTATTTGTGCTGAATTTGATATATGTATATATATACACATATTTTATTTTAATTAGAGAATGACTTGAGGCTTCTTCGCTACCCAGGTACAAGGAAGGTAGTTTATATTCAGAGACAAACACATAAGTGCGAGCATTAGTGTTTTAAGACAGTATATATAGTTTCTCTTTTATACTGGAAACTTGAAAGTACCTGGTATATAGCTTAAATGGGGATAATTTACGGAAAAATAAAGTTTGAAATTTAAAGTATGATATCTCCACACATTTCATTCAGCTGAACATTAAATCCTATATGGGGTTGGATTAAATTGAGGGTCCAGATGTGCAGCATATGCGTTTTTAGAATACGAGATGTACAGTAATAACACAGTAATAGCCCAACATAGGTGTTTGCCGCTAAATACACTCACTTCATATTTTGGCAACAAGGAAAGAAGCCACAATAATTCTATAATTTACAAAAAGGCGGTTTTTGACCCCCAATCGCCCCAAAGGGTATATTTACAGAACTTTCCGAGACTTATTCCAAAATTTGGTTAAAGTACTGTGCAAACTGGAAGGGAAGTTCATTGAATCAGATTTTGTGGGAAAAAAGAGAAAAGAAGCATTATCGTTGATTCCATGTTGCTCCCACAGTGAAAATCAAATTCTGAAACATAAACATCTACATGACACCACCAAACACCATCCAAAAAATGATTTAGGTACTGCAAAAATAGTGGGAACTAGATTTTTGTTGGAAAAACGTCGTTTTCGTCCCATAGTTGTCCTCCAGGATTAAAAATCTAATTCCAAAACCCTACTGCACATCTGCAAGATACTCCGAGTCACATTCCAAAATATGAATGTATTTCTGCGAAATCATCTTCGCTATCCAAGGGTTTTTGGTACACTGCTCTTCTCGCAAACCCTTAGTCTATTGTGCTATCAAAAGTCGAGATGTTTTTCTCGAATTGTGATTGGAACTTGTTGATATCGTTCGACCAATCAACAATTGCTTTTGTAAATGACGATATCTGCGCTCGGGATATATCTTGGCTCTTTAGTCTCGGGAATGAACAACACAAACAGCAATTCTTAAGATAAAATGCTATTCTATGAATAGCTATGGTGTCATCCAATTTTAAGCTGATGTGCAAATAATGCAATCAAGAATGTAAACTACAGACACAGAATTGCACCCTGAACAACAAATCCACAAAAAACATCGCTCGATACCTGCTTTTTAATTATTCTTTGAAAAAACTCACTTTTAAATATGCTTTTTGTGTCGCCTGCAGACCAGTCCTTCAGATGAGACTGTATATACCGAGGTCCCGTGTTGCAGTAGGTGTTGGCACGATAAAGATCCCTCACTGCTCACTTGTCCTGAGTGCCGAGCGTAGGTTAAAATATGCAGCCCTCCACCGGCAAGTGGTGGTGTCTCCATATGAGTGGAAAAATTCTCGAGAGGATCGTTTTACAACACACAAACAAACAAACAAAAATTTTCCAAAACATGAGTTGGCTACTGCTGAAAATATAAGAGTAGCTTGAGGAGTAAGACAGTGTAAAAGATTGACGAACGAACAGACCAGAATTACAAAAATATACCCGAATTTTCTAAAGAAAGTTGAAACAACTTGTGTCAAAAAATTATTTTCATCTTATCAAACACTCATACCGGTATTTGGTATTAGGTTAAAAAAATTCTGCTAAAATACTAACACGTTTTCTTGTTTCCAACAGTTTAAAATATATATCTCCGTTACAGTGGAAATAAGACGTTAAGTCATGGGAATCTTTGTTTGAAATATGCTTGAATTCCTTTTTTGCTTTTTTAAAACTAGGTTCTTCAAAATTTTGTAAAAAATTGCATTGCTAAAGCGGATGAGATGAAATTCAAAACCATTGCATTTCCTGCTATTGGCACTGGGCAGCTAAAGATTCCTGCAGATGTAGTTGCATCTTGTGTGAAAAAAATAGTTGATGAATATGTTCAATTACACCCGAAGACGTCTGTGCAAAAAATCCTGTTTGTCATTTACAAAACAGATGAAGAAATCTTCAAGGTGAGTTGATAAACTATTAATTTTTAAATACATGTATATATATTTTTTGAAAATATTTTAGACAATTGCGTGCTCTCATGTTTCTGGAAAAAAACGAACATATTTCTTTAATTCAGTCCTTTTTCATGCATTGAAAATATGGTATGCAGATACAATTGATGTTTTGACATTAATTTGTTGATTTATGAATAAAGGCAAAAATTCATATGATTGTTTTAATGTGCAACGAATTCGTCTTTCTGCCTACAACAATTTTCTGTTTCATAGGTATTTAAAACTATATTGGAGCCTGAAGAAGGTAATTATTGATTTCCTTATCACAAGAGCTCTATGGTTACTATTTTTTTTTTTTTTTTTTTACATAATATTAACTATATTTAACAACAATTTTCAAATTTTATTTGTTATGGTAAGTTGTATAAGAGTTGAGATTTCGGATTGATGGCAGTTTGGTGAGATAAGCCTTTACAAGAATAAAAAAAGCTGACCAAAAATGACATTTTAATATTCTTCACACATTTTTTCAAATAATTATACAGTCAGGATTTTACATACTCTTACAATCCAACCTGACAAGGGGGTTAACTTGAATCACTCATCCATTCATACGGATAGGATTTCACTCAAAAGAAATAAGTAAAGAGATGGAGAAAAAGAAGGTTACTCCTGCTGTTATACAAACCATACAATCATTATTTAATCTAATGACGTTATTTTGTTTTTAAAGATTGGTTCTAGTTTAGTATGATAATATCAGTGTTTGGGTATTTTTTTTTAAAAAATTGAATCTACTACTTCATAATTTTTCTTTTCTTTTTCATTTTAATTTTCAGATTTAGTTGTTCCTCACTCAAATTATGCAATTTATGGAATTATCTTCAGAGTTGAAAACGAAAACTACATCCAATAGTTACAAGTGATGATCAACATCTTCGAATATTTCACTATTTATTTAGCAATTATCATATTGTCTATAAAATGGATAAAGTATCAAAGGGATAAAATAATATTTCATAGAAGGCAAATTATTTCCATGATGATGAGGAGCAGTTATAGTCCTCTAATCAATAGTCTTCAAATTTTACAACTAACATTTTGCAAATGCACCGTGTGTATATGTGTTTGAGCTTCTTCTTCTTCTTCTTTTTAAAGATAATAGAGAAAATGATACGACAACTGCCCTCCAAAGATATTCTGTCCGCGGAGAAAAAGACAATATCATTACTGTAATGCAGTTACTGGAGCGACTGTTTTGTGAGCATATTAAGGAAAGATATGAATCAGTAAGTAAAATAAAAAAAACAAGCAATCGCACTATTTACGACATTTCACTCGGAGAATTAATGGATTTAAATCCATTTCTCCGAGTGAAATGTCGTAAAATGGATGTATGAATGTTATCTCATTTCTGCTCAGTCAAAAATTATATTTTTCGAAAGAAAAAAAATTAATGACAATTTATTTACTATTTGTATGTATTGACATATTTTATCAATTTGAAATTTATCAATCTACAGTTGAAACCTACACTTAAAAAAGGACTTAAAAATCTTCTCAAGAACCAATGAGCCAGGAAATATGAAACATTTGTAAAATAGACCTCAATCATTGAATATTCATTTTTTTTAAAATCATGATCCCCGTATTTAGATGAAATTTAATGTTTCCCCAATGAATGAAGATTCAAATTTAATCAATTTATTACCCCCATATGTATGGTTGGGCCACAAAAGATTTTCAAATATCCTGGCAAGAAAAGCAAAGCAATGCTAAGTCATATTTATAGGAAGCATCCCCAGGTAGTGTAGACTCAAATTTCTTCAAACCATTGCCTGCAGGAGAAAGGTAGGTCA
Source organism: Saccostrea echinata (assembly GCF_033153115.1). Lineage (NCBI taxonomy): Eukaryota > Metazoa > Mollusca > Bivalvia > Ostreida > Ostreidae > Saccostrea > Saccostrea echinata. Next base: position 1,523,498 of record NW_026889825.1, read on the forward strand.
AAATTGATTATTCAATTTTTTTTTACACAGGAATATGTAGCAAAATGTCTCTAAAAATCTCCTCAAGAACAAGGCCATGATTAGTTAAATTTATATGAAAGCTTTTTCATGAAGTGCAGATTCAAGTTTGTTCAAAGCATTGCCCCTGTGGGTATAGGGCGAAGTCACATTTAAAACATAACCTTAGTGGATAGTGTGGGGGCAATCAAAAGTTTTCCAAGAATTTATTGGTAAACATATTCAAAGTCCTCGTAAGTCAGATTTATATGGAAGCATCCCCAGGACATGTAAGGTAGGTTCAAATCAAGGCAGAAAGGTTGAGTCATGAAGGTGATCTAAGTTTTACATAGGAATATGTAGGGTAAAAAATTCTGATGAAGGACAGCAGGGCTATAGCGAGCGTTATGGCGCGGGGCTCTTGTTGGTCAGGCACTGAATATTTTATATTGCCCCTTAACATGTTTTTAATAATGAAGGGTATATTTCAAAACATTAAGCATTTTTTCAAAATGTTTGAGTTTTCACAATCTTTTTAGTGAACACTAATATATGCATCTAGCTACACCTGACAATTTCAGTTGCTTTTGTAGAAAAAGTCGTCGAAGGACCTTGAACACACATCTACCTCTCCGCAAGAAAGTGATGAAGGTAATTATAAAGAGATCTGTCATATCCTTTCGAAAAAAAAATACCCATAAACCAGAGAACATGTAAAACTCATATCATTCATATTTGAACTTTTAAATTAAAGAGTTATTTTTAACATCATTTTAAACTTTTCCAAATTTCGTGAAACATTAAAATTATGTATAACTATTTAGCTTGCTTGAGCATGGACACGAATCGACTTTTCTGATTTAAATTTGTCCATCAACCAAACTTATTCTATCTATTCAACTTTTGAAATTCGCGATCTCTCATCCCGAACTTTGTGGTCAGTTGCTTGAAGATATAGGTATCCTTTGCGAAAAAGGATTCAAATTAGTTACAATAAGGTCTTCATTTACAACAAGGATAAATGGTTATCAAACTGAATGTACTGTGAGCACAAAATGATACCCCTACCTCCCATATGAGTATAATCGCAAAGTTCCTGTTTTGCTATGAGAAACCCGAATATTTGTCTGATCAGAACATAAACGAGGGGGTGTACAATAGCACAAAATAAAAATATCCTGTGAAAGTCTCATTAAATTTTATTCATTAGAATAAGAGGAGTTGCAAATAAGATATGGGCACCCCCCTCCCGATAAAGAAAGAATGGAAATGTCTGTCTTTCCTATGAGAAATCTCAAATATCCTTTGAAAAATAAAATAGGAGAAGCACAGTGCCCACAAAATTCTGTGAAAGCCTCCACAAATTTTCTTCAGTGTTCCACATGGCATGAGGATAAGTGATGAGTATTAACGAAAGATATGGGTAACCCTATTTATCTGCTATTTATCTGTTTAAATGCTTGTCCCTGGTACTAGGATGGGTACACATTTAGAGTCAGTTTTAACTTAAAAGTAGTTTTTAAGGACATATAAGTCCATTTAAGCAATTCAGATCAGGAGTAGAGCAAACACGAACCTCTTAAACATCAGAGGTGGGAACGGGTGTCATGGAGGAGTGAGCATCCCCTGCCGACCGGTCACACACGCCGTGTGATTGTCATGATCGGGAAATAACGGAAAAGTCCGTAGACAATTCAGTGTGTAAATAATGGCATACAATTAGTATGAAAAACGTCCGTCAGTATTTGACTGACTATTATCCTTGACTTTTCAAACTTCTCGTACGTGGATCAATAACTTTAGCTGAAATTTTTTTTAGGTAGAGAAGACTTGCCTGAACTACCTTCTGTTGTAACCTCGGAAAAGGAGTAAGTATAATTGGAATAACTGATAACTTTGTATTTTGCATATGTTTGTCTGCAAAATTTTTAGTCAATATCTATTTCAAAAGCATTATCAGCCAAAAATAAATATAGTTTACATTTGTCTATATTTACATATCCCACGGTTGTTTTCCTTCTCTATTTTACTAAAGTTTTATACCAGGTTTTATACCTGGTTTTATACATTATATATTATACATTTTACATATACATATTAATTTCTTTCAAAAACATTAATTTCTTGATCTTGATTTCGTAAACTGTAATGATTTTGTATAAAATTTTATTTATTTAATAGAAATATTTATTTTGATCATATAACTATATTTTTAAAAAGATATTGCAGCCATGTTTGCTTTTAAAAAAAAAAACAAGAAGTATTCTTATAGGTAATTCGATTTCAGAAAGAAATCTCTCCCCGATGAGGATCAACTTTATCTTTTGTTGAAAAGTATGAAAGGAACCATTCTTACCATGGGAAAGTTGGAACCAATTTTGAAAGATGTTGAATGTGATAATATCATTTGTCCCTTTCTAGAAGATGTGTGTGCACTACTTAGATTCAGATCTGTGGAAGGTAAAATAGGCACACAACTTTTGATGAGCAACTAAAAATTCTACAATATTATTTGGTTCCACATCATTACATGTAATTATATGTCATTGGATGTTGTGATAATTGTATAGGATATTTTTATTATTGTAGATGCAGAAATGTTCCTCAAGAATTTTTCGATTGAAGATTTTGTTTTAACAAAATTTCCTATTCAGGTATCTATTAATTGTGAACATATGAAGGAATTCTTATTCATCGAAATTATTCATTGAATGAAATGACTGGTGTTGTGTATTCATTATCTGTAAACATTACTTAGTCTTTTTTATCTCACCTGAGCTGAGAGTCAAGTGAGCTTTTCTGATAACATTTTGTCTAGCGTCCGTCTGTCTATCCGTCTGTACGTCCGTCCATCCGTCTGTATACTTTTCACATTTTTGACTTCTTCTCAAGAACCACTGGGCCAATTTCAACCAAACGTGCCACAAAAGACCCTTGGGTGAAGGGAATTCAAGTTTTTTTTCCCCCAAATATAGAGTCACTCTCTTTCAAGGGGAGATAATCAAGAATAAGTGAAAAATTTTGTGTCATCTTTTAAAAATCTCAAGAACCAGTAAGCCAAAATAGTTAAACCTTCATTCCATAGTGTAAATTAAGAATTGTTCAAATCATTACCCCCAGGGTAGGTTGGGACCACAATGGGTGATTGAAGTTTTACCCCACCTCTGTTGATTTTTCGATAAAATCTTTGCTTACGATTGCTTGAAGTCTGTCACGTGAAGGAGGTGTATTACTTATACCTAGTCGCTTGAAAATCAATACATGGTCGATACGGAGTTATCGTTCTTTTGTAACGTTCGAACAACTCGAGTTCACGCGATTTGCCGAGTGTCTGTTGACAATGTTACAGTTAACTAATGTAAGTAACGAAGATGGAACCTTTTTCTCCCTTTACTGAAAGTCTTCGAAACTGTCAGTACGTTATTACAGCACGAAACACTCGCAAAACAACATTACGTCACACAACCTGACGTCATAATAGGCATTGTATGAGTGACGAAACATTATATATAGTGAGAAAAACAATTTTACAAACCACAGACAATGCATAAATATTTTATCGGTGGGGTAAATTCGTTAGATAGTAACATAGTAATTTCATATCTGGCTCGGCTTGCCTCGCCAGGTATGAAATTTACTAACCAGGTATCATCCCGTACCCTGTCACTAAAAAACTATGTAACTTATATTACATAGGAATATATAAGAAAAGTCTTTAAAAATCTTCTGAAGAACAGCAAAATCATGATAAGTAATAATAATATGGAAGCATCCTCAGGTAGAGTTGATGCAAGTTTGTCAAATCATGACCCCGGGAATAGGTCGAAGCAACAATGGGGAATCCAAATTTAACATAGGAATATATGGGAAATAATCTTCAAAAATTCTCTTTTCAAGAACAGCAAAGCCACGGCTATTTATATTGTTATGGATGCATTCTCGGGTAGTGTACATTCAAATTTGTTTAAATCTTGACCCCCGGCAGATGGGAAGGCCATAATGTGACTTCAGAGTTTTACGTAAAGATATATAGGAAGCGATCTTTAAAAACCTTAATTCTGATGAAGAACATCAAAGCCATCATTAGTCGTATTGTTATGGAAGCATCCCCAGGTAGTTTAGATTCAAGTTTGTTCAAATAATGACCCCAAGAGGAAGAATGGATCTGCATCTTTAAAAATCTTCTTCTCAAGAACAGCAAACCAATGATTAGTCATATGAATATAGAAGCAATTTCAAATAGTTTAGAGTTTGTTCAATTCATGACACCTGGGGGCAGGGTGGGGTCACAACAGGGAATCAAAGTTTTATATGAAAATGTATCATCTACTTATGAAGAACGGCAGGGTCATATTGACTCAGGAGAACGTTATGGTCTCTGGGTCTATTGTTTTAATTTTGCAAGGTTTATTTAAGTTTGTAGTAAAGTGTTTGATTAAACCGCTATACAATTCTTTCAATAATTGCGGTAAAAATTTCTGGATAAATAGAGCTCTGTGATATTGTGAGCAACTTTCCGAATAGAATCATTAAGCAACATACACTAAAGACTGATTTATTCAATGACCTGTGTTGCATAAAGATTAGAAAAATTGTAATTGTTATTATTAACATATTTGAAGACTTCAACAAGAGCAGCTTGATGCCTAAAAAAAATTTGCTTTTGATATCCGTATCCTCAATGAAGTTAAATAGATGTAATATTTTAAAGGTCATCGTTAGCTTTTCAGACAGTATATGCTTGATCCATACCAATAAACCTGCCAAGATATGGAATGTTTTGATATAAAGTCTAATATTGCCCACCTCTTTCACTGAAAGTGAGGGATATTAATTTGGGTCTGTCCGTCCGTCTTTCTTTCTGTCTGTATCACTTTCGTTTCCGCGCAATTTCTATAGAAGCCTTTGAGCTTTTGCAATGAAATTTTACATAGCAACTCCTTATGGCCTAAAGAAGACCTCTATTGATTTGGAGGTCAGAAGGTCAATGGTCATGGCCATTAATTCATAAATTATGTCTGTTTTAACACTTTCGTTTCCGCGCGATATCTCGAGAAGCTTTTGCAATGAAATTTTATACCACAACTTTCTATCACCTTAGAAAGACTCTTATTGATTTTGACGTCAAAAGGTCACAGGTCGAGATCGTAGATTCATACATTCTGTCTGAGTGTAATACTTTTGTTTCCGGGCGATACCTCAAGAAGCTTTTGAGCGTTTGCAATGAAATTTTATACCATAACTCCCTATGGTCCCGCCCGCCCCTTTCAAAGTGTCCCGCCCCGTTTTTTTTTTTTTTAAATTTTTGGTCATTTTTTTCAAAAGTCAATTGGACATTGTTGGTATCGATCACGCTCAAAGTCTTACAGTTGCTCCCCGTTTGTATTAAAAGTCACGTGACACTATTTTTAGCACAGGAGCATGTGAAGAGTTATTACATATTATACAGGTTGTCGACCTACTTTTAATATTCTAATTACATCGAATAGAACTGTTTAGTAAAAGCTAAATTAGACACCATGCGTTGTGTAAAATTTTGACAATTTCGAACGTGAATATAATCCTGTATAAATGTATGTGACCTGCTTGCATTTGACTATGTATGTTAAGGATTGGGAGTATGATTATCGCTTTGGATGCGAGAGGTCCCGGGTTCAAATCCCGGACGATCCTGTATTTTTCCTTTCTTTGAAATGTTTTTTTTTTTTCTTTCGATTTACTTAATGATACTATTAAACATATGAAATGAAGAACTTATGACGTCTGGCGTGTACAAACCTTCTTATAAAATCATTATTACAGTGTGATAAAAATTTTGTATAAAAAGAATCTTTTTAGAGAATAAACAATCAAATAGTATATCCTATACTATATCCATATTTGCTCTTTAATTTGCTTCAGTTTATACATTTAATAACTCTGCAAATCCAGGGGGTCCGACCCCCCACCTCCTAGATCTGCGCATGCCCTTCCTTTTTCCTTAAGCGGAGGACACAAATTCTCTTGTTTAATTTTATGATTTTTCATAACGATTTATTCCTTAAGCGGAGGACACAAATTCTCTTGTTTAATTTTATGATTTTTCATAACGATTTAGTCTACAGAAGTTTTTTCTGAGTATTTTTTATTTCCTGAATGTACTGGAATCAACATCTACTGTGGATAATTAGTTTCTGTTTGATGGCTAACCTTTTAGTATTTTGAATAAAAATGTAAAATGATAATATTACATGAAATGTTGTTTGTAATCCTTTAAGGAGGCTGGGGGTCAACAAATTAACCACAAATTTACCACCAGATTTAACTTAATTTTTTAGATATGATATCTTAAGCTGTCAACTATCATTTGGCAAAGAAAAATTTCAAAAATTTTAGTTTTAAAATTTGATCATTTTCTATATCTTCATATGGAGCTCTTCTTCTAAAGGAGATCAATATAGTCTAAAAATGGCCACAACCCCCAGCCTCTTTAAAAATGAAATTATTTCAATTATGATAAACTACAAATGATCTATACATTTTCAGTTCTCCAGTTTAGTCTCTTACATTAAGTGTTTAAATTCAGCTTGCACGTTTAGTATTACTGAACTGAAAAAAAGATTAAAAATAAGAAATGGGGAAAAAAAAATTAAAAAACGGCACAATTGTCAGATAGAATAGTACTGAATGTAGGAAACTAATTTGCATATTTTAATTTACAGGCAGTAACTAATGTTAAGGCGAGACTTAGTTCAAAAGTAATCGGTATTTTACAACGAACTGGTATTACAACACACGAATTTCAAGAAAAAACAGGAGCCTATCTGTGCACGGAATCATGGACTGTTGAAGGGAACTTGTTGATGGTTAAAAATGTGGAACGATGTCTAAAGGAGATAGTAAAAAAGGAACATGAAAAACCCACTCAGTCTGGAAAGGAAGAAAGTCAGAATGAAGATATTTCCAGGACTGTTGAAGAGGTGTCTAAAAAGTATTCTGCAAAATGTACTGAATATCAGGAAAAGGCACTAAGAGAATTGTTTCTAGATTTGCCTTTTCAAAAAGTGAATTTTCGTGATGAACGTGAGGGAAAAGTTATATATGGAACAGAAAATAATGTTAAACCCTTCGAAAAAGCTCTTCTTGAACTCAAAATGCAAGAAATACCACAAGTAACTAGTAAGGAATTCAAGCGATTTGAGAGTGAAAAGAAAAAAGATGGTGTTTCAGTTTCCTTTGTGAAAGAAACGAGTACCATGGTAGTTTTTTCAAGGATTCCTAAAATCCTGCAAAGCTGCTTGTCGGATTTTAAAAAAATACAACAAAGCTCAATAGAGATTCCTGTTAACGAGTTCGAAGTTATTGTCTATTTTGAGAAATCGTTGCATAAAAAATTTACTGAGGAAAATGGAAAAGTAATTATTTCTGGTTCTGGATCTCTGATAGAGAAATACAAATCTGCATTGGATAATGTAAGGCAGTATACTAAAGAGTGTGTTACAATCAGTGATTTCGCTAAATACAGTGCCGAAGTTTTCGTTTCAAAGTTTTCAAGTGAAAATGAGGATGTTTTTATTAAAATTGCTGGAAACACTATATATATCACAGGACCACATGAAGAAACTGTCAAAAATGCCAAACATGAAGCAGACAGGCTCAGCAAACAAAATTTAAGAAACCAAGTTGCGAAAAGGGGCAGTAGTTCAACTGATTTCAGCAGAGGTTCAAGAGGTGATTTGCCACAATACTATTCCTATCCAATTTCCCCTCAAAAATCTGATATTGTCTTTGAGGGAAAAGGTGTAAAAGTATATGCCTGCAGAGCAGACATTACTCATATAAATACAGATGTAATTGTGAATCCCTCAAACAACACACTTCAGTCTCACGGGGGGTTGTCTTCTTACATCTTTAGAGAAGCTGGACAATCAGTAAGAGGCCAATGTTCCGATTTTATTAAAATTCAGAAGGAAGGAATAATTCCTATTGGAGAGGCTTTTGTCACTGGAGCAGGAAAGTTACAACGTTGTCAAAAAATCATTCATGTGAATGTACCAAAATGGGAATTTTATGCTAAATCAGAGAATCCATGCAAAGATTGCATGTCTGATATTATATTCACGGTTCAAGCATGTTTATCCGAGCTCGACGATGTTAATTCAATTGCAATCCCTGCAATCAGTGCAGGTAAGTAGCTGTTCGATATTGCTTTTACATTTGTCAACTGAAAGCTTGGTTGTATCAAAGCGCATAATATTAGATTTTGGCCAAATTATTTATTTTTTAGCATATGGCATACATTAATCTTGAATAAAGGTCATTTTGATTGAAATTTAAGAGGCATTTCGTGATCAAATACTAGTATTTCTTTCAAGAAATGTAACCTTTTGATATATACTTTTAACGGAACAAAAGATGCTTGTAATTTTTAAAGTGTAGATTGAGAATTATGTACAAATCATCCAAAGTCAGTGTATTACTATTAATAAAATGTGAATTGAGCCGCAACAAAACCTTTTTTACAGTTGTATAAATTTCAGTGCAGTTTATTCTGTGTCTGTAGGCGCCCTAAGTGCAGTGCCACTTCCGATCTGCTGTATGGCTTATACTAGAGCTGTGAATACTTTCATTGGTACTGAATCAAAGAAAAGTAAATTGAAGGATATATACTTCGTTGATACCGACCAAACCAAACTTCAAGGCATTAAAAATTCCTTTTTACGTAAACAACACTGGGTTTACCATAAGGAAGGAAATGAAAATGACTTTTATCTGGATTCAGGAATGGTTGTGAAAATACTTTCTGGAGAAATCATTTTCTTGGAAGCTGATGGACTGGTAATTGAGCAAGACAGAGATATGAAAAGTAAACGAAATGTTGCCTCCAGACTGATGCAATGCAAATCTGATAAATATGAAAATGAAATGAGCGATTGGAGAGGAAGATACTGGAATATCGGCAATGTCAGGCGTACATGTGCTCCAGAAACACTCCCAAATATCAAAAACATTCTGCATGTTTTCTCTCCAAACTGGTCATTCGTGAAAAACAGTGATTTAGAAATAAATATTTTGGAAGAATTGGAAGTATGTATCATAAACATATTCAAAATGGCCAACAATCTGAAGCTGAAGACATTACTAATTCCATTATTTGGGGGAGGTAAGACATAGTGATTGGTGATTTATACTTAGAACGAGAATTGTCCGGTAAAATTGTGGGCAAGTTTAAAATGAAACATAATCAAAACAGCGTTCTGCAATCTTCACAATTCTTTAGTACATATTTCATCAATATTCATAGAAAATTTCAATAGATTTATGCTCAAATAAACACAATTCTGGATTTTATTATACCCTTACTTTCTAAAGAAAGTTCGGGTATATTGTTGTTACTCATGTCTGTCCGTCCGTCTGTGACACTCTTCTTTCTCAAACTCCTCTTACATTTTACACAGTAGCCTAATCATCTTTTGGGAGATGTTTGGTGGTGTCACGTAGATGTGCAGTAAAGTTTCGAAATTTTCATTTTCACCCTGGGGGTCAAATGGGGGTCAAAAAATGACGTTTTTTATGCAAAAAGCCCCTGGTTCCCTGAACTCCTCTTACATTTTACACAGTAGCCTAATCATCTTTTGGGAGATGTTTGGTGGTGTCATGTAGATGTGCAGTAAGGTTTTGGAATTTTCATTTTCACCCCGGGGTTCAAATAGGGGTCGGAAAATGACGTTTTTTATGCAAAAAGCCCCTGGTTCCCTGAACTCCTCTTACATTTTACACAGTAGCCTAATCGTCTTTTGGGAAATGGTTGATGGTGTCCTGTAGATGTGAAGCAAGGTTTCGGAATTTTCATTTTCATCCTGGGGGTCATATGGGGGTCGAAAAATGATGTTTTTTAATACAACTAGAAATATGTCCATAGGACATGAATGCCCTGCCGAGGGTTTATTAGTAATGCAACATGAAAATTTGTATTAGTGTATGAAATTTGATGAGAATATCTTGAATAGTTTCTTTAAAATTGAAATTGAAATCTAAAAAGTTGGATATGATGATAAACTCTCACCAAATTATGTATAAGTGCATAAGTTTACATAAATATATCTAAAATGGTTTCTTTAAAATTAAGCAAAATGCAAATTTAAAGAAAAGTGAGGTCAAGGTCACAGGAAAGTTAAAAGTCAAACATTTTGATGCAGTTGAATAGTTCTCACAAATATGTATCAGCATATTAAGTTTGATTAAAATATTTTGAATGGTTTATTTAGAACTGAGCTAAACACTAATTTAAAATAAATGAAGTAAAGGTCAAAGGATAGTTCAAGGGCAAAAAATATTGATGCAGTTGAATGGCTTACATCAGTATGTATCAGCATATGAATTTTGACACAAATTTAAGAAAATTGGGGTCAAGGTCAGAGGAAAGGTCAAGGTCAAAAAATATTGATGCAGTTGAATAGCCCTCATTAGTATGTATCAGCATATGAAGTAAGATTAAAATATCTTGAATGATTTCATTAAAACTGAGCTGAACACTAATTTAAGAAAAGTGAGGTCAAGGTCAAAGGAAAGGTCAAGTCAAAAAATGTTGATTCAGTTGAATAGCTTACATCAGTATGCATCAACATATGAAGTTTGATTACACTTTCTGGAATGGTATCTTTAAAACTGAGCTAAACACTAATTCAAGAAAAGTGAGGTCATGGTCAAAGGAAAGGTCAAGGTCAAAAAATATTGATGCAGTTGAATAGCTCTCATCAGTATGTATCAAAATATGAAGTTTGATAAAGATATCCTGAATGATTTCATTAAAACTTAGTTAAACACTAATTTAAGAAAAGTGAAGTCAAGGTCAAAGGAAAGGTCAAGGTCAAAAAATGCTGATGCAGTTGAAAGCTTACATCAGTATGTAACAACGTAAGAAGTTTAATTACACTATCTTGAATGGTATCTTTAAAACTGAGCTAAACGCTAAGTTAAGAAAATGAGGTCAAGGTCATAAAATGTTGATGCAGTTACATAGCTCTCATCAATATCTATCAGCATATGAAGTTTGATAAAAATATCTTCGATAGTTTCTTTGAAACTGAGCTTTGAACAGAGCTAAACGCAAAGCGTAACAGAAAGACAGACAGAAGGACGGAAGGATGAAAGGACGGAAGACGGACATGAAAAACACTATATGCACCGGCCATATTCATATATAAAAACAAGGTAAAAAATTATGTTTGCATACACCCTTTCTCCATACCACCTCTCCATGTTCCAAGATTGAAGTTTTAATGTCAAAAGGTTCTTAAGTTATGGTTTGGAGATTTTTTTCTCAATTTGACCTTGAATGAAGAAAGGAGTCAAGGTCAACATTTTAGTGCAGTGCACCTTTTGTAAATGTCTTTTTTCTATGTTACAAATTTGAAATCCTTATGTCAAAGGGTTCTCAGGTTATAGTCTGGACTATATTTTTATGTAAAGATTGACCTTGACCTTATCGAAAGGTCAAGGTAAAAAGAGTTTGCTGGCCTCAACCCCAATTCCATACCGCCTCTTCATGTTTCAAGTTTTAAGTCTTAATGTCAAAGGGTTGTCAAGTTAAGGCTCGGACAAAATTTTATTGAAGAAGAAAACTGACAAAAACAATATGTAGACTAGTATAGTCTACTTGTTGCATCAAACCTGTAGGAGGAGTAGTTTTGAAAGAACAAATTTGTTTCTACATTATGTAATGAAACTTTCACATAAGATTTAACTTTTCTTGCGTAGTGGTTCTTGAGAAGGAATTTTTTTCTTATACAGTAAAGCATACTTATAGCGAAACAAGCCTATAATGAATTGACACTTACAGCAAAGCAATTTTCATTCCTTATGACTTTAAAATATATTGTAAACTTAATGGATATAAGCAATTACACTTATAATAAAGCAAAATCATCTGTCTCAGGCACTTTGTTATAAGCACGTTTTACTTACAAAACTTTGATCCCTTATTGTGGCCGCACCCTACCCCTGAAGGTCATGATTTGGACAAAGTTGAATCTACACTAAGTATTGAAGTTTCACATAATTTTGAACTTTTCTAGCCCAGTTGTTCTTCAGATTTTTGAAATAACATTAAATTTTCACTCATTCTTATCTCCCCTTAAAAGAAGGTTTGGCCCTTCATTTGAACAATTGGTATGTTTTACACAAGAGAGATTATTTTGCATGAGAAATAAAAATCTTTGTGTTCCTAAATATTTCATTAAACCTCTAGTGTGTTTCTTCTTATCTTAACTAAGATAATGATGATTTAATTATGACTTCAATATTGTACAGGCCTTTGTATGATAAGTATACCCTGAGGGGTATGTTTACCTGTCTTCAACAAGTCAGGTGATTGTTCACAGTGAGTACTTTTCAAGCATAATTGTCATGACCAAGTTCATTTCTGCCTACCGAAAATACTGATCTTGAGCAAATTGATAGGAGTTCCCAGTGAAATTTGTAACAAACCATGTTAAAAGACTTCTGGCTGTGTCCTTTTGTAATTATAGATATAGATCAAAGACAAGATAGTGAGTAAACTTTTTTTTCTGGGAGGAATAACATTCTTGCTGCAGTATGAATTAGTGTAAAATCCTAAAAAGTCATCAATTAAAAATCATTGTCTTATAATTCCACTTTAAATTTGACTCAAGTAGATGTTAGAGAGAGAGAGAGAGAGAGAGAGAGAGAGAGAGAGAGAGAGAGAGATTACTCCAGGTATATAGCCCCATGCAAAATATATATATAATTGTGATAGCAAATTCTCAGGAGACAATTTTTGAAAAGCAATTTTCCTCCATGCATTGTTTTCAGAAAACTCAAAACTGAAAATTTTGAATTTATACCCATGTCAACATAGTGCAACTTTTATCTATATTGATAAAAATGTACATTAAAAAAGTATGATTAAATAGCTAAATCAAGTGTTTTGAATAGCAAAACCAAGCTATACCAGTATAGCTAATTCAACTACAGAGCTTAATCAATTTTAAGAGATTGTGCAAGACCTGTTTTAATTCTTAATCATTCTTAAAATATTTATATCCCCATTCCTGATTCAAGGGAGACCTAGGCATATGACCAAAAAAATCCATGATCTATTGATTTAATAAAGACACATGTATGTTGAGAGAAGATCAGTAAATAATGATGACAAGTGGGAAACGGCCGGGTTAATAAACACAAATTTTAGGGGTTTTCAACATTTAAGACCATGCAGACATAACTCCTTCCCCTTTCCCCCCTTCCCAGCCCCAGGCTCATTTCTTTATACAAATTATTTATAACTTGTTTTGGTATAAAATAAATTGTGAATAATACAAAAATGTACATGTACACAAAGTATAATGGCAGGTCTCTGAATGATTTTCATTTTCTAATTCTAGGAGGGTGGACTGACCCTAGAGGGTCCTGAATAAAATGACAAGCAGATTATCACTAAGACACTTTTGATGCAGGTCATATTTTGATTATTTCCAGTTTCAGGATGAAGATGACTTCAAGGGGTCATAACTTTTATACCATTTAATGCATAATGACTCGAGGGACAATATTATATATGGTTAAGGGGAGAGTTTTCAATCATTTTCAAGATACAATGTATATGATCATTTGAAGTTTTAGGGGTTGGGAATGACCTCTGGGGGTCATGACCCAATATACATGTATCCTATTTAGTGTGTTATAATACAAAGATGACTTAGGGGCTTTTGCTATAATGAAAGCTATTTTATTGTTTCCGGTTCCAAAGATCGAGTGGAATGACCCCAGGGACTTGCCTCATTGTATAATTTGTATAATTGTGGCATTCCAATGATCTTTGACCCTTTCCCAACTATGGGTCCCTAACCATTTTCATTTCCGATTATTTTACCCCGTTCTAGTCGCCCGTGTGGCGCAGTGGTTAGAATGTCTGCTCTAGAGTCGTGGAGTAAGGAGTTGATCCTTAAGTCGCGGGTTCGAATCCATTGCGGGACGTGGAGACCAGTTCTTTGGAAGAGACTGTATAAACCGAGGTCCCGTGTTGCAGTAGTTGTTGGCACGAAAAAAGATCCCTCACTGCTCAATGGTCATAAGTGTCGACCATAGGTTAAAATTTGCAGCCCTCCACCGGCAAGTGGTGGCGTCTCCATATGAGTGAAAAATTCTCGAGAAGGACGTTAAACAACAAACAAACCCTGTTCTATACTAAACGTTTAAAATAATATATTCATAATGTACTTACCGCCTGTTATAGGTACTATTAACTTGATAGAATAATAAATCCGTTTAAAACACACACTAAATATTAATAATCCCAGTGGTAATAATGATGTACGTACATCATGTGCAAAACAATAATGAGAACGGTAAAAGCAGTGCTCGCAGTGTGACGTAATTCCACGCACGAGTCTAGAAATTTTCCAAAAAGGTGTATATTTGTAAAATTTATATTATAATTACATACAATTTTTTTTCATAAGTTTGTGTTATCTATTCTAAATATGACAGGAAAACGGGTGAATAGTGGATGGGGTTGTTTTTTGACAAAGTTGATTGGGACAAGATTTGGAAAGGGGTTCTCCGAGTCCTACCCAAATACTGATAAAAATTTGCACAAGTTGGCATCTATTTTTTTTAAGTTCATCAAAAAAGCTATGCACTAAAATAATAATATTTGTTGTTTTGACAATAAATTCAAAAAGTTCCAATTATGGGTAGAAAATTAAACACCCTTTTTTATTTTACACAAATCTTTCAAAAATTCTCTCTTTATCAGAATTTACATTATTAGGTAATATCAGACTGGTAATGAAATATTTACATGCGCGGATCTAGAGGGGGGGGGTCCGGAACCTATACACGAAATCTATATACGAAAGCAACTAAAAGTGACCTTGGAACCCCCACTCCCTAGAAAACACGGACCCCTGTTAAGTTGAAAAGTTATACATACAAAGCTTAAAATGTAAGCGGCCAGACCCCCCCCCCCCCCCCCCCCCACCACCACCACCACCATGAAATAGAATTTTTTTTTTTTGCTTGTCAAGAAATTTCTGGGTTGGATCCCTCTGGAAAAAATTTCTGGATCCGCACCTGATTTACATAAGAGGCCCATATGGGCTGCATGTTCACCTGAGCATTTTATGCATGATTTGAATGTGTGCTTCTTACCTGGTTACCAGAATTTGAAGGAGAGCAGTCAAAGCACATTTCAGGGACGTAGCAACGTTTTTGAAAGTGGGGGGGAGGGGGTAGCCAGAGAAAAAAATTTCAACTTACCTGAAAAAATTTGACAAGCCCCCTAATTTTTTTTTTCAAAACTCAAAAATCCTATTTCGTGGGGGGTGGGGGGAGGAGGAGGTGGGGTGGATTCCAACTTCTTTCAGTACTCCAATTTTATATATATACTACTACTTTTCCTTTATTCGACTATAATGCAACAAAAAGTGGGGGGGGGCACCCGTTCATGAACATTTTCAATAGTATAAACTTGTTTCGAAAAAGGGGGGGGCAGGCCCCCTTTGGCCCCCCTGATGCTAGTGCCTTTGTTTAGAGGCAAACACATTTGTGCGAGTATTACTGTCTCATGACAGTAATACTGTCTCATCTAGTTTTATGTGTTATAACACCATATGGATGATATTACGTATCTTTTCACCATCCATTTTTTTGTGCAAAAGCACGAAAAATATGTACTTAAATATGAGAGATAATTATTTGATGAAAATTTCAGCTATAAGTGGGTGCATGACTGGGTATTTTTCAATAAAAGCATGTTGTCCACGATTTAACAGGACAGCCTTCGAAAATACATATTAATGAGAATAAAAAGTAGATTTCAAATGTAATCAATTCTTAATTTTAAAATATCATCTTTTAATTGATTATGTATATTTGAATAAATAATACATTGTTCATTCTTGAAAGGAATCACTGACAAAAGCAAGAAGAAGAAAATATTTCAATGCACAGCAAAAGCAATAGTGAAATGTGGAACTGAAAATTCAAACAACATTCAAGTAATTTCCTTAGTTGATAACGATGATGTTATCGTTGCCCACATGATTGCAAATTTTCATGAAGTTTTATCCCAGGATGCAGAGCAAAGAAATAAACTGCAGCTGATCGATGTCGCAAGACCAAACACGTGGTAGGAATGAAAGATATCATGTACATATATGTTTAATGTTCATATTAAAATGTACAAAATGTAACTTTGAAATATGAAAACCTCCATCGATATAATCTTCTTTTAAATATGTCATCTTTACACAATTTGATTTGCATTCAGTATCAGTAGAGAGCATTCATACACGTTAGCACTATTGTCAAAGAAAAAGTTTGATTTTATTTTTATTGTTGAAAATATATCTAGAATTTAGAATTACTTCTTAATTTGTTTTTGAAATCTTCCCCTTATTTTTATCTTTCACGTTGTTTTTTTTTTCCTCCGACATCTAAAGCCATACTTACTTTTGATAATACAATATTGTACGATTTACTACTTTGGTAGTATTCGTTCATGTAATTAGCACTTTACCAGAGTACCCCAGATATACCGGATGGGTTACACTGAGCTCCGAATCATTTAGAATTAATTTGTTTTCAACTTCAAAATTAAGCATGTACATATTTAGAATAATGCATGTATTTTTAATTGTACATGTAAAGCTATTTTTCTTAGTTTTTTTTTTTTTTTTTTTTTTTTTTTTTTTCATTTCCTTTGCCTTATATTACTTTTTATGGCCAATGTCTCCCGAAAATTTGACATTCTTTTTTCGTTTGTTGGTAATTTGTAATGCTTTGTAAATTTTTTTTTTCATTCATGGGTTTGTATATTTGGTGTCATAAATTATACATGTTATACAGGCTTAATTTCTAATAATCTTATTTAAATAAAACGAAAAAATTATGCGCAATGTCATAAAAGTACCAGTTTATGTTGCATTAGTTTGTACTATTATATTTAAATTTCCTTTATTTATTTATTTATTTATTTATTTATTTATTTATTTATTTATACATTTTAGAAAGTGATATCGTAACTCATTGCAACAAATGTATTTGCTTTTGATCGTTGCCCTTTACACGTTTTAGCATATTCTGTGGAAATTCTGAACCAGTTTAATTTATTTTGGAACTGTAGGTGAATAGGGCAAAAATTGCATTTTTAAATACCCACTCCATGAAAATCTTTACAATTTGTTTTATTTACCCTTATGTAATTAGAGGACAATGTAGATATTCTAGGTTACATTATAAGACGTCTATGACAACAAGCATTCTGAGAGTATTGCATTAGTAATACTATTCCTCTACCGGCAAGTGTGATCTGGTTCCCGTTAAAAATTGAAATTGCCATTATTCCGTCAAAAATCAATGAAGTGGAACGAAATGCAAACTTGATCTATAACTCATGAGGGTAAAGTCACATACCAAAAATCAGCTCAATATCTGCAAACGTTTAGAAAAAAAATTGCGGAAAACCCTGAAAACTTGAAAATGTCGTAATTCCATCAAAAATCATTGCAGCGGAAAGAAATGCAAACTTGATCTGTAACCCATCAAGATACACTCATACCAAAAATCAGCTCAATATCTGCAAGCGTTTAAAAAATGTGCAGAAAAAACCAAGTAGGAGAGACTGACAGACAGACAGACAGAGGGACAAACAGACAGACAGACTGACAGACTCAGAGAAAACCTATAGTCCCCTCCGGTTTCACCGGTAGGGGGACTAATTATGAAATCCATGTGCTCTATGGATTGGAGGGGCTACATTGCCTTCATGTTGAAATTTTATTATATTCTAGTGAAAGGAAACTCATATGTTTTGTTTAATTACAGCCGGAAAAGTTTAAATATACACAGGACCCCGCTTTCAAAATTGTTAAATTGGTATAAATTTTGGCTGAGGTTATACATGTACTTAGTACATGTACATGTATATCTTTCCATATCTTCCTTTCCTATTCACATTTATAGCATATGGATCGGATTTTTGATTATAATGGGCTATAAGTCAGAACCACTGAAATTTATGCGGTTAGTCTATAGATGATTCTGGCCAGCACCAGAGTTTGTTCAAATTAGAATACTCAGATGAAGATCAAGATCACGATTATGAACAAATGAACAATGGCTATTTAGAAATTTATCTAATTAATGTGTTAAAAATTACATAAAAACATGCGTTATGTCATTTCGTTATGTCATTTCTTCTCATACCAGTACGTACCTATATTATATCCAACAATAATGCAAATTTATTCTTCTGGGCTCCTGATAAACATGGTTTTGACGAGTTTTCTATTTCATTGTCTAATAAAAAAGGAAGATGGAAGAAGGGACCTATGTGCAATCCTCTATGTAATAATGAGAACCTTAATACAGGATGAAAATTCATTATTGCCTAATAACAATAATAGACGTTGATAATGAGAAGTAAAATTTTCTTCATCACAGAGTGAACATTTATGATTGATTGATTGTATGTTGTTTTACGTCCCATTCGAGAATTTTTCACTCATATATGTATATTGTTTTACGTCCCATTCGAGAATATTTCACTCATATAGAGACGTCACCATATACCGGTGAAGGGCTTCAAATTTTGACCTTTACTCGGCACTCAGGGCCATTGAGCAGTGAGGGATCTTTATCGTGCCAACGCCTGCCGTGACACGGGGCCTCGGTTTTTAAGGTCTCATCCGAAGGACCCGCAACTTTCACTTCAAAGTGCGGAGCGCATGGCGAAGGAACAGTTGCTACCTATTTTTTATCGACTTAGGTCTGTCGCGGCCGAGATTCGAACTCACGACCTCCCGATCACGGAGCGTCACTCATATAGAGACGTCAACATATACCAGTGAAGGGCTTCAAATTTTTACCTTTACTCGGCACTCAGGGCCATTGAGCAGTGAGGGTTCTTTATCGTGCCAACGTCTGCCGCGACACGGGGGCCTCGGTTTTAAGGTCTCATCGGAAGGACCCGCAACTTTCACTTCAAAGTGCAGAGCACATGGCGAAGGAACGGTTGCTACCCATTTTTTATCGACTTAGGTCAGTCGCGGCGAGATTCGAACTCATGACCTCCCGATCAGGGAGCGAGTGAACGTGAACGGTATGAACATGTATGTGTGTACTCCAATATGTATTACATGTACCAGTACCATCAGCTTTTCAAGTAGCAGTGATAAAATATAATTAAAAATGAATTTGTTAAAATAATTTAATTTTTATAACACACAAGCTCGTAGCTTCATATGAAGCATTGTAAAAACATCACTGTCATTAATTAGCATCCCAAGAGAACCATTTTTGTTATTGTTAAATTTGTGCGGTGATTAAACATACAATAAAAGGCAAATAAATTGACTATGCGTTAGATATAAGTTGTTATGATCATTTTTGAAGATACAATGAATTTTACAAAACAAAAATATTGCACTGTCACAGGCAGTCATCTCGTGTAAGAATATACATGTAATTTTTAAAAGAGAAAGATAGGTAATGAAATATATGGAGATAACGAACAGTATTCAAGCTCAAAAGTCCATTAAACCATACAAAGTTTGGAGAAGAGCAAACACTGACATCTAAAACATCAGAGGTAGGATCAGGTGCCATGGAAGAGTGAGCATCCCCTGCCGACCGGTCACACCCGCTTGTGCTCCTTGTCACGATCGAAAAATAACGGAAAAATCCGTCGACAATTCAAATAATGGCCTAACTATTAGTATGAAAAACGTCAGTCAGCATTGACTTAATGATAAATTGTATTTGCTGACAAGGTCATTGTATCGACCATAGAACTTACAAAATGACGACTTTAAACGAGACTGCTGATACTCTTGTTTCGTCAACTTTGTCAATAACTTACCTCATTTTAGAAATTGTTCATACGTAGAGCATGCTCTTGTGTATCGAATCAACTTAGAGATATCCGTAATCAAAGATTAAGAAGCTCACCTCCACAAATGTTACCCACAAGTAAGACAAATCTAAACAATTTTTCCACTAGTGCATTCTGTGCATTCTGAGATCAATATCCATATGCAAGTTTGATTTAAGTAGAACATATCTTTACTTGGGAATGGACCTGCTCCAAACACTTCTTCCTGTTCACTCATCCATAAAATGTAGAAATGTAGATTAGTTCAAATATCCGAAGCAGTCTTGTAATGTTCAACCCTTGTTGCATCATCCATGAAAGTTATATAGCTTTTCCAAAAACAAAACCCTGATCAGTATTTTAAATAAATATAGATCAGATTCATCATCCGAAGCAAGTCTGTTAGTGTCCATTCCTAGATACATCATCCATGCTAGTTTGGTTCAGGTAGGGCAAATTTTCACTCATTTGGAAATATAGGTCAAATCCAGCTGATTAGGTAGTGTACATCCCTAGATGCATCATCCATGAAAGTTTGGTTCAGGTAGGTATTGAAATTACTTGGGAATGAACGTGCTTCCAAATTTTTATTCTGGTCATTCATCAGATAAAAGTAGGTCAGATCAAGCATCTGAAGCAAGTCTGGTAGTGTCCATCCCTAA
The DNA here is from genome assembly GCF_033153115.1 of Saccostrea echinata. Classification (NCBI taxonomy): domain Eukaryota; kingdom Metazoa; phylum Mollusca; class Bivalvia; order Ostreida; family Ostreidae; genus Saccostrea; species Saccostrea echinata. The sequence goes on from NW_026889825.1 coordinate 1,544,033, forward strand.
GTAAGTTTGGTACAGAAATGGTTCTTGGGAAAGGATCTGCTCCAAAATCATTAACCTACAATGTAGTCACTCATCTAGAAAAATGTAGGTCAGATACAGCATCCGAAGCAGATTGTTAGTGTCTATCCCTAGATGCATCATCCATGCAAGTTTGGTGCACATAGGTCTTGAAGTTAATTGGGAATGAGCCTGCTTCGAAAACTTTACAATGGTCACTTATCTGGAAAATGTAGGTCAGATCCAGCAACAAAAGCAGATTGGTTAACGTCCATCCCTAAATGCATGATCAAAGCAAGTTTGGTCGAGGTAGCGTGTGTAGTTACTTTGGTATTGGCCTGCTCCAAAACAATTGACCTGTTCACTCATCTGGAAAATGTAGGTCAAATCCAGCATTTGAAACACATTGGTTTGTCCATCTCTATATGCATGATCCAAGTAAGTTTGGTCCATAGACATGTAGGGCTTGCAGTTACAATGTACTTTGGAAAGGACCTGCTAAAAAACTTTTAACCTGGTCTTTCATCTGAAATACATGTATATAGATCAGAAGTATCCGAAGCAAGTTTGGTCGTGTCCATCCCAAGGTGCATCATCCATGCAAGTTTGGTCCTGGTAGGGCTTATAGTTACTTTGGAATGACTCTGCTCCAAAAGTTTTAACGTGATCACTCATCTGTAAAAAGAAGGTCAGACCCAGCATCTGAAGCAAGCCTGGCAATTTCATCCCTACAAGCATCATCAATGCAGTTCTATCCGGGTAGGTCTTATAGTTGCTTGAGGATGAACATAAACCTACTCCAAAAACTTTAACCTGGTCACTCATCTGGAAAATATAGATCAGATGCAGCATCTGAAGCAAGTATGGTTTGAAGGGTTCGATTCCTGTACTTGTTTTACATAAATTACATAAACTTGTATATCAATTTCTGCAGTCCGTGCATGACTGAAACACAACAACACTCTGCACTATAACAACAAGCTAGTATTTATTTTTGATATACCATGGAAAATATTAAAAGTAACTTAAAATAGCATGCTATTTTGCTTCATTGTAAATGAAAGCAATTAAACAAGAGGCCCAAGGGTTTAACGGTCATCTGAGTATAATACAAAAACTGTAAAGAATCCATAGAAGTCATGGCCGTAGGAACCAGGGGCACCCCCCCCCCCCATAATTTTGAATAGAATAGAATAAAATAGAATATTTATTCAACCAATTTGGGCCCACAATGGAGCATAAAGATGAACAATGTCTGAAAGTATATTCATAATTAACAATAAACAGAACAAAACAAACACTTGTACATTGAACAGAGAGTTAGCTGTCAACTTTTAGGATGCATAAAATGTATACAAATAGTATATGTATAATGACTGCAATATGCCTATGTTGTACTATATTGTTTTCTCATATTAAAATTTTCATTTAAATGTTGGCATAATAAAACAACAAACTCAGAATCTTCATTTGACATAATCCATGTAAACAGGTCCACATTATTAAGCAGTATTAAATTTGGAAAAGTTTTGAAGATTTTGTTTAAAAACTCTCCTCTGGAATCATTATACAATGAACATTCTAGCAAAAAAATGTATTTCATCCTCAGTTGGACTTGAAGTACAGTAACGACAGGCCCTTTCACTCCTGGGAAGAATTTCATTTTTACCACATTTATTAAGTATCCCTTCATATCTACCCGTCTCTACCCTTAAGCAATGATTACTAATTCTGAATTTTGTCCCAATTTTCAAAATTGAATGACCTTTTATACTTAAAATATGTACTTAATTTACCAAATTCTTCTAAGTAATTGGTACGGATATCTTTCCAAGAGCTTAAAAAATTCTTATGTAATTGCTTTTTAATGTACAATTTAAATTTGTTTTCACTTAATTCTTTGCAAAGGGACAAATCAATATGTAGTTTTGCCGATATATTGATTACTATAGAAGACATGGCTGCTATATGCTTGTGCCCCCCCCCCCCCCAAGGGTCTAATCACAATTTTTGTTTTTTGCTTGTCAAGGAATTTTTGGTAGTTGATTGTGCCCCCTCAACTGAAAATGTATGACTGCCCCCCCCCCCCCCCCCAAAAAAAAAAAAAAAAAAAACTGAAATTGCTTCCTACGGGCCTGGAAGTATAAAACAAAATTAACTGATAGATGAAGGTATTTTGCCCGTGAATTTCAAAAATCTGGTAAAATACCTTTGCTTATTGTAATGTGCTACATGTAGACCAGAGCGATCACCTGGGATCGTATTTGGTTTGCCCAAGTCTTACAATACAATTGACATTTGCCTAGTTTGTAAGGTATTCAATATTTACAGCTGTGTTTTTGTCACTTGGCTTCAATTAAAGCAGAACACGACTCGTAAATAGGCATACGCCATTTTCGATATTACTACCTACGATATCAGCACCGGGGTATATATACACTTTGCATTCATTACACCTGACTGCTTTATTGTCACGGGTATCGGCGTAGAATCGTGTTCGTGCTGGTTATCTTCCAATACCTTTGTTTACATTTTATTGCAGTAACGTGTATTTGTGTTTGTTTGTATACTGCACTGACCTGTGCAACTGTGGTAAGTTTCTTTGGTATCTTACTCTCCTGCATTAGAAGAAGTACACAGTTATTTTTTTTGTCTCTACCGAGTGCTGTATAGGCATACCTCCGTCTACATCGGTGACGATTAATTACACTGAACAGTGACTAAGTGAGCGGCTTTATATAGGGGGCCTTCAGATATAGCAAGAGACCAATCGAATATGGCGGACACATTCCTTTAACGAATCATGTTCAGCTTTAAGTATACAAATAGACATCTCTAATGTCTGTATATTTACTGTAGGTGATACCTCTTGGCTACACATACAATTTACCTGCTTGCCACCCGTTACCAGCACTTGCCTCTTTGCTATACAAACTTGGTCATACTTGTTACCAGCACTTGCCACTTGGATATACAACGTTTGGCACTTGCCACAAATTACATGTCCCCTATAGTCACCCTGGCTTTCCGTAAATACTTAACGTAAACGTAAATTACATACAAGGATTTCTTGATTAAGTAGCGATTTCTTATCAATTTAGCAAAGGGGAGTAACTCTCATTCACTTCACGTTACTTAATACATTTTTTCTGTCTCTTTATCTCAAAGATATTCAGGAGCAGAAAAGAGGTACATTTCTTTATTTTCATATTCATAATTAACATTTATATTATTGCATTTAGTTTGTTTGCTTAATACTCAGGGGCAGGATAGAAGATTTTCAAAAAATTAATGCCTTTTCACTATGTAATCATTAGAGCCCTGCCCTAACTCCAGAACCCCTGACCCTTGAAATTCAAAATTTAGGAAGAGGCACCCTTGCTCATCATAACTATGCATTTAGTTTGTGTGCTTAATACCAAGGAGTAGAAGAGAAGATTTTGAAAGCATCAATTCATTTTCAGTATATAATAAATAAGCCCATCACCAAACGGAACCCCTGACCCTGGGGCCACATCTCATTTGGAACGTCTAGACTGTGACGTCACATGACGTCGTATGTTAGGTGCATTTCCATAAACGGAGTTTGAAAGGTGCAAAAATTTTAACAAAGAAAGTTTAATCACTATCTACTACTAATATCCATTAAAATCAAGGTGAGTTTATTTTTTGTGAATTTTTAGTTGTTGCCGCGCGAACGAAATTAACAGCGAGAATAACAAGCGATGCATTGTGGGTCCAGAATTACTGCGGAAAAAATTCTGTTGAATGAATGTGCAGTAGTCCGAATTTTCTCTTCGTCCAGCGTTGTCGTTAGAGCTCGCAGTGACGAGCGTCGCTTCGCACAGCTCGCTATTGTTTGTTCAAAAACGGAAAATGACATACCTTGGTTTCGTAGAGGTGACATCTGAACATGCATAGGAATTTAAACTTACGTGCAGCAGTAATCCACGACTTTTACTTTAATTTTTCCTGTTGATAAATGATACGAAAAATATGGAATCTTATATGGGCATTCATGCTAAAACCATCTTTTAAAATATTATACTTCAAATGATTATTTTCATCTGTAAAAGAAGAAGTGGTATAAAAAATTATTTTTACGATGTCTTTGAAAGAAATGATTTTAAAATTAGATTAGAACGAATAATTTCATTTCAAAAAATTTGCAGGTATACCATCAAGACCAGTACTCCTGCTTGTGATAAGGTTACATAATTCTTTGTAGACAAAATCTTCGGACACATATTTCAGTATAAAAGGATCACTGGTCTTCCTTCTAACATCATAAAAGTGTTTGAAAAAATGTGATGTTGCTTTAAATACTCCCTTTGGTGATGGTAATTTATCAACAAGTTTAGAAGCAATTGTAGTGGAAAAATGTTAAATTGTCTGCAATTTTGTTATTGTCAAAGCAATTTTCTCCATTAATAAGTAAAATAGTATTTCCGTCTGATTTTGTTTTATTATGATAACCTAAGTCTTTTAAAAATGACCAAAATTTCTTTGCATTTCCTTTGTTTTCTTCTATTTTTTCATTAAAATAATCTGAATTTTCCTTCCTACTTTGACGTTGAACCAATTTTCTAATTTAACAGAATAGCTTATTTAAGCAGAATATTTTCCCGATTTTCTAAATTCAATTAAATATTGATCTCTTATATGAATATTTTCTAAGATTTCAGAGGTGATCCATGGTTCTGTTCTTTGTTTCAGCCTAATTTCCTCAACTGGGGCTACATTATCTTAAATACTCATAAAAATATCCTTAAAATAATACCATGATTTATCTAAACTTTCAGCATAAAAACATTTTCCCCAATCAGCATTAGTAAGTAACTCTAAAGTAAAAACTCATTTTTGTCATAATTTTTCATCTTTCTTATTTTAACCGTATTGTGTTTCCCAAAATAACACTTTGCTGATTTTCTTGTACAAAAAGTTAAAAAATGATCATTTACTCCAGCACAAATTACACCTGACTGACATATTTTCTCTGTCGTATTACATAAAAAATGATCAATAAGTGATCGTGAAGTATTTGTAATTCTAGTAGGCTCTGTAAGAATTTGTGAGAGTCCAAATAGTCTAAGAAGTTTATTGTATTCTTGAGTGAGTGGGACACTAGAATCTAGTGTACAAATATTAAAATAAATTCACAATCTTGTCTTAACTGAACTAAGAAACTTTCAAATCTTTCAATAAAATTTGATTGGTTAGGCGGTCTGTAGCAAGTACCAACAATAATAGGCCTTGTCTTAGGTAAAAGAAGTTCAATAAAAAGGACTTCATCACTATCTGAGATTCCTTCGAGGCTCACGGGGTGAAGGCAAGGTCTTCCCTTATGTAAGTGCATATTCCACCACCACGTCGGTTGCGATCTTTTCTGATGTCGGTATAACCATCTATATGGATTTCCGTGTTAAATAAAGAGCTGTCTAGCCAAGTCTCTGTATCGATAGAATGGCAGCTTTTGATTTGGAAGCTATAAGTTGAACTTCATGAGTTTATGTAGTAATGATCTTATATTGATGTGGAGAAAGTGGAGGCCTTTTCTTTTAAAACATTCAAAATGTTCATCAGGTGGTAGAGTATCAGGTTGTGGACCGGGATTACTTTCAATCCCACTTATCAATAACAATAGAAAAATAAGTCTTTTTGAACTTATTTTACTTGGTACATGGTAAAATATATTGTTGTTACACACATGAAGGAACCAGTAATATACTTGTATATGGGTTTCTTTGAGTTTGTTGTCACTTGTTGCTAAAAATACTTGGAAATTATCGAGATCTTCATTAATATGAATAGTATCATTGTTGTACTGATGGATATAGTGGTTGATCTGGTTTTCATGATATCGCTGGAGTGGCCATGTCATCTCCAAATAAGATATGGTGCCAAAAATGGCAATAATAAACGTTGTAAACATTTTGAGATTTGGCGCCATTTCTCCTTTCATATTAAATACAAAAGAATTGTTTGTTTTTGATGTTCTTTGGAGGCTCGATCTTGTTCCTGACTGTTATTTCAGTTGGAAAATCCATACTTTGTTTCAGGTATACCTGCATCTGGTGACTTTCAGGTAATCAAAACAGACAACGTCGATAACCGATTCTAGCATAAATTGAAGTTTAATTAAGTGGACAGCTTCCCTGTTTTCTTTACACTAATTCCAGCATCTTCCATCGTCTGCTTCTCTCTCTCTCTACTTGGTCAGTTTCTCTTCTGCAGAAGCCGTTCAATTATTTTTCTGTGGGTGTGACATCAAGCCCACAATATAAAAGAGAAATCGTAGTACTACAGATTACAGCAGGTGTTGATGTCAACAGTGTATTGATAACAGTGACTGTCGTGATTATATTGCATAATGACAAATATCAACCCTAACTAAAAATTTGCATTCGTTGCAAATCAATGAGCTGATTTATTTTGGAAAGTGTTACCAAGATGTGATTTAAACTGTACCAGGTAAAAACTTTGAAGTACAATTTCACTTTCTTTTACGTTTTAGATTATTTGTAGCATTTTTTCTCCTACTTTCGTTTTCTTTTTTGACCTTTTGATGTGTGTGGTCATTGTTAATTACAGAAAAATTCAGTCAACATGTACAGCGTATATATTATTTCATACAACTGAGCTATGGGACACAATATTATTTATCCCTAGTGTTTGTTTGTGGCACTGTTTTTCCAACTTTCGTTTTCAAATGGAAGTAATTTGTTTAAATACTGTTAGTTTCTTACCTTCACACATCACGTATAATATATTTGAATGCTGAGTAGGAATGTTTAATGTTATTATAAAAATATTACGATATTTTAAGGTAACGTGAAATTGTTTATACGTACCCCGCCAAAACCATTGCTGACCGAGGCGGAGCCGAGGTTAGCAATGGTTTTCAAGGGATAACAATATTATATGTTACCCTAAAAAACATATTATTTTTTTTTATACAGAATGTATTTAGAAAGCATTGAAAAAAAAACCTTCAAGATGAATCGTACGCGCAATCATTCTGGCCAGTTAACAATTTTTATACCTTTGCTCTTCTCATGCATTTTCATCCGGCCGTTGCTATATGTAATGTACTGGGAGGGCGTGGTTTATGCAAAAGTTAGGGTAAAAGTACTTTTTAACAAATATTTTTAAACCAATCAAATTTGACTATTTAACATGAAAGTATAACAATTCAAATTACTTAATTTGAAAAAAAAATATCTTTGTGAGAACAAAATTAAATTAAGCTTTAAAAAAAATTAAAGAAAGGTCAGCAATCTCGTTAAAATCAGGTATTTGATACACTATGAAATTCTGATTGTCGATATACAGTACTTTGCATGCAAATTATCATGAAATCTTTGGAATACTACTCTAAGAATTTCTTACATACATGTATAAGTCAAAAAAGCCTAAATGACTTGAATGCATATAGAGCTATTGGATAAGTGCACACTTAAAACAGTATCGTGAGTTTAGGCCTTAAGTTAAAGTTCATATTTCAGACAACTACAAATTGAACATGGAAATGTCGTCCAGCAGTTTGAAAGTACCTACTTTTACAGATCCTCCAGATTTTGAAAAATCAGGTACTTCTATTGAATGTATTCTCTGTGTGTGTGTGTGTGTGAGAGAGAGAGAGAGAGAGAGAGTGAGTGAGGGTGTGTGTGAGAGAGAGGGTGTGTGTGAGGGAGAGAGGGTGAGGGTGTGTATGTGAGGATGTTTTATGTGTGTGTGTGTGTGTGTTAACGTGTGAGTACATCTTAAAATAATTATAAATATGGTGTCGTGTAGTGTTTTAACCCATATTCCATCTAACTGTAAGTCAAGCAGTTATTTTTTGGCAGCTTATTCGGTATCCATAAGATGCATGTTGACATAAATAAGTTGCATGTTAACATAATGATCTTGCATGTTGACATCAATAAGTTGCATGTCTACATAATTCTATTGCAGATTGCTTGTATGATGTCGTATACTGGCGTTAGTAAGTAAGTTTATCAACATTAAAGTTAGATTCTAAAAAAAGATTGGTATGGTGGCATATTTCTGCCTCCTACATGCAAGATAAATTATGTTAACATGCGAGAAAAGTATGACAACATGCATAATAATTATGTTGACATGCAAGTTACCAATTATTTTTAAGAGAATCTAATATAAATGTTGGTAAACATACTTACTAACGCCAGTATACGACATCAAACAAGTAAGATGCAACAGAATTATGTTGACGAGACTTATTTACGTCAACATGCAAGATAATGTTAACATGCGACTTATTTATGTCAACATGCGACTTATTTACGTCAACATACAAGATAATTATGTTAACATGCAACTTAATTATGTCTCCATGCGACTAACAAATATTTATGTCAACATGTGAGTTATATTTTAACATGCAAGATGATTATGTTAACTTGCAACTTATTTATGTCAACATGCGACTTATTATGTCAATATGCAACTTATTTATGTCAACATGCGACTTATTAAAACATGCAAGATATTTATAACAACATGCAAGATGATATTTTAAGCCTCGCCCTCTATCATGTTTTCTTACTCTCGCCCAAATATGGCTTATATTTCAAGACAGTAACCATGTATTTTATATATAATCGGTAGAAGATGACAATTAATAATGCTTTAGCCAGTTTACCGAGACATGGGCATTAGGTATTAAAAGTGCCACCTTTTACTGATTTTATTATTATTGTTTTATAAATGCATGAAAGATGAGTGAGAGGAAATTTATCTGTAATTATATGTGTAGGTGAAGTGTATAATTTCATTATTAGGAATTGTTGTACTTTTTATGTTTATATTTTCAGGAGTCGTATGTGTTTTCAAAGCATTGAGAAAAGAATATAATAAAATATTTAGAACCACAGTTTATCAGTTTAAAAAATGGAATTTCCTTATTACATCAAAAGAACCTCTAAACCTTCTTAAAAAACAATTAGAAGACATAGAAACTAAAGTAACACTAAAAATAGCAGGTGTTTCATGTGTCGTGGCTGAGTTTTCCTCGCAGATTCAAGACGAAAACTTTTACCTGTGGGTGGATAAATGTTTTGAAGTTCTAGAATACTGTTTTAGGGACTTAGTTTTGTTAATTTTGAGTGGACCTCGGGAAGAAATTCAACATCTTTCTACAGAGATAGAAAAATCCGGTATGGTTGGGGATGATTCTATATCAGTATTTGAGATGAAAGATGCAACTGGAATTCTCCTCTTGGAAACAGGAGAAAATATATTGGATCTAATTCTGAATATGCAGAAACATATGAAAAACGTCAGTATCTTGAGTCCAGAGTCCAGAGAATACATTGTATTTAATGTGTTTACCATGTCTGATTTACAATTCCGACTGAACAGAGTGTTTAAAGGAACAGAGAAGACAGTGGGAGAATATCCATATATAAAAATACAGACCCTGAAACGTGATACTACCCCACACGCTCGCTGCACGAACGGTACACGCTCGCTACACGGTTTGCACGAAACGCTGCACGGTTTACACGAAACGCTACACGGTTTGCACGAAACGCTACACGGTTTACACGAAACGCTTTGAACGAAAGGCTGCACGGTTTACACGAAAGCCTGCACGAAACGCTTTGTACACGTTTCTCACACGCTTTGTACACGATTCTCGCACGCTTTGGCCTCGATCTGGATTTTCTATTCGGAATCTCTCGGACTTAATTTAAATTATTACGGATAATCAAAGATTAGTTGAGAATTGCAATCATTCTGATTAAGTTAAGATTAAACCTCGCTTCACCAGTACTACATTAACAGATAAAATACTCAATGTTCAGTTGTAATTAATTAATAGTTGTCATTGAGTATGTGACCCGCCCTGTGAAATGCCTATCATCGTCTATGTACAGACTCTAAATTACGCACTAAAAAAAAAATATTTGTAATTCATAATCTTTTACAGCATTCAATGTTTTTACAATTAAAGTTTGATATTAAAAAGTCGTTTTTATTACTGACAAATAAACTCAGTTATTGATTTGAAAAAAAAAATGATTTAATTGCGTATGATTTCTGTAAACGGATTGATTTTCTTTTCCTTTCTTTTTTTAATTATTGATTTATTCATTTTTTTAATTTAGTAAATAAATAATTTCATTTGATTAAATTAGGTTCTGCTTATAATTTGCAAAGGTAATAAGTACATGTACACTGCATCAAACAAGAACATTGTGCGTGAAAGGGTGCGGGGGGGGGGGGGGCGTTAAATTACCGAGATCTTACTTCTGTACCTGGCTGAATATATATCGGGAACTTGTTTCAGTAAGTGTACCATTGGAAAAAAATATATTATAGAAACAAATGCTCGTTCTAAGAAAAAAAAAGATATCCATATTTCCAGCGGGACCCGATACGTGTAACTCACTAAATGCACTTTATTCAGAATGGTACATGTTAATATATCGTTTCATTACAGAGTTGAACTTTAATTTATCATAAAATTCTATATGGTAGAGAAGCCGGGTATAGGTATTGTAATTCTTTAGTTCTCTTTTGAGGCATTGTGTTTATCAAATAAAAACAATATATCCACCACCTTGTAAAATCCTTGATTTCAAACCCCGTCTAGCCAAAAAAAATGTAATGAATAGTCGCGGCTCTTAACAATACATTCAATATACATGTATACATGTCCAATGACCAAAAACTAAAAACTTATGCTCTAGAACTGCGTGATTAATAAAACAACTAATACATAATTATTCAGGATTTATTTCTTTATAATCTTTATTCACGAATACACTGGCAAATTAATTCACTGTTTACAGACAATCGGTTAAATTTAAGAAATAAAATCCATGGGTATTTATTTGTACCCATTAAATACTAATAAAACAATTTAATTCATGAATTATTGTCGGTTGTCATCTTAGGCATGATTGACAAGAGCTAATACATGTAACAGAACACGTTTTCAGTTCCCGGCACGAGGTGCCCGTGATCGCTGTTGTAAATGACCTTGATCACAGTCGTAAGTGTAAAGAAGATTCCAATATATTTTTAAGGGGTGCATCGGACATCTTTAAAAAGAAAATCATTTGTAAAAACGTGTTAACAAAAACTCAAAGTTTGTGTTTTCATTTGAACACCCCCCCCCCCCTCCGGAAATATTTAACCCTATATTTGCCGATGCATGTGAATTATGATTCCTTTATATGACAATTATTAATCAACCAATTTTTTGCATAAAAAGACTATAAATGACTCATCGTTTCAAAATTATTTGTATCACAATCTTGTAATATAAGAAAATTTTGTTCGTTTATAAAGAAAAAAAATTAATTGTTTTCCCCGGACTAGAATTCCTATACTCCACATTTATGGCAACGCACTAAATTTTGTGTTTTATTTTTCACGCCTGCCTTATCTATCTATTATTTTGTATTAATTACCCATATGTTCTTGTAATCTCTTTATACCATTATTGTAAAATGAAGAAGAGATTCTAATAAATGAATGAAAAGGACAAGACCGGATTCCTGATGAATTTTCTTTAAAAAATGTTCAGTATTGCTCCCTTTAAAAAATGTATTGAATCAAATACTTTAACATTGATGTGCATATAGCCTAATTAATTACTTTTAACACATTTTCTTTCCATGTTTATTTAAATAAAAAAAGAAAGAAAATCAAACAAATATGAAATACATTACCGAGTAATTTTATTTTGTTGTCTCCGTATTTTTTTTCCTTCTTAAAATACCACCGGTATGATATATCCGAATAATATTAGTTACAAACAACACAGAATGACATGTTAATCCATCAATAGCCATATTTAAAATAAAATGACTTCCGAATGAACCCTACACGTTTCTCACACGATTCTTGCACGAAAGTCGCACGTTTCTCACACGGTTCTTACACGAAAGTCGCACGTTTCTCACACGGTTCTCGCACGCTCGCTACACGGTTTGCACGAAACGCTTTGGAGCTTACACGAAACGCTGCACGGTTTACACGAAACGCTACACGGTTTGCACGAAACGCTGCACGGTTTACACGAAACGCTACACGGTTTGCACGAAACGAAAAGCGCACGAAAGTTACACGCTTTTTTGGGGTAGTAGCACGTTTCAGGGTCTGTATGTCAAAGTGGAATGATAGTCAAATTGATAGGAAATGAAAATGATTGTGTTGCAGCAAGTAAATACCTGAAAGCTAATTCCTGGATGGCAGGTATCCACTTCGAAACTTGTAAACATTTCGATGGCCTGTTGTTCTTTTTAGGCAGAAAAAATGTTCAAGAATATATTGATAGACAGATTGCTACAATCGATGGTACCTGGGCAGTAATTACATGCACACAACCACAGAGCAATGAACTACTTTTAGTATATGGGGAAACTACACATGATACAAAAATGATAATGAACATTTTCTTAGAATCTATCAAAATAAGAGAGTACTGCGTCATAAATTCAACAGATACGGAGGAAATCGTCCACAAGTGGAAGCTACATGCCGAACATCTGGAGAAGAGTCTTCAAGGCAAACTTCATCTTGATTTACATACAAACACAAAGAGAAATGCTGGCTTCGTAATTTTAACATTTGTTTACACATCTGACCTTGAAGAGGAGGAAAGTTTGAAGATGCTTTTACACGAAGTCGAACTACGAGTACCAGGAAAGGAGTCAATACAAATGAAGCCAAAATATTTTATCTGGCTTAAAAAATGTTATATGATTTTTCTGCAAACAGAGGCCAAGAGAACCAATGTTAGCATAGATTTTGTTAAAGAGAAGAACGAAGTTGCAATTTCAGGTGTTTCTGAAGCCTTGATAGAAATAAGAAAAATAATTCATTCGATCTGTATGGAAGAACAGGAAATATTGCTTCCTTTTACAGCTTTACCTGCTAACGTTACCGATTTCCTGCATGATTGCCAGTGTTGCTTTGAGTATAGTCCATATGAAAAATCAAGATTGTGGATAAAAGGAAATACAGGAATTGTTGTCTACAAAGGCGAGTTTGAACCAAACTGCTTCTATGCTGATGTCCATGTAAAGTCAGTAGAGTCTGGAGAAAGAGGTAATGTATATAAAAGTTTAAGGATTATCAGATTCACATAGGATTATTCGGTTCATTTAATTTGATAAAAATCATATTTTATAGAATAAAGACACAGAATGAGAACATTCATAAAATTCTTTATCATGTCTTTCATAATTTTAAGATAGGACAAATATTTATTAAAAAAGAAAAGTATGCAAGATTTTCTCTAAATATGTTTTTAAATTGTGATTCATATTAAAAGAATATACATTATTTCAGTAGGATGTTAAAAATTTACATATTATAACATGTATAAGTCAAAAGAAAATATGTTGCTTTCTAGTTTTTTTTTCTTCGTTTGCCGTCCCTTTTAAATATTTTTGTATATAACATGTCATTTTAAACCAAATATGGTAGAAACCAACTGACAATCACATATAGGAATACTCCCTACCAAAATTGTAATTTGGTTGTATTGTGGGAGCATGGTTGAATAGATAATATAGTAAAAATATATTATGCCTTTGAAAATTGTCTTTACTCGAGGAATTGTCACACAAACTGTAATGCATGAAGATATTAAACTGTAACTCTCCAAGAAAATTATAAAATTTATTTTACTAGTGGGGGGGGGGGGGGGCTGGCAAAGGTTATTAAAATGCATTTTAACTTTGAAGTTCTTTATTACTGTACAATAAGTAGACAAATTATAAATTGTAAACTGTAAATTTCCTATATACAAATATGTAAACATCAAATCATCACATCAAAGATCGGCCATATGCTGTAAAATTCGTGATTTTGAGGTGAAAATTCGGCTTATGCTTCACTGAAATTACAATCTAGTTGCATCTACGTATATAATATTTTGTGAGTTCTTACGATTTTATATTTTGGCAGATATGGTTATTGAATGGCTTGACGACGAGAAAACTGCATTGCTGAAATCCCCATTGTGCTCTGAAGGAGGGACAAGAGAGAAAAATCAAATTGAAGAAGTTTTGCAATTGTTATTTACCGAAGTTAAAGTGCAGAACAAAAAATATGTAGCTTTTGACTTGCAAAACGTGGTATTTTGGCAAGTGCAAACGTTTGTTAAAAGTATTATTGACTGTGTCCCCAAACCCCCAGAAGGCCTCATAATTTGGATCAGTCACCCTGATGAAAAAGCGTTTCAAACTGCCGTAAACTGCCTTAAGGAAGCAGAACTCACTAAGACTGGGCAAAGTATTACAATTAATCATGTTGCTTTCTTTATGTTGACTTATTTTGAATATGTATATGCTTTCACTTTCAAAGAAATTTATTTCTATCTACGTATAAGTAATTTAAAGTGACTTACAGATGTTACATGAACAGTGTGTACTTTGTATTATGAAATAATTTCAGAAGATAAAATGAACACTGTAAAACATAGTAACTTTAAGCTAATGATATATTCATATTTTCCAGCTATTAAAAGTTCCAAAATTGAGTTAAAAGTCATCCAAGGAAGTATAGCAGAACTACCAGAAAAGGTATTTTATCTTACGACAATCAAGTAAGCTTTTATGATAGAAGATGATCAATTCTCTCTCTTTCTGTCAAAAAAAGAGAGAGAGAGAGAGAACAGAAACTCGATCTACTCTATAGGCACTGAGCTGAAAAATACAAATTAAACTAAAAAAATATTTTTGTTGTTTTGCTGTGTATATTTTTTCAACTTCCAAAAAAAAATTTTCTATGTTGCACTTTAGGGACGATTGATCTCCACCGGAGAAATAGTCAACTACGTGTACTTGTAAACACGATACAATAACGTCGGCTACCCTATGTCCGAGTGGAAAAAAAATTTGCATTGATGAGAAATAGTTTAATTTATGTTTATGTCAAAAAATTGCAAAGCATGGCCACTAACTTATTTTTATTTTGGCCAGAGTAAGTGTTGTCATGTATCTACCTTTTTATTTGTCACAAAGAAGAATGTAACTCATTTGAGTGCTCTTTCCCTGGGAGCCTTTATCAGTTTTCACATTTGAATACTGTGTTCCGTTTAAATCTGAACACGACTCGTAAATAGGCATACGCCATTTTCGATATTACTATCCAAGATATCAGCACCGGGTTATAGTCTTCGCATTCGTTACACCTGACTGCTTTATTGTCACGGGTATCGGTGTGGAATGTTCGTGCTGGTTGTCTTGCATTACTTTTGTTTACATTTTATTGCAGTTACGTATATTTGTGTTTGTTTGTATACTGCACTGACCTGTGCAACTGTTGTAAATCTCTTTGGTATCTTACTCTCCTGCATTAGAAGAAGCACACAGTTATTTTTGTCGCTACCAAGTGCTGTATAGCATACGTCCGTCTACACCGGTGACAATTGATTACACTGAACAGTGACCAAGTGAGCGGCTCTATATATAGGGTCCCTCAGATATAGCGAGAGTCCAATCGAATATGACGGACAGATTCTTTTTACGAAGCGTGTTCAGCTTTAAGTTACGTATATATGTACTTAGTATATAGGGTAAGGTTGAAGTGTTAAAGATAGCATTGAAAATGGACACTGTAGCAGATTCAGGATTTTCAAAAGGAGTGAAATCTGAAAGGAGTAAAGAATATTCTACATAAACATCACGTACTGAAAGGGTGTAGTCTTCTCTTGCATAGTAGTGGTGGGAGATGGGGGTCGAGAACTAAAAAGAAAATGAAGTTCAATGTCAGTAAAGAATAAGACATCAATTTCCATTTAAATTTTTCATCTTTATATCTACATGTAGCATTGCATAGCTCTGCCATTATCGTCACAAGTATTCTAAGAAATGCATTGGTACTTTTAGGTAGATGTGATTGTAAATACAACGTCATTAAGTTTAGATATGACAAGTGGAGCAGTTTCCACATCCATATTAAAAGCTGCAGGCGATGAACTGAAAACAGAGATAGCCCAATTTCCAGCCAACCGCAAAAGAGGTCAAACAATTAGGATCAATTATGGGGATGTTGCCGAGACTTTTGGATATAGATTAAATTGTGAGAGAATCTTTCACGGGGCCCTTTATAAATGGAAGGATGATCAAGAAAAAGCATTCAACGTAAGTTAAACCGTGATATAAGTAATTTTTTTGGTCTTATCTTTGAAAATTATTTCATATTTTACATAAACACAATTCATATTTTTTGCTCTCTAATCACTAAACTGAAACAGATAGATATTACCAACTAAAACTCTCAGAACTTTAGGAGTTATTCATCAGTGTTGATCGACCCTATTGTAAAATGATGAGACAGATGTCCTCTTGATTAAGACCCCTGGGGGTATGTTTATCTATATTGAATGCTTTAAAAAAATCATCTCCTGGACACTTGAGAAACAGTATACGTGATGTTACTATCTAAAAGATATAAACTTTTACAAAAAGTTTTTTTTCTCAGAGTTCAGCTCAATTCTTGATATTGGGTGGGTCAAGTCCATCATTTATCTGAAATAAATTACACAGCTACATTTTAACCTCTGAGCATCTATCAGACAGTTTATAAGAGTTGTGATTATTAACGACGTAATCTCTACCTAAAGTCATAAAATATTTTGTCCAGAATTCTAGGCAAAGTTTGGTGAGGTTCTGATGATATTGAAATAATTGTCAAGGTATATTCACAGAAAGTTAATTAAAAGTTAAATGTCTTGTTGACTGTCTTCTATTTAAAACAGACTCTAAGGGTCAAATTCATGAAAAAATGGACGATGTTGATTTTTTTTTCTTTTGGGGGGGGGGGGTGCTAAAGATAAGAACTTAAGTTATGTTTTCCATTCTTCGACAAGGTTCTTCGAAAATTTGTGAAGAAGTGCATATCTCTGGCAGACGAGAGAAAATTTAAAACTTTGGCATTCCCTGCCATTGGAACCGGGCAGTTAAAGATTCCTGCAGTTCTGGTAGCATCTAGTGTGAAAAGTATAATTGAAGAGTATGCAGCATCAGGCGATCACAAACATGTAGAAAAAATCTTATTTGTTATTCATGAAAAAGATGAAGAAAATTTCAATGTGAGTTTAGTTTTTTAGCAAATAAACTCAGCAATTTTTAACAAATATATTTTTTCCTTCTATATATAGTTTTTGGTCTGATTTAAAAATCCGTTGCTCAAAAAAGCAAGGATAATAATTAAATTTTATTTATTGTTTTGTCACCTATCTACTTGGTTTTTCATATCCAGGTGTTACTTTTCTCTTAATTATATGTA
Organism: Saccostrea echinata; assembly: GCF_033153115.1. Taxonomy (NCBI): domain Eukaryota; kingdom Metazoa; phylum Mollusca; class Bivalvia; order Ostreida; family Ostreidae; genus Saccostrea; species Saccostrea echinata. The sequence continues at coordinate 1,561,307 of NW_026889825.1, forward strand.
CAACTCAAGAGCTACAGTCACACAATAGAGACTTCTAGTCTAATGTGGAGAAACAAAATTCTTATATCATCTAATTGTATCTTTTCTTTTTAGGTGTTTAGAACTATCTTGGAGGAGGAAAATGGTAATTGTAATGCATATATATTTAATGTTTTACTTAGCAAATGACCAACCCCAAAGAGAAAGTAAACTAATCTGAAACAAAACAACACACTCATAAAACAAACAAATAAATAAATAAACAAAAAGACTCCCTAACAAAAAACTACTTTTTCCGGTTATAGTTGTTTAGCTGTGAAGTCTTAAATGAGAGATTCATAGATTATGGACATGCGATATTGATTATATTGAAATTCTTAAAAATATAAGATATATTAAAAAAAAATTATAATGTGGTTACTGATTGGAGGAAGATATGTTTGGAAACAGGCCTTTATTAAAGGTTAGTGGGTTCTATTGCTTAAGCTCAAATCAATTTGTCATTTTATGGATTTAAAAAAAGCTTAAGTTGTAACTTATCTCTAAAAATCTTTCAGCTTTTACAGCAAAATTCTATATCCCAACTCCCTATGTTTTGGAAAAGACCCATATAATTTTGAGGTCATAAATGCAAAGACATTTCTAATTAATTTATTAAAAAAATCTACTGTATGCTTAACACAGTGGAGCTTATTTGAACATCAAAGTCCTTTGGTATTAAAGACTATTTTCGATCTATATTATGTCTTACAGGGAACACAATAGAAACGCCTGAAATTCCAGTGCTTTACAGATTTTCTGTGTATGGCGAGAAACATAATGTTGTCAGTGCAATGAATGTTCTTGAGGGACTGTTTCGAGAATATGTTAAAGAAAAATATGAATTGGTAAGCATATCACAGATTGCTACGCACAGCTGATTTGATATTTACATTTTCAAATCTCCTTATCCGAAATAAACCACAAATTTGGAAATGCTTTATATTTTCATAAAGTGCTTTGCTCAGCATGTGTGACAGAACTGCTTTCTCACTGTGTAGTACATCGGGGATTGCAGACTTGGGTTGCTAATTAATGTATAAAAGTATCTTTTTTATCGAATCAAGGATCAGGTAAAAAAGGAAATATAAGGAATAACCGTCTGGTTTTTGGTTTCATGATGATGATAAATCAGTTTGCTCTCAAACTGATTGATCACATCATAAATCTTAAAAAAATAGACACTTATTCCCTAAAACGATAAATGTACACGATGTAGTCTATGGAGAAAACAAAGCAAATTTCTATGGAGGGATTGTCAAAAATACTCTAGACTAAGTATTAAACTATGTATATATCATTTTTTTTTACAGTTATGAATATTGGGAAAAGTGAAAAATAATTATAAAAATACCTGTGATGATACTATGATTTTCTCTGTACTTTGCAATTTTGTTTAGTCTTACTCCTTGAAAAAATAGTACTTTTGGTATATAGTATGCTGAATGAAGTGATGTCCTCTCGTTAATTGTTTCAGTCGATGTTTTCTCAAGAGGAAGAAAAGAAAGATGCACATCAGCAGGAAAGTGTTCAAGTTCAACCTATTGTACAAACAAGTAGGTAAAAAGTGATATAATAGCACCTTACTAGAAATTGATTGAACAATATTTGAGAACTTTTTATACTGAGGCGATTTTTTTTTTCAGTTTGGCTAATACCCATTAAGGAATTCAGTCTAGAAGCGTTATTTTTAGTCTCCAAATTAAACCTTATTATGAAGCATTTATTCATTTTTTTCCAGATATATTAGTTTTTTTAGCTACTGAGTAATTCTTTTCTTAGTTTATAGTGTTATAAATATCAGTCCAATGCAAAATCGAATTTTTACGAAAAAGCTTTATAAGTAGCTTTGGATATATACAGTCCCTGAAACGTTCTACTTTCCCACTTGAACGGTGAGCGAACGCTGAACGAACGCAGAGCGAACGGTGAGTGAACGATGTGTGAACGCTGAACGCAACTTGGTGAACGACGTGTGAACGGTGAACGGTGAGCGAACGCAGAACGCGAACGGAGCGCAAACGCGAACGCAAAGTGAACTGTGAACGAACGGTGAACGCAAGATGAACGATATATTCGGAATGCCTCTGATCTTTTCCTTGCATTGAAACTATTATATTGTATTATAATGTCAGGTGCCAAAAAAAAAAATAATAATAATAAATAAGTAAACAAATTAATGAATGAATAAACAAGTCAATAAAATAAATTCTCCAAAATTGTCCTAAGAAAGACGATGCATGCACATTAAGTTTTTAATCACACGATTTTTATCGCATTAAAACATTGCAATTGTTGCCGAACGCTGAAGTATAAAAGATATTGTTTTTAGTTGGAAAATAAAAATGTTTATTCTTATTTGATAACAAATCAGAAAAAAACTTATGATTTATAGAATGAATTAAAGCGGTTGTAACTTATATTTATATACATATCTCCGTGTCAAGGCGATTTCGTGTAAAGTAATGAAAAAAAATAATTACAATTATACGCTCGTATTTTAGATTTTTAATACAATAATGTATTATGTGTCATTTTTATTTTTCATTATGATTTATTGAGCAGACGTCTACATGTATCTCTAGATGGCGGTGATTATACTCGGACAAGATGATACAAAGATACATATTCATATTATTTGTTATAAATTCAATTTTCAGAACATGATATTTAAGTAATATGGTGTTATAGTTTTTATTAAACAGACAAATGAGAGAGAGAGAGTACTATTCAGTTTTAGCCCCCCCCCCCTTTTCAGGCTTCACCAAATGCTTGTACCTATATCAAACAAAAACTCTGAATTTTTTTTCTAAATATATCAGACAGTGAAAGTAACTTTTTTATTTATCAACAAATCATATCCATTTGTTTGACAGTCATACTCGTTTTTATTTTCCTGCTTCAAGTTCACACGAAGTCCACGTGCTTGCCCTGTCCTGTCAATCAAAGTCATTCGACACTGTGCAGGTGTGAAAGTTTCGTCACATCGAAGACGAAGTGCGAGTATTTCCAACAAGTTATAACATTTATTTTTATCATTTCTAGATTTGATTCCAACATTTGAATAATAAATTAGTAAATTACATTGGGCATTAACACTTGAATGTGAAACATACTCTCTGCCAATTTCAAATACCACAGCCGACACGTGTACATTTTGATCTACTATTGTTTTGTGACTTTTTACGATGCATGTTTGTTTTGAGACTGAATTTTTTGTTCTAAAAAAGACCGTAGCTTTTTTTTTAAATGTTAATTAAAATATTCTGGAAATACGGTACTGACTAAGTCACCGATTTAGGGGGAAAGGGGGGGGTGGTATTAATCATATCGAATGGCAAACATATAAAGTTACGGTGAAGAAAAAATTTTTTCTCTATAACTATAGACTTTACATATTACAGTAGAAAAATTCTGTAGTGCATTACATTTTAAATAAATATTTCCTTTAACCACACTATCATTTTAATTGGTTCTATAGATAATAAATTAACAGGATATCTGCAGTACTATGTATAACTCTCAGAACTAATTCTATTATATTTTCTGTAGTAATTGAAGAAAAAAAAAAAGTAATAGAAATAAATATTTTCGAAATTTTGCTGCGTAATTATTTGACTTGAATAATTATATCTCCATTAACGATTTGTCGTCTTTAACAAAACAACAAAATGTTGCACTGCTTAAAGTATTTGCACATTGCCCTTAGTTAAATTTAATATTTCAGCATCGTTCTACATAGGTACAGAATGTGCTTGTAACAACATTTATTTTCCAGAGTAATTTAATAAATATCCTAACAGCTAAGTTAGAATAATAAAAATATATATCGTAGATATTTTTCCTCATGAAATAATGATTCTTCAAACACGATATGTTAGTTAATAAATTAAAAAAAACCCTGTAACTCCTTAACTACAAAAAGATAAGTCCTTTCACTTCAGAGTTCCGAATGACAATGAAAACTGAACGATAGGTGAACGCTGAACGCAAGGTGAACGCAAAGTGAACGGAACGAAGAGCGAACGCTGAACGCTTTGTGAACGGTGAACGCGAGCGCACGGTGAACTGTGAACGCAAAACTGTGAACGGAGAGCGAACGGTGAACGCACGGTGAACGAACGGTGAACGCACGCTGAACGAACGGTGAACGAACGGAAAAATGGGAAAGTAGAACGTTTCAGGGACTGTACATGTATCTTAAATTTGCTATCAATGGCGACACAAAATTCCTTGGAAAACCAGCTTTTTTAATTTTTCAGATTATGAGGTTCAATATATGAAGCTGTTCAAAAAAGCCAATAAATATTTGAACGTTATTTGTTTAATTGTTGCACAGTATAATCTTGCTTGTCATCAATCAGTTAAAGTGAAATAAATATTTTAAGTTTTCTTTCACGGATGATATAAAATTCTTAAATGCTTACCATAATGTTTATCGCAGAAGAAAGAAAACTATTTTTTATAATTCTTTTCTTTAAGATGAAAATGCCATTTCTCAGCCACCTTCTACGGTTTCCTCCACCGAAGAGTAAGTTTAACGTTTATTTATTTCTCTGAAAAATAATTGAAATCTTTCTTTTCTTGAAGAAATTAATAAGTGTTATTTATTAAACATATTTGTAGTCCGTTACAAACGATATGTAGTACTAGTATAATATCAAGACTCTAGGTTAGGTTCACGTATCATATTTATTTCCTATGTAAAACAAAGAAAGAATTTTACTGTTTATGATCAAAGACTTTAGGATAGCAATGCAGCATGTAACACATATATTAATTATTATGCATATCATTGTTTCAAATTGTAAACACCAGAATTAAATTTACAATATCATATTTTTTTCATCCAAATTGTGCCCGACATTTTGTTTCTGGTGGAAGTTAAATGTTACAATTTTTTATTTCTTTTCCTCTTTGATTTTGTAACTGTGTTTCTAATTGCAGAAATAAATTTGCCTTCTCATACGAGGACCAACTTTGTCTTCTACTGCAAAGTAAAGAGAAAATGATTTTAACGGAGGGAAATCTTGGACCAGTTTTAAAAGATGCGAATTGTGAAAACATAATATGTCCATTCTTAGAGGAAGAATGTGCATTGATTAAATTCAAATCAGCAAATGGTAAATGCTACTTTAGATAGCTATTATATTGCAAATTTTAATTCGTTACGAGTTGTTATATTCTTTGATACTATCGTTTACTAGGAATGAATAAAGACTTACTTTCTTTTCTTACTCGACAGTTGCAGATAAATTCTTTAGAAGCTTTGTAAATGAAAAATACACTTTGCAGAAACTACCTATCCAGGTAAAAAATACGAGTATCTATCTCTATTATCTACTGAATATCTATCTCTCTCCTAGAAATTTGTTATTCTGAAAATTGAAATTAAAATTTAAATGAATCATGATCATTAGTAACGAATTTACAGTAATCCTCGAAACCTCTTTTATATTTGCCACTTATAAAATATTCAAAGAAAATCATATTTTATTAATTTTATATACATGCTACAAGAGAGACATTTTTAGAGAGATAAAAATAATGAAAGTAAAAATAAGTATCACAAAGAAAATATAATGAGAAATCCCTATGTCTAAAATCCACGAAAATATTAGAGAAATCTAAATGTCTGAAATATAGATTAATGATGAATTCATAACTATTTTAGCTCACCTGAGCCGAAGGCTCAAGTGAGCTTTTCTGATCACATCAGGTAGTGTAGACTCAGGTTTGTTGAAATTATGACCCCCAGGGGTAGGGTGGGGCCACAATGGACGATCAAAGTTTTACATAAGAATATGTAGGAAAAAATCTTTAAAAATCTTCTTCTCAAGAACAGCAAATCCATGATTGGTCATATTGATATGGAAGCATCCTTAGGCAGTGTAGATTCAAGTTTGTTAAAATCATTACCCCTGGGGTAGTGTGGGGTCACAATGGGTGATCAAACTTTTACATAGGAATATTTAGGAAAAAATCTTTAAAAATCTTCTTCTCAAGAACAGCAAAGCCATGATTGCTCATATTGATATGGAAGCATCCTCAGGTAGTTTAGATTCAAGTTTGTTCAAATGACCCCCGGGGTTGGGTCATAATGGGTGATCAAACTTTTACATAGGAATATATAGGAAAAAATCCTTAAAAAAATTTGTTCTCAATAATGGCAAAGCCATGTTTGCTCATATTTATATGGAGCATCCTAAGGTAGTGTAGATTCAAGTTTGTTGAAATGATGACCCCCGGGGGTAGGGTGGGGTCACAATTGGTGATCAAACTTTTACATAGGAATATATAGGAAAAAAACTTGAAAAATCTTATTCTAAAGAACAGCAAACCTTTGTTAAGTCATATTGATATGGAATCATCCTCAGATAGTGTAGATTCAACTTTGTTCGAATCATGACCCCCCAGGGTTAGGGTGGGGCCACAATGGGGGATCAAAGTTTTACATAGGAATATATAGGAATTTTTTTTTCAAGAACAGAAAAGCCATGTTTAGTCATATTGGAAGCATCCTCAGGTAGAGTAAATTCAAGTTTGTTCAAATGATGATTCATCCTCTGGGGGGAGTTTAAAAGGGGGTTGGAGGGGCCACAATGGGGGATCAAATTTTGAACAAGGGAATATATAGGAAAAAAATCTTCTGCTCAAGAACAGCAGAGCCATTTGTTATATTGATATTGAAGCATCCTCAGGTAGCTTAAAATTCAAGCCCCCCCCCCCCCCTTTAAACTTTTCAATACTGAACTGATTTGTTCTTTTTCCTAGCTAATGGGCTCAGGTGAGCGATGTGGCCCATGGGCCTCTTGTATGCCTAGGAACTGAAATACTAGTATTGAAATTCTAAAATTGCAGGCAGTAACAAACATAAAAGCAAAGCTAAGTTCTAAAGTAATAAGCATACTAAAAAGGAAAGGAGTTACATCAGAGGATTTTAAGAGGAAGACTGGAGCTTATCTTGGCACTGATACATGGACAGTAGGGGGAAGCTTGCTAATGGTACAGAATGGAGAGAGATTTATTAAAGAGTTGGTAGTGAAAGAGTATGAAGCACCAAATTTCTCTATACAAAATGTGAATCCCTGCAAATAGTCTGGATTCCACACTAGACACAGATTTATCAAGGAAGTATTCAATAAAATGTAGCATACATAAAGAAAAAGCACTAAGAGATCAGGCTCCGGGGCCATAAAACTGAGACGAGCTCACTTTTGATCTCAGTCTCACTTTTCCACTATATATTCCTTCTATGAAAGTGAGACAAAGATCAAAAGTTAGCTCGTCTCAGTTTTATGGCCTCGAAGCCTGTTTTAAGGGAAAAAACTGCCTTTTTCCAATGTGAATATTGTTGAAGATATAGCACACCAAATGGTGATAAATGGAACACACAGAAATGTAAATCCCTTTGAAAAAGCCCTCTCAGAATTACAATTTGAAGAACTTTTAGAAATTTTCTTGGTGGAATTTCATGACTTTGAGAAAAATAAATCAGAGAATATTTCAGTTTCATTTGATAAAAAAAGAAAAACTATAATAATACTTTCGAGATCTCTTGAATTGCTACAACGTTCCGTTGAGGAGTTTCGAAGATTTCAACATGATTCTTTGGCTTTAACTGAGGGAGAATTCAATTCGATCATCTTTTTTGAGAAGTCATTGTTTAAAGATTTTCCAACGATTGATGGGAAAATAATGGTTGAAGGTCCTAAATCTTTCCTTGATCAATACAGATTAGCATTAGATAAATTGAAAAATTATCATGTTCAGAGTATTTCTATTTCAGACCGTGTCAGAAGTGATGTAAATATGTTTTTATCTCGGTTTTCAAGAGAAAATAAAAATGTATTCATTCAAATGAAAGAGAACAAAATATTTATTACTGGGAAGAAAACGGACGAAGTTCTTCTGGCAAAGCAAAAAATAGAAGAACAGATAGAAATCATGAGAAAACAGACCATAGGTCTGGCAAGCAGTGGTGTCCCTGAACATAGCTTAGCCTCAGTGAGTACGAAAAAGCACGAGAAAGCTGACATCCCAGATGTTAATCCTTGGCTTGTATCGCCTAAGAAGACAGACATTGTTTTTGAAAATAGGGACGTGAGAGTTTATGTTTTCAATGACTTATTCTCCAAGTTAAAGCAAATGCAATTGTGAATCCGATGTCGACTAATTTATCTCATTGCATACTCAGGGAAGCAGGCCCCTCAGTTCAAATGCAATGTTCTGAAATTTTTGATTCAAAGAAAGATAAAATAAACATACTTCACCTTGGAAAAGCCTTTGTTACAGACGGGGGCAAATTGTCTCATCTGCTAAAAATCATACATGTGAATGTACCAAACTGGAATAATTACGCTGAGTTAAAAGTAGAGAGTCCATTTGAAAAGTGTATGGAAGATATTGCTGAAACAGTGAAAGTTTCTCTAGAGAAAGGACATCACCATAATGTTAATGCCATTGCAATACCACCTATAAGTACATGTAAGTAATCATAATTAATACACACTAAAAGACATCCAATAAGATTTAAATAAAAAAAAAATTTACTTCGAACCTTTATTAAATTTATAACATATCAAATCCGTATACATGTAGTATTCTACCTTTATCTTCACTTCAAAAATATGAATATACATGTACCATCTTTTTTTTAAATGAAAAAAACAAACAAACAAAGACACTGATATGCTCTTTAGTGACGTCCTTTTTTTGAAAAATATCGAGTAATGAGTAAAATGCAAAATTTGCTGTTTAGTCAATAATCGAAGGTGTTTCGAAAAGGTTCTACATATCTCTGCATCTTCTGTCAATAAATAGACCATCTTTTGCCGATTTGTGCGCTCAACCTGTTTCACTGGATCATATATACCTCTATTTTATTAATATGTTACTTGATTAAAAAGGAAATGTAGTTTCAAATTTCAAACATTGCAAATACATGTATAAGATTAATAAAAGTAATTTTAATGAACTAAGCAAAACTCAACTAATTTGGATTTTTAATATACAATTTTTAGTGTGCTTCTTTCACTCACATAGTATTTTTATCTTTTAGGAAAAAAATGAAGATGGATAATTCCTTAATTTTATTTCTTTCAGGTGGAGTTGGATCTGTACCACTTCCTGTTTGTGGTAGAGCATATGTATCAGCTGTGACGTCATACATAGATGCTTACCCAAAGGAAGCCACAAATAAAATCAGAGAAATCTATTATGTTGACACAGATCAGTCTAAATTAGACGCCATTAAATTCGCATTTAGTGGTTTACAACATTGGGTTTTCCATCAAGCTGATAACGAAAAGCATTTCTATCACGGTGAAGGGAAAGTAGTAAAAATACTTGCCAGTGAAATTTTATTTGCAGATGCTGAAGCATTAGTAGCCCCACAGGATGCTGAAATGAAAAGTGAACGTTATATTGCCAAAAGTCTTAAACGATGCGAATGCAAATCATATGATCAGGAAATTGCCAATTTTCATAGATGTGCATGGTGTGTCGGAGATATCAGAACCACATCTGCTCCAAAATCTTTGAAATTTTACCATATTTTGCACGTTTATTCCCCGAGTTGGAGATCCGACGTTCCATTAGATGTAAAAGCTAGAGACTTGAGGACCTGCATTAAAAACATATTCAAAGAGGCATCAAAACTTAAGCTTGGGACAATTGCAATACCAACATTTGGTGGAGGTAATTAACTCTGATTTTGAACGCTGTTGTGTTTGCAAAATTTAGTTATATAATTTTCTATATTTAAAAAAAAATATGATGTAAATGGTTTTTCAATGCTTTAACAAATGTATCCAATTTTGCTTTTCATGTTAACGTTTTGCTTGTCGAGAAGAAAGATACTAAAAGTTTGTACAAAGATGGCCAATAAACCATCAATATATAATTACATATTTTCTTCATTTTTAGGAATAAAAGACAATATTAGCAAGCAAAAAATATTTAAAGAAACTGCTGGAGCAATCGTTGAATGTCTTAAAGGAACTCCTGGCTGCACTATTCGTGTCATTTTCATCATAGACAGTGATGAATTGAACATTGCTCTAATGATTTAAAAATTTTACAAGATATTGGGTCAAGATGGAAAGAAACAAAACATGGACTTCATTGACGTTCAAAGACCTAATTTACAAGTGTCAAAAACTGAGATTTAATCTGGAGAGCGTCCTAGTAAATTGAACGGTTTGAAATGTAATGTATATCAATTTAAAAAAAGTGAAATTAATTCTAGTATATCCATATCTTTCTATTCATTGTACTTGCATCTTGCAGCTATAACACAAGATTTAGTACTTGGATCTCTAATTACGAACACTTCTTTTTCTGTATTGTCAAATCAAATAAAGCTCATGTAGGATTGGTATTTGAACATTAAAGTTTTGTAGGATGCAACCATGCTGCATTTTAATTTGGTTTTGTAGCAGAAGAAATTACATTATATTGTAATGCTAGAACTAGGACTAATTCAAATGTTTTGTGGCTGTATTACGTATATTGTATATGTAACCACTGATGATAATAAGAAATCCACTACTAGGGCTGATGTAGCATTAAAGGACATATTTATTTTTATTTATAATAAAATTTTCCACAATCAGAAATCAAGTAACAATGTTAAGTAATGCTGCAAACTATATCATTTGAATAACGAGGTCATCCCCTATAAATATGAATTTGACTTGGTATGAATTTAAAGTTCTTCAAAAAAAGCAAAGCCATGTTAAGTCATATTGATATGGAAGCATCCTTTGGTAGTGTAGATTCAAGTTTGATCAAATCATGACTCCCAGGGGGAGGTTTGGGCCACAATGGGGGATCGAAGTTTTACATAGGAATATATAGGAAAAATCTTGAAAATCTTTTTCTCAAGAACAGCAAAGCCATGTTTAGTCAAATGACTCAGGTGAGTATTGTTGCCCATGGACCTCTTGTTTGCATTAATGTATCTCCTTTCTTTAGGTTCTTCTTGATTAAAGCAAATATATATCATACCTCTAGAACTCCTATGTTCACAGCAAGGTAATGTTATGTAATTGTGATTAAAGTACCTCACAATATTTTCTAAAAAGAAATTTTAAAATACAAATATGATTCTGCTTTATTATAAATAATAGCAACAAAACAAACATTGGTGATTAGTTTTTTTTATCAGGCTACAAACTTCCCGCTAGCAAGATTTGTAATCCTGAAAAGTATGCTAAAATTGATTCATTAAATGCGTGTATCCAGTTTTAAATATACAGAGGCTCTATTTAGTACAAGTTCAAGATTCCTATCCTCAGAGTTACATTCATACATGTATTACATTAACAATAACTATATCTATTACTTTACATGTAATTCTGTAATGTATTTTGCCTCTTACATGTATTGAAATTAAATCATGAAACTTAAAATTAACAATTATTTAAAAAAAAAATCATAAATATCACAAATTTAGTAGGGTACAGTATATACTCAGTGTACATATGTGACACACTGTATCATTTGAATCAGTACTTTTTATTTAAAATAGTATATCATTTTTTCCATTGTTATTCATTGAAATGAGTGGACAAACACACTATTCTATCGTAGCTAACATCAATGCCCACTTACATGTAGTTTAACCTTAGTAAACTGATATACTCATTACATCTATACATGGTAGTGCACTGTATGTAGTAAATAAAGTGAACTGTTACAACAAATACTTTGCACAGTGCCCCTGAAATTCATAAACCCAATATTATTTATTTCTGCAGCATTTTTTTTTAATACTGACCCTACACTCTGTACTTATCTCTTCAACTCTATAATTTTCTTTAATGCATACTGGGCAGAACCAAGTTTTATCTGCAGAATTCTTAACTCATATAATGTACAGCAACAAATAAAGATTTGATGTGAATAAATGTGTACATTCACGACTGATAAATTTGTAAGCTTTTTAGACTGATGGACATGTCTATGTTCTTATAAGTTAATGTAGCTATTTACATTGTACAATATATTTTTGTTTTAAATCACTTAGGGGATGAAGCACTGACTAAAGCAACAGTGTCAAATAAAATGACATATAATCACTTGATGTTCCCTGTTTATCCATAACCATGGTAACTTATTTTGGAATGTTACTTACAATTATAGTCCAATCACTTAACACTGGGATATTGTTAACAACCATTTATCACAATTCGAAATGTTAACCTGATTCATCACAATGATGAAAGTTTAATTTCTTTCATCACTATAAATTCAAACATGTCTGACACACCTTACAGCCAGTCATAGCTAAATGTTTTCCACTTCAAACTAATCTAACCAGCATCACAGTATCTCTATGCTAAACACTTTCTTCTAAACACAGGAAAACACATCCAGGGTATTTGGGACTGTTAAATCCAACTAACAAACACACTCCCTCTGGAAATGATTCAGTTTGGAACTGTTACTTCACACCCCCTTGGCTAAATTTCCAGTGTCATCTTTTCTTTGCTTTTTCCTGAATTTGTAATTGAAGTTGTCTATTCTCCTGTGAAAGCCGTGCTATTTCTCCTCCCAATGTATCCAAGCTCTCCTACAAGTAGAAATAAATGTTAAAATTTTGGATAAGTATTCTGATTCTTGTTTATCAAGAATCATTCAGCAATTCTACTGTGTGCTATCAATTTTGCAACGAGTAAAATTCAGGATGCAATATAGTTTACACCATAACATTTACATTTCCAATTATTTTTCTTTAAGATTCTTCACAAATTAGAAAACAGTTAATTTTTTTCATGAACTACCATGGATAATCATGATTGTCTCTCTTGTTAGGTCATAATACCAAACTTGACATTAAAGCTATAGTGTAAAATGTTTTGTTTTAAAAATGACATTTGAATGGCATAATTCTGGTAACTCATCAGATAAATAATGTAAATAGAAGAAAGGAATTTAATTTTTGAAAATTCAGGAGGTAAATGAACTTCAACATTTCACCCTAGCATATTTATCATGAAGAAAAAATAATGCGCTTCATGAAATATGCATTAAGCATTGAGTTTATGTTCGCATGAATTTTCAAAGATTAAATTTACTTCTTAATTAAACTGTACATATCAAATATGAAATATACTCATTTTTGTTATTTACGTCTGTTTCTGTTATATATTAAGGCACAAAAATTTAAAAAAAAACCATTAAATTGTCTGTTTCAATTCATCGCATGTGGACAATAGCTTCTGGTCAATTCTGAACGCAAAAAAAATTGAACAGGTGAGTATAAAACTCTACCTTCAGAGTGATATTTTTTAGGAGGGTGTCTTCTAGAACAGCCTGTAACTTGTGGTTGATTTCTAAAGAGAGGTCAAGGGTCATTGCACTGTCAGTCTGGTGAGAGCTGTACAGAGATCCCATAATGCTGTGCTTCTTGGACAACTCCACCTGTAAGTAGGAAATTATAAAATATAATAAATATTTCTGCTAGGACCACCTCATCTTATACATAAGAATGTTTTAAGCTTTTATATACACTTCAAACTGAAAGATTCTTATTAAAATTTATCAGAAAAGAATTTTTGTTAATGAGCTAGTTGTCTAATGTCTATGTCCTGTAATGAATTCTAACAAAGGAACATATGGACATTTTTCTCCCTTAACTCTTTAGTTTCCTAAGCACAGCTAGTACAAAAAAAAATTATTTTGATTCTTTCTCTTTTGTTTGCTTAAATGCCTTGCATGTCTTAAAGGCCTAAATAATAAAAAATAAACATTATTAATTATAAACTATTATATTTACAATATACACAGCCACCTCTGTATAACCTACATACATTTCAATACAAAATTTATTTTCATCATTATGTAAATACACATACTTGTCAAAATTTACAAGACAGAACACAACATCAGTGGTCAAATACAATTTGACCATGACAACTCTAAAGTAGCATATTCAAATATTAAAAAGTGCAATAATATGCAATTCCTTAGCTGAGGAGAAATTCATCAATTTAACTACATGTATCTTACTTAGATGCTTTTTAATACATGTGCATAATACAATAAAAGTGCAAAAATATTTTCTTTACAGTTTAACTATGCTAAGTTATACACTTAAAAAAACCCCCAAACTATCCAGTGTTGATAAGCTAGGCATCTATTCAATGGTAGTTTTCCTGTTTATTTAAAATGCCACATACATGTACATTGTAAATAACAAATCCTCATGCTTTGGATTCCTATCTTGTATGAAGCTTACCAACCCTTTGTTTATAGTCTATTTTAAGAGTTTTAAGTGTAATTCATGCATATTCATTAAAGACAAATATCCAATCAGCTGCTAGATAGAGAGAGCTAGAAGATCCACACACCATTTTCACATTGATGTTTGGGAGACAAGTAAAACAAGATAGAAAGCATACCTGGGATAACTCCCTGTGGTCCAGCTACAGAAAGAATCAACAAACAAAAGCTACAGGCCAATGAAATTACAGATTGAAAATATGGATGAAATCATTCAACCAATCAGGTCTCAGACTTATGGAAAATGTGAAAACCAATAGCCAATGAGATAACATATAACAAGCCATGCATACATTTAGGTACGCCTCAGCACAGAGGCAAAATCTGTCAATCAATAAATGTTTAGAAATCTCAAATTGAAGTATCCAGTAAATTCTTCAAAGCTGTATGTATAAAGTTAGGTTTTATCAACACAGTGAATGCCGTAACAAACTGTGGATATTCATGGCAGTGGACAAGAAGGGTATAAAAGAAAAATACGAAAGTTTGTTAAGGGAGATATTCAATATTGTACTTAAGGCATACTTAATTTACACATCAATATCTCACCTTACTCATGTCAGCTCTTTCTAGAGTCATTGTACCGGATTCTTCTCTCAATGCATAGTTTTGAATGATTCTAAAAAAAATCATACAAGGCAACTTTAAATCTCAAAATGGTACGGAACTGGGACAATTTATATCTAAGTGTATATGACAACATTTAAAATGAAATTTATATTTGTGTATATGACAACATTTAGAATGAAAATTATATTTAAGTGTATAAGAAAACATTTAGAATGTAATTTATTCACATTTGACTACTGCAGAGTTATAACATTTTGACTCGAAGCATTGACCAAAATAAAACATTGTGTAGTAACAAATTATCTTGCATCACATAAATATCCTGAAGGATCCGCTTACTTGTTCTTTTTCTGGATTTCATCCACAAGCTGCTGTACATGTTCGTGCATGAACTCAATTTTCTCATTCCTTCGTGCAAGGCCCCTCTGTAGTTTGACAATCCTCTCTATCAATACTCTACTATCGGGCTCCACCTGTTCCGTTATAACTGGGTATTCTTGAACTGGTTCAGAATTACCGGGGTACTTGTTCGTGTAACTGTTTGGCTGAGATGAGGTGTTCTCAGACACCCCCATCGTGTTCAGGGAGTTGCTCGAGCTTGTCCTTGAACCCATGCTAGTGGAATCCTTCTGCCCCTCTCCATTGGTCTCATAGTGTTCCAGTTTCTTCTTTGCTTGCTGCAGTTGTCTTGTGAGGTCCTATGAATATGAATAAAAAGTATTTTCATTTGGCGTTACATTTTTTCTTTGTATAAAAATATGCAGGGCAACATTTTATCCCATATTGTTTGATTAAATCCTCTTTATTACTTTCAAATTGTAGATTTTAACTTTCACAATAATAAAAAAAGAAAACAATAATTTTACTACCTGAAGAACCTGAAACATTGTTTTCCAGAACTTGCTGTTATACAGCCCTTGACTTCATACCTTGACATTGTTGACATGTTTTCTCTTTATAGTTTTGATTTCATCTTTTACATCTTCAACTTTTGCAGAAAGTTCCTCAACTACAAAACAAATATTTCAAGTAAAAACAACATTCATTTAAGCTTATGATATATGAAGAATGAATAAACTTCTTCTCCGGATGTAATACTTTAATTTCACTTGATCATGCCCATGTTGTTCAAAGACCAACATATATATGCATACTAAAAATTTAACTCAAAAGTATGTCATGAAATATTTTGATTAATTGTTATGAGAATATTTAAGCATCATACATGTACATGTACTAATACAAAAAAAGAGGCCCATGGGCCACAGCGCTCACCTGAGTAACTTTGGCCTCGCTGTTTTTCACCTGATTTCTCCCCCACCCCCACCCCCGTTAGTACTTATTGTGGCCCCGCCCTACCCCGGGGGGTCATGATTTGAACATTTAGAATCTATACTACCCCAGGATGCTTCCACATAAGTTTCAGCTTTTCTGGCCCAGTGGTTCTTGAGAAGATTTTTAAAGATTTTTCTGCATATTTCAATGTAAAACTTGGATTCCCTATTGTGGCCCCGCCCTACCCCTGAGGGTCATGACTTGAACATTTAGAATCTATACTACCTCAGGATGCTTCCACATAAGTTTCAGCCTTTCTGGCCCAGTGGTTCTTGAGAAGAAGATTTTTAAAGATTTTTTCTGCATATTTGAATGTAAAACTTGGATTCCCTATTGTGGCCCCGCCCTACCCCTGGGGGTCATGATCTGAACAATTTAGAATCTACATTACCCCAGAGTGCTTCCACATAAGTTTCAGCTTCTCTGGGCCAGTGGTTCTTGAGAAGAAGATTTGAAAAGATTTTTACTATATATTTCAATGTAAAACTTGGATTCCCTATTGTGGCCCCGTCCTTCCCTCAGGGGTCATGATCTGAACAATTTAGAATCTACACTACCTCAGAATGCTTCTACATAAGTTTCAGCCTTTCTGGCCCAGTGGTTCTTGAGAAGAAGATTTTTTAATGACCCCACCCAATTTTTGTATTATCTTGATTATCTCCCCTTTGATGGGGACTTGGCCTTCATTTTTACAATTTAAATCCCCCTTCACCCAAGAATGCTTTGTTCTAAGTTTGGTTAAAATTGGCCAAGTGGTTTTTGAGAAGAAGTCAAAAATGTGAAAAGTTTACAGACGGACGGACGGACGATGGACAACGGGTGATCAGAAAAGCTCACTTGAGCTTTCAGCTCAGGTAAGCTAAAAATTAATTAATTAAAGTTAATTAATTAGTCACTTAACACATGCTTGCTCAACTGCACCAAAGGGGTCATAATATTGAAATAGGTCATACAGGAGCTCTGAAGTCTTTGTAAAATGATTTACCTGCTTTCGATTTTTCGTCTAATTTTTCTTTCAGTTTAGCTGTTTCTTCACGTCTCATCACCTCTTCTTTCTTTAATCTTTCAGACTAAAAAAATGTTCCTTGTCACAACAGTTCTCTATCTAATAATCTAATTTATTCCCATATGCAATTTATTAAGTACTTTTAAAACAAGTCCTTGGGTAAAACTTACAATATCTCTGAAGTCTATCTCCAGGGTTTGCAGATCTACTGTGAGCTTCTCAATTTCCTCGGTTTGTGACACAGTCTGTAAACATTATGTTGGACTGTTTATTAGCCTATGTATATGGCATTATAAGCAAAAAATACCAAACCTACATAGTGCATGTGCATTCAATTTTTTTTGTTATCATGAAGAAGGATACAGATTTTATCCAAAATTTGTCAAGTACAAATCTAAAATTATATGCTTTATTCATTTATATGTACAGTAAAAACTTGTCTAATCCAAACGCCACTGGTTTCAAAGAAATTGGCTGGTTTAGATAACATTCCGTATTAGACAATATTTTAAAGATTTGAATTCATGGACAGGGACTTAAAGTTTACAAAATTTCGGAATACACAACACATCAGATTAGAGAAGTTTACACCACATTAGGCGGGATTTCAGAATACACAACATATCGGATTAGACAAGTTTCACTTGGTCTCAGGAAAGAAAGTTGGTCAACAGACTGGAGAGCTGTACTTTCAAGTACAAACTGAACATGGAAGAAAAGAATTTTGAAACTTCTCTGACATACCTAATCAAGAAAATACTTTCAATGAAGGAGTTTGACAATGAGTTTTCTCAAAATTATTGAAAAATTATGAAACTTTTTTCCACTGATGACTGCTATATTTAATAAAATTAATTTAAGAATACACTTTTGATATTGGGTGCTGACAAAAAGGCATCCCAAAGCCTATGGAAAAACAAACCAGATTCCATCAATACTAACCTTGTTGTGAAGAACGGAATTTTCTGACTGCAGTCCTGCATTTTTTTCACTGAGTTTTTTGGTTAGATCCAGTTTCTCTGCCTCCCGTTTCCGACATGCCTCCATGTCTATCTGTAGGTCCTTATTACTGATCTTCAACTCCGAAATCTCAGCATCCAGAGATTTGATTGTGCTTTGTGCCCTAACAATAAAACATTTACAGTTTAAAAAAATGTTAATCTGAATCATGCTTTCACTGGGCTTCCTTTTAAAAGTTATTACTTTTCTGTACTACTCTACATTTTGGTAAGCCTTAACCTATACAGTCTTTTTCATCCAGTTAGCCATGTGGCTTTAATGTAAACATTATGACATGCATGTATGAATAGACACATATTCAGCTTGAATGCTAGACCTGAACTACCTTGCGTACATAAACTTACATGTATATTTCACCTTTCTTTAGCTTAGCTAACATTTTTACAAAAGCAAAATCCTCCTCTATTAAAAGTCAGTCTTAGATTGATTTTTTTAAGACTCACATTTGATTTTCAAAAGACTCAATTTAAAAACATACAGCCCAAATTGAAACGTTCCTGAAAATTAAACTCAGACTTACCTTTTGAAGTATGTTTTTAACTATAAACTTTCTTTTTGAAGCCAGAATTAAAGTTGAATCCTGTTTTAAAGTCTTCCTTGAGTCTTATTTTAATTACCTTTAAATGTCTTTCTGAAAGTTTTACCTTATGAAATCTGACTTGAATTTTAATTTTTAGTCTGACTTGAAGTTTCATTGCTTTTCAAAGTCTGATTTGAATCTTACTTACCTTTTAAAGTCTGACTTGACTAGTACAAGTTCCTCCACTCTGTCCTATAACTCTTTATTTTCCTTTTTCTCTTGATTTGAATCTTACTCACCTTTTAAAGTCAGACTTGACTTGTACAAGTTCCTCCACTCTGTCCTGTAACTCTTTATTTTCCTTCTTCTCTGACTTGAGTCTTACTTATCATTTAAAGTCAGACTTGACTTGTACAAGTTCCTCCACTTTGTCCTGTAACTCTTTATTTTCCTTTTTCTCTGACTTGAGTCTTACTCACCTTTTAAAGTCAGACTTGACTTGTACAAGTTACTCCACTCTGTCCTGTAACTCTTTATTTTCCTTCTTCTCTGACTTGAGTCTTACTCACCGTTTAAAGTCAGACTTGACTTGTACAAGTTCCTCCACTCTGTCCTGTAACTCTTTATTTTCCTTTTTCTGTTTCTGAAGCATGTCTTTGTATTTAGTCATTGTTTGCTCATTCAGATCTCGCTGGGACTCCAAATTCTGACATTTCTTCTTCAAAGCTTCCATTTCCTTTAGAGTTATCTGGTGTTTTTCTTTCAGGCTTGCCAACTCTTTTACAGTAGCAGCAAAATGCTAGAATTTACCAAAATGAAACTGAGCAAATAAAATTTCTGAAACAAAGCATAATTCTATTTAACTACATTTAGTACCTTATTTCATTCAGTAAAATCTTTTCTTTTTTTTTTTTTTGGCTTTTTTAAATTCATATAAATCTGCTTTTATTATAATATTTCTATAAACTTTCACCCCCATTATTTATGTATCATGAATTTACCCAACCCCCTTGCTTCACTGAGTTACCTCCTCTTGGCTTGTTTTTTCCTGCTGTTGTTGGAGGAACTCTGATTCTTTCATCTTCAGTTCACTGTCTAGCTTGTTAGATTTGATTTCTTCCGACTCCTGAGAATAAATTAATGGAATTCAAAGCTATTCAATGATTAAAACAACACTAAATAAGTAAAAATTAATAAGTATAATTTATAATCTAATGTGAAAATTTACATCTTTCATTTACAAATAATTCATGAAAATAGAATTTTTAGGATTATTATATGTAGTAGATCTAGACTAACTCTTTAAGGCCCCAAAAATTAATTAATAGTTTCTCAGGCCAAAAATTTTAAAATTCAATGCGACAGGCAGGTTCTTTTTTTTTTTTTTTTTTTTTTTTTTTTTTTTTTGTAAGTAGGTGTTCTCTTTTTTTCCTGTCAGTCATTCAACAAAATGATGATTTCAACTGATTCTTACTTTTTTTTTAATTCTCTTACATTAATTAAAATCTATATATATACTCAACTTTGAATAATGTTATGCCAAACATCTGTTTAAAAGTTGATTAAAAAAATTCGTATTAACATGAATATACTGTTTATCTAATAAAAACGTCCAACTTTAAACAATGATGAAAAGGGGAATAACTCAATTTTCTTTTCCTACTTGGAAAAATAGAAAATTGAGTTATTTCCCTTTTCAAAATGTTTATAAAATCGATCAATGCGGCAGTTTTTGACCTGATGCGGCGGTGCCTGAGAAACTATTAATTTTATTTGGCCTAATGCAGTGCAAATCTATCATAGCTACTGGCAAGAAGAAGTCAAGAGAACCCTTTAAACCAACATACGTGTATAATTTTAATTGGTTTCACAGACCTGGTAGGATTTGATCAAATACATGAATTTTTTATTGGTTACACACACCTAGTATGTTTTGATAAAATAATTTTGATTGGTTACACAGACCTGGTAGGTTTTGATATAATATTGATTAGTTACACAGACCTACATGTATAATTTTGTTTGGTTACACAGACCTGGTAGGATTTTGATTGTTTACACAGACAGATCTGGTGGGTTTTGATGCTATAATTTTGATTGGTTACACAGACCTGGTAGGATTTTGATTGTTTACACAGACATACCTGGTGGGTTTTGATGCTATAATTTTGATTGGTTACACAGACTTGGTATGTTTTGATGCTGTAATTTTGATTGTTTACACAGACAGATCTGGTGGGTTTTGATGCTGTAATTTTGATTGGTTACACAGACCTGATGGGTTTTGATGCTATAATTTTGATTGGTTACACAGACCTGGTATGTTTTGATATTATAATTTTGATTGGTTACATAGACCTGATGGGTTGTGATGCTATAATTTTGATTGGTTACACAGACCTGATGGGTTTTGATGCTATAATTTTGATTGGTGACACAGACCTGGTATGTTTTGATGCTACAATTTTGATTGGTTACACAGAACTGGTTGGTTTTGATGCTATAATTTTGATAGGTTACACAGACCTGGTAGGTTTTGATGATGGCCTGGCAATCTCTCCTGATCTGCTCCGTTTCATCTTTAGCATCCTTCAGCTTGGATCTGGTCTTCAACAGCTCTTCCTTGGTTTCCTTCAAGTAAAATTTAGCATCATAACATTTTTACATATACATGAAGATTGTTCAACATGAATAACAACAGGTACTTACTATTTATCTTATAAATTATCAAAAGATACAAAATTTAGAACTGGATTTAAAACAATGGTGGTTCTATTATCAGTGACACACATTATTTAACAACTTGAATATAAATTTGGATTAACCATCTAGGTTTCATCATTATTAACAGAGCACATAAAAAAACCCAATAATTAACCATCACCTCTTAATAATTAAAAAAAATTCTTCAAATTTATCAAATCCTTTTTAGAAAAAAATTAAATTAAAGTATAGAACAAATAGAAAACATTAAATCAGTTTCATGCAAATAATATCTATGACCTTCAATTTCAACAATGCACAAGGAAATAACATTTGAATTTTTGGAAAAAAAAGGTCATTTAAAAGGAAATCATTTTATCTGCTGATTGAACTACTTATATTTTTCACAAACAAACACAGCTGTCACTACTTGATGCATTTTAAGCAGGATGTACATTAAACATCCTCCCTTCAGACCTCAACAGCTGTGGTCCACAGTGATAATATACTAGACATGAACATGCATTGTACATGAATTCATCACAATGCTGCTTGAAGACAAGGGCTGCACAACTGAAACATGACTCCCCAACACAAAAAATCTAAGTTTTAAATTTCAGGTAGAGATATAACTCAGCCAACTGTTTGAAAGAATACAATACTAGCGCTTATACATGTAACTGAATGTAATTTATACCTCTGGTAGGAAGAAATTTTCTAAAGTATTTTATTAAAAAAGAAAAAAAAAAGATCAGGAAATAAATGCAGACACAGTGCAATAATTACTTACAAAAGATGACCAATGGCTACATGTACATGTATTAAGTGTAACTGTACGATATACCATGCCCATATCAATTCAAACACTCATTTTCCTCATGAATGTTATTTATAGGAATGGATTCTTAAGTTTAATAATAATCTAACACAAATTTTCCAATGACCAATTATTTCATAGAATTATTCATTCAATATTGTTTAGGACAAAGCCATCCAAATAGTAACAACCATTCTAATATTGTGCACTGCTTCTTGTATCTTCAATTTTGTTTTACATTTGAAATTTCAGGACAGGTTGAATTTTTTAAACAGGATGTGATGGTAAGTAAATGATCATTACCTTGTGAGCATCGAGCTCAGCTCGTAACTTGTTTTGTGCCCACTTTATCCTCACTTCAGATGACGAAATCAACTCATTTTGTTTCTCCACCTCTTTTGTTAAGCCCTGTACTTCAGCAGCCTAAAAAAAAAATAAAAGAAAGAAAAAACCAAATGAACCTGAATTAAAAATAATGACCTGTAGTAGCTTCTATTACTCATAAGTTAAATTTTCTTTATATTAATCCTACTTAAAAAATAATTTTTGTTTAAAAGATATTGCATCTATTATATAATATTTAATCAAATAAATTGTTTGCATATCCAACTCAGTACAAACTAAAATGCTTAAAAAATTTTTTTTTCGTTTTATGCATGAATGATTATTATTGATCATTTAAAAAACTTTATTTACTTTTGCCTCCAGATCAGTCATTAATCGATGCTTCTCTCCCTTGATATCCTTGACCCTTTGGGTTAACCCATCCTTTTCCTTAGTAAGGTCACGAACTTTGAACTCTAACCTTTCTATGGCCTTTTGACCTTCTATGAACTTTTTTTCAGCCATGGCATATTTTACCACCATTGTGTCTTTTTCCTTGTTGGCTTCTTCATACATTTTGGTCACCTGAAATGTGAAAAGTAAATAAATGTATTTTTGACTTATTCATAAATACATGTACATGTTACATATTAAACAGATGGACAGAATGTCACAAATTCATCTATATATATTTTTTTTAATGTATGAAATACATGTAAGTTGCATTTTTGTTCAGTACTTTGACATGTACATGAATATTACTGAAATCATTCTATTTTTTTGTTTTATATTGTTAAGGATTGTACATTTATTTTAAAGTTCTTGAACATTTGTGCCATCCTTAGTATCTAATGAAAACAATAAAAAAAAAAACCCACTAGTTTAAATATAAAGATACAATTGCTCTCAGATAAATCAAAACTTGATTTAATGCTATTCATGTTCTTCATTAAATGGCACTACACTAGCTTCATTACCTGTTTAATCATTATTTACATAATTTGACATTTTAGGCATGGATAAGAAAGATAACTGAAGGGTAAACCCATCAATTCTTAATGAAAAGAACAAAATAATTGTGGTTTCAGAAAGGCCACACTATCATATACCACTGGAGCCCATGTACATTGCATTGTATAACTAACTCTCAATAAACATGATAAACACTAAAGGGGAGTGCCGATTTATTTTCTGTTTACCTCATCCACTCTGACTTTTAGTTGTTCTGTAGAGCTGTGTACCTGATCTACTCTGACTGTTAGTTTGTTCTGTAGAGCTGTACCTGATCTACTCTGACTTAAAAGTTTGTTCTGTAGAGCTGTACCTCATCCACTCTAACTTTTAGTTGTTCTGTAGAGCTGTGTACCTGATCTACTCTGACTGTTAGTTTGTTCTGTAGAGCTGTACCTGATCTACTCTGACTTTTAGTTTGTTCTGTAGAGCTGTGTACCTGATTTACTCTGACTTTTTAGCTCACCTGAGCTGAAGGCTCAAGTGAGCTTTTCTGATCAAAATTTGTCCGTTGTCTGTCGTTGTCGGAGGTGTCGTTGTCATTGTTGTCGTAAACTTTTCACATTTTCATGTTCTTCTCCAGAACTACTGGGCCAATTTCAATCAAACTTGGCACAAAGTATCCTTGGGTGAAGGGGATTCAAGTTTGTTCAAATGAAGGGCCACACCCTCCTCCAAGGGGAGATAATTACGAAATAGCAAAAAATTAATGGCATTATTGAAAAATCTTCTTCTCAAGAACCGATGGACCAGGAAAGATGAAACTCACATGGAATTATTGTCAGGTAGTGTTGATTCAAGTTTGTTCAAATCATGACCCCCGGGGGTAGGGTGGGGCCACAATGGACGATCAAAGTTTTACATAGGAATATATAGCAAAAACCTTTAAAAATCTTCTTCTCAAAAACCTTTAAAAATCTTCTTCTCAAAAAACAGCAAAGCAATGATTGATTATATTTATTTGGAAGCATCCTCAGGTGGTTCGGGTTCAAGTTTGTTCAAATTATGACCCCCGGGGGTAGGGGGGGGCCCACAATGGACGATTAAAGTTTAACGTAGGAGTATATAGGAAAAATCTTCAAAAATCTTCTTCTCATGATCAGCAAAGCCATGATTGGTCAAATTTATATGGAAGCATCTGCAGGTGGTGTAGATTCAAATTTGTTCAAATCATGACCCCCGGGGGTAGGGTGGGGCCACAATAAACGATCAAAGTTTTCATAGAGTACATAGGAAAAATCTTCAAAAATTATCTCAAGAACAGCAAAGCAATGATTGGTAATATTTATATGGAAGCATCCTCAGGTGGTGTAGATTCAAGTTTGTTCAAATCATGACCCCCGGGGGTAGGGTGGGGCTACAATGAACGATCAAAGTTTTACATAGGAATACATAGTAAAAATCTTTAAAAATCTTCTCAAGAACAGCAAAGCCACGGTTTGTCATATTGATATGGAAGCATCCTCAGATAGTGTAGATTCAAGTTTGTTCAAATAATGACCTCCAGGGATAGGGTGGGGCCACAATGAAAGTTCAAACTTGTAGAGAAAAAAAGTCACAATTAGTCAAAAAATTACGTAAGCATCCTTAGTGTAGATTTAATTTTGTTCAAATCATAACCCCCCCCCCCCACTCCCTTTTAGGGGTAGGTTGGGACCACTTATGCATTTAAGCTTTACAATACTAAACTGATTTTTCCTTTTTTCCTAGCCACAGTGCTCAGGTGAGCGATGTGGCCCCTGGGCCTCTTGTAATTTGTTCTGTAGAGCTGTGTACCTGATCTACTCTTACTTTTAGTTTGTTCTGTAGAGCTGTGTACCTGATCCACTCTTACTTTTAGTTTGTTCTGTAGAGCTGTGTACCTGATCTACTCTGACTTTTAGTTTGTTATGTAGAGCAGTGTACCTGATCTACTCTGACTTTTAGTTTGTTCTGTAGACCTGTGTACCTGATCTACTCTGACTTTTAGTTTGTTCTGTAGAGCTGTGTACCTAATCTACTCTAACTTTTAGTTTGTTCTGTAGAACTGTGTACCTGATATACTCTGATTTTTAATTTGTTCTGTAGAGTTGGGTACCTGATCTACTCTGACTTTTAGTTTGTTCTGTAGAGCTGTGTACCTGATCTTCTCCGACTTTTAGTTTATTCTGCTGTGCACCTGATCCACTCTGACTTTTAGCTAATTCTGTAGGGCTTTACCTGATCAACTCTGACTTTTAGCTCATTCTGTAGGGCAGCCACTGTTCTCTTGGCCGCAGCATCATGACTAGTGAGCTTGTCCTTTACTGTCCTGATTTCATTGGTCTGTTGTGCGATTGTATACTCCAGCTAAAACCAAAAGAAAAATTACTTTAAGGAATTTGTGATACCGGAATGCAATTTTAGAACCAGAATAAAATAACACTAATTTTTCAAAACCTTGGTTTTTTTTCATTAATTTTTTGCAAAATATCACTATGAGACATTTCTAGCTTTAATTAAGTTCTTTATACACATATATGCATGCACATAGTAAGATAAATTCTCCCACTATCATAACAATATATGAATATATTCTGTAAATAAAAATCATTCATTACAACATAAATTATGCTCTCAAAACTTGATGTTAAATGCTTTAAGGTTAAAATTGTCTACAAAATATGAGGATGATGAAGTGTATTCCAATCACCCTGCAAATGTTCATTACTACAAATTTTAGAGTGGGGCTTTAATACATGTATGTGTTTGATGGAATTTTCAGGAAATACGTACGATATCAACTTTATAAACTTGAATCTGAAGACCCATTTTTTCAAGAAACTGTACATAATTCCCAGTAAACTTCTACCGACTTATTACCTCTTTGATTAGGGGAAGATACAGGTCTTCACTCTTATTGAGATTTCAGATATTACCTCTTTGACTTGGAAGATACAGGTCATATTGAGATTTGAGATATTACCTCTTTGGTTTGGAAGATACAGGTCATATTGAGATTTCATATATTACCTCTTTGGTTTGGGGGAGATACAGGTCTTATTGAGATTTCAGATATAAACTCTTTGATTTTGGGGGGGGGGGGGATACAAGTCTTACTGAGATTTCAGATTTTACCTCTTTGATTTGGGGCAGATACAGGTCATCTTGAGATTTCAGGTGTCGGATTTCCTTGAGATATGAGTCCCGCTCCTTAAGGATCCGCTCCACATAAGTCTCCTGTTCCTCTCCCCTGATTGTCAGTCTAAAAATAGACACAATTAAGTAAAAATCCACAACATTAAACTACACAGGAAACCACTGTTTTACACTTGTAAAACTTCATATAACTGACAATGTGTTGACTTGTTCCAAGCACAAGATGACAGCTACATCACAAGAATTAATGTTATATATCTCTCATCCTGATAACGATTGTGTAAATAAAGATAAAATGTTATTCATCTAGTAATCAGCTAGCTAGTTTCTAGTCATGTTTAACATCATTAACAAATGTTGTGGCAGCAATGAGGCTAAAAGATTTTCAAATAACAGAAGAATTTATACCTATATGTCATGTTTTCACTGGTTTGCTAGATTGCAAACCAAAATTTCCCTTGATTAAAGATGTCAGATGTGTCTGTGTTTACAATTTTGATTTGTATTTAGCTCTGTTTTCAGTGACTTAAATTTTGATCATTGTGATCTTGTATAATGTAAATCCAGATGAAATATTTTTTAAGTTAATCTTGGCCAATCCTTTGACCTTTAGATTAGTTATATATTGTAAAAACAACTACCTCTATTAAAGATTACATAACTTTTTAAATCAGTTTTTAATTAAGATTTAAAAATTATGTCAAACACCATGTTCAAGAGTTATAATTATCTCTGATGAAAGCTGATTCTTACTGATCATCATCAGCTTCTTACTTCATACATAAATCAATCAAAACATTTCACTGAGTTATCTTTGGCTTTGACATTTCACCTTGACATTTGACCTTGAAGTTGAATTTAAAAAGGAAAAGAACTCTGTTGAAAAGACTTATTCTGATCACTAATTCCAATTCAATTCAATCATAGAAAATAACTCCTTAAAATATTTGAAGGTTCTTGTACTAATACTCACAATGACCTAGAACTTAAACTTTGAATTATAAATTTTGAAATGACATCCATTAACCTAGAAGTTTTGGGTAGCCTATCATAACTGTAATCTGCAATGTTTATATACTTAAATTACAGTGCAGTACTCTGAATACCAAGTTTGTTGTATGTTGACTTTGACCTTTACCTTTGAATTTGTTTATGATTTATAGGTTCATTCTTGTCGCAATACTTTAATTAACCAAAACAATCAACATCATTTTGTCTCTTTGTATATCACAATCCTACCATACCTTACAAATGAATGTGATTTTGTTTTACTTTCAACTCCTATTGATTTTAGAAAAGCCCTGGTACAAGTATAAACATATTTTTTGAAGTCAATTTTATCACTGTTGTCTGAGATTGTGTGTGACATATACATACTGTATGTTTATATTGGAAATTAATGCAAACAAGTACAAATACTTGTCTACTTGAATTTATCACTTATTGGTAGTCTATTTCTTCAAATTAGTCATGCTTAATCTTGATTTTTCTTGATAAGCCACTGACAACTTTTTGTAAAGGACATCTTTCAATGACTTTGGCCTTATATATATTAATACTTAAAATTTTTTGACATTTATTAAATCAATATCATAGACCAATCTTTTTATCTTTACAGCATAAGGTAAATTTATCACATTTTATTTTTAAGGACCCTCAGTCTGCATGAGTCGTTTTGAGAAAATGTCTGACTCGTGGAAGTTAATTACTACAGTAGCACTGTGGTAATCCAAATGTCAATAATTGGCTCACTTAACTATTCAGATGATATTTTGGGGAACTGAACTTAAGCACGTAGTTTGACTCAACATTTCAGAAATCTGCATTCTGTGACCATCCTGAATGTCAAAATTATTAAAATAGCTATTATACCTTGGTCCAAAGAAAGCGATGCCTTGAATTTACTTACTAAATAGGTGAATAATTAAGTGTGTTTTAACCTTCATAATTAAGGAAATATAAATAATTTATTATTAAATGAAGCTGTAAGAAAGTTTATTGCACTTCATTTCTTTCTCAAACTGTGCACTGTACATGCATATAAAAAAAAGCATAATTCACATGCAATTAAAAGCATGATGTTCAGGAGTTCTGCCCCTTGATCATTCATTGATGTAAATCTCAAGGGAGAGTTGAATTGCTTCTCTCATTAGTCATGATTTATTTTCGTGTTAGATTTTTTACCAAATAAACATGATAAATAATCTGTATATATTACAAGTCAAAAAAGAGCTCCTTTTCAACATGTTCAATGTGTAATGGTTTGGGTTGTGGCCTATCGGATATCATGGATATCGGCCTGGGTAGCTCAGTATAGATAGAACCTGACTAGTGATGCAGGTGTCCCGGGTTCGATTTGCGGTTCAGCCATATATTTTCTCCTTTCTTGTTACATATTTTCCTCTGGACTTGCAGGTTAAAGTCCTGCCAGAGAAAAAGAGAACTTGAGTTGTGTCTTTGAGGGCAAACTAAGACAATTTAAGGAGGGAGGAATGCAATCGTTTGGGCTGTATATTTCGGTCTGGGTGGATCAGTTGGTAGAGCACTTGACTAGTGATGCAAGGGTCCCAGGTTCAATTTCCAGTCCAGCCATACATTTCCCTTTTACAAATGCAAATTTAGTCTTAAGTTTATCTTAAACTCAGTCAACTCTTCAGTCAAAATATGAACAGTACATGTATCATCACGTACTATTACTTTAACACTAAACATAATTCTATTGGAAAATTTTTCTACAACATGACTGAAATGTTTATCTTTTATGATATATATGGAATTTTTATCTTCAGTATTAACCATATCTCTAAAATGAGAAGACAGCTAGGGCATTGTAATCCTAACTGTTCAATTCAAACTTATCTACATTAATTCTATTTATATCAGTCATTTCTAAGCATGTTAAATGCTTATTATTATGCATCCAGTATTAAACACTTAAGCCTTTTAAATCAACCTTGAATATTTAATGTGAAAAGTTTTTCAAGGTACTATGTGTCATGGTATGCTGTATTTATTGTATCTTTCTACCTGTTGAATGAATATGTGAATAACTAATAGATAAAACTCATTAATTCTTACATATCAGTAGATCTACATGTGTTATGTGTGTTTAGTACACAGCTTTGTATGATACAATTAAACTGCACCTACATGTATTTGTATACCTCAAAACATCAACCTTTTTATTTATCAGGTGTACTGTTGATATGGCTGAGACTGAGATACAAATATTTGTTCGTACTATAACAGGGTCATATTTTACTTAAATTGTACATGTACTGGTACAGATTCACATGTATGACTCATACATTGTACACATTTTAATACTACATGTCAACATCACCTACCTTTTAATTTCAGCATCTTTTTCCTCTAGTTTGTCTATGGAATGCTTCAGTTGCATCTGTAAATCTTGGATTTCCTGCTTAACTTTATGATCAATTCTCCCACACATTCCATTGGGCAATTTAAAATTGACCTCAGCATCAGGTCCATTTCGACTGTTTTGATTGGTTCTTGGACCTTTGGTCAGTTCAGATTCTAGTTCTGACAAGAGGTCATCGTCAGATTCATAAGATGAGATTTTATTTCCACTTTCGATATGATTTGTAATGTTCCCATTCACATTTACATAGCTCAGACCAGCACCATCAGTTTTATTGCTTTCTGTTGAACACGACGTGGTTTTTGTACCATACTGACTAGATGTCACATGATCTGTTCTAAGATCTTTATCACTTAAAGCTGGATTCTGACTTGGAGGATTGACCACAACACAAATAGTTTTCTCCTGTTGATTTTCTCCCCCTCCCTGTTCACAAGTTTCATTCATGTCAGAACTACTTGCTTGTTCAGGTTCATGACTTGGTGATATGTCTGCCTCTTGATCACACTCTGGTTCATAAGATTCAATGCTCTCAGTCGGAGAGAGAACATGTAACTGCGGCCGTGCTTCAGACGTCCAGTTTTGACAGCTAATCTCATCCTCCGGAATGACAGCATTTCTATCCACAACCTCTGAATTTTCAGGACTGAGATTCTCTACTAAATTGTTTATTCCACACTGTACAAGGTTTGATTCTGGGTTTGAACCATCCCTACCTAAATTTATCACAGAATTGCTTCCTTCAGTGTTATTTTCTAATTCTCTCTCATCATTTTCTCTCTGTTCACTTTGTTCCAATTCATTTATCTGTATACTTTCATTTTCATTTATCTGTATACTTTCATTTTCATTTGGAGTTGTTCCACACTTGATATGATTCACATTTTCACTTTCACTCTTACTGACATCTCTAACCAGTGAGGCATCTGCTTCTGCCTCCTCTTGTCCTATCCCCTGAATCAGCTGTTCGTCCCTCCCACAACTGATCTGCCCCTCCCGTATCACCCCACCATCTGCCTCTCTTTCATCTTCAGTCTTCTCATCCCCTTCCACATTCAGAGAACATTCATCTTGTCTTTGTCTATCCTCTTGTGCATTGTTTTCCTCAACATTTTCATTTATCACAATTTCTGGATGAGAGCCATTCTCTTGTAGGAAGTGTTCATTGCTGACCAGTGCATTAATTTCTCCTTCTACCCCATCATCTGGATGACTGTCCAGCAGCTCACTCTCATTCACAGCTGCACTTTCAGATTCTGGATCTGGATTTTCTGTGACATTGGCTTCCTCATCTGGATCTATACCAGACATTGCCTATCTCAAAGGACCTGAATCAGAATTCAATATGTGTATTTGTCATCATGAAATTTGCTGAATACTTAATTATCAATATCATTATTGGTTAAGGACCTTTGTTTATATTAAGTTAAATGAAAAGTATCACTGTTGCCATTCATAATCATGCAATCTAAATGTCTAAATACTTTAATGCATCTACTGAATTTCAATTTCCACATTAAAAATGAGAATTACATAATTTGTCATTTCTTTCAACTTTTATCTGGTCAATATGAGGCTAAAACAAATCAAACAAAAGCGCCCACACCTTCCCCAAATTATTTCTTATGTAAAACAATATGAATATAGAAATGTTGACGATATTCAGTGTTCTACAAAGGTCCTGATTTTAACAAAGCCAACTTCAGGAGAAAAAGGGATCAATGATTCAATATAAGGTAAGTCACAAAAATATCTGATTTTCCCTTCTCCCTTTTTTCTTTTCTTAAAACAAACTGGTCATGGGTTGTTGAAAATCAATAAAGTGGGTATTCATCGATTTGCTTTACACTCAAGAAAACATTCTCTCTTTGCATGAAAAGTAACATAATAATTTGTGCTTCCTTAGCTCTGTTCTGTAGATTAACGAATGGATACCTTTGTCTACAGGTTTATGACAGACACAACTCTATTTGTCAACATCACTAACAAGGCTTTTCCTGATGACATTCGGAACTCCTGCCAACAAAACAAAATGGAGTAGGTCACATGACCAACAGAAACTCGGAATATAGTCACGATTGTGTAAATAAATCTGTTTGGGCAGAGAAATTATTATGTGTATAAGTTAGAAAGAATAATAGCATTATTCACGATGGAGTATAAATTTCAATGGCGATTTTAAAATCGAAAGTTACAAGTTTTGATCTATATCTTTCTAGCGTTTGAAGCGTCTGAAGAACACCGATTGTCTACATGTGGTGGAGGCTGAGGATGAGTTAGGGGGAAAATAAATTTATAAATTGGTTGTATAGGTAAGACAAAGCTTTAAATTGGGTCAGAAAGTATGAGAGATACTTTCAATTTTACTTTAGAGAACGTAGAGGTCAACATTTCGCAGAATAATGTTAACTTCAGGGGGAGTGAAGTTTGGCGGGAAATACATGCACATGTTGGGATCCCTGCCTACAGAGTACTTTGTACTTTATATACACTACTTTGCAGTGTAATTTTACATCCATCTGGGCTCTTAATAATGGGAAGATATGCCTAAATAATGATTCAATTGGATACTGCATATGCTTGCTTCTGGGAATTATGTAGAGCAAACTTGTTTAACTTTGAGAAGTAGGTCAAACTGATTTACTTGCATCAGTTACTTAAAGAATGTGATCTCGTAAAACCATGGCATTGCTAGCAACTTCTTTTTTTCACTTGTAAAATGGTTAACAGAAGTAGAACCAGAATTCCAGGATGGATACCTGTAAACTGTGAAACGAAATCAAAATGAAACCAAATGAATCCAATTGAAATGACAGTCTTCGACAAATCCCAGGAGTCTGATGCCTGGGACCTAGTAAAGTTGGAAGCGGGCATGTGGAAATCATTAACTTGCAAGCCTGAAGGGCATGTAAAATTGGAGGCTTAATCATAAAGATTATTTATAACGATATGCTTTCACTTTTGATTTGAGTTATCAATTTATTCATAAGACATATCATTTTCATTCATGAAGTACATATAAAATTAAATAATATCAATATCATTAAATGTACTTAAGGCCAGCATTTTTTTTTTTAGGTTTACAAACCTGTCGCTTGAGTTTTTTAATTTTCAGAAAAAAAATAAAATTGAAAAAAACAGAATTTTTTTTCTTTTCAAATGTCGAATTTGAGTCAGGATCAAGATTTCAAATTTACGAACTCGTACTTCCGGTTTAAGATAAACATGGCAGGTAAATAAAGGTAGACCTGCATAGTCCATATCATCATCATAGCTTGGTTTAGTGTAAAATTTTTTGATAGGAGTGCAATTCAAAACGTTTCACTCGTTCAGAGGAAAATAAAATGCTGACGACTTTGTTGCACAATAACATGTTGGTGAGATAACTCTGTATCCGTATTCAAAAGTAAGTGCATGTAAATTAATTTCCTCCCACTGGTTAAAAACTGCCCATGGTAGCTATAGCCAGAGACATTGTTTAGGTCTCTGTTATAGCCTACAATCTAAGCAACATTCTGTAGAAAAGATCGCTTATGCATCAGATGTATTGAATAAAACTATTGGTGAAGTGAAGTCCAATAAACAATAGCCTAAAAAAATGAAATATTTAAATTATTGAAGAAAAAAGTATATACCAATATAAACAGGCATGTATTGTTTTTGAATGTGGCAGCCAGAAAAATTATTTTACACTAAATTGAAGAAATTTTGACCCCCTCCCCAATACTCCGTCTGTTATACGATAGGAATATTTACTTAAGGTCTCAAGTATATTTTTTAAAACAATTTCTACACATTCATGTAACACATATTTAAAAAAAAAATGAAGATATACATATATTAAAAGACTTTTAAAAGATTTTTTTTTTTTTAAATTTGTATTTTGAACAACATCTCGAAATTTATATCACTGCATGGCCCCAACTGGCAGACAATGAAATAAACAATTTAAGGTTCTACCTTCCTATTTGTAACCATTGTGTGACCAGTGGCAAGGAGCTTGTTAGGAGAGTATAAAAAAAGAGGCAAAAATAAATGTACAAAAGCTGATAATTTATACCAAAAAATTATTATTTTTTTTATTTCTTCCTCCTAAGGGATTTTTTCATTCTGGTGTTCGTAAACCTAAAAAAATGCTGGCCTAAAAGTGTTTTGATTTACCCATCTAAAATGAAGCACAAAATAAAATTTTAACGACAGGATTTTCTACGGCGATTTCCAAGAAACTTTCGCATTGGAGATACAAAAAGTGTACAGGTTTAAAACAAATAATGGTGAAGCGTGACAATAGATGCTCTCAGGAAAAAATGGATTTCGGATCATTTCCTTGGGAGAAAAAGGCAAAAAAAAAAGGAATTTTTTTTAATTACTTGATTAAATTTTGGGCATGTAAATATTTGTTCAGGCTAGTTTAATTAGTTTAATAAGATTTGGTGAAGACTGAAATGAAAAAACCATACCAGAATCAAAACCAAGCAAAACATACCATACTCTACATTGGTGACAAGTCAACAAATTGCAGACATTATAATTATTTGTCAAAATACTATTAAATTTCGCTTAAAAGGGTTATTCAATCCATACAGTTAAATAAAAATATTTTGAAATTTTGATTATCAAATATTCAAGAACTTTATGGGATGCATGCCTGGTGTGTCCTCCTTTCCTGAATCTACTGTTGGTAAAATGAAATCTATCAAATGTCAGGTCAGTGGTATATTAAATTTTGGGACCAGTTGCCCAAACGGGATATATAGTAGTCTCTTTGGGATATAAAACAAATTGAAATATAGATTTACAGTGCAACTTTCATTCAAGTGCAGTGGACTGTGGATATCAGCTTCAATAGCTCATT
Organism: Saccostrea echinata; assembly: GCF_033153115.1. Lineage (NCBI taxonomy): Eukaryota > Metazoa > Mollusca > Bivalvia > Ostreida > Ostreidae > Saccostrea > Saccostrea echinata. The sequence continues at coordinate 1,596,277 of NW_026889825.1, forward strand.
GGTTAGAGTACTTGACTAGTAATGCAGGGGCCCTGGGTTCATTTCCCAATCCAGCTGAAACTTTCTCATTTTGATTTACTTTCTTTGTTGTTGGGAATCACTGGACTAGCAGGTAGTGATGGGAATTGGTAAGAATTTCATGATCGATGATAGGGCTACTGTATATAACTAATATTATCAGTTATAATTGGACATTTACAAAGTCTGTTCTATCTAGTCCAGCTGGTTTTTCGTTCATTTTGTAGAATCCTACGTATGTCCATACCCGGAAATGAGCATTGTTACCCGGGTATGAATACAATGTCTGTTCGTCTGCGCCATTATGATACACAAATAAGTTAGTAAACAAGTCGCGGCTGGAATATTTGGCTTAAAAACTATTATGCTTGTAAAATAAATCAAATAACACGATTAATTGGAATAGAAATTTTGTAATCGAGCGCTTGGATTATGCCAACAATCGACTGATTTTTTATTATAATCAATGATTGGAACACCACTACTCGCAGGTAAAAGTTCTGCAAGGTTCAAAACAATTTGGGCTGTGAGTCTTCAAGAATGAAGATAATTTAAAGAGGGAGGAATGTAGTGGTTTGGGATGCATGATCTACATTTGATATTGGCCTGGATATCTCAGTGATTGGAGCACCTGACTAGAAATGCAGGGATCAGAGGATCCATTCCTTGTCAAGCAAAAAATTCTCTCCTTCAAAATTCCTGTTGCATTGCTAACAATTGAGTGATCAGGTGTTTGACATGATTTACATATTTGAGTGCAGACATTATTATATGATTGTTGTATTTGACACTTAAGAAAGAAATCATTCTAGTCAATATTAGTTGTAATTCAGTTCAGCGATTAGTTTAGATTTAATTGTTTGATCTTAACTATTCTCAAATTTCAAATGTAAAAAATTGTTTGGGATTTTGAAAAGTAGTAGTTAATTGTATGAAATCTCACAGATAAAAACTTAGAAAATGTCTTTCTTTATATATATAAAAAAAAAAACTTTCCTGTTTTTCAGATAATGGCGTCAAATGGGTATGTATCATGGTAAACCTTAATGACTTTTACACCTCACAGTTAATGAAATCCCTATAAGTATAATTGATTTCCAAGACTAAAGACCCCATCTAAGATTTTTTTTCCTCATGTTCAACAGTACAACTTGTCCAACCAGGATGTGTCAGTGTCTTTCAAAATCTTAAAGTAAATTTTTAGTTCCTTTTAGGAAATTCAATATCTTTTTTAATCTGACACAAGTGGTGTCTGGGTTAGATTTTGAAGTTTTACTCTACATTGATTCAAATAAAGGGCACAATAAGCATTTTTAACACCTAGGGTAATAAAATTATTGTATTGGCCCAGGAAAAGTATTAAAGTTACTTTCACTGAAATTTTAAGTTGAACAGAGTGCAGAACATTATATTTTGAAGTTAATCCTGCAGGTATAATGTATGATGAAGGAATTCAGTTTAGAAGTTGCTTTACCTATTATGGCAATAAATTTGACAGAAATTAAATACATAGTTGTAGACACAACGTCTTGTAACAATATTAGGTAACAAAGATTTAGATAAAATTTATAATGCCGTGGTTTATCATTGATGTAATATGGGTTTACTGGTACCTGTGAATTAACTATTACAGAGATTTAGATAGCTGGAACCCTATGAAGGATGACCATCTGAACGAAGAGTTTAATAAATATGACAGAGGACATGGTAAAGACATGCCAAAGAGAGGCCCAGATCGCTATGGGTAAGTAGAAAAAGAGGAATTTATATACTGTTGAACTTCAGTATCTGGAACTTTGATATCTGGAATATTGATGATTGTCGGAGTGAGATTGGAGTCTCTATCACTTTTATATTTTAATCTTGATATTTGTCAACTCTTTGATATCCTGACGTTTTTGCTCAGTCCAACTGAGTTTAAGATAATGACCTTTGACTATGTCAGTATAAAGTAGATTAACATTAAGTGAATTTAAGCTATAAGTTGCAATTAAGATTTTGATAATATCCATAGCTTGTGGTGGTGGTGGTGGGGGGGGGGGGGGGGGGGGGTAGGCAGGGAGAGACTTTGTTTCAATTAATTTTTGTGTCTATTTTAGTGGTGTTTGGCTTTAATTCACTGCCCCCCCCCCCCCCCAAAGCTATGTTTAATTTTGGTGTCTTTATTTTAGTGGTGTGTCCCTTTATGTCACTGGAATTCCAGATGAAATGACGGAAGTAAGTACAAGACGTAAAGTATGTAACCTTTACGCTCCCAACCTGGTGTTTTTCTGAAATTGTAACCTTTACCTTTAAACGAAATGGTAATTTATTAGTGCACACAAATGGTGTTAATTAAGGGTAGCAATGCTAAAAGAAGTAAATCTGTATAGAGTTCTGTGCAGAATTTTGTACAGAAATGAAATAACTGTTGAAAACAATTAATTTGCAGGAAGGGCTGGTAAATTTGTTTAGTAAGGCTGGCACATGTGTGGAGGCTAAGAAAATGAAGTCCAAAATGGAGGGGACTGGGAATACGTATGGGTAAGTTATAGAGTAGTGGGATGAGAACTTGAAAAAAAAAAATGAGGGTCTATTTGATGGTAATTAACCCCCCTCCCCCAAGTTCATTGGAGGGGGTTGTTGTATAAGGTTTAATTTGGCACATAACTTACATTTGTTTGGTAACATTTCCATTATGAGAAAAAATTCTTATTGGAATGTAAAATTCATGAATAAAATTTGACTTGTTTCAGTTTCAGCCATTAGTTTTTAGTTTTTCAGATTTACAGTTCTAAGCAATATTAACTGAGGTCAACTGATAGAAATAAAAATAAAGATTTTAAAAAAAAATGGCTTAAGCTGTATCTTGACTATTTCCAAGGTGCTTGCTTGCTTGCTTGTATTTGTGTTGGAGATAGTATCTTTGAATTGGTTATGATGATTTGGTTTCAGGTTTGTCAAGATGGCGACAGTCAATGAGTGTGAGAAAGCCATTCGCAAATATCATGAATTTCCCATCGGAGACTGCAAGTTACGAGTGAAGTTCTCTAAAACAGACGAGGATCGAAATCGACAACAAAAGCAGAAACAGGTAGAAATCGCATCAGAAATATTTAGATGGTGCTATGTATTTTTATTAAGTGCATCAAATATTTTAAGCTTGTCATTAAAATGTTTTTATGGAAATTTTTTTTCAGATATTAGAGACTAGATAATTCCATAATTTCTCTTGATGTTCATAAATATTTTTTTCCAATCCTTGTTGCTCCATTTGTCAAACTTCATTGTTTCATTTGGAACTTGAAAAAACTTTGAAAACTATCATGTAAGTTTGTAAACTGAAAACTTTTAACATGGTAACTATCTCATTTAAATATAAATAAGGTTATTTTTGCACTTGCAAATGATTTTGCTAGATTTTGCCCTATTTTCAATTCAACCACATGCGACAAGGGCAAAAGGGTTGTAAATAGAATGGAAGCAAAATTTTTCTGCGGGTGTACTTCAGGATCTACAGGAAAACTCAATTGTAAAGAACTCAGTTATAAGGAAATCTTGGTTAGATGGAATATTTTATCAGTCCCCCATGGTGACTTTCCATTAGGTGTGTCTTATGCGGATATTAGAATCTGTAGTTTAGTAGATTAAATTCAATGTTATTTGTGAGGAATCCACTGGAATTTCAATACCAGTTTAGAGCATATTTACCAAGACATCTCTGTTTACACAATGTTTAAATCTAATGAATTTGATTACTAGGAGGAAGAAGAGTTCCTGAGTTCTTTGAGCAGCAACAGGAAGTCTTATTCACGCAGTAAAGCCAGCTCGGGATCGGAGTCAGATGGCAGCGCTCATTTCATGAGCAGGGTGAGTTAATCAATCTCACTTTGAACACAGCTGAGGCTGGCATCGATGATCCCCAGTAAATTTTCAAATTTAATTATCAGCCATATACTTCTACCTGTGCTTGCTGGACATTTGCAAGGAAGCTTTTGTAAAAATTATTTCACAAATATATGTAGAAATATGTCTTATACTGACCTCAGGGTTAGAATGGCGCCACAGAAGTTTCAAACTTACATGGAATACATGGGTAAAAAAAAAACATTTAAAAAAATATATATATTTTGTTTTTGCTGAAAACTAGTGCCTAAAAAGTTTTCTAGGAGTTGGGCCAAAATGGCTTTTAGTTATTTTTAACATTTAGGTCCTCTGTTCTATGAAATTCCAATCTAAATCACTGAAACAGATCTTGATTAATTTTTATCCAATGAACTGAATGCATTTAATTTCAGTTTGTGTTGTAAATGTAAATGTTTATCATACAATTAGAAAGTAGAGTGTCACAAGGTTATAGGCATGTGATGTATATTTTAACTATCAAAGCCCTACCTCTCAAAATTCAAAAGATATAAGTTTAAGTAAGGGTTCTGGATATTCTTGAAAAATAGGTCAGAGGTCGAAGGCAAGTGGACTGTAATGCTAGTATTTTTCAAAATTCCTATGACAAGCAGTGTTTGTGCTAATTGGCTCATATTTACCTCATACGGTTCAAAGAATATAGTGTAGGTGTTAGATACAGTGAAAACTGTCAAATCTGACACCTGTGCAATCTGTTTCACTGTGAATTCCAACCTCTATTTCCATTCCCATTTCACTATCTCACCTGCCTGTTCTTTATACTGTATAATCTGACACAGTCTATTTAGACAGAAAATTTGTCTCCCAAAGCCAATTAATTTAGACAGGTTTACTGTATTTTTAAAAAAAGGGCAAAAGTCAAGGTCATGAGATCAGTATCCTGGGTATATTACAAAAGCTATTGCGCCAAGCCATATTTGAGCAAAATGTTAAATTCCTATCTGTTATAGTTCTCAAGACAAAGTTTGACGGATGACAAAGTGGTCCCAAAGTGACGCTCTGCTTTGCTGGTGACAAAAAAATTAGGTCATATTAAGGGCCATTGTTTTACATTGAAATTAATTAACATGTAAGAGATGAGAAAATCTTCAGAACAGCAAGGCCACATTCATATTGATTTGCAAACAGCTTTGGGTAGTGTAGCTTCAAGTTTGTTAAAATCATGGTCCCTAGGGGTAGGGTGAGGCCACAATAGGTGATCAAGATTTCAAAAATACAGCAAAGGAGTGACTCAGGCAAGAGTTGTGGCCTATGGGCCTCTTGTTACTGTTCTGACTCGTAAAATTGCTGAGTCAGTTGCAGTGCATTGGGTTAAACACATCTTTGCATTGTTTTGTATATGATCTATATATAGCACAAGGTCAGACCGGCCATAGTTCTTATTCTATGAGCAGGGTAAGTTGTACACTGCATGAAAGCTTGAACTGTTAGAATTGTCTATATTGTACTGTATATTTAAGGATTGAGGTGTTACATGTAAATTGTTGTACATGTCATATAACATGTGATCTTGACCAGATAAATAATACTGACCTTGGCCAAACCATCATTTTAGACAGATCTCTGTTAATGCAATGTTGTTGTTGCCTCTGAGTTTTCAGGCTTTCATTCTGACATCTCATTTCATCATGTTACTGACTTTCAGCCCTTTATTGAGATTCATAGCTATTAATTTTTTTTTCTCATTCAGTATTTCCTCATTATTGTGACTGTCTAATAAGTGATTCCAACTTTGAAAAGTATTTTAATTTCTATATCATATAAAATGAAGTCCATGTCCTTTATGTTTTAAGAATGTATATTAAATAAACACTTAAGTCTGTATATGTAGTTACATATTATAAAGGACCTGTATTATTTATTTATGCAAATTAGTTTGGCGTCTTCAGTTTTTATTTAAAGAAAATCTGGTCTGTACATTGCTGCTGTCCATCAGTAAATAGACAATTTTGTTGAGATGTTAGATTTACATATAGCTGTGTGGTTTTTTTTATCCCCCCCCCCATAAAATGTTCTTTTGAGGGTCATCTACTGTAAATCCACTCGTGAAACAAGAAAATTTTTCAGTATCACCTTAAGACATATGTTTTTAAGAATATCCCATCCCTCCTCTATTGTCATTAATATAAACTTAAAACTTGGTCATCATTCATTTTTTCTACCATTTTACTTGCAGTCAGGGGAGAAAATCATGTTTGGAAAGAACAAAGTAAACGAAAGGTAACTATAATTAAAGATGAATTTTACTACTTTGTCATTTAATCATTATTTTTTTTTTTAAAGAAAAGATGTGGTCTTAGTTTATTTTATGAAGCTAAAAATTATATATGAGAAATAAATGAAATTTTCAATTTATGAAAATCAAACATCAATGATGGAAAGATGTTATTAAACTGAAGAAAGAAAATTATTTTGATGTTAAATCAATGAACATTTACAATGACAACTAGATCATGAATATATATATTGACAAACATTATATTAAGTTACGATAATCAGCATAGTGTATAACTACAAATGCTGAAGGCTTACAGAGAACATTTTATGCATGTATTACAGTATGATATTAATTATCACCCTCTGTACATGCATTTTGTAGCCCACCAACCTTGCAAGAAGCTCCAGTGAAGAAACCAGGTATGTCAGAGGAAATTACAGGTGATTTGGCATGTGCACTGAAAAAAAAAAATTATGCAGTTGCATATTGTTAATTTTCATATCAGGGATTTATCAGCCTATTTTGGGAAACACCACTTTTGGGGAATTGGGAAAAAATTATTGGCTATTTGATGAAATTGGGAAAAATTAAAAATGTTGCTTAAAACGTATTCAGGTGTAATTAATTTTACATGATCTCTAATTTGGGCAATTAAACAGACAATTAAATATGATCCAACTTCATCATACAAGTTCAATTATGAATAAAAGACTAATAAAAGTAAAATTGACTTCAATAAGTATAAAGTATTTATACAACTTAGGGTAGTACATGTGTGTATGAGATTCCAATTTAGGTCATTATAGAATCTGTTTCTGGAGATTATAAACCTCCTGCAAAAAATTATACTAAGTACAAATTTTCTCAAAGTCCTTTTAATATGTATTAATACATTGAAAATATATTTTTCTATCTGAAATAATATCTTCCGTATACTTTCCATTCACTCGTAGATCAATAGAGTAGGTGGAAATAATTTAATAAATCTATATAATTACACAATATCACTATTTTCAGAAAAACGGAGGAAATTCGGATTAAAAGTTGGCGATGTTTTTACAGTGTTTTTAAACATGCGTTATGACTGTAGCTTTCCTAAATGAGTTAAATAGATGAAAATTACAGTCTGACAGTTTTACTCTGTGTTTTTCTAAGGTAATTATATATTAAAGCATTGTCCACCAATTGGGAAAAAATACTGCCAAATTGGGAAAAATTGGACTTATTTTCAATTGGGAATGGGGCCGAATTTCGGCCCCTGAGAAGGTACTGATAAATCCCTGCGTATGTTTACTTTTCTGATGCAGAATAAATGATTAACTATTGGTTGTACACGTGGTTGGTTATAGTGTACAGTAGAACAAACTTATAGCGAAATCCAATGGCGAACAGTGTTGATTTATTATAAGCATAATGCGTTACATCAGATACATTCATAATACGTTTTTTAAAAAAAAAACCTATATATATAGGGACTGAAAATCACTTTGCTATAAGCATGTACATGTATATATGTACTATTTGTTCACTATGACCATGTTTTATTGCATGTACATAAAACAGTTAATTTAATTTCTCCAGCAGCAGGAGATGGGCGGCCGGGATTATTAGGGGATTACCCAGGTATTAATTGCTAATGCTTCACTTTGTTTCTCAGATAAATTATGTTTTTACTTTTCACACCTTGTTTCTGTTTTTATATTTTTTTCTGTCTTACTCTTTAATTTTGCTTCATGGATTTGAATGATGTAATCAAATTCAAATTTCACAATGCATGTACTTTTACCCCTCTGTACATTATTTAAAGATACATGATTTATACACTGTATACATAAAGAATTTTAATAGGATAAAACTATAAAAGATACGTTTTTTTTCTCTGGAAAAGTTGAATACTTCCCAAAATTTATAAACTTCTTTCCCATATAGTAGAGCAGATGTGTTAACATTTTTTGTTAATAATGAGTGAAGTTTTTTTACGAAAAAATTGAAAAGTGTTACGACTTTAACATCAAGAAACATTAGAAGCATACACTTGAGACAAAGGTGGCTGCATTGACTCAAGGTTATGTACTGACCTTGAGCCAGGGTTATTTGAACAAGGTCAAGGTCACTAGTCTTCAAGACTAATTAGACATTCAAGCCTGGGCAATTTGAGGTATAGAGAAAAACAGTAGATTATTCTAGACATGAAAGTTTCTTGTCACCAGAGGGTGGGTAACAACATTAAGGTCATCTGGACAAGGTCACTGAATGTGAAATGTAACAATTCTTGTCTATAACATAATGAAACAACATTAGAAGATCATACATGCCCTAAGGGTTGAATATGATCAGGTCAAGGTAACAGTTCAGGAATGTCAAATTCTGAAGGTTTCTGAAATGTAGGATCCTGAAAGACAAAACTTTGTATTGAAAGAGCATAAGGAGGTCATACTTAGCAAAGATTGCTTGTGACCAAAATGCCATAATTCCAAGCTATGGTAATTACATGGCTTAGAGGTGAAATGTTTTTTGGACAATGCTGTTTTTAGTTTCTGGACTGTTTTTTTTTCTCTAGAGTTCTGTTTTAAGCTATTTGACTGTATGTGGGTTGCACAGTGAGGAATATTCTAAATGAACACTTCTAGTCTCATTTTCATACATTAACTTTCTGATGCAAAAGAAATGAATTGCTATTGGTTTTACACAGAGTTGATTAGAGTGTGTATTGATTGTTTAACTTTACCAGCAGGAGATGGGCGACCTGGAATATTAGGGGAATACCCAGGTATTAATTGCTCACACTTCATCGTTAGCTTTACACCTTCTTCATTAATTAAATTAATGTTTTTACTTATCAGAATCTGTCTCTGTTTTCATAGTTTATTTTTACATTTATGGAGTGTTAACTCGTTTAAAGTTGCTGTTTGGATTAGAATTCAAATATCACCACTCTTATTATGTACAGATACATGTGTATGATAAAAATACATGTAAATACACTCATCTGTAAACAGAAAAAAGTATTTGTATAGATCTATACATTTTTTCTCTGGTAAAGTTCATAAACTGACTAACTTTGTTTACTGATCGTACAGATGTATTTTATAAGTATGGTACGCTTTTTCCTGCATTATTAAAAAAAAACAAGCCAAGTCTTTAATCAGAACATCATGTAGAATAAACTTTTTAAAAAAAGTTACAGATAAAAATTTCTATGTTTGGAAATTGTTAAATTCTTTACTGTAAATTAAGATGCATTAGAAATATTTTAATTTTTAGAAAACTAATGCTGCTATGCTTTTCTTTTGACAGGTGCCTTGAGTCAGGTGTCCCCCATGTCTTGTGCAAGGTCAGATGTCTCCACCCCCATTGATCCCTCTCTTTTTCATTCTCCAGGAAGCAGCCACCTGGACATGAAATTTCAGTCCATGGGGCGGAGGCAGGCCACAAACCCCAGTCAGAATGGTGTCGAGTTCCAATGCAGTGCTCCTCAGGATTTCTACGAGCAAAATCAGCATCCTGGATATGTTGGGGAACCAAACGCAGGCATGCGGATAGTGTCTGATGGAGAATATAGACACGTTCAGCAGGGAATGGGAAGGGATAACATGAGAGGCTCCCCAAGGGGACATTTTAGGGGAAGGGGTAATATGGGATATAATATGGGAAGGGGAAATTATAATAAATATTCTGATAACTTTCCCATGTATGGCAACAGAGGTAGGGGAATGATGGGGCCCCGAGGTAGAGGTATGAATTATAATAGAATGGGGCCATGGGGATACACAGATAATCTACAAGGAAATTATCAAGGAGGATATAGACACCAGGAGCCTTTTTACCATGGACACAATGTGGGTCCCTCTTACAACATGAGGGCATTCCGAGGGGGAAGAGGGCGCCCAAACAGAGGCAGAGGTGAGGAAAATCTTCAAGTGGAAAGAGTTGTTTTCTTAATTTTTATCCTCATGTTGAGGAAAACAACTCTTATTATTGATACTTTTGAATTTCGTTGTAAAGCTGACAGGTTATGGTTCTGTTTTAACATTTTAAAATTAAACTTATTTTGTTTTTGTTATATAGGTCAGTTTACGCCCAAACCAGAGAAGAGGATCATGGATCGTCCTTGTGCCAACTGCAAGAAAATAGGTATGCATTAATGATAAAGAAAAAAATTCAGAAATATTGAATTTTCAGATGATGTTGGTTTTTGCTGCATATTGACTCCAAGATTATGTTACTGTTGACAGGTGGATTCCAGTGCAGTCGCTGTAAGACGCCGTACTGCTCTCAACAGTGTCAGGCTGACCATTGGCCAGAACACAGCCAGAACTGTAAAGACATCAAGTAAATAATCTTATCACCATTTATACATTTTTTTATAATCAATCAGCATCCTGAACAATTTACTCTTCTGAGCAGTGTGTATGTTTAGATGAAGGATTTGCTAAATAAGTATTTCTCTTTCAGGTTTTACATATTAGCAACAGTTTAATTTGTCATTTGATAAATTTTTGTTAGGGAGCAGCTTGCTGAGGATGAAGTTGCCAGTCAGTTTGAGGTAACGATTGGAGAAGACTCTGTAGTAGAGGTAAGAATTTGATGCATTTGTCTTTAACATGATGGTAAATGGTGTGCCAAAGAATCATTGACTAGGTGGTGTGCCAAAGAATCATTGACTAGGTGGTGTGCCAAAGAATCACTGACTAGGTGGTGTGCCAAAGAATCATTGACTAGGTGGTGTGCCAAAGAATCACTGACTAGGTGGTAGGGCTGTAACGGTTCCAAAATTTTTCAGATTGGGTCGGTTCTGTAAATTTTCGGTTCAGTTTCGGGTTTTTCAGTTCGGTTATTTACCTCTATTTTAAACCTTAATTTCATGAATTTAATATAAACATTCTGTTTTTGTTACGTAACATTCACCTTTTAAACAAATCTTATCCATGTAAACGTCTTAATGTTGATGTTTAGGACTATTAGGCTGACTATAAGTTACAATCTGACCATTCTTGCTTGTTTTGATAATTATCTAATCCTTTCGAGACAAGTGTTTTGTCATGGAATGAAGTATAATTCAGTTGTGATGTTTATTTATCACTGTTATCATCATCATTCTTTTGATTTTGACACCATTTTTTGTATAAAACATATCCTTAATATATATTAACCAGACCGGAACCGAAATCTGGAAAAATTTAACCGAAACCGAACCGAACAACGTGGACCACGGTTTTCGGTTATTTTGGGGAACCATGACAGCCCTACTAGGTGGTATGCCAAAGAATCATTGACAAGGTGGTATCCCAAAAAAATCATTGACTAGGTGGTATCCCAAAAAAATCATTGACTAGGTGGTATGCCAAAAAAAATCATCTCCCTTTCTTCATAGTTTAGCAAAATTTATTAATTATAGCAAACCATATACTTGCCTTCTTCAAGTTAATTTTGTTATTGAAGTATATAGTTCTAATAGAAATGGTACGTGTAAGTCCCTTATTTTTCACTGTGAACAAGTTTGATGAAATTCAACATTTCTAATCAGAATTTCTTATCCTAGTTTTATGGGTAGGTGTTAAATAATGCTTATAAAGTAATGGGAAAAAACTACCATTATTGTCCCCCGCTTTCACTGAAAGTGGGGGATATTAATTTGGGTCTGTCTGTCCGTCCGTCTGTATTTCTGTCTGTCTGTAACACTTTCGTTTCCGCGCGATATCTCGAGAACTCTTTGAGCTTTCGCAATGAAATTTTGCATAGCAACTTCCTATCGCCTAAAGAAGAACTGTATTGATTTTGAGGTCAAAAGGTCGAAGGTCAAGGTCATAACTTCATAAATTCTGTCTGTTTTAACACTTTCGTTTCTGCGCGATATCTCGTGAATTCTTTGAGCTTTTTTAATGAAATTTTACATGACAACTCCCTGTGGCCTCAGGAAGACCTCTACAGATTTTGAGGTCAAAAGGTCAAAGTTCAAGGTCATAAATTCATAAATTCCGTCTGTGTGTAACACTTTTGTTTCCGGGCCATATTTCAAGAAGCTTTTGAGCTTTTGCAATGAAATTTTATACCATAACTCCCTATAGCCTCTCTCGCCCCTCTCGAAGTGTCCCACCCCTAGACAGAAAATGATTAATGTCCTACGGACCCGGTTTAACGATAGAATGCGTTTCGTGTATTGTCAATGTCGCAGAAGAAAATACGGGAGATAACTCTAACTCAGTTCATTTACTATGAATAATCCCGAGTGTTCCGAATGTCAACATGGTGTGTAAATTTGAAACGAGTAAAAAACGTCGGTGAAAAAGTGTTGAATTCTTCCATAATATGGATTAAATTTTTAGATGAAAGGTATTTACAGTCTCAAAAAGGTTTGTTATGATTAATTTGACTGTTATTTTCAATGCAACTTCATTAATTTCCTCCAAAATCATTTCGGAGCGATTCTGCAATTTTCTGCTACATTACGGGTATATGGGGGGCATTCTAACTGTGGTGAGGGTCATCCCGAGACACAGTTAGATTATTCTAACTACGCACCCCTTTTTTATTTTATTTATTTATTGTATTAAAAGTCGCTTGGCACTATTTTTAGCACAGGGGCATGTGGAGTGTTTTAATAATTTCGTATAATACAGGTTGTCGGCGGACTTTATATTCTAATTACATATATTAGAACTGTTTAGTAAAGGCTAAATAAGACACCATGTATTGATTAAAATTTTGACAATATCGAACGTGAAAATAAACATTATATGTGACTTAATGTTTGCATTTAATTTCTTGTATATTCAAGTGTCTCTGTGGTCTAATGGTATGATGCTCGCTTAGCAAGCGAGAGGCCAGGGTTCAATCCCCGGATGATTCTCTTTCTTTTTTAAATGTTTTTTCTTTTTTTTCTTTTTTTTTTTCTTTTTTGGATTTACTAAATGATACTATTCAACATGTGAAATGAAAAAGTTATGATGTCTGGCGTGTACAAACTCATAAAATCATTATTACAGTGTGATAAATATTCTGTATATATTAAAAAGAATCTTCCATGTACACATATTAAAGAATAAGCAATCAAATCTTTATATCCATATTAGCTTTTTTTAAATTTGCTTCAATATACATGTATACATTTAATAATTCTACAAATACAGGGGGGCAGTATGACCCCCCCCCCCCCCAACTGCGCATGCTCTTTTTTCCCTAAGCGGGGGACACAAATTCTCTGAATTAGCTTGTTTACAGCTTGTATTGCTTTAAAGTTGATAATTGTGAAATGATTACATGGAGGGATTTGTTTGTGGTTTTGATATATGGATTATATTCCTTTTATATTTTCTGGTTTTTATCAGAATTCTCAAAAATTTTGCAGGAAATGAAATCATATGCCAAAAGTATTATTCAGGAACAGTATGGCTCTGTAAGTGGTTGTGCAAAATCACCACAGTCTAGTCAACAGATCACACCAAATCGGCAGAGAGCAAGTCAGCCGTCGCCAAAACAAAGCAGTTCCTTTTCATCCATCAGGGAGCTGAAACAGGAGTCTAGTCAACAGGTCACACCAAACAGAGCAAGTCGGAGTCAGCCATCCCCCAAACAGAGTGATTCTTTGTATGGCAGGGAGCCCAAACAGCAGTCGGGTGTAACCCCAGTCCAGAATGCCAGCACTCCATCACCACATGTACTTCCTCAAGATGGTAAGGCCAAGTTCTGGGTATTTTATATAATATAATACAATATAATTATTGTATAAGCTGCAGTAGAATTTTTTTTTTTATTTTGAGAAATTATTAATATTTCATACTGCTTAAAAGGATGAAAAAGTAGAAGAGTGAACATTTCAGTTAATTATCAATTTAGTGAAAGTTTATCTTTAATAAAACAAATATAAGCAAGAATGAAATTCTTAACGTCAGCAAGTCTCACATAATGAACGATAATTAATTTGTCATGTATATAAAATAATTTATGTTAAAAGATGTGTGTCTGTTTTTAGAGGAGAAAATTAATGAAGGGTTATTTTTCAGGGCAAAGAAAGTCTGCACCATCACCTTCTAACAGAATTGTTATAAACAGTCTAGATACTGGCGAGGAATATGAAGTAAGAGTTGATCATTGGTTCTTTGAGTTATACATTGTTTCTTAGATTCTTTGAAAACTTTGTGTGTGGATTGGGTTGATCTTGAAAATTTGAAAGAAAAAAAAAACATTGAATATGTATCCCATGTTTGGGAAGAAGTTGATAATCTTCATTTACAAAAGAAGAACATAACTATCATTATTATTAAAGATTGAACCTTTTTGACTATTTTATGTTTTTAACCATTTAATTAATCAAAAGGAATGGAGTAAATACATTAATACACTGTAATAGCTACCCATAATCATATACTGTATGTGATCCATGGATTAATAAACTTTCTGGATGTTAGTTTATCAGGATGATAGTTTATCCATTGTCTCTCTTGACTTTATAGCTGATTGTGGAGAGTGTGGAGGACCCCAGTAGAATTGTTGTCCAGATCTTGAATTCTGAGGACCTGCAGAAATTGGCAGAGCTGAATGCTGAAATGAAAAAGGTATACTCCCCACCTTCCCCATTAAAAAAACAACTTGAAAATATTTGATGATCTATGAATTTTTACCTCTTCCGAGCCTAAGGCTTAAAGGGCTAATGTTATGGCCATTTGTGTGGCGTGCATAAACTTTTTAGAATATGGGCCATAACTCAAGAACCCCTTGGCCAATTATAGTCAAATTTTTCATAGGGTATCTTTTGCCGAAGGGCTCCTGTTTGTACTAAAACTAGGGTTGTGACCTTTAAACAAGGGGAGATAATTAGATAAATAAAACCAAAAGTATTGGTTGCTAAAAAATCTTCTTCTCAAGAACCACTGGGCAGATTATCACCAAACTTGCACAAAAGGTTGAGGATATGTTGGAGATTGAAATTTGCACGGGGATTCACCCTGGGGCAAAGGACGTGGTCTCAAGGTCACTTCAAAGTTGACCAAAAATTATATTTTATTAAAATGTTGATCCTTTGCTTACTATAAGGACTAGGATCATCAAATCTTGTCAGTTGATGCATCTAAGGACCTCGTATCGTTGACTCAAAATTAGGTCATGGTGACCTACTTTTTAAATTTTGCGTCCATTCATTTTCAAAATGATTTAGTGGCATATTTTGAACAATTTAAGGCCTATGATCATCAAACTTTGTCAGTTGATGTATCTTGGGTCCTCATAGTATGTTGACTAAAAAGTAGGTCACCTTGACCTGCTCTTTGAATTTTATGGCTAATCTTTTTTTAAAACAATTAAAGTCATCAATTTGAAAACTGAGAGGTTCTTGTAAGATGATGCATCTTTGGGCCATAAAACATATTTATTAAAAAGTAGGTCACAGTGACCTACTTTTTGTACTTTGCAGGCATTCAATTTCAAAGCATTTTAGAAGCATATTTTGGACATTTTAAGGCCTATGATCATAAAATTTGTTAGTTGATGCTTCTTGGGTCTTCGAAAAACATCATCTGAAAAGTAGGTCAACGTGACCTACTTTTCAATTTATATGACTATAATTAAATATTTCTTTTACTAATTGACTTAGAATCATTAAACTTTGTCAGTTGATGCATCTTGGGTCTTTGGAGTAGGTCAATTGAAAAGTAGGTCACAGTGACCTACCTTTGAAAATTTTTGGTTTTGATTAAATATTTCGGGTACTAATTGGCTTAATAGAATCATCAAACTTTGTCAGTTGATGCATCTTGGGTCCTCAAAGTATGTCTTCTGAAAAGAAGGTCACTGTGACCTACTTTTGAAATTTTATGGATATGATTTTAAAAATATTTTAGGTATTAATTGGCTTAGAATCATCAAACTTAGTTGATGCATCTTGGGTCCTTAGAGAATGACAAGTGATAAGTAGGTCACTGTGACCTACTCTCGGGTACTAATTGGCTTAGAATCATCTTGGGTTCTCGAGAGTGTTTCATCTAAAATGTAGGTCATGATGACCTACCTTTGGAATTTCAAGGCTTTATCTAAATATACAGGATATTTATAGACTTCAAATAGAAGTGATAGGTTGTACAGTTTATCAGAAGAGCGATTTAAGGCCCTTGGGCCTCTTGTTGGTGTAGGTAGTTTTTATTGATATTTCTTCAATATGAAGATCGTGATCGGGAGGTCGTGAGTTCGAATCTCGGCCGCGACAGACCCAAGTCGATAAAAAATGGGTAGAAACTGTTCTTTCGCCATGCGCTCGGCACTTTGAAGTGAAAGTTGCGGGTCCTTCGGATGAGACCTTAAAAACCGAGGCCCCGTGTCACGGCAGGCGTTGGCACGATAAAGATCCCTCACTGCTCAATGGCCCTGAGTGCCGAGTAAAGGTCAAAATTTGAAGCCCTTCACCGGTATATGGTGACGTCTCTATATGAGTGAAAAATTCTCGAATGGGACGTAAAACAACATACAATCAATCAATCAATCAATATGAAGATTGATTCTAAGGAAAAGATATACCGGTATAAATATTTAAGGGATGTTCTTTAAAGTTTTTGGGTGAGATAATAGTGTGTAAATAACACAGATTTGTCACAGGCATATTTCAGGAAGTGTGCAAGAGCTTTATGAAAAATATACCTACATGTAAGTCTGTGAGATTTACACACTAATAATTTAGGCAAAACTTGAAAACATTCCTTATATTCAAATTTTAATGTTTGAAATCAGCAAATGTACACTCATTGGATGAATTTCTCGCTGCCCTATATTGTTATATCTATTAATGTCTCTGTAGCCTCATTGTGACATCACTCTAGCTCAAGTTTTTCCATGCATTTTATTATTGGTGAATAATTGATATAGTGAATTCTTTCTAACGCAGCCTTCAAATTCCTTCTGTATAACTCCAGTTCAATCCGATATGTGCGAGTGGATGTGTGAATGTTTGTGTGTGTAAAAAATCCTTTGTATACTGCCTTGTAGATATTTATATGTAACTATATATTGACATGTATACAATGGATAATGTAAATAAAAAGAAAATTTAAAAAAAAAAAAGTTTTTCCATGTATATTTCTAGGCATGAGTATACACAAACATGCCATTCAAAGCAAATTTCGTTGTTGGTTTCATAAAAAACAGCAAATGTAAATATTAAGTTATGGTAGCATGTCATTTAAAGGAAAACTACATATTATGCCTTCAGGTGCTTGACAAGGACAATCGTACTGTATCTGACCCTGCAGTGGGGGAGTTCTATGCTGGTCAGTTTACAGACGGAAGCTGGTACCGCTGTCGAGTGGACACCCATGATCCTGACCATCAAGTCACTGTGACTTATGTAGACTATGGCAACAGGGAGACAATAACGTACAACAAACTGAGGAATCTTCAGCCACAGTGGTGTACACTGCCCGGACAGGTGAGCATTATGTCCTAATATTTTTCTGCTCAGGCCAGGTGAGCATAATGGGTCAATATCTGTCTGCTCAGGCCAGGTGAGCATAGTGGGTCAATATCTGTCTGCTCAGGCCAGATAATCATAATGGGTCAATATCTGTCTGTACATTTCAAATTTCTGATGGGGTAGAAATTTTCATTTTTAAAATGGGGTAAAATTTGTTGGCTGTAAATCCTTAGGCAATGAGGTTAGCTTGCAATTATTGTTTCATTCTTGTGTTATATATACCGTGTATATACCTTAAATTTGAATGATCTACAAAGAGTATTTTAAGGTTGTGAGTAGGTTTACTTGTCAAACCAGAAACAAATGCTTACTTATAATTTCATGAGTAAACTTTGTGAAAAAAACTTGCCTGTAAAGTTTTGTAAGCATTACATTGTCATGGAGCTAGAATATGTATTAATAAAATTCATATACTTCAGGCAATAGTGTGCACTTTGGATGGAGTAGTTCCTCATATGGACTCCAAATTTTGGAGCCAGCAGGCAGTAGACAAAACTAAAGAACTGCTGCCACCCACCATGGAATGTGGGAGGATGTACAAGGTGACCTGTACTGGAAAAGATGAAGATCTGATCTTGATTAAAGTGCTGGATGCCAATGGTAAGATAAAGTTTTGGTCCATACCTGGGCTGCATTGAAGATTATAGCTAACCTAGCTGCTATGTAGACTTGAATAAATGGCCTCTGTGGCATTGACTTAATTGATACTTAACTTCTTCCTTTGTAAAATAATAGGTGTTTATCATAATATGAATATTTTATGTAGGCTTGTAGAGTGTTTTTTAGCTCACCTGAGCTGAAGGCTCAAGTGAGCTTTTCTGATCAAAATTTGTCCGTTGTCTGTCGTTGTCATTAACTTTTCACAATTTCATCTTCTTCTCACAAACCACTGGGCCAATTTCAACCAAACTTGGCACAGAGTATCCTTGGGTGAAGGGGATTCAAGTTTGTTCAAATGAAGGGCATGCCCTCTTCCAAGGGGGGATTATTACAAAATAGTGAAAAATTAATGGCATCTTTTAAAAATCTTCTTCTCAAGAACCAATGGGCCAGGAAAGATGAAACTCATGTGGAATCATCATCTGGTAGATTAGATTCAAATTTGTTCAAATCATGACCCCTGGGGGTAGGGTGGGGCCACAATGGATGATCAAAGTTTTACATAGGAATATATAGGAAAAATATTCAAAAATCTTCTTCTCAAGAAAAGCAAAGCCATGATTGGTCATATTTATATGGAAGTATCCTCAGGTGGTTTAGATTCAAGTTTGTTCAATTCATGACCCCCGGGGCTAGGGTGAGGCCACAATGGGCGATCAAAGTTTTACATAGGAATGTATAGGAAAAATCTTCAAAAATCTTTTTAAGAACAGCGAAGCCATGATTGGTCATATTTATATGGAAGCAATCTTAGGTGGTGTACATTCAAGTTTGTTCAAGTCATGACCCCCAGGGGTAGGGTGGGGCCACAATGGAAGATCAAAGTTTTACATAGGAGTATATAGGAAAAATCTTCAAAAATCTTCTTCTCAAGAACAACAAAGCCATGATTGGTCATATTTATATGGAAGCATTCTCAGGTAGTGTAGATTCAAGTTTTTTCAAATCATGACCCCCAGGGGTAGGGAGGGGCCACAATGAAAGTTTAAACCTGTAGACAAAAGCCACAGTTAGTCAAAGAAATATGTAAGCATCCTTAGTGTAAATTCAATTTTTTCAAATCAGGACCCCCCCCCTCCCTCCCATTTTTGGGTTAGGTAGGGACCACTTAAATGCATTTAGGATTTTTAATACTGAACTGATTTTTGCTTTTTTTCCTAGCCACAGTTCTCAGGTGAGCGATGTGGCCCATGGGCCTCTTGTTTTTTATTGTTTTTCAGTTTTTCTTGTAGATAAGAAAGAGAATCATTTGTGTCAAGTATATGAAAAGCAGTGGGGTTTTTTTCTGCATCTCTGTGTGTTTTCAGAGAAATACATTTAGATATTGATTTTTGTTCACAGGACAAGATGTCAGCGAGACCCTTATAAACTCCGGCCTAGCATCCAAAAAAAGCCAGAACAAACAGTCTTCAGGGCCACAGTTGTATGTATATAAAGACTGACCTTAAAGTTTAAAACATAAAAAAGATTTAAATGATCGAGGAAACTGCATTTCGTACTACCACATTACATGTGCATTTTTTTTCCATATGAAGTAAAGGAGAATTTGTTGAAATTAAACTGACTGAAAGATGAGGAAGTTTGGATTTTGATTATAGGAATTTTAATTTGTCCGTTTCTTCCACAGTATATGTATTGATGCCAAAGAAATAGAAGATAAAATGGAAGACTGGATCAGTGGCCAGAAATACGACGTGTTAATAGCTGAGAGGGACAGCCCACTAGACTTTTACGTCCAAAAAGTAGAGGATCTTGAAAAATCCATGACTCCATACTGCGCCAAAGTCAATGAGGAATGTATGGCTATACAGACAGATCACTATCAGTGAGTATGCTGTACATGTTCAGTTGTACTACATAATCAGGTGGGGGTTTTTATGAACCTGTCATAGTTATGAACTCCTTTTCATATCAGACTAGTATAAAATTCTAAGAAAGGGGTTGGAGGGGGAGGGGTTTAGAAGGTTCAATGGAGCAGAGGTGAATGATGAATTGTAATATTGTAACAGTTGACCTTTATTTTAATTGCAGCCCTAAAGGAGTTGGGGAGCTGGTGTATGGCCTATATGACAGCAATTGGTACCGAGCTGAAGTCCTCAGCCTGTCCAACCAGCAGGCAAAGATTTATTTCATTGATTTTGGAAACACTGAACTGGTTCCTTTCAGTGATCTCAAGCAGGCCACCAGTCTCTGCAAGGAGAGGCCACCTTTCTGTGTTCACTGCCAACTGGTAGAGATGGACCCAGAAGGAGCAGCAAGAGCGAACGAGTTATTTAATGAACTTACACACAAAAATGATCCCAAAGTGCTCACTATGATTTACAAGGGCAGAAGAAGAGATAAAGCAATTGTGGATTTCTTAACTGATCAGGAGGAACTTGTGTCTGTGGCAATTTCAAGGTTTTTAGTACAGGCTATGGTATCTGCTCCTGTAATGGCAGAAGGTATAAAGTCTTCAACCTTGCCAGGAGATGGGACCCCAGTTACCTGTGTCATAATGTACATCACATCTCTCTTTTCATTTTATGTCCAGTCTGCCAGCAACAACATTGAAAGAATTATGAGTGAAATAGCAGAGATCTGCTCCAGGAATTCTGTGCCATATACACCAAAGGTTGGAGAAATGGTATTTGGGAAGTTCTCTGACGATGGGCGCTGGTACAGGGCTAAAGTGTTGGGAATATCTGGTGATGAGGTTGTTTTATTGTATACAGATTTTGGCAATGTGGAAACAGTGACCAAAAATGCCGTGAGAAGATTTCATCCAGCCTTGGTCAATTACCCACACCAAAGCATTCATTGCAAGTTAGCATCAGTGACCAAGTCAATGGAAACTCCAGAAGTGCTTCAGACATTTGGTAGCTTGTACAACTGTAAAGTACAGGTGAAACTGAGAGGTCCAATTAATGTGGACCCATTAGAAGTAGATATTCTGCTGGAGGATGGTAGTAATGTTAACGAAACAATTGTAAATATGTTTTCCTCACAAGCAAGCCCAGCAGTGACCAGTTCTAGTCCTAAAGCAAAAAAGACAGTATTGTACACCAAGATCCACTTCGAGGAGGCTCCTATTCCTGTGGATGGAACCCAGGTCGAATGTACAATGACAGAATTTAATAGTTTTGATTCATTTTATTTACAAATCAATGAAGTCCAGGCACTTGAAAACTTGATGACAGAACTGCAAAATTTGAGTAAAGAACCAACACCATATCAACCTGAAGTTGGTGAAGATGTTTGTGCATTGTTTTCTGTAGACAGTAAATGGTACAGAGCACGAGTAGTAGAGAAGATGGAACAGGATTCCTACATTGTATTATTTGTAGACTATGGAAATAAGGAACAAGTCACATCCAATGAAGTCCGGAAATTAAAATCGGAATACGTACAGCTGCCATGCCTAGCAGTTCACTGCAGACTAGCAGTCCGGACACCTCTGTCAGATGACCTTAAATCAAAGTTTGCTGAACTTACAGTGTCCAAAATTCTTTACTTTCAAGCCTTGTCTGAAAACAATAAACTGTATGACATAAAATTGTACACCCAAGATGGCTCCTGTGTAAATGACGTCCTTGTAGGTAATTCTTCAAGCAGAAAGTCGGCAGTGGTAGAGGCTCCCCATAGCAGACCAAGAATTCCTGAATTTGACATGCCAGTGGATGGAGGAAAACTCCCTTTTCTTGTCACACATGTTAACAGTGTCAATTCCTTCTATGCCCATTACTATACAGAAGAGAGTTGTGAAAAGTTCAACAGTTTACTCCAAAAAATTGACACCTACTGTGCAGGCATCACAGAGCCTTATCTTCCTGTAGTAGGAGAGCATGTATGCTGCCAGTTTTCTGAGACTGGTCAGTGGTTAAGAGCTGAAGTACTACACATTGAGGACTCCTCCTATAATGTGCAGTTTGTCGACTATGGAAATGTCTGCACTGTTCAAAAGGATCAGATCCGCAAGGCCGATGACTCTTTTCTATACTTGCCAAAACAAGCCATTCACTGTAAATTGACAAGCATCGATAACCAGAGCTCTCCATTGATTCTAGAAAAATTTGATGCGGCTGTAAAAAATACACTGAGTTACATCAAGGCTCTTGGAAAGGAGAGAAGTGTTTATGAGGTACATATTACTACTGATCAAGAGGACGTTGTAGAACAGCTGAAAAAGTTATCGACCTCATTCGTTCCTCGGATCTTGCCAGTTGGTAGCACAAAAGAACCCTGTATCTTTCAGGAAGTGGACAGTCTCCACTCTTTTTACTTGTTATTAGTAGGTCAATCTTACAGGGAAGAGTTATCTGTTCTTGAAGAAAAATTGAAAAACTTTGGCGAGAAATCTTCCTCACCCTACCAGCCTGTAAAAGATGAAATTGTTCTAGCCAAATTTTCAGAAGATGGAAAATGGTACAGAGCCAAAGTTTTGGAGGTCTTAGGTGAATCCGCCTTCAAAGTGTACTTCATTGATTATGGAAATGTGGACTTGAACACCCCGGTGGACATTAGACAAATTGACCCGTCCCTCTTGTCTGTGCCAAATTTTACTATTCATTGTAAGCTCGCGGACATTGGCGAAAAGGAATCGGAGCAGGCATTGCATCAGTTTATTAACCTTGTCGCAAACAACCTCTTGCATTTACAGGTTGTCAGGGTAGAAGGTGAGCTTCATGAGATAATCCTCTTCACTGACGGAGGTGAAAATGTCAATGAGCATGTACGTCAGTCGATAGCCCTGTCTGAGCTCTCTGCTGGATCACCACAGGCTTCCAAAGGTGCTACAGCAGCAGGTAATTCCCCTGGAATGACAGCATCAGGAAGTCCTTCAGGGGATGGAAACAGAGGGGGTTCCCCAGGGGCAGGGAAAAGTGTGAACATTCGCCTCAGTGACATGTCCAAGGTTGAACCTCAGAGTGAAGAATTTCAGGTGATCATTACCTCCATTGATTCTCCTGAAGAGTTCTTCTGTCAAATTGCTGATGAAGAAGGTTGGTATACAGAATCTTTCTTCTTAACATACAGTACATCAATTAATACAGTAAGAATGTGTTGTTAATTAAATGTACAACTGTGTAAAAAAAGTTTGGGTGATTTATCGGCTGTAAATTTCTATGGTCCATGTGCATTTGCTAATTGACATGAGTGTCTGACTTAACTGACACACCTGTACTATCTTGACATTTAGCTGTGGGTAAACTGGCTGCCATGATGCAGGCAGTGATGATATATTGTGAGACAGAGCCACATGATCCAAACCATAAGTACATCGTGGGGGACATGTGCTGTGCTTTCTACAGCCTATGTGAATGTAAGTGTTAAATAATGTTGTATACATAGAAATCACAATCTACTTGTAATTAACTGTAAAATGTGTTAAAAAAACTTTTGTCCAATGTTAGATGCAGTGTCTGATATACATGTAATGTGATTTACTTTTAAATGAACTTGCATCTTAAAATTTAAGATAAAGTGTATGTCCTAGAATACACATTCTTAGGAAGAGAATATTCAACTGCACAAAAAAAGATTAAGGGGGGGGGGGGGGGATGTGTTGCATTCATAAAATAAAGATTTCTCATTTTGTTTACAGCTGATGGGGGATGGTATAGGAGTGTTATAACAGAAACGTTTCCTAATGGAACCTACAGCCTACAATATGTGGACTTTGGAAATAGAGCCATACTACCTGCCAACCAGCTACGTCCAATGAAACCAGACTTTATGGAACCTCCCATTCTGGCTTTTAAATGCTCACTGCATGGTAAATTTAACACAGGGTCTACTCAAGACCATGTAAAATTTTTTGGGAGTAGCAAATTTCAAAGGCTTAAATCAGTCCAAAAATATGAATATTTTAGAATTTTTCCTTGTTCCTTTGAATTGTTCATACTTATTGTGTGTATTTTGACAGGTATTTCAGCCCCAGAGGGACTGTGGTCTAACAGTGCTAGTGAAAAACTAAACCAGTTTGTAGACCATGCTTTATATGCTCGTCTAAAGGATCGTAGTGGGGACACCTTTGTTCTGTGGCTAATTAGGCCGGGACAGGACGACTACAGTGAGGATATTGATGTAGCAGAATACTTGGTATCCTGTGGTGTAGCACAATCCAAGTCCAGTGAAGGTATTTAACTGCATTCCTTTGATTTATTGGGTTTTAATGCAGGAATTGGGAAGACCATCAAGGTCTATACGACTATGGTGCAACTGTCAAATCTTTTTTAATGGGCCATTTTGAAAATGAATGGGCCATCTATATAATTTGATGGGCCATTTTAAGAAAAAAATATGACAGAAAATGTAAAATACAAAAGGAAACCCTTTTCTTTATTAACCAAATTTTATTTTTCACATATGCAGTGTAACACATTTAAAGGAATCTGTGAACAATATAATTTTCTTGTATTTTGGATCAATAACGTCAAAATTTCTATTAAATATTGGAAATGAGTGAGGTAATGTACCTTTGTTGTTTTAAATAAAACGCTTCATGTAACAGGAGGCAGTTTTTGCCAGGTTTTAACCATTGAGATTTGTTGTATTAAAATGAAAGCAAAACAAGCAAGAAAGTCATACGAAATATATATTTCAAACTAACATTGCTAAAATTTGAATGCACACCTTGGCACCACCAATGTTTGATTTAATGCGCTATTTTCACTTCAGTGCAACATTGGTGCGTGGCTCAAGCCCTTCCCAATCATTGTTAATGGCTGAAATAGTTCATAATTATATATAAATAATAAGATAAATGATAAATATATAAATGTGCTACCTAGAAATATTTGTTGGCTTTCAACAGAGACGGGGGTTTGGTCGAGAGAGTTGTTTTGAAAATGAATTTATAGGGAAAGTTCACGGAAAGTAAAAATAGCTGCAAAGTAAAAAAGAAAATTGAGAGTTTAATCTTCTGGGGGTGTATTTGATTTATTAATTAACAATAATGTTGAGTTTGGTTGACATCAGGTATGAGCCCAAACACAACTCTGTAATCAAAAAGCAAGAACACAAGTCCTTTATATCAGTCAGCTTCATAAAAAGATCAGTTTAAATCATAAAGATCAATTACGTGTTCATTACAATTATTTTAATTTTTACATTATTCAGGAAAAATAATTTTTTAGATGAAATTTGACAAAACACTCTGCTTCACTTAGTTTTCTGCCTTTTTTTTTCTTGTCAATGCTCATAAAAGTGAGAGAGTGTTCTTGACCTAATTTTGCAATACTTGTGTTTGAGTTGTTTTATTTTAAAAAATCTGGCTCCAGAGCTCCAACTTGTGTTCAAATAAAGTAAACTCTTGAGTTTTGTTGACAAAAAATGACTTGCTTTATGCATTGTTGCTGTATTGTTTTATAGTAATATTTGTTATTGATTATTTTATAATTTGATGTTGACAGATGATCAAGCAGCAGCCATTCAGCAACAGATTGCCGCCCTCCAAGCTCAGTTAAAGAAACTCGCCCCAAAGAAGTAAGGACGGGGACAGTAGCATGTTTTATATTTGCTTAAACAACTTAATCTTTTTCTTCTTTTTTTTTTTTTTTAAAGAAAAATTAAGTATGAAGATTCTGATATTCAAAATGACATTAACAATTACTATAAAAGTTCTGAATTAAGCAGAACTTGTATGTCAAAGTTGTTCTGTGACTTACCTTTATTGGATAATTAAGAAATAAAGCCCATAGAAGGCCTAGACAAACTTATAATAGAACATTATGCCTTGTACATATTGAAATATAAACAGGTACAAGCCAATGTATGACCTACCATTTTAAAGTTTGCAATATACAGAGGTCTACTTCTTGTTCAGAGGGTTTCCAAGAGAAAGGTCACGTTGAGTTTGGTTTCTTGTGTATCACTTTTTGTTTGATGTACTTAATAGAAACCCATTGATTTTCATTGTGTTGTCTAGAAAAATAACTACTGATTAGTTATTTTCAGCTTTATACATGTAATTATGTAAATATGCATTTTGTTCATGATTTTCTGAACCAATGTTCAGTATATTACAATTTATGATCAATTGGTAACAAATTGGAGAAGAGTTTGTTTTCATATTTGAGCATATGTACATGAATCTTTTGAGAGCTATTACATGTATCTCCAATGCTGAATTGTTGAAGTTGCTTATTTGCTGAAACTTTTCAATTACTTCGTTATTTCATTAACAATGTATTTTTGAGGTCTGAGTGCACAGATATTGAAAGATGTTGGAAAGTGACATATATTATGTTGCATTTTCCTTTTGAAACTTGCCAAGGAAGCAAAGTTTTGAAATTTGTTAAATAAGCATTGAAGAAATGCCTTTTATTTTATTTAGAGTAATTATATGTATGTTGAAGATTTTGTGAACTGTATCTTTTGAGGAAATGATTTTTTTTCTAAAATTTAGAAGGATTTTTTGTTTTGTTACATGAAGTACAATGTATTCTTTGATGAAATCAAGTTGATAAATAATATTATAATAGGTGGCCAGATAAAAATAGTTCTCCATCCTTTCAAGAAAAAAAGTCTTGTTAAAAAAACAAGAATTTTGTTTCTCCAAAAGTGAAGAACCTGCATATGCAGTCCTGTGTTATGTATAAACAGCATGTGTTGGAGTTTGTTACCCACGTCAGGTATATGCAGAGAAATAGTACTGATGGTCGCAAGGCCCCAAACATGAAAAGAACAGGGAGTTAAACATTATACATGTTAACCTCATTCTTGATGTCCATAAAAAGAAGTTACTGTATTTTATTTCCAGATGGCTGAATACATTTCCTTTAATCCAATATTTCCTTTAATGCAGTATTTTTCAAAATATTCATATTTACGCTAAAATGGGGATGCCTCTTACATCTTATTGAACACTCTTTTCTTAAATGGAGTTGGCTATTGTTCTGCTTTGTCAAATAGAGAACAAGTGAAATATTCCACATATTTCCAGTTCCAGTTCTTCTCCAGTGAAAAATACCACACAATGAGGGTCATTCTCCTCGGGAGATTTTCTAGAAACTTTTATCAAGGAAACTTTTATCAAGGAGTTGTCAAATTCTTTGAAGAAGTAAATAATTCCTTATATTTCTGTGTCTCCCCTAATGATTCTTTAATGATTGGTCTTTTTCCCTTCGATGGTATCTTTTGGTACTCTTTGCCAAACTGCTCTCATGGATGAGTTGGCCACATAAAAATGTCACTTGCATTAAGTGAAATATTCCACTTATTCTTTGATGTCCTCTTGTTGCATTGTCAGTGACAACATTTCCAAGTTCCCAGCAGATACTGGTACATTTTTATGCCTCGCCATGAATATGCCATGAATATGGCTAGGGTATATAGTGTTTGTCATGTCTGTCCTTTTGTCTGTCCTTCCATCACACTTTGCGTTTAGCTTAGTTACAAAGAAACTATTCAAGATATTTAATTAAACTTCATATGCTGATAAACACTGATGAGGGCTATTCAACTGCATTAGCATTTTTTGACCTTTCCTTTGACCTTGACCTCACTTTTCTTAAGTTAGTGTATAGCTCAGGCTCAAACATTTTTACCAAACCTTACTTGCTGATACATACTGAGGCCTGTTCAACAGAGTGAGCATTCATGAGTGCTTGCTTAAATTCCTTATCCCTCTAACAGAAATGTTCGTGTGTACTCGCAAACATTGCTCTGTTGAACAGGCCTCTAGTGAGAACTATTCAATTTTCAACATTTTATTACCTTGACTTCACTTTTCTTAAATTTTTGTTAAGCTTAGTTTCAAAGAAACTATTCAAGATATTTTTTTTATCAAACTTCATATGCTGATACATATTGATGAGAGCTATTTAACTTCATAAACATTTTATTTTTTTGACCTGGACTTTTCCTTTGACCTTACTTTATTTGAATTAGTGATATCTCAATTTCAAGAAACTTAATATATTTGTATGAAACCTTATATGCTTGTACAAATAATTAAAAATGATGAAGTTCAGAATGGAAATTAAAAAAAAAAAGATAAAAATATTCTGTACATTATGTCTTGCCAGTTAGGAAAAAGAAATACCCCTGTGCATTTTTTTTCTGTACAGTAGCTTAATTGCAGAATATTATTGTATCTTCTTTATCATTGGTTGACCACCAGATGTTTGAATGCAGTTTGGCACATGTTATACATGTAATGAAAAAAAATACATGTACATGTATGTACAACAGAAAATTATATGTGTATGGTATGTCTTGTTAATCTGTTGGGAATAAGTATTTTTTTTATGTGCATGTGTGTTAAAATTACATTGCATTACTCTCTTGATAACTTGGCAGTTGAGTGATTGTCTAACATAGAACATGTACATGTATTGATATTAAATAATTTTCTTTCTTTTGCAACAGACTGTATTTGAAAATTTGGTAAATATTTCTTTTGCAATCAAAACGAATGCCCTGATTTGTTACCATCTAGAATATTGAAGTGAGTTATTTGTGGGTGTCAAAATATGTTAATACATTTATTTCATTTACCAAATATACATGTTAAACTGTTTGTTAAAAAATGTAAGAATGAGAATTTGTAAAGTTTTCACTTTTTGCATATCAGAATGCTGTATTTTAGGGGAAAACAGATTATGGAAAGAAAACATTTAAGTGGATTTGTAACATAATGAACATGGGGGTATAAGGTGAAAAAGGATAGGTTCATGGAAAAGCCTTGTTCAGTTTTCTGTTTGCACTGTGTTTTCAAAGCAATGCTTTTATCATTAGAAAGTAATAAAATTGTATTGAACAAAACATTTTACAGAAAGTTGTAGCAACCTTAAACTATGGTACATGTATATCACCATTAAAGAAGTCAAAAGTTTTGACATATAATTGTACTTTTCATGTACGGTGGGTTCTTGATCACATATTTTTAAACCAAAAAGTATACACATGTATTTAGAAGATATTCTTAGTCTGGGGACAAGGACCCTAATAGCCCAAAAATATGGTAGAGTACATAGAGTAGAAATACTATTCAGTGTATGCTTGTCATGTTAGATGTATGTCCATGTTAGCTATTACATGTCTAACTTCTTCAATCGTCCAACCTTTAACCCATGTTCTTTGTGGAAGTTTGAAATTTTTACGGTTTGGCATCTCTCATGTTATTTGTGTATGGTCATACAATGATATAAAATGCTAATTGTATATGTGCCAAGTTATCTTGGAAAGTGAAAAAGCTGACACCATGGAAACATTTACAGATTACTAACCTTCAGCATTTTCTCTTCTTAAATGTTAGTAAAAGGTCAAAGATTCCACTTATTAATTCTTAAATTTTGATGAGTGAAGCCCAATCTCTGAAGTTTACTGAATAGACAAACTCTTAAACTGAATTACTGTGTTAATTTTAATGATCCAATACATGTACCATTTGAAATGTTCATATGCTTGCTTTGAAAGTTATAGACTGAAAATAAAACGCCACTATCCTTTCCAATACTGTGTTTTTTTAACTGAAAGTTATGACTTCAACCAAGTCTCTTGGATTTTTAGCTCACTGAGCTGAAAGCGCAAGTAAGCTCTTCTGATCACCCATTGTCCTTCATTTGTCAATCTGTCTATTAGTAAGTGAACTTTTCCTGATCGCATTAATAGAGGATGAAAATTATACATTGAAATGTATTAGAAAAATCTTAAAATCTCCTCAAAAACCACTGGGCAAGAAAGGTGAAACTTATGTGGAAGCTTCATTAGGAAGAGGTGATTCTATATTGTTCAAATCATGATCCCTTGGTGTAAAGTGGGGCAATAATGGGGGAATGAAATATAAACGTACTATTAAGAAGAGTCTTTAAAATCTTTACCTCAAGAATCACTTGGCTAGAAAAGGTGAAACTTACACGGAAGCTTCCTGATAAGGGTGCAACGATAAACCGTTTGACGGTATATCGCGGTATATTTTTTCACGGTTCAATTCATGATACGCTAAACTGATATCGCGGTTCAGTTCAATCGGTCCAGAATTATCCGTTTTGTCCGTTTTATTTCCTTCTTTACTATTTCAACATTGCTTCCGCGCAAAACGTGAGGTCGCCGATAACGCATTTATGGCAGTTAAACTCATCCCCAGCATCTTACAGACCTCAGATTTAACACGGAGAAGGACTTAATGTGATTATAAGTTATAGATGTTAAGACAAATGATAAACCCTTTAGATCTATAAACGTATTCTTTGGTAATACACGATATTCCATCATGTGTGTATTTCGATGAAAATTCGCTGTCTTGTTGACTAAAACGTATTAACACAAGAAATATGACAACTGGTTTTCTACGTAAATAAAAGGAATAAAAGAATGAATGTCTTCCTTTTTCATTCCAATTTAAAAGGAAGATTATTAGGAAAGGTCCCCGTAGTTCCCTGTAAATGTTCATCATTGGTTTAGAATGTCACAACTCAAAGATCTACCTAACAATCCAATTCAAGTTAACAAAATGTTATTTTAATTATTATTTAAAAATATGAACATTTTGTATAACCCTGTCAAGTTTAAAAAATATGACAAACTTGAAAGACTTTTTAACCTTGTCATGTATCGTGATACGTATCGTATCGTGAACTGAATACCGTGATACGTATCGTATCGTGAGGTGTATCGTTGCACCCCTACTTCCTGAGGAAGTATAGATTCTTTTAAAATTGTTCAAATCTTGACCCCTTTGTGTAAAATTGGGTTCAGGATAAGGGATGAAAGTTTTACATTGAAATATATAAGAAAAATCTTCGGTAAGCCTCTTCTCAGGAACCACTGGAAAAGATAAAACTTGTGTGAAGGAATAGATTCTAAACTGTTCCACTCATGCTTCCGGGGTTGTGTGGCACCACAGAAGGGGATCAAAGTTTGGCATGGAACTAAATAAAAAAAATTAAAATAACTCTAAAGAAACATTAGAACCATTAAGAACGAGGGGCGGCATACGGCAGGAATCTAGGCGTACTTGAGAAGTGAAAATTATTGAGCTGTATTACAGATGTGATATTTTAGCATTCATTTGATGTAAAATAGTGAAATAGGAATGGTAAATATTGTGTCTTATTTGCTATGATATGCCTTGAAATATGGCTAGATGATTCATTTGGTACAAAATTTGACATTTTTACACGTTTTTCTATGAATCTGCTATCTCTGGGTCATATATCCACGATTTTAAAATGATGTATATATGTGCATTTTAACTCAAAGAAACGAGAAAACGCTTGTAAAAATGGAGAGAGCCCCGGAAACTATAAACAGGAGGCCCATGGGCCACATCGCTCACCTGCGCACATTAGCTTAGAAAAAGCAGAAATCATTTAGATATTGAAAAGCTTAGGGGGGCAAAACTTGAATTTACACTACTTTACACTACCTCAGGATGCTTCCATATCAATATTACTAATCGTGGCTTTGCTGTTCTTGAGCAGAAAGATACACTACTTGAGGATGCTTCTATAATCAAATGACTAATCATGGCTTTGCTGTTCTCAAGCAGAAGATTTTTTCAAGGTGATTCCTATATATTCTTATGTAAAACTTTGACCCTGGGGGGTCATAATTTGAACAAACTTAATTCTACAGTACCTAAGGTTGCTTCTGTATAAATATGACTAATAATGGCTTAGTTATTATTGAGAAGAAGATTTTTGAAGATATTTCCTCTATATTCCTATGTAAAACTTCGAGTCACGCCCTACCCCTAGGGGTCATGATTTGAACAAATTTGAATCTACACCACCTGTGGATACTTCTTTATTAATATGACTTAAAATGAAAATATGACATAAATTAAGCAGGGGATGTTCACTCCTCCATGGCACCTGATCCCACCTCTGATGTTTGCCCTGCTCCTGATTTGTATTGTTTGAATGGACTTTTGAGCTTGAATACTGTTCGTTATCTCCATATTTCATATTTCAATTTGGTTTCTATTGCACCGAAAGCGAAAGCAATTCTTCCAATGATGATGCTATCATGCATTTCCATTAACTGTTCCAAATTAGTTTACACACTGATGTTTATCATTTATGTGAAGTTGCTATTTTTTGTAACTGTTAAGATAAACAGACCTAAATATTACAATTTTACAAGGTATTTTAATGCAATAATGTGACATTTTCTTAATTAAGTGCGTTACTCTGTAGTCCGTCAAGCTGTGGTCAGCCGACCAAATCGTCGGTTTGACTGGACATTTAAACTATAAATAATTCGTACATTCGATTCCTACAGATCACTCGCCAAGTACGCCCATCTTCTCTTCAAACATTCCCCTGTTGTGTGAATTTAATTTTTTTTAATTTTGGATCCCGGGTTAGGGTTTGCTAAACTCAGGATCAAATTTGAAATAATGCATGTATACAGGAAAAGAATATTTTTATCCCCCTAACTGCAAAGCCATGTTAGTCATAATGATACTAAAGCATCCTCATGGTGTGTAGATACAGATACCCCCTAAGAGTTTTGGTGGGGCAATTATATGGGGTCACAATTTTTCAAGGGAATATAAAAATCTCTTTAAAATCTCAAGAAAAAGCAGGACTAAAGTTACACAGGTGGGCATTGTGGCCCATGGGCCTCTCGTTGAATTGCAGATTTTCATTTTCAAATTGTTTTAGATGCATATTTTGGACACTGTGAAGCGTTGGATAATCAAAAATGTGTCCTTTGATGCATCTTAAGACCTCTGAGTATGTAAACCAAAAAGTAGGTAACAGTGACCTACTTTTGGAATTTCATGTCAATATATAAATATTTCGGATTCTAAGAAGCTTAGAATCATCAAACGTTGTCAGTTGATTCATCTTATGTCATCTGAGTATGTCAACCAAAAAATAGGTCACAGTGACCTACTTGCTGAATTTCATGCCTACATGTATATCTAAATATTATATATCTTATAATAAGAGGCTTAGAATCATCCAACTTTGTCAGAACTTGGAATTTCAATGTTTTTTCCAAATATTTTGGGTAATAAGAGGCTTATAATCACCAAACTTTGTCAGTTGATGCATCTTGGGTTCTTGGAGTGTGTCGACCAAAAAGTAGGTGACAGTGACCTTCTCTTTGAATTAAATCTTTATTTGTTGTCAAAGTCTTTTACCTTGAATACTAAAGAGGCCTAGGATTGTCAAATCTTTATCATTGGTGCATCCTTTTGCCTTGAAATATGTTGACTCAAAGTATGTCAAAGTGAACTTCTTTTTGAATTTTGCAGCTTTTAGTTGTCAAATTGTTTTAGAAGCATATTTTGACACTATGAAGCTTAGGATTCTCAAACTTTGTCAGACGATGGATTTAAAGACTTCAAGGTGTGTCAAATACAAAACAATAGATAACCTTTGCCTACTTTTTATTTGACACACCTTGAAGTCTTAAAAGTTTTGAAAGTAAATCATTATAAAATTTAATTTAATCATGATTCATTTTCATTTTTTTAAAGCTAAATATCTTCGATACAAAGATGCCCAAAATCATCAAACGGTTAATGTATTTTATGGTATTGAAGTAGGTCACAGTGACGTGCATGCATTGTACTTTCTAAATTTTATCGATTAAGATTCCAAATCTTTTAACGTATATATTTTGAACACTATGACACGTAAGTCCTAGAGTGCCAATAGAAAATTATACAATACAAATGGAAAATTATACAATACAAATACAAAAATATACAAATGAAAAATTACACAATAAAAATGATAAAATATACAATAAATGGAAGATAAAAGAATACAAATAAAAAAAATGTTCAATACAAATGAAAAATTATACAATACAAATTGAGGACTGAATATTGCAACGTTTGACATGCCATAATTTAGAGAGTTATTTTTCAAAGCTTTCAAAATTGAGCACCCTTTAAAGCTTCAAAATATATTATTAAAGTAGGAGCTACCGTTCTAATACACTGTGCATGGTGATTATAGAAAAAGTCAGGAACATAAAAAAAATTACTGTCAAATAATGTACAAAACACTTTAAATGGATTATTGAACAGATTATTTACTTGCATATTTCATACTTCTAATTTTTAATCAGAGTATTAAATAGTAGTTTTAGACATTCTTTAAAGTCAAAAAAGGCAAATTGAAAAAAGATAAATAAATAAACCTGACAACAAAAGAATGAATATCGATCTATATGATCGAAGAAATGAGCTGGGCCAGGCAAAGATCGCGATTTACCTGCATTACACATGCTTCTATAGAATTTTAAAAAAAAGTTTTTAAAGTTTAATAAAAGTTTTTAAAGAGTGTCGATATCGATAAAATTTGTATTTTTTCCCAGTCAGGAATCGAAACAGAAGTTTTGAAAACGGAAGTTTGGTAATTATGTCTTTGTTTTGTTTCTGCGAATAATTGTATCTCAACCTTTCAAGTACAAGAATTTTTCAATTAAGTAAAGATGCATTTTTGTTTAAGAAATTAATTTTCTTTATCTGAATTTCAAAGATGCACAGTCTTTGTATTCATGTAATTTCAATATTTGAAATTTGAAGATATATTCTTGAATAATTGACTGAAATTTATCTAAGTTTTATCACATAAAAATTTGATTATACTTCAGCTCTAGGTACATGTATATATAGTGGAATTATTGACTCAACATTTATCGTAGTTCTGTCACATAAAAAATCGATTAAACTTCGGCATAGATGATTTATCACATTAAAAAAATATTATACTATAAAACTTTAAAATGATTTAATTACAGTCAATCAATTTGCGCTATAGGAAAAGCAGTTTCAAATTATCAAATCGCGCGGTAGAAAAATTGCATGGTGAAAAATTGTCTTTGAAGATAAAAACTGTTTCTGATAAGCATATCTTCAAGGCGGAAGTTAAATCTTTATTTGAAAACATATTTGAGTTTTTTATGCCAATGCTAGGATTAATATTGAGAGGTCAAGAGCCATCATTACTCAATATCAGACCAACTTGGAGTGGTGTGTTTCATTCTTTCGCGTATTTTGGACTGCGACTAATTAATCTTGACTGTGTTTAAAAAATATGCTATACATTTCTAGGTCTGATAAAAAGAAAGATTTCTTTCGGAAATTTTCATACAACACATATTTAAATACATCACGCATATATAATTGGGCTTCTTTTTTTGCTAAACAACTTAAGCCTCAGATAGAACTAAATGAGACAGAAGTGTATTTTTCCTTCTGAGCCAAAGTTTGGGTTCAGAATCTGAACATAATAAAATCTAAAAAAATCCAGATTTTGTTCTTCATGGAAACAAACCAGTGCCGTGTGACTATGACAAGAACTCTTTTTACATAGATACAATTCAGGTATGAATCAAATAAAAAACAAGTTTCACTCGATGCTAAAACAGGGGTTTCCAGTAATTTCACCTATCTTTAAATTGTTATTACTTTTTGTTACTTATATGCAATTCTTTCGATAAAAAAAAAATTCACAAAAACGTTGTTTACAAACACGCTCGATTAAGAAATAATTACGCTTTGACGTCATTCTTTTGTTTTTTTAAATTGTCTAAAATTTCTCATGATCCAATAATACAAAGCAGTATTCGTGAAAGCATATTATCAAATTGATGTGAATTTTTCTATTGTTTTACTTAGGACCTTTTTTGGCCCTGTGAATTTCTGAAATATCAAAAATGCTCCGTTTTAGTTGAAAATACATTTCATTTCACTTGGGCCCTTGGTGACTGCATTATCTATTAAAATGACCTAATCCTCTTGCTAGTTCAAGTATTATGATTCCATGATTTTCGTCATTATCCTTAAATTGATAAAATCCTAAAAGTTTCTTCAAAAATGGCCAAAAATTTAAGTTTTTTTTTTTTTTTTTTTTTTTTTTTTTTTTACATTTTGTATAGACCCGAACCTTTGATCTAAAATGTTGAATTATATAATGAAAGTACTGCTTATAATCCATGTTTTATTTTTTGGATCGCGGGGTGGGTTCATATTTTAATCCTTTGCTGATGGTGCTCAAATACACCCAATTTCTTAAAAATTCATGAACTTTACAATTTTAAAAAGTCTGTTTTTCAATACCTGGACTCCAAAAGGAAACTTTTTTTTCTAATAAAAGAAATGAAAGTACTTAGTCTCTACTTAATATTGATGTTTGAAATGGGATAATGGGAATTGGTCAGTTATTTGGTATATGGACAGGGCCATTTTATGGAGTTTGAGAACCTAGCTCTTTTCTGTTGCTTAATTATCAACCTCTTCCAGATATTTATTTTCAGATTGTTTCGATCCGAACAGCTAGTCTAACAGTTTTTTTTTTTTTTTCAGATTTGGCATACATCCGTTACTTAAATAATCTATGCACTACTGGAACGAAATGTTATCAACGAAGTTCAGATATATTAATTTTAAATACAAAAATACATAAATATAATTAAAGAAATCACTAGTTTACTATACGCTTTCGACTGAAAAGACGACAAATGTTAAATCTATCTTTCAATTGACTGAACGTTACCGAGCTGAGTATGAAAATCTGCTTTTGGTGGTTAAATAAAACTAAAATACAAATCAAAATGGAATCACTGGGCCTATATTTGAAACAAAGTAAAGGGACTCGCCTTATTCGTTAAGGACGTGATGCAATCAACCTTTTTCCCCCAAAAGTCATGAAAATAACATCTTACGTCATGTTTATATAAGTAAAATGAATAGGTAACACCGAACAGATTTTTATTTTTCATTTAAAGTTTCACAATAATGTCCTGTAAAGTGATAAAAAGTTGTATAGATTTATAAGGGTGATTTTAGAAAAGTAAAATTTTGAGCATCATAGAAAAGTTACAATTTCTTGATATTTTAGAAATTTGATATTTGCATCATTTACAACCAAAATAGGTCCAAAATAATACATCAATCCAATCATCTATATATCTTTGTTCCTATCATCTGTCCTTAATTCATTTGTCAGTCATAAATGTACCCAATTTCATCATCTATTAATTGGCCTCTTTAAAGATAATACAATTTCATATACCCGATGTTATTTCGGCCAGGTAAAACCTAAATTTAAATTTGTTTTAAAATTGAGATTTCATGTTTATTGCTGAAAGAAAATATGACATATACAATTACATGGGTCATCTTTATGTATGGTCATAATTTACCTATAAATTGACAATATAAAGATTCAATTTTCACTGGTACATGTACATGTATAAGTGAACAGCAATGACCACATATTCTGATATACTTATGGGGTTAGTTTAACAGAACCAGACAAAAACTTATAATTAAGATCATGTTAATACCTTTAAAAAGGCTTTAAAAAGTGAGCAAATTTTCAAGTCATTGTTTTTTTAATAAAAGATTTTAACATACTTTCTGTCAAATTAGGACTCATTTTCAGAGTTTTTGGTTAAGATGTTCTCTTTAGAAAAGGCATAGCTGTTCAAAGAAAAGTTTAGTTTATTAAGGTAGACTTCAAGGCAACATTTTTAAAAAGGAAAAAAATTGTGCATGTAAGAACATCCTGCCCAGGGGGGTTAAAGAGGTAAAACGCACAACACGATACGAACAGGTTTTTCTGTTAAGTCATTTCAACTTTTATTGTTGAGCTATTTATATGAAAAAGTAATCGTCTAGAACCTTTCCAATTACATTGTTCATAAAAGAAAAATCCAGATTACTAGTATACTCTACCTGTAGGCCTTACCTATTGTTCTATTGATTGATCCTTAGTGATTCTAAAACATTTGATCACTTTAGATTCATTTGATTTTTAAAAAAGGGAAGATAAATTAAGGAAGCAATTGTTAGATCTTGGATGCATTGGACCAAGGTTTTATCTAGTGATTCTGAAATAGATGTACTCAGAGTCTAATGATAGAACACTTAGTCATGGAGTTACATGCACTAAAGAGTCTACTGTACTGAATATTTTCTTAAGTTTTTCATGGTACTTAAAGTACTTAAAATACAGAAGCAAAATTCACATGTGTATACTTTTCAGCAATATTTCGCTGTTGCCTAACTATAATTTTTTTAAAAAAATCTACTTACAATACTTCGTCAAATATTGTCAAATCTTGAAAAAACTATTCTATACCATATCAAAGATTTTGAGCCAATTTTCTTGCAACTGCATGCATTTTGAATGCACAAATTTTCGCATGCATTAGTTGTGGTCTGATATATAATTTGGTTTGGGGAAACATAACGTATAAAATGGGGGATAAGTTTCAATCTAGTCAAACTTTACAAAATTGTACTACTTTAGGTGTGACCGGTCGACAGGGGATGCTCACTTCTCCGTGGCACCTGATCCCACCTACTGTTTTTGGAGGTCCATGTGTGCTCTGCTCCCGATTTGTATTGTTTTAATGCACTTTGAGCTTGAATACTGTTCGTTATCTCCATATTTGATTCCAACTCTTCGCCTTGTTCCACCTTGTTTTATTTATCAAATCCACATTTATGAAGAAATACGAGGAAAATCACAGTCTATTATTTAAATGATGTTAGTTTTTCCTTTCCCTTTTCAATCTGTTAACTTTTGTTAGGAAAGAACTTCCTTAACAATGTGATCAATCCGGGGCATGCAGATAGTGTTCTGAAGTGCAATTATTTGTGAGACATTATGTAATATTGGGAACAACAAGCATTTTCGATGAAGAACCAAACGCGATTAATAATCCGAAATAAGAAAATGATAAGAAATTTTATTAAAATAAAGAACTCCCCGCTTCTTTATTTTAAAAAAAAAAAACAAGCATTCAAGATAACCTTTTAACACTTGCCATAAGAAGGTTCTGACGTAACATTAAAAATATTACCCTTGGAAGAGATATGGCTTCGTACACACCCCCAACTTCTGGAAAATTTATAGCATTTGGAATAGCAGTATAAATGTATCCTTACAATATGTCGATTCTGTAGAGATGCACAAAGACATGTACCTAGGAAGACATGTAGAGATGACCCATTGTTCAGATAGTTGTTATAGCTCGCCTGCTGGATCCCTCTCTTCTATTCCAGGGATAGCACCAAGAAGGCCTCTCGGATACAACAGTTCACAGAATTTCTTCAAATCATTCGCTCCAGGTAATGTTGCTGATTTTAGTGAGAGTAATGAGAGCACAATCTTCCTAACCTTACACGGTATCATTTTAACTTAAAGACACATGATACAAATACATGTAAAAAAAAAATGTATGCCTGGAGTGGTACAAATATTTTGGACCTATTTTGGTTGAAAATGATGCAGATATCAAAATTCTGAAATATTAAGAAATTTTAAACTATCATGTTCAAATTTCTATCTCTCTGCAGTCGTCCTTATAAATTTAGACATTTTTTTTAAAAATTACTATATAGGACATTATGGTGAAGTTTTAAATGAAAAATTAAAATCCGTGTGGATAAACATACTGTATTCATTTTACTTATATAAACATGACGAAAGTTATTTTTATCATTTGTCCTTAAATTCTTTTTGCTTCTTCAATAAGGCCACTTGCTACAAACAAACCTTTTCTTTTCAAAAATGTATGAAAATAAAGATAATAAATATATGTTTATATACGTAAAATGAATAAGTTTAGTAGGCACGAAAAGTTTTATTTTCTTTTTCAAAAACTTCTCAATTATGTCAAATAAAGTGATAAAAAAAATTCTATAGATATATAAGGACAATGACAAACTTTGAGAATTTCGAACATCATAGAAAATCTACAATTCTATATTCTATATTTAAGGAATTTGATATCTGCATAATTTAAAAGTGAAATTAGTCCTTAAATATACACCAATCCATGCATCCAATTTTTTGCTTGTAGCAAGTGTCTTTAAAGAACAGACATAGCTGCATCTTTGAAGTTAAACATACATACATGTGTAGTATTGTTTTACTTGATCTTTATCATTGAGTGTTTAAACTGATTTTTTACCCTTAATTAATTTATTTAAGCCATAACGTATTTCAACACTTTTATTTATAAGACATATTTATTGAAATCAAACGTATATTACAATTTCCATGGTTGAAAATTATTTTTTTTAATATACATGACACAATTTTTTTTTATATAAGTCTATAAAAAGATAACAAGAAAAATTAAATCGAATAAGTAAAATTGGGGTCACAAGTCCCAGTTTCTTCAACAATTATTGTTAAAGCTCAAAGAAATGAAGATAAGAAAACAAAAAGCAAAGAATTCGATGTTGATATTCTTTGTTGCGTTTTTGTAGGAAATATACAAACGGATATAATAGTTGTCGTAAGTTAAGTGCCAAAATAAGGTTTTACGACATACCTTTCTGCAGGTAAAATCTTGCTAAAATATGGTTCATATTGATTGACAATAGGGAAAAATTATAAATTTTACTTGATCCTTTTGTTTTTTACGTAATTTTCAGTTATGAAGTTTTCAATGTTGAAAGACTAATTTAAAAACATTAATAGTTTTAGAAGAAAGACTCAACAGGTATAATCTAGAGAAGCTTAAATAACAACTTTACAAGGATAGCAAGTTTATAACTACTTCAATCATTCTATCGTAGGAAAATTATATTTTTGTTAAAAGTTTAAGTCTTTTTCCCCCTTGGGCAATAAGTTCTTATTCAACCATTTTCAAATATTATAAGAAAAGGAAACTTTGTGCATATAATATGCAAATGGTGGAAATCAATATACACTAAGTATCATTAATTGAATATATCTATAAATAATATGCAGATGAAGGGTAGATCTTTACAGGTCAGTAGACTTTCTTTATATATATATATATATATATATATATATATATATATATATATATATATATATATATATATATATGGATGTCAAATCGGTCAATATTTGATAATCGGTTACTCGGACGATTTTCCGATCGAGTACCCGGGTACTCGAAAAAAATGTGTATACATGTAAAAGTTTGTTGGTTTTATT
The DNA here is from genome assembly GCF_033153115.1 of Saccostrea echinata. Lineage (NCBI taxonomy): Eukaryota > Metazoa > Mollusca > Bivalvia > Ostreida > Ostreidae > Saccostrea > Saccostrea echinata. The sequence continues at coordinate 1,637,414 of NW_026889825.1, forward strand.
GAGACCTGTTTACCCCGTCGATGTTTTCTTCCGTTTAAAATGCATGTATATAAACATCGAGTCCAACGAAAACGACTTTGTGGTGCTTAAACAAACACACAATTATTGCAAAATTCATGCTTTACAGTTGTTTAGGAAGACATTTTGAACAACGTTTGTAATGATTAGACTAGTGAAAGAGTCTTGTCTCGTGATCGCGAGTCGTTTAAATATTATTTACATTTCCAAATGTTTTCTTTGTGATAACTCTGAAAGTTAAGTAGTTTAGTTCTTGATACTAGTATTTACAATTTCACCCGTCATGCATTAATTATCCCACGTTTCTAACTGCCGTTGATGTTCTGGCATACCCAAAAAAACTAGACAGTGTTTCTTTAAATATATGGGTTTTCCCCCGTGTATGCAAAATTTACTATGCACGGCTTGCTTTCAACATTTTAAAAAAAAAATCTTTGGTTATTTTTAAATATTTCTTCACTTTTGAATTGATAGCGGTATTTCTACGTATATCCGATTTCGCTACCGTATGCTAATTAAATAATCTAAGGATAATTAATAGATCATAATTAAACGATGTTCATTGAAAACATATAAATAAAGCCATGCATCCAAAAATTAGGGTCACAAGAGGTGCATGAGAACATGTGTACGGTGTGACTGGTTACAGTAATTACTGTATATGCATGTACACAGCGACAGGCGATAACGGGTATTAACTGGTGAAGGTGACGCTAATTACTGTACAGAAAAGGACAGTGCATATTTAAAAATCAATTTTTGATAAGTTTTTAATAAATATATGCACTTTGAAAATGAAAAAAATATTTATACATCCGAGAAACCGAGTACCGATTTTAATATTCGATGCTCGGACGTTCGAACGAGTACCCGGTTAACCGGGTACTCATTGATATTCCTTATATATATATATATATATATATATATATATATATATATATATATATATATATATATATATATATATATATATATGACAGAACGAGTAATTTTTTTTTGTGTGTGTGCAAAATTGTGAATTTCAGATATGTGTCAAAAGACCCATAACAATCGCAGTTAATTGCTCAAGTAATTGAAATAACTGTTGTTGAATTTGTTGGATACAGATTTTAAAATAATATATACAACAAATATTCCAATGAATTTTAAGTTAGATTTTAATGTTAAAAAATACGCCTTTCAAAATTTATCAATGAAGTGAAAAAGTAATTTTGGAAAAATTTGGAAGGCCTCTTAAATGAAAACTGGTAGAAATTATAAGAGAAAAGAAGAATATTATTATTCATCCTTTTGTAAATATCATTTGAAATTGGATTGTATATATGAAAAGTTAAACAAGGATGATTTCAACAAAACAGGTTTAACAAATAAGGACAATAAATAAATACTATTTAAATGTTGCAATATACATGTGAAGAGAACAGCATTATTCAAATTAATTTTAAATTCTTCAAGTTTGCGCATTCTTTACATACAAATTTTAAAAATATTTTTTTCTTCATCATTCCCACCTATGCATTTTGATAAAATACATGTAGCTTTATTTTACTATATTATTTAGTTTCCCAAAAGAACATTGTTGTAGAAAACTGGGGAAATATATCTCAAACTTAAGTTAGTATTACCAACATGGTTCGATGTCTATGTTCAGATTATTTCCCAATTAGATGTAAACGAAAAAAAATTCCATTCCTGTGAAACAAAAAAAAAAAAAAAAAAAAAAAAAAAAAAAAAAAAAAAAAAAACAAGAACAAACAAACAAACCAAAAAAAAAACAAAAAAACAAAAAACAAAAAACAAAAACAACAACAACAAAAAAAAAAAAAAAAAAAAAAAAAAAAAATCAGCAACAAACAAATAATCACAATAAATCTCCCCGTTCTGTTTTAGGTATATAATCAGTAAAGTATGTGGACTTCCTCTATTCACAGAATACCTAGACAGGTGTGCCAGGTGTATGACTAGCTCCTGCTATGATTATTACTTGACATTTCTTGTAAATAAAATCCATTTGACCTTCGAAATCCCTTCAAAGATATATAGGTACTGAATTGACCTTTACTTGCGTGGGTTTGGCAGAAGTTTTATTGAGATTTATAAATGGGTGTATTTGGAATAGACGCCAACAGTTTTTAAGAAAAAAAGTTGTGCTCTCTATGCTATATAGTGTTTTAAAACTTTTTTTTTCCATTCTGGACATTATTTATTGCTTCAAGGTGAATGTATCAAGAATCAAGTTCCTATTTGCATGATATAGTCATCTGTGAATGACGTCAAGTAAAATTTATAATTGTTTGCAATTTTCTGTCAATTGTGGGAGCAGTAATACAACAGATGAAATTTATTATTGTTTGCGATTTTTATGTGAATTGTGGCGGTAAATCAAACATTTTTTGTGATTATTTGCATTTTTTTTAAAAAAAATTAAAGCGTAAGTCATACATTTATTTATTAGCTAAAGGTATATGTGCCATGATCAAGTCCCCATTGGTATGGTAATATTTATGATTGTTTGCTACTTTCTACTTGTGGTGGGCGAAATTCTTTTAAAAAAATATTGCTTGCTACTTTCTACCCTTTGTAAGACAGTCCGACTAATTTATAAGGCATAGTTATGATTGTTTACTATTTTCTACAATTAGAAAGAGTAAATTTATACACTTTTATATACTTTCACAAATATTTAATCATCATGCATCATATTAACATATAAGTATGATGGTATTAGTTGAAATATGGATTCCTTTATTGACACAAAGTATGACTTCAACTATTTATTTAGACTAAAAAGAGCAAATGCTGCTCTCCTTGTTAGAAATTGAAGATGCCTAAAAAAAGATGAAACAGTAAAACCGTAATACACGTAGTTTGCGTAGTTTGTGATTGAATAAAATCTACATTAAAGACACTTTACATAGCTTGTTCTTTAAGTATTCATTAACCAAAAAAAAACCCACCTTGTAATATTGAAAAAAATCAAGCCTCTATCTGATTGCTCTCTCGAAAGTCGAGAGAGTAATTCAAAGTACCCATGCCTATTGAAATTAAACATTTATTCTCCCAAACTCCAGAAACCCTCTTTTTAACATCATTAATCACTCAACTTCTCATAATTTAATGTGGTTTCATTAATTGTCATAGGATCAACTTCCGTGGTTTTGACAAAAATATTTCTTAATGCTTGGATAGCTTCCTCATCGTAATCTCTTTAGTCGTTAATCAAGTAATTTCGTGGTCTATCTCAACTACTAAAACAACAATTATTGGTGTTCAAGGGGAAAAATGATGAAACCACATTGCTAGTATTTGGATGTTTTGTCGAATATAAACAATATTGATCGTTGATTGAATGTGTGTTGTTTTACGTCCCGTTCGAGAGTTTTTCACTCATAGAGAGACGTCACCATATACCGGTGAAGGGCTTCAAATTAAGACATTTACTCGGTATTCAGGGCCATTGAGCAGTGAGGGTTCTTTATCGTGCAACTGCCTACCGTGACATGGGGCCTCGGTTTTTAAGGTCTCATCCGAAAGACCGACCCGCAACTTTCACTGCGATGTACCGACGCTTGGCGAAGGAACAGTTACTACCCTTTTTTTTTTATCGACTTACGTCAGTCGTAATCATGATTCGAACACACGACCTCCTTCCGATCATGGAGGGAGCGCTCTACCGACTGAGCTACCGTGACGATATTGTAAACGATATTGAAAGTATCCTGTTCCAATCTGCCGGTATCCAACTGAAATTTCTTAAGTTTTATCTCTGCAACTAATATTTTAAAAACATTTTTATTTTCTTACGTTTAATCTCTGCAACAACCAAATGATGTTAAAAGACATTTTTTTTATTTTCTTAAGTTTAAGCTCTGCAACTATGTAATGAAAAATAATCAAAGTCATGAAACATTTGATAGAGTTTTTTTAAGTTGGTTCTGTGAAGTGAAAGTCTTACAAAGAAATTCGTATCTTTCCAATCACTGAACTTTTTCCAGTTTCATTTGAAATTCAATAAATTCTTGTATAAAAAATAAAGACAATGCTAAATGTAGATGTCATCCGTTTTTCAACAAAGCCTGTAGCAACACACGCTTTACTGTTATCAAGTGAAACACGGAAATATGCCTACAGAAATAAAAACAACTTGAAGGTATTCCAACTTATGATTTAAAAACTGGATCTTTACAAAATAGATGTCAAAGTTTCGGTTTTATTCAGAGATAGGTGACAATACCTTGTTCGAGACATTCCTAGCTTACTTCAGATCTCCTAGAAATAAATAATTCTGTTTTAATTTTTCAACTGAACGTTTTAGCTCTTGAACATGCCAAATTAAATCTAATTTTGACAAAACTTTCAATAAGTTGTGCAAAAGTTCTTTATTGGTAACTTTTCTGTTTTCCCAATTGACTTTGTAAAAAAAAAAAAAGAAAAGAAAAAAGAAAACAACAAACCGTCAAGTGACGGCTCCAAAAACGACTGATGAATTGTAGACTGGACTGGAAAAAAGACAAACATTTAATCAAGACATAGTGGACAGTTGATGATTTATTGACCGCTTTTAAGTATTATCTTACAGAGTATTTTATCTGAAAACGACCATATTAATGGTGAAGTTGTATGAGCATTAGCTTATCAGATTTCAGCACTTGTTCCGTGCTTAAAAAGAGGCTTAAAAATTCTCACATATATCTTCTTTTAGTGGTCGCCAGCATGGCGCAGTGGTTAGAGCGTCTGCTCTAGAGTTGCGAAGTAAGGAGTTGATCCTTACGTCGCGGGTTCGAATCCCACTGTGGGACGTGGAGAACGGTCCTTCGGATGAGACCGTATAAACCGAGGTCCCGTGTCGCAGTAGGTGCTGGCACGAAAAGATCCCTCACTGCTCAATGGCCGTAAGTGCCGAGCTGAGTATAGGACAAAATTTGCAGCTCTCCACCGGCAAGTGGTGGCGTCTCCATATGAGTGAAAAATTCTCGAGAGGGACGTTAAACAAAATACAATCAATCAATCAATCTTATAGTGTCTTACTATTTATACTTACATGTATGTGTCAAATATTAATTTCAAAGAATTTATATATAAATAAGAAAGATACAGTCATTTTAGTATTAATCAATCGAAATTCAGCTCAGGTGCATGCACGTCCTTGCAATAAGATATTTTACTGCCATAATGGAGGAACGAATATGCTTATCTAATAGTATGCTCTAAATGTCTTGTTTTGTTTCAAGCTAAGAAACTTAAAGCCATATTTATTTCAAAAGCCTGCTCATACATTTATCATGTTTATCGTAGGGAATGGTTGTATAAAGTGTTGAAAAGTCGTACGTTTTCATGTTATTGATTTTGGAAAACAAATGTGATTTCAAATTTCCTAAAAGTACCTTGGAGTTTTTAAGTATCCACATCTGATTAACGACACCTTCAAATATGTTTCTGTACAGTACTCCTGAAGTTTCTCCCTCACTGCTGTTAATATTTTTGTGAGGAGTAAAGAAAGTGGCTTGGTAGAGCAATTACTAGAACCCGCTGTGTATTTTTGTTTGTAAGGATTGTTATGTAGTTTTTGAATCCAGTATAGGTATATGAATTCAAATTCAATTTGGTTGTTGGGTTTATTAAAATATTTAAAACTGACTTGACTTTGAAGGATTTCCTCCTGAGAATGGGAGCTATGGGTTTAAGTTGGATTACCACTTGTATCCTCAAATCCAAATTCCTCTAAATACAATTTAGATAGTCTAATTCTTCTTTTTGACTTCTGATTTCTCGAAGACAGAAGGATAGATGGTTTTCATATTGCACCTCAATTGTTTAACGCAAGATTTCAACATCCATCTTATACTTTTAATTCATTCGGACAATGTGTCACGGTCTTCTTTATATTTGACCTATCGTCTGGCATAATCTCCGAAAGAATTCATGGTACTAATAAAACTCTGACGCCACTTGAAAGATGGGGGTTCACTATAAAGAAGAACATGAACACGAAGGAGGATTATGTTTCAGATGTTCGATATCTAGGCACTTTTAACTTTTTTAGTGATTAAAAAGTTTGATAGCACAAGTCGATTAATATTTGTAAGAAATACAAAGTGTGGACTTCAACAAGACTGGTCCTTTTGTGGCAAATTTTAGGTTTAAGGACCAGCCTTCTCTTCCATAAAACGTGGCAATTGAAAAGCTTGTGATTAGTAAGAACCCAGCCTGTAGTATGGTGTTGAAGAATCCAAGTTCGAACTTTCTTTGGCCTTTACAAGTGGTCTATTTCCTGTAAACCAACTATTAATCATCTTTTATTCGCGAATTGTCAGTTTGAAATCAATCCGCGACAATTAATTTTCGCGACTGAGGAAAAATTCTCTACAAATACAAAGCAAAATAAATGGTTCGCGGCGATAACTATTCGCGACTTAAAGTAGGTTGCGAAACTCGCGAATATATCTCCCAAGCGAATAAAAGTTGGTTTGCAGTAAATCTTTTACAGGGATAGAACAAAGTTTGGTGCGGATGTGATGAGATGGAGAATTAATTGTTTATTTACATAAGGTAATAGTGAATCAAAAGAGACATTGTGTATGTATGTAGTAAGAATATTGAAAGACCGATGTCCATGCTTTCGCTTAAGTCTATGTATATTGTTAAAAATCAAGTCTCATCACATTCACATTGCTACACTGTGGACTTGAAAGAACGCTATCGTCATTGTCATTGCAAACATTGAAAAATCAGTGCCTGGTTTCCTAATCCAATATTCTTCTCGTTACCTACGGAAAGTTGTTCTTAACGATGGGCTATTAGTTTGATGGTATTTTTTTTTCTAGAACAACAACTTTCATAAAAAAAATAGAATGATAAGATAAATTGAAATGCTTGTATAGAAGCTGCTAGCCCTCGTTGTTAATTTGAAATCTATGTCCCGATATTTTCCTATTAAGTGAACCCTTGGTTTCAGCCCACAGAGGGTACACATGAAATATTGATTATGTAAGTTATATATGTTTTATTCCTAAATGTTTAAAATCTTTATTAAATAGAAACGTGTCTTTTGGTTTCATGTTGAGAGCGTTTTAAATCCAAACGTCGAAACGTTTTGATTCAGTGGAAAAACCTTACCCTGTGCCTGCCTAACTTACAAGTTTGTTTATTTCGATCCTTTTGAACGCGTTATGATTTATCCCCTTGAAACAGTGTACTTTCATTTCATAAAGAAAATAAAGAAAGTTAAAAAAAACCAACATGTAACCCATAAATGTTATGTATCGAACTGAAGTTAATTAATGTTCTAAAATGATATGAACACTTGCAACTGGATAACAGAATAGTCCGTGCACTTGCACGCAAAATGGTTACATGTTTGCCCGATGGAATTATTTGTGATAAATAATGATATCTCAGCAGATAACGAAAACTCTTTAAAGGAAAAATGAGCATCATTTCTACTACTTGGATATATATAAATATTTTAAACATACATGCAAGTCATCTGAAAACACAACAGGTGACCTTCCAAGATAATCATACTGCAATCACTTACATTGTACATGATGCGGTTATTTTGCTGACTACTGTTCTTTCTTTTGATTTGCTTTCATTGTCTCTTCAATCATGAGTTAAGTCCAGCGATGATCTAGAATAATTGATTGTGCGCCTAACATCGAGCACTAGTTAGTGTAAATCATAATGGTTAAGTATAAGAAATTGAAACATGGCACATAATTTAGAGGTTCATTTTTGAGATAAATAAACTCTATGTTCCTGATTGATGACGATCTAAGTGTGGCGGTACTATGGCGTTTAATTTTTAACTGGTTTTACGGAATTTAACTGTGGCGGGGCCACCACTATAAACGGCCCATGGAGGCCATGATTGGAATGGAATCAAACCCACCCTACCTTTACCTCAGTACATAAAACATAATGAATACCTCTTTTGTGATCTTTACCTTTTACATTTTCTAGGGGCCAGTGTGCGTTCGGTAAGTTTTTTTCTTATGCTTAAGGGGTTAAGTCCATTCATGATTGTTTTCTATGGTAGAAAAATAATGCAGTTATAAACTTTAATGAAAGAATTTCGTTCTCGTGGTTTTCATTACTTCAAGTTTATCTCAAAAGATAAAAAACGGTAGGGTGATAAAGCAGGTATGAAGTATGAACAGACACAAATACCTGTCATCGGATTGTATTTCATGTCCTTTTTTTTTTATCAGTATTCAATTGTAGGAACCTAACTATTTTTTGACCAACATATGCATACCAAAAAGGGGACAAATATTTGATCACGAAAAATTTGAAGTGCTGTGACTTTGCTTTTCGTCTATTTGTGGGAGGCAGTCAATGGAGAAAATTCTATAGCTTGCATTAATTACACAAGTCTGGACATATTTGTATTATCGAAAGTGTAATACATCAACATTATATGCTGACATATCTTCCAAAACTAGTCTGTTTTAAATATCTTGAAAGTGAATACTTCTAGATAAAAGTTATTGATTTCACTAAAAGTAGACCAAAGAGTTCCTGTATCCCACCTGAGTGAAATACCAAACTATTTCATAAATTATATTTGATATTTATTGACAATTATTTTTTATGTGCAGAATAAGTATCTTAGTAGCCTTCGGAATTTGTCGGTATTTAATAAATTAATATATTTTTCAAAATTTAGTAATTTACCGCAAAAAGGGTTAATGGAACGTTTCATGACCTTTCGCGATGGCTTATGATTGATTGTCTGTTGTTTAACGTCCCATTCGAGAATTTTTCACTCATATAGAGACGTCTCCGTATGCCCGAAGGACTTCAAATATAGACCCGGCATCCAGGGCCACTGAGCAGCGAGGGTTCTTTGATGTGCATGCAGACGGTTACCATGACATGGAAACTTGGATTTTAATGCCTCGTCCAGCAGACCCGTGACTTTCACTTCCAATTTGAGGCGCTTGGCATAGGAACAGTCACTAGCTATGTTTACGTAATAGGTTTGAAGCGGCGCGGCGAACTAGAATCGAACCGGGGCCTCGATCACGAAGTGAACATCCTACCACTAGACTACCGTGACCGATGGAATGGCTTATATGAATAATGTTTCCGTAAAATTGATAAACTGTCCATATTTGCTGAAGTAATTTGGTTCAATTACTTCCTCGCAAAATCTTTGAAAAGCTTTTGAAAATCCACTCTCTATATACTCTCTATGTAGTAATGTCTTTCTTTTAATAAAAATCTTTTTGTGTGAATATAGAAATACTTATAGTAATATCATGACCTTTGAAAATGACATCTTGTTTTTTTTTTTCATATAAGGATTCCTATACATACAAGAAATGTTATTGGAAATGTGATTTGTATGATATCGCTTCCAGTAAGTGATGACATTTTAAATTTACAGATAAAATTGAGTCGTAAATATCACCTATCAATTTGATTAAAATTTGAAGATCCTTCTTGGGAAATATTAAAAAAAAATACCCGGTTTTTAATACATGTAGTATCTTTTTTTCGAATTATTGATAAAATATAATATAACATACATTCTGTGTATTAACATATTTTTCCTGCAATATGAGAATTTACAAACTTGCGCTTAGAATTTGTCGCTTTTCAATAAAATAAATAGGAACAACGTCCAATTGCAACCTATACAAATAAATGACATGAGGTCTAGTACACTGTTGTTTTCATATTTAGACACTAAACTGATAAAGATTTGCTATCACTATTGTTCGACGACATGCAGATAGATAAAAGAATAATCTGTTTATCTTTCTGTGCTGTTTTATTTATATATCATTGATCTAGATAGGAAAACGAGAAGGTAAAGAACAAGGTTATAAATTCACATTTTGTATTTGGGTACCTTTCCCTCAACGAGAAATTTAACTCGGTATTTCCTAATATGGGCTATATAATAAACAGCGATAAAACAACGTTTGATATGTGAGGTAAGTACATGAATATTTTTATGACTTTAACTAATGCTACTTACTTTGGCGTGATTTTTGGTTGCGTAGGGCAGGTTTATCCTGAAATGGAAGGGTTTGACAGTGGTTTTTCATAATAGTGAGCTAATTGTAAAATGTTAAAAGGAAAACTTTAAATTATCTCTATCTTAAACAAAGATATGTTTTTAACCCTCGAGAATTTTGAAGCGTTTAGTAATAAAACATGTATAGTTTACAAATTGATCCAAAATAATTACTCAGAGACAGTCTCAAAATTACAATTGAAATGTCCTCAGACCTTTTCCCATCAACTTCCGTGCCTGTGAAAATGACCAATTACTGTCTGTACAAATCTCTCAGAGCAGGAAGAAATATTTGGCAATACACTTCCTTTCAAGCTAGAAAACAATTTACTCACTTTTTCTGAGAAACCTTTTACGGGTAAAAGGGAGTCATAAGTCTATCGTTTCTATTTGTTTAGAATTTGATAACGCAAAATCATTGCAGACATCATTTCTGTTACTTAAAATTTTATTGATTGTATGTATGTTGTTTTACGTCCCATTTGAAAGTTTTCCACTCATATAGAGACGTCACCATATACCAGTGAATGGCTTCAAATATAGACCTTTACTCGGCACTCGGGGCCATTGAGCAATGAGGGATCTTTATCGTGCCAACGCCTGTCGTGACATGGGACATCAGTTTTTAAGGTCTCATCCGAAGGACCCGCAACTTTCAAGGTTTATTTCCAAATTCTTTCCAAGGTTTGTAAAGTAAACGGAATGAGTTGGGGGTTGCATGAATGAGGTTCTTTACTATGGGACATTACTATTGAACAACTTTGCCTTTAACCATATTCGACTGTCAAACGAATTTTCGAGAACAAGCTTTAGCTAGCTTTAAAAAAAAATCTGGATTTGGAATCTTATGTTTGCCTCTTTTCTGACAATGAATGATTAAAAGGGGGAGCTCTGAGAGGACTCTTACCAACACCTGTATTCTTATCAAAAAAGATCAAGTATCAGTCACATTTCTGACTAAGATATGCAAAAGATTAGATTCCTTGTCCCTTAGCAAGAAGAATTTGAAATGACATAATGAAATGTATAGGCAGAATCAATACAGTTAAAATAATATTTACACGTCAAATGATTGAGTATCTCTTCTCGCTTATCTTGAGAGCACAAGGAAAGTTCAGGTTAGATTAAAGTGTTACCTTGAAATATCCGTATTTTGTAATATATATATATATATATATATATATATATATATATATATATATATATATATATATATATATATATATATATATATATATATATATATATATAATTCTGAAGAGTTCTGAAGTTTACTAAACTTCATTTGAATATGTAATCTTTTGTGTTATTATATTATTATATAACATTTCAATTAATCATATCTTGCTGAAGCCAATGAAGCTGGAAAAGGGTAGAAAACTTAATTTTCTTTCCATGTAGGAAATCCCAAAAATTTACAAAGGGATGTGACGAAATTGCAAAAGTAAACCCAACGCATGAGCATGAAAGGATCGAATAAATAAATACTGTTGAGGATACGGTTTAAAGTAAATGTGTGTGACTCTTCAAAGGTAACATTTTTTGGTAATTTGACAATGTTGCAGATATACAATATGGTGTCATATTTTGATTTCTGTCCCAGGGCTTCAAATGGTCTAAAACTTTGTCAGGAGAACACATCTGTTCGGGGCATACGCTTAAATTATAGACCTAATATATGGTTTCTGGTGATGTAAACGACCTACATGTACATGTATTAATTATGGAAAATGAGTGTTAAGGTGTGTCTTTCAGTAGAATAATTTCCAAGAAGCTTCAACTTCTGAACCTTTGAATAAATTTCCATTGATAATGCCATTAATAATGCATCCTTCAAAAAGCGACTTATGAATTAGATTTAGACATCTATTTTTTGGTAATTGATTACTAGGTAGTTTCTTATGCTGAATGTGTCCTATATTTCTTCGCTGGGTGATTGAATAGATGAAATTCAGAATATATATTTCATAAAGTTTCAATGTAAAGCAAATTATGATGCTACGAAGAATATCTACGAATTTTCTCTTAGTCATACTTACCTTTTAGTCGAATTTTAGAGAAGTAAATTTTGGTTCAGAACTCTGTGTCCGCATTATAAGCGAATCCTAAAAACATCGATAGTTTTCTTCAAGACAAAATATTTATGTAATCGCCAATGATTATCATTGAAGAACGTGGGAACATGCAGGAAAGGTAGATCTAGGTTACAATATGAATTATCTGCAAGTTTTCACAGATTTCAATGATCTTATGTTTGCTTTAATTCTTAATAAAAGATCAAATATCGATGTCATACCCAAATATTTACATTTCCAAATATTTTTCCTTAAGATTCTTTGTAAATTAGAAAAAGTTCATGTTCTCATGAACTACCGTTTGATGAGTAAGAATAATTCCATTGTGATGTCATTGAAGTAAAAAAAAAAGTGCAAACTTTTTTTTTCCAATGATGATCGTTTAATGACAAAAATATGTGGCAAATCATCAGAAAAATAATGTAAATATAAAATGTGAATTTGATTTTTGAGAATTCATGAGGTACAAGAACTACAACGCTTCACGCCTGCATATTGATCATAAAGCGCAACCGCTCTTCATGAAATATGCCGTCGTGAAGCGTCGTTGTTCATGTCCTCAAAACATGAATTCTCAAAAATTAAATTCATCTCTTAAAATATACCCTGAAGCGCAGGTAAATATAATAACATATTGATGTGAAATTTTAACATATTCTGGCAAAAATAGCAGGTCACTGACAAAGTCCTTTTAAATAACTTTATAAAATTCAACCGACGTATAGGCGAGTATAAATGATACATTGTTGTGTTCATAAAGTATCCTTTATGTAAAAGCAACTATACGTTTTTATCGCAATATCATTTAGGGGTTCCTCCCTGAATGTTTGCTATACATGTATACATGTAGTAAACATTCCCTCTAGGAATAAAAGATATATAGTAAACATTCCCTCTAGGAATAAATACTTTATAGTAAACCTTCCCTATAGGAATAAATACTGTTTTGTAAACCTTCCCTCTAGGAATAAAAACTATATAGTAAACCTTCCATCTTGGAATAAATACTGTTTAGTGAACCTTTCCTCTAAGAATAAAAACTATATAGTGAACCTTCCACCTAGGAATAAAATCTATATAGTAAACCTTCCCTATATGAAAAAATACTGTTTAGTAAACCTTCCCTCTAGGAATAAAAACTATATAGTAAACGTACCTTCCCTCTAGGAATAAAAACTGTTTAGTAAACCTTCCCTCTTGGAATAAAAACTATATAGTATACCTTTCCTCTAGGAATAAATCATATATTTTGAAAACCTTCCCTCTTGGAAAAAAAAATCTGTTTAGTAAAGCTTCCCTCTAGGAATAAAAACTATATAGCAGACCTTCCATCTAGGAATAAAAACTATATAGTAAACCTTTCATCTAGGAATAAATACTGTTTAATAAAGCTTCCCTCTAGGAATAATAACTATATAGTATACCTTCCCATCTAGGAATAAATAATATATTTTGAAAACCTCCCTCTTTCAAAAAAACACTGTTTAGTAAAGCCTCCTTCTAAGAATAAAAACTACATAGTAAACCTTCCCTCTCGGATTAAATGCTATAATATTCCCTATAGGAAAAATATTATATAGTAAACCTTCCCTCTAGGAATTAAACCTATAAAGTAAACATTCCTTGAGAAATAAATACTATATAATGAATATACCCCCTAGAATTACAGTATATATGCTATATAGTAAACCTTCTCTCTAGGAATAAAAAATGTTTAGTAAACCTTCCCTCTAAGAATAAAAACTATATAGTAAACGTTCCCTCTAAGAATAAAAACTATAAATAAATATTCCTCTAGGAATAAATGCTATAAATATTCCCAATAGGAATAAATATTATATAGTTAACCTTCCCTCTAGGAATAAAAACTATAAAGCAAACATTCCCTTAAGAAATAAATACTATATAATGAATCTACCCTCTAGAAATACAGTGAATAAGCTATATAGTAAACCTTCCCTTTAGGAATGAATAATAAATATATTAGTAAACCGTCCCTCTAGGAATAAATATTATGTAGTGAACCAACCCTCTAGGAATAAATACTTTATAGTAAACCTTCCCTCTAGGAATAAAAACTATAAAGTTAACCTTACCTCCAGGAATAAATGCTATAAATATTCCCTCTAGGAATAAATACTATATAGTAAATCTTCCCCTCTAGGAATAAATACTGTATAGTGAACCATCCCTCTAGGAATAAATTCTAATTAGTAATTTAGTAAACCTTCCCTTCAGGAATAAATACTATATAGTAAACCTTCCCTCTAGGAAAAAAAATCTATATAGTAAACCTCCCCTCTAGGAATAAATACTATAGAGTACACCTTCCCTCTAGGAATAAAAACTATATGGTAAAAAATCCCTCCAGGAATAAATACTATATAGTAGACCTTCCCTCTAGGAATAAATGCTATACATATTCCCTCTAGTAATTAAAAAACACTGTATAGTAAACCTTCCCCTCTAAGAATAAATACTGTATAGTGAACCTACCCTTTAGGGATATTTTATACTATATAGTATTTTAGTAAACCTTCCCCTCTAGCAATAAATACTATAAAGTGAACCTTCCCTCTAGAAATAAATATTATATAATAAACCTTCTCTCTAGGAATAAATACTATATAGTAAAGTTTTCTTCTAGGAATAAATACTTTCTACTAGTATAGTAAACCTATCCTTGGAAATTTTACCATATAATGAATATTTTCCCGGGAGACGATTTGCTGTATACATAGAGGATATTCAATGTTTTGTAGATGAATATGGAATTTATTTCACTCGTGAGACAGGATTTTTTGATATTTTCACGAGTGCAAAGCACGAGTGAAAATATCAAAAAATCCTGTCTCACGAGCGAAATAAATTCCATATTCATCTACAAAACATTGAATTTTCTGTTTATTACATTTTTTTTTGATTTTCCCTTTGCCTCTGTCTATTCTTAACACAGTGTCATAGGCTTGACGTCATAGTTGAGCGGTGAGACGCCATAGCTTACCAGTTGTGAGATTGAAAACATTACATAGCATAGAATTTAGCAACATATTTGGGAAGAAATTTGCAGTTTTAGCTCTATCAAGATGGTTAGTTACTATCTCTATCTTATGACAGGCCAGAAATTATTTTTTACTTACTTTGATATCCTTTCACACTGTGAGAGAATATCATTTTGGTATCCTTTCACACTGTGAGAGAATATCACTTTTATTCAATAAATAAATCACAGTATTTCACTGTTGAAAATGTAATAAATTCAGTTATCATTCCTCTCATATATAGGGAGTAATCCCATGGAACTACACACGAAATTAATTACAAACTCACAACTCATCAAAATATAATAATTGATAACCGAATCAAAAAGAAAAAAGTCCCAGGCCATATGAACTATTTTTCTCAACTATAAGCAAGTTTTGGGTAAAGTTTATTGGAAACAGAAATTTACATATATCAAGACATTATTGAATTGAATTTTTCAATAAACTTATTAATAAATTCAGTATCCTATAACATTGATAACAGTAAGCTTATCGGGTATTCCTTTATAACCACCTTTGACATTTAATACCACAACCCAAGTTAACCTTTCTTTATGACCTATAAATAAAGAGTGGAAGACATATTTATGTATTGTCAATAATTGTGATCAAGTCGTTTGGCGCCATGTTTGGGTGGCAGTCTATACTCAGATAACAGAAGCTAAATATCAGAGGATAATCAGCATTCGAAGGGTTACTCTCTTTACTTATTAGTATCTTTTAACGAGGAAATTACTTTTTGCGACCAGTTTCTCGTTTTTGCATATACTAATCAGCGTGATACAAATCCTATTTGATCTATGATTATTTTTATGTATCTTGCAAAAAAATTCCTCTTTTTCTCGATTAATCGATCGATCGGGGGAACGAAAATTTTTACCTTCAAAAAAAAAAAAAAAAAAATTAGGTTTTCAAACCTGTCAGACCAGGAAGTGATCTTGACATTCATTTTGAAATATTTTCTTGCTAAGTGTAAATTTGATGTAAAATGACAAACTTCCATTTCAAACAAACCATAAGCATATTTATAATGGTTATATCTGTCAAAATATTTCCGTTTTAAGTTTATGATCGGGTGTGTTTGTGTTTATCAAGAAATATATCCGTGTTGAACCCGAGGAAAAATATCCTCATTGTCTTAATTTTCATGGAAATTACAAGTGACAGTTGACATCGTTCTATTTCAACCGACCTTAAAATGTCCAGAACATTTCAAAATGATTATAACACTTGCCGGTTAGAATTATAATATTACAGTATTCTTTTTTAAAATAATATAAGACGAATCACACTATAGAAATTTACACTTTATATGCAATTCTTGTACATGTTAATTATATTAACTAATCACACTTTATTTCGATCTAGCTATATAAAAGTATCCAAGAATACAGGGAAAGGTTTACAATACAGCTTGTATAATAGAAAAAAAATTGACATGTTGGGTCACATTGAAAAATATGCACGTATTGGGGGAACACAAATAACTTTATCGTAAATCAACCGAATTCAATATGAGTAAACTTGTGTGCCATGATAAGAAACATTGGTAACAGTTGTCAAGGAGGGATTCAATAACCCGAGGGGTTATTGCATATTACATGTACACACTACCACATCTCTATTTACATCGGAACTCAATTTCGTAGTGAGGTTGAATTTCTGAGATTACATATTGACTCAAATTTAAACCTTGGTCTCCTCCAAGAATGTACCGCAATCACATCAATGATTGAATTTATATACATAAAAAGTAAACAAAGAAATCGAAAAAATAAAAAAAAAGATTAGACACTTTTCTGCATTAAAAATAAAATTATGGTCATATTTCATTTTGGGGGGGGGGGGGATCTTTCATACTTGTGCATTTTTTTCATATCATTCATAAGGCCATTTATGGCAAAACTGCTAATACTAAAAAAAGAATGCGGGAAAAAAAGGGTCAACGTTGCTGTTGTGCACTTTATATTTAAACTTTAAAAATATATATCATAGAGCTGCCTGATTCTGACACTAAGGATAGGTGTCCTTAATCTTGCTACATATAACAAAGAGAAGATAAAATTTCAACAGCCATGCAAACATTAAAGGGTTTCTACTGGGGTTATATTACACTGGGAAATAATGTGGTAGGTACATGTATTTCTATTTGAAACAAACTATTTTAATGTCCAAATACAAAATGTAAGTTAAATATGATTATAGTAAACTGTTGATTTGATTTTATTGTATGTTATTGTTGTATTGTATTGTATGCAAATTTTAAGAAGCAGAAAAAAATCATGCTTTTTAGCATATTTCTAAACCCGAGCAAGTCCATGTCAAAACGCTTTGAGATTGACATGCATTCGTCGCTATAAATAAATTTGAATGTATGCATCGCAGCATTCGCTGTTAAAAAAAAAAACTTCAACCTTGTATCATCCATATATTTGCAAATTTGTCTTGTACGGTATTCAGTTTGTTTGTTTTTTTTTATATGCAAGAATATTTTCATACTTAATATTTAGTGCCAATAAAATGCCACATATTAATGTAAAAGCTATAGGTAACATGATATATCTTCCATATGTTTAAAACTATTTGTGTACCGTGTACTTTATGTAACTATCCAATTATCGATAATATTATATGGGAATGTTACTTAGATCCATTCAAGACATTACAGCACACCAAAGGCTCAATTCAGTTTTTCTGATCAAAAAGTGTTCGGCGTCCGCCTGTCCTTATCAGTTGTGTGTCATCTGTTAATTGTTCGCCAAAAAATTATTTTAACATATTACGCCACAAAGTATCATATGCAAAAAAATTCGAGTTGTTGAAATGAGGGATCAGGCCTTTACAATGGGAGAACATTAAGAAATCGTAAAGTCTTCTCGAGATTACAAGGGCAAGGATGGGAAATTTATATGCATGTTTATCAAATACATTATTATGGAGTTTTGGTTCAATTTTCTTTTAATTTCCCCGAATCTTACAGTCGCCAAAAAAAAAAAATAAATAAATAAATAAAAATAAAAATAAAAGAATTAAAAATCGATAAACTTTGAAGGGCAATGTATGGATTTTTTTTTTATTTTTATTTCAAGAACTTTTAAAATTTGCAGTTATTTCAGTATCATCCATATTTACATTTCTTCGAAATATGGATCAAAGGGTAACCTCAGGACCCAACAGAGGCGCAAAGTTTTATTCGAGAAATCAACTTTATTTTTATGACCGCTTTTTCGGTTTCTTAACTGCCAGCATAATTAAGAATTTGACTCAGATGATCCTTGTGGGCACATGGGACTCTTGTTTAATACGAATGCTTTTATCCAAAAGTCAGGCAAGCTTGAAATATTTGCACAACTTTATGCATTTGTTAAATTCATCCTTTTTGTTCAAATTAGGGATGTCAACGAATAGTCGACTATTCGACCATCAGTCGAAAGGACCGACGATCGAATAACGAAACGACATTCGAATAAATAAATTCAATAAAAGATTGATAAGAGATGGAATTCTCCTCCTAAAATTGAGAAACCGTCTTCCCTCAGACACTGTCGATAAGATAATTTTCCTCATTAAAAACTGCTGACTTTACAAGCAGTAAGTACAGTGATTAGAAATGCTTCACTTCTGCGAGAATTATTCGTCAATTAATGTGTTGTTTTTGTAATAAAATTATCTCGCTATACTGCGCTTTCTTTGTAAAATTATTAATTGGGCTTGATCTCATACATGTACCCAGGTGTGTTCCCGTTTTGCACACATTTGATAATTAGGTATAGAACAATAGGTGTTAAATATGTTTTGATAGCAATTATAGTCTGATCTCCGTCTGGGATTCACCTGGAATAACCTGTATTTTACTAATGCATTATAATAAATATTTAAGAAAATACATTCTGAAAATTTTACATATCCAATCGAAGATGAAGTTGATAGTTTAGACAAATATCCCTATCGCATGTCACCCTGTTTCTTTATAACCATGTACCCTTTATAGCCGTGACATGTTTGGACACTACGATAATTATTATAAAATTAATATTCTTTTACATATTTTAAAGACATTTTGATACTTAGTACAAAAAGTATATTTAAATATTTAACATCATCACAGACACCATGTGTGCCCCTCCCCCCTTTATTTTAATTAGATTTAAAAAATATATCGCACTCTCATTTTTTTATGCATCCTAAAACATCGACTTCACAGACCGATTTATGAACATGATTGACGGGAAAATCGTATATTTTGGAGAAATTAGCTGTCTATTTTAAGTAAATAAAAACACACTATCCACATTTTAGGTCCATGTGAACATCTGTGTGTAACATATGATGTAACTCTTTAAAAAAAAAAAAGGGATTTGGGGGTAAAATTTGTGATGTACCAGTGAAGTTTGAAATAAAATTTTAGTTTCCGAAAAAGTTTCGAATATATTCGACTATCGTTCGAATAAAGCAATCGAATATTCGACTAAAGAAAATAAATATTTTGACATCCCTAGTTCAAATACAAGGTTTTTTAATTATTTTTTTTGATCTGGTTGACAATGAAAATACAGCGGGAATGAGAACGATTATCCAGGTTTTAAATATCTTCTCCCATTCTGCACATTCAAAATGGGTTACTAATTTGTTGAAATGAATGACACAAGGTCTTCGTATGAAAATTTAAATAGAATTGACAGGTAAGGGAGCATATTGATAACAATAATTATAACGTAACCATTCATCTTGTTTTGTGTTCATAATCATGGAATATTTCATGTATAGATATGGCTGCGACAACATTAGAGATGGATGATATTGATGTGGAATCAGCTAGAAATGGGGAAACGAGACACGGGTGAGTGAATTATTAAAATATGATTAAAGAAAACAGTAGTTATATGTTCCATGTGCTGGTGACTTCGTTCTATTATTACATGTATAAGTAGAATACCGGAGAGTGGTAGAATTGGTTTTTAGCTCACCTGAGCCGAAGGCTCAAGTGAGCTTTTCTGATTACATTTTGTCTGTAGTCCGTCTGTCCGTCTGTCCGTCTGTAAACTTTTCACATTTTCGACTTCTTCTCAAGAACCACTGGGCCAATTTCAACCAAACTTGCCACAAAGTATCCTTGGGTAAAGGGGATTCAAGTTTGTTCAAATGAAGGGCCACGCCCTCTTCCAAGGGGAGATAATTAAGAATTCGTGAAAATTAATGGCATCATTAAAAAATCTTCTTCTCAACAACCACTGTGCTTGAAAACATGAAACTTATGTGGAAGCATCCTCAGGTAGTGTAGATTCAAATTTGTTCAAATCATGACCCCCGGGGGTAGGGTGGGGCCGCAATGGGCGATCAGAGTTTTACATAGGAAATATACAGGAAAAAATCTTTAAAAATCTTCTTCTCAAGAACAGCAAAGCCATACTTGGTCATATTTATATGGTAGCATCCTCAGATAGTGTACATTCAAGTTTGTTCAAATCATGACCCCCGGGGGTCGGGTGGGGCCACAATGGGCCATGAAAGTTTTACATAGGAATATATAGGAAAAATCTTCAAAAATCTTCTTCTCAAGAACAGCAAAGCCATGATTGGTCATATTTACTTGGAAGCATCCTCAGGTAGTGTAGATTCAAGTTTGTTCAAATCATGACCCCCGGGGGTAGGGTGGGGCCACAATGGGCGATCAAAGTTTTACATAGGAATATATAGGAAAAATCTTTAAAAATCTTCTTCTCAAGAACAGCAAAGCCATGATTGGTCATATTTACATAGAAGCATCCTCAGGTAGTGTAGATTCAAATTTGTTCAAATCATGACCCCCGGGGGTCGGGTGGGGCCACAATGGGCGATCAAAGTTTTGCATAGGAATATATAGGAAAAATCTTTAAAAATCTTCTTCTCAAGAACAGCAAAGCCATGATTGGTCATATTTACATGGAAGCATCCTCTGATAGTGTAGATTCAAATTTATTCAACTCATGACCCCCGGGGGTCGGGTGGGGCCACAATGGGCGATCAAAGTTTTACATAGGAACACATAGTAAAAATTCTTAAAAAAATAACAATTTGTTAAGAAAAGCAAAGCCATGATTGGTCATATTTATATGGTAGCATCCTCAGATAGTGTACATATAAATTTGTTCGAATCATGACCCCCGGGGGTCGGGTGGGGCCACAATGGGCGATCAAAGTTTTACATTGGAACACATAGTAAAAATCTTTAAAAAAAACTATTTGTTAAGAATAGCAAAGCCATGATTGGTCATATTCATATGGAAGCATTCTTAGATAGTGTACATTCAAGTTTGTTCAAACATGACCCCTGGGGGTCGGGTGGGGCCACAATGGGTGATCAAAGTTTTACATAGGAATACATAGGTTAAATCTTTAAAAATCTTCTACTCAAGAACAGCAAAGCCATGATTGGTCATATTTAAATGGAAGCATCCTCAGATAATGTAGATTCAAATTTGTTCAATTCCTGACACCCCCCCCCCCCAATCACTTTTATATTTAAACTTTTCAACCTTTCAAGATTGAAGTGATTTCTGCTTTTTCCTAGCCATAGTGCTCAGGTGAGCGATGTGGCCCCTGGGCCTCTTGTTGTTCTCGAATCAGTTCAAAATTTTAAGAAACGACAGAAACTAGTCAACGAATTCTATTAAAAAAACGACACGTTTGAAACTACCCATTAATAATTAATAAACTAGATATCAAGGAGCTAGAATTTAAAACGTATTTCAATTTTTTGTTGATTTTTCGACCTTGATATGTTTCAAGCCTTTCCACAAAGCATTTAAAATCTATCTTAAAATATAGTGTATAACCATTTCAAATTACTTACTATGCCAGAGAAAAGTTGACGATTTGCATGCATTTAATAATTATGTATAGAAAGATGTATTTTATGGTAATTATCGTTTGTTTAAGCGGTTTCTTACAAATATAAGCATTAGTTCATATATGTTAAAAATGAAATGAGACATTTCTTAAGATTTTGATATGTATATTTGTGTAAAAAAATGTTTCTTGAAAAATGTTCTCACGTTTTTACGTAAAACGTTTATTAAACAGGGTCAGATATAATGTCAATATTAAAATTCTGTAAAAAGACTACATATATACATGTATATTTATATAACAGTATCATACTATGATATAGCACCAATGTCTGTGCATATTAATCCGATCACCAAGTAATTAATGAAGGGAAACTCATTAATTCCCATCCGTCAAGTTACATTTTATCCTATGATCTCATCCCGAAATCTGAAGTGTTATTCTTTTAAACTGGCAGGGTTTTGTTTTCATCTGTATCTCATGAATGGTATTTGAGATACATATACTAAAGTGTCACCTAAATAATAAAATGTGAAACATAATGCACAAATTATTCTACCCTT
Source organism: Saccostrea echinata (assembly GCF_033153115.1). Lineage (NCBI taxonomy): Eukaryota > Metazoa > Mollusca > Bivalvia > Ostreida > Ostreidae > Saccostrea > Saccostrea echinata. Next base: position 1,659,969 of record NW_026889825.1, read on the forward strand.
TTAAACAACTTAATTATATATGCATGCAAACCTTAAATTTCCCCGCTTTTTCCCAAATATTCCAAGGGCACTGTATCCGGAACTATCACATTTCACATTGTACATAAAGTTCAAAAAGCGAGACAAGATAAAGAATTTAAACAATGAAACTAGATGTGTAACCAAAAGACCAAAAGATAAAATAAGATATAATTCAATATGCAAAGGAGAGAGAGAGAGAGAGAGAGAGAGAGAGAGAGAGAGCGTCATTCACTCCTTTGGTTATTGAAATGTTGCTTATTTTCCAAAATGATACTCTGTGAATTGCTCTAAAATGTACACACATTTTGTGTTTATTTCATGAAAGAGGTCAGAAAATGAGATTATGTTTCACAGTATCCCAAGATTTAAGGTATTTCCTTTTAGTAAACACCTATATTTACATGCTGTTTATTTGTTCGATGATTAATATGGTCACATGGGTTGTCATAAAACAATTTAGGAGTGCTTATGCTAGATCAAGGTCACTGAAGTAGTATCTTAAATTTAAAAATTGAAATCATTCTAAAAGTACTTAAAGATATTTAAGAAGGAATAAATTATGTGTAATGGTGTATATATAATATATAATATATATATATAAGTCATCTAGTAAATTGAGACCCATAGTAAAAATGAAGATTATTCATTGATAGAGTATACATAATTTTCTAATTATCAACGCACGGTTAGTAAGAATTCATGATCAAATGCAAGTACTTACGATTTTGTAAAAACAATTAACAAAAGATGAATATGAATTCTTGATCAAACTTGTTACTAAGGGTTAAAATAATTTGCAATTTCTTTAGAAGATTCATTGGTCATTCTGATCACGCAGTTCTGCTGGATCTTTTCAAAAGGTACAACATCTTTATATATTAAACTTTAACATGCATGTATTTGCATATAATGATCAATTCTACACTACGAGATAGCCTCCAAATTAAATAGCTGTGCACGGAAAGTTACTATTCTTTCAATTGATTTATAGATTTTCTTTGCTGTACATAGATGTTCAGTGGAACTTTTCACACAAAAAAACCTTACGATTAGTACAAACAATATTAAATTCTCTAAAAAGTATCTAAGTTATATTAATAGATCTAAAAAAAAAAAAAAAAAAAAAAAAAAACTTATATGTCTATTACATTAGGATATATTGTGAATAATCCTTGAGAAAAAAAAATACTACTTTTATTAATATAAGAAATTACAGAGTTGTCAAATTTTGGTCTTAGTCGTAAGATTTTTTTGTGAAAAGGGGCCACTGATATACAATAGATATGTGTTTCTCATCATATGTGTATGAGAAACCTTACAAGTAACATACCAAGGCGGATGTAGCATAACCACGATAAATGAACATGTATATGAATGTCGTAATTTTCTACAAGGGTATAATGTTTTACTGATAAAATGCATGCGCACATTTTGCATTTTAAGTTTCAAAATACGAGTAAAAATTTTTAGCTTAAGATGAATTGAAAAAGTCTGCTCTTTAATCACCCTTAACATTAATTATTTTTAAAAGAATTTATTGATAACGTATCATTTTTTAACGTTGCAAACTTTCACTTCTTAATTTTAGTGTTTCGAGATTGTCGATACACTGAAACTAAGAAGTGAAAGTTCGCAACTTAAAAAAAGAGAAATGTTATCAATGTCATCATCATTCTGACGTTAGTAAAAACAATTCCAACTTCCTGGTTAGAAAGTATAATTAACATTAGACAACATTGTAACAACATTCCTTTCATTTATAATGAGGTATAGTTCTAAGGCCAAAGTCTACAACAAAGAATAGAAGCATATAAAGAAAATCATTTTTAAAAATGTTACTGTTTGTGTAAACTTATTACAGAATAGATTTTAAAACACATGACTGTTCATAAACGGTCAGATGAGACACAAAAGGTATCATTTTCCTCAATCCTCATTGTTATAATGCGAGCAAAAAGGTAGGACATGGCTTTTTTCGGTAACTAATCTGCTCCAAATATTTTTGCCTAGTCATTTGTGCAGAAAATTAAGTTCACACTTAGAATTTTAAGGCTAACCGACTAGCATAGATCACAATGTATAATATGCATACAACTTCAGTAACATCGGAATGGATTTGCTTCATCTAATCTATCATTAAGTCAAATGCTGACTGACTTTTTTCATACTAATTGTTAGGCCATTATTTACATACTGAATTGTCGACGGATTTTCCCGTTATTTCCCGATCATAACAAGGAGCACACGGCGGGTGTGACCGGTCGGCAGGTGATGCTCACTCCTCCATAGCACCTGATCCCACCTCTGATGTCTTAGAGGTCCGTGTTTGCTCTGCTACTATTTTGTAACGTTTAATGGACTTCTGAGCTCGAGTACTGTTTGTTATCTCCACATACTGCATAAAAATCCTAGCACCCTATACTCTATAATTAAGAAAATATACATCACATACAGCATCTAATTCATGGTTGATATCACAGATTGCCATGACGATAATGAAAGTAAGTCTTATCAATATACACATTTTAAGGTACTTAAATGGGAATAAAATTAAGATTTGATTAAAGATTTATATACGTGTACAGAAACTATTTTTGGAAAAAATGAATGAAGGTAACTAACAGCATCCGAAACTTTAATGTCATCTGCAACCTCATTGGAACTATTCGATAATGAAATTAAATACAGCAAAAATAAAAGGAAGGATAATATTTAATAATAAGCTTTCCTCTGGACCCATATTCTTTCGAGCCCGTGGAGAATCATTCTGCATTAATCAAACTATCTGAAACTATTTTGTACATGACATGGAAAATCATTTGCGAAAAGATTATTTTTGCAACCTTTAAATGGAGTGAAGCGATGACAAGAAAGTGTGACAGACAGATGGCATAAAGACAGATAATGACAAGAACTTTCTCAAAAAATTCGTCCATAAAAAAGTCTAACAAGAATAAAAATAGTGTTGATTTGCTAAATTTTTACTAAAGGGATGAATTTGAAGAGTTTAATCCGGAGGGGAAGAGGACTACTGCAACAATGTAATAAGTACAATTCCTTTTCAGGTCTGAGGATGGTAGTGAACTTTGGAACATTTTCCGGAAGGACAGACTGCCTGAAGATTCCGAATGCTGTGTAGGGTTTACCGACAAGTTCTTCAGAGTTTTCAAGTTCCTGTTCTACATTTTCCTGTTGTTTGCGTTAATAGGTGGCGTTATCATCACACGAGGCGGGCTACAGATTCTGGCGTCACTGCTTGGCGACCAAGATCGAAGATTTGTAAATGTGAGTTTCCAAAATTAAAAGACACACATTTGAATTTAAGCATTATATGAAAAAAAATTATGAAGAGGAGAAAATTAAAAATTATTTAAATAAAACCATGTAAGAATATTGATATTATTTGTGCAAGGAACAGATATACGGACACGTTGATTTACGGAAAATTTATTGTAAACTTTGAAGAATGACGTATGTCCAATTAAATTCTTTTGTTTTGTTTATTAGTATGTAAAAGATTAGGTCCATTTACTAAAGGTTTGAAAATATACTTTGATTTTTACTGTGCGGTCTTAGGATTCACGGAGCAATCACTTGACGTTTTATGACGTTAAGTGACGCGACAACCTGATTCCAGACCTGTGAAGCTTTTTTCACAGTTCTAAATATTCTTCATTTCTATAGACTTTTCATGTCTTTTTCCGACTTAAAAATTGAATAAGTATATCAAGGCATGTTATAATGTATATTTTAATGTCTTTTGTGGCGTATCGGATATTGGTAAGATCTTTAAAACAATGTCTACGCAGTTCAGCAATCAGATATGAGAAACGATGCAAAATCCATAGGCGCAACGTCCATGCGATGAGCAGGATATTGGAGTATTGCAGGAGTCAACTCTATAATCAAGAAATGTCCATATGCATCCTTCCATTCTTACAAAGTTGTTACCACTTAAACACTTTGGTACTAGATACGTGAAAGCCATCCCCAGCAGCATCTAAAAACATTTTATTCTCTTTCGGGAATTTTCCTGTCTGCACACATAATTGTTTAATAGCTCGGTGCTCCAAGACGCTCAATGACGTTACCATTTTTGGTTTTGTTTTTACGCATTGATCATCTATAATTAGTGATAAAACAGTCATAACTCCTCCAATTTAATTCAAAATGACGTTTCATGAATATCTTAGCGAGAAGAGAAATATCATAAATCTTTAAGCGCTACAACAGTACTTATTCACTATATTAAAGTTTTGCTTGCATTGAGCTTTAATAAAGAAAACTATTCTTGGAGAAAAACCGAAAACATTATCCTCAAAAGCTCCGAGGTAATGCTCTTGGTTCTAGGAAAAATCTATGTTCGTATTAATATTTTATTTGAGTATAATAAGTCGTAAAGTTGTATATTACAGTAACATATGGGAATGGCGTTAGTTTTACTTTTTTTTTTTTTACTTTTCCAGAGAACCATTACCCAGGATTTTATATCATACTTGTTTTTCTTCGTGATCGCAGTCCCTGACGCTCTCAAATTTTTGCAGAGTTTTTTCATGTTTCTATTTGGTAGTCGAGAAAGTCCAACATGTGTGCGTTTTATTATGGTAAGTTTTCTTTGATGTATAGTTCTAAATATTCTAAACGTCATAGCAGCATCATAAAAAAATGTTTTACTTTGTACGTTAGCTTTAGTAATATATTTATATCACATGTATCCTAATAATTAAAATGATGTGTAACATATATTGTCCCTATTTCTGACAGAATACTAAATTTCTTTTTAGATTATCATACGAGAAGGGCTTCATCTTTTTGGCCTTGGATGTCTGCTTTTCAAGGTCATGCCTTATCTCGACCCACTACAGACGTGTCTTGTAACAATATCCGTGCCCTTACTACCCGCCATTGTCAATTTGGTATCATACTGCCACAGAAAAGCTTGCCAAATACGCAAAGGAATCAAAAAGTTTTTTAATATCTTCTTTTTAATATTACTTTTACCTGCTGTCATAATTGTGCCATACACCCTCTTCCAGTCTAGTGAAATTAAAAGTGCCAAACGTTGGCCAGATAAAGGAGTGCTTGTTGCCTGGATTTTGGCATCAGTAGTATTGTTGTCGGCGAGATGGATCGAAACATACTCCTTCGTCTGCAGAAGATTCATAGAAGATAGAAAAGACAAACGAGTAAAAGATAAAGGATACGTGATTTCACATATGGCGTCAAGCATCTTTAGAATAGTCCTATTGATTATTCTATTTCCAACGTTTTATTGTCAAAATGTTCGAGGAATCAATGATACATACGATAAATTCATGTCATTGACGAAAGTGTCAGGACTACTCCCCCAAAATTGCTCCGAATTTCTAAATTTTTCGAGCCCCACCGTTAACAGTACTGTCACGTGCAGTGACGAAGGGATATCATACTGGCTTGTGATTGGTCCATATCTGGCTCATACGATTGGTGCAGTGTTGACAACCCATTTCGGCGTTATAGCAAGTAGACTACGCATGCAGAAATTGGGTTTTGCAATTCCACTTACTCTTGCAACACCCCTTTACGTCATCCTATTGATTGTACTTAATGAAACAGACAAGGACTTTGTAAATGGATATTTATTATTGAAAGCAGACGATAAATGGTTACTAGTTGCATTCTTTTTCATTGGTTGGGTCGGACAATCCTGGGTCTGTCGTCATGCTTGGTACAAACAGCGCGAAGAACGCATGGAATTTGCCAACAAGTCAGTATAACATCAAATAATTACCACCATAATTTGTATTTGAATTTTGGTACTTTCTCAATTGAAGGACTGCATACTTATTGTTGAGTAGTATTCAAAATCTGTCACTATTATGTTTTCCAGACTGTTTGTTCTACCCCACTTCTGTAGTCCAATGGTAGACCTGGCACTCTTACACAGCAGGAAGAAACGAAACGCATCTGAAACAGAGAAACAAACAGAGACATCTGGCGTAGACTCCAAGGTTTATATCTGCGCCACCATGTGGCACGAAAATCGGATTGAGATGAAGCAGATTCTGATATCTATATTTAGGTACTGTATATTTCAAGCATTAATATGCAGTATTATTTAATTGTATTATCAATAAAAATGGAATAGATTGGATTGTAAACATTATCTTTGACCAAAAATGATAAAAAATGTTATAAAGCGATATTTGGCGTTTTACTCTGACATTATTTAAGTGTTGCTTTAAAATTTTATTTTTCTATGCATCCTAAAAGTACGAGTATAAGGATTATACCTAGAGTAAATATTAGTATTCTTAGAAAAAATCTGTAAAAAAAATTATATCTATTGTAGACTTGATCACCACCAGTTTCAATATGAGTATAGCAAAAACGAACTTAAGCATAAGGAAAAAGATTATTATACATTTGAAGGTAAGTGCTTAGTGAAATATAGTATATATATAAAGAGATATTGAAAAATACAGATAGAATATAAGGAAGACTTTCTGTCTAAAAATAGCCATTCAAATAGCCTAAATAGATAGCATGGTAAATCGAAGGGTATTTTGCAAAATGGTATCAGACTTATAGAATATTATAATCATTTTTTCTTTCTTTGAAAAGCACATATTCCTTTTGATGATGCCATGGAAACTAATAAATCAACAAATAAAAGAGGACCTAATGATTTTGTCAGGCAGTTCATGGAAATCGTGGATGAAGCGGCTAGGTGAGTACAAGTTGAATTAAAATATGTTTATCTATTGATTGTGTTTTGTTTTACGTCCCATTCGAGAATTTTTCACTCATATAGAGACGTCACCATATACCAGTGAAGGGCTTGAAATTTTGACCTATACTCGGCACTCAGGGCCATTGAGCAGTGAGGGTTCTTTATCGTGCCAACGCCTGCCGTGACACGGGGCCTCGATTTTTAAGGTCTTATCCGAAGGACCTGCAACTTTCACTTCAAAGTGCCAAGCGCATGGCGAAGGAACAGTTGCTACCCATTATTTATCGACTTAGGTTTGTCGCGGCTGAGATTCAAATCACGACCTCCCGATCACGGAGCGAGCGCTCTACCGACTGAGCTACCGTGAACGGTGTATGTTTATCTAAAAGATGAACATTCTGACAAACAATGTCTGTCCATATAAAGTCCTTAAAAGTCAAAAGAACGAGAAAAAGTGCTGTTATTTATCAGTTTTTGAACTTGATGCAACTAGAGTTTGCTAAATGTTTCTAAAATCTACTTAAAACTAGAATTTTGCAAAACTTCTTCATGTCTGCAGGAGAACTGAGCAACCTTTAACATTTTGAGTTTTGATTTTCAGCCACAAAAGTATATTTTGTGTCATTACTTAGATGAGAACATTTCTCAGCTTTTATAGAAATTATTGAAAGAATATTCATAGCAGTTCTGTGATCCAAATTTATTTCTATTTAAAGTGCTTTTTATCAAAGAAAAGTTGTTTTGGATCCGCCTAAAAAATACGTCACTCCTTATGGTGGTCGTTTGGAATGGGAACTTCCGGGGGAAAATAAATTGATAGTTCATCTCAAAGACAAAGAAAAAATACGTCACAAGAAAAGATGGTCGCAGGTAAATAGATACAACTATTAAGGATGTAATTGGTTTTGATGTTGACATAACTTTCTGAGCTTTGAAAAATTAAATGTTTCAGAATTTTTGTATATTTTCGTATATTTTTCTAGATCATGTACATGTACTATTTCATTGGATACGAACTTCTCATGAAAGAGAATAAACCAACAACCGTGATGAATCCGGATTTTGATGACGTGCCTTCAATATTTGAATTATTGTCTGAACAAGTGAAGCAAAAGGTTAGAAAATATATGTATTACATGTATTACAAAATATATGATTTTTCATATACTTAATATTAATTGCTTTTAATAAGGGATAATGCCTCAGTTTGTTTCACAATCACATATTTTCTCGACTTTTTCAAATACAGTGCTAAAACGCTTCTTTGCACAGGCTGAAAATTCCTACATTCTTGCACTTGATGGTGACGTTGATTTCCAACCAGAAGCTCTTCAGCTTTTAATAGACCGTATGAAGATAAACCCCAAAGTAGGAGCAACATGTGGACGAATCAAACCCGGGGGTTCAGGTAATCATGTATAGATAAAATACTATGTACAGGAATATTTTGAAGAAACAGAATTTCAATATGAAAAGTTAACGCTTTGCAATTTTTCACATGTATTAGTTGATCTTGCATATATTAGGTTAAATATGATACATTTTTGAAAGTGTTTTTGTTACAATGGAAGAAGCATTTATAGTTTGTTTTCTTCTTGTTCAATGCGAACAGGGCCTGTAGTCTGGTATCAACGCTTTGAGTACGCAATAGGTCATTGGCTTCAGAAGTCGGCTGAACATATGTTTGGATGCGTACTTTGCAGTCCTGGATGTTTCAGTTTGTTTAGGGTGAAAGCTCTTATGGACGATAATGTAATGAGAACGTATGCAACATTACCAACAGAGGCACGCCATTTCCTGCAATATGACCAAGGTACGTACAACAAAATTGCTATTTTTTTTTTTAAAATAAAGATTCAGCATGCAAATTTTTTTTCTCGGCAGATATCAAGAAGATATTTGCAAATAAAAATAATTGAGAATAGAACAGGAATTTCTTTTCTCTTTTGCAGCGAATTTCTCTATCCAATAGGAGCTTTTTTGGCACAAAAAAATTAATGCTAAAATGTATATATTTTAAACTGTTAATATGCTCCTTTTACAGGAGAGGATAGGTGGCTTTGTACTCTTATGCTGCAACAAGGATACAAAATTGAATACTGTGCCGCAGCAGAAGCCATAACATTTGCTCCGGAAGAGTTTAAAGAGTTTTTTAACCAGAGAAGACGCTGGATGCCCTCTACAATGGCCAACATTTTGGATTTGTTACAAAGTTATGCCCGTACAACGAAAACGAATCCAAACATTTCATACTTCTACATTTTTTATCAAATTATCTTATTTGTATCATCGGTTTTGGGTCCTTCAACTGTTTTGCTGGCACTTGAGTCTGCCGTTGCCTCAGTATTTGGTGTTGCACCTTGGTTGGCCTATCTTTTGACATATGGCCCAACAATACTCTTTATATTTGTTTGTCTTAAATGTAAAACAGACACGCAACTGAACTGGGCGATGGTTCTAAGTGCTATTTATGCCCTATTAATGATGGCAGTATTTGTAGGGACACTGGTGTCGATTGCTAGCGAGGGCTGGTATACTCCTACAGGAATGTTTTTCTATATTCTTGTTGGCACATTCCTTATCGCTGGCCTCCTTCATCCACATGAGTTTGGTGACCTTATCTGGGGAATTCTTTATTTTATCTGTATTCCAGCAGGATATCTTTTCTTGATAATTTACGCAATCTGTAATTTGAACAATGTATCTTGGGGTACGAGAGAAAATAAAACAGCAGTCTTAGAAAATGCTGGACAGGGTGGTAAAAAGAGCAAAAAGAAGGAGACGGAAGACGAAATAGATTTTGTTACGACGGAAATGATCAGTGGTATGATAAAACAAGTAAAGAACACAAATGTTTCCGGAGCTTCTTGTTCAGAAGCATTCTTTTCCGTATTCCGTTGGATGAATAATCTAGTTATTTTGAAGTCTCTGGAGTCTGTTCAAAATATATTCGAAAAAAGTAAGGACGAAACAGATCAAGCATCTGATCAGACAGTTGGTAAGAAATCACTTCTCAAAAGCAGGCGACACAAAATACCAAAGATTGATCCCAATCAACTGGATGAAACGTCATGGGCGACGGAAGATGTGAGAAACACGAAAATATCCACATTAGATCAAAAGGAAGAGAAATTTTGGATTGGATTAATTCATCATTACCTTTACCCCTTAGATGAAGATAAGAAAAAAGTAGACAAAGATAAGGAAATGCTCGCTGAATTAAGGAATAAAGTGGCTTTTGGATTTTTCTTCCTTAATGCACTGTGGTTAGCTATTATGACGGCGATGAACGAAGTGAAGTATATCATCAACATTAAAATAACAGATACGGTGACCATCGAACCACTTGGGTTTGTATTTTTAGTCGTGTTTACTTTACTTTTGTTGCTGCAGTTTGTGGGCATGCTAATGCATAGACACGAGACCCTTCTCCACATCTTAGCGATAACTAAACTTTTCAAACGGAAGACACATGATATCAAGAAAGACATCGGGGAACTTGCAAAATCGCCTGTGACTGATGACAGTACCAGCTTGAATGAAACCTCAGATGACGACGAGGGTATATACTGCAATGAATCTGTAATTAAAGAAATTGCGGAAAAGAGGAAAAATGATTTGGGTAGAAGCCACATCGGACACTATGAAAAACGAAAAAGTCAGGGCTTAAACCTACGACAAACTGTACGAAGAAACATAAAGACACTTGATCGACGAGGGCAAAGAGGTTACAGAAATCATACAATACAGGAGTAAATTAAAGCATCTATTTAATTACGTTCTATCAAATTTAATATTAACTACAGATATAGTCAGAAAACATGTCCAAAAGCAACATTACGATATCTGTAAAAGACAAATATAGGGTTCATTAATTATTATTTTCATTTAATAAATACGTTTTTGTTTTTTAAGTTACAAAATTTCGACAAAGACCGATCGTTTTTGTTCAGAAATTATTCGCATCAACTTGTATATTAGATAAGGAATAACATATTTATTTTATTTGATTTCATGATAAGATCTGTATTAATCTCAGGTGGTTAAATGCTTAGAGAAATAGACTCATTTTAAGTTCTTTTAAATATATATGTAAATATGTTCTTGTATTTAAGCACTTATATTCTTATATTTGACTTCAAATTATATATTAAAATTGCCAAATTATGAAATATGAAATTGTATTAGGGAAAAACACTTGTTTTAAAAATTTGTACATTTTATATCTAGAAACAGTAAGGAAGATTAAGTCATGTTGGTTTCAATTCATTGTCCCAAAGTTGAATGAAGGTGGTTTTCTGTTTGTATCTTTGTCTAGTTAGCTGTCTGTCCCTCAGTCTACGGGATGTTTAATATTTAAAAAAATTGTATTGAATTTCAATGGAAATTCAGGAAATTTTTAAATGGTTAGTTTCTGCATCCCTACAGCACTGTTCTATATTATAGTTAGATCACTCCTAATTATTGATTCATCTTCATTTACGCATAATAACGATCTAATTTAGGGATCTTCTCTCTTTGGTATACTAGTATATTCTAGAATAATACCGTGTGTGTACTTTACAAATCGGGCTTCATATTATAGCGGCTTTGGGACAAACAACGATGGGCTAATTCATGATTTTCGTTAATAAATGAATACAAAAGTGGGCTTTGTTGACTCATGCTTCTCTGTCAGACTATCCAATCTGCCATTAGTAAATGTTCAAAATCGCGAACCTGATTCAAGTGTGACCTATACATCATGATACATGTTTAAGATTCTATATAATATTTAATTTGTTTTAAATCTAATTACAATAAATGAAATTATTATTAATAAAGCAAATCAGCCTATCATTTACCTTGACAATGTAATAGTGGCGAAAGCGCTAGTAAAGCGTAGTTACTTCATGATTTACCCTTCTAAAATGTAGTATTAGGCCGCCTTTTTCTGAAAAAAGATTTAAAAAAAAACTTGAATCTTAGATTCATTGATCTATTATTACTGGTTGTATTCAATATTTGCCTTGATAATCACGTAAATTTTACCAAGACAACCGATAGAATTTGGCGGGGTTACTGCACACGACTCCTGTGAAATATGAACATATATAATTACATAATCTTCCGTTGTAAACTTACTTAGTTGAATCACACTTTGTTGTGAAATAATGAGTTTTTGTTTGTGTAATTGCTTTAATTAAAATCGTTAAAAGTGACGATCAACTTCTACTTACCCTAAGATAAATTCGGCCAGGTGGACAAGTTTATTTAATACTGATAATTATACCTGAGTGTTTAAAATATTCGTGTATAATCTTCATTTAAAAAAAAAAAACTAGAATAAGTTTTTTTTTTTTTTTATTTTAGCGGTGACTACGCTAAATTTTTATAATAGGGTTCGTTGAATAAAAACGACTTTGGTTTTTGGTTCATACTGGTATTTTATTAAATAATAGAAACAGTAGAGTAGACCCTGTAATAACAATAACAATTATTAAAAAAGGCAAAAAAAAAAAAAAAAAAAAAAAAAAAAAAAAAAAAAAAAAAAAAAAAATATATATATATATATATATATATATATATATATATATATATATATATATATATATATATATATATATATATATATATATATATATATATATACATTTAACTCCATTATAGTATGTCATCATTATAATCAGTCTCATACTTTATGATCCATATTCTCTTTGAATTAAATTAATATAAAAATATTTCTTTATCACAGATCAATTTATCATAAAAATAATTCTTTTATTATTTAGTCATTTAAAATGAAAGAAAATCATTATCATAATCATTATATGAAATTAAATAATCCTGAATCAAATAATCTTATGTGATTTCATATTGAACATTAACACAAATACAATTTCATGCATTGGACAGAATACACATGAAATTCAACACAAAATATAGGCATGTATGACAAATACTGAGCTCAAAAAATAAGTTCTGGCAACAAATTCATATATTGGAACAACACATAAAATTTATAAATTACCTTTAATATGGTCAAAAATCTGGATTACATAATACATGTACAGTAACTGTGAGTCCTATAAAGAATATACAACAATGAGTAACCCCCCTTAGCTGACATAGAAAATCTTAAATGATAATAACTGCTTAATTTAATGAAAAACACCTTAGCTTTTAATTTGAAAGAATTATTTAAATTAAATGAAACAAAAGGTAAAATTTCGAACGTTAATATTAATAACATAATAATAATAATAGTTATACAAGTTATTTATAAAGATAGTTTTACAACTTTACACTTATTTATTCATTTCACTTTGTCCTACATATATACATTGTCATCCTTGAATAAGAGTGAAATGTCGGATAAAATATTTATATTGCTCATTTACACAATCTCTCAAGATTACGTTAACCATTCAAACACCTGTTTCACACACACAATCAAAATCACAATTATATATGAAAATAATACCTAGAACAGACCTGAAATCCTGGAATTCAACACTCAAAGAAAACGCAGTAAACTGTTACACCCAAAATTAATGAAATCAGGAAATCAACCAAGACATCCTGTCAAATAGATGTCACAAAGACTGGTATGACCAGTTCTGACCAAAAATACACCGCCCGCAAAGCGATTTCCCTCCAAAACCTCGACCAATGAAATCTCACTGACAGGTCACTTCATAGGTCACTGACCTCTCAAAGTTAATTACTATAAGGGAAACTTATATTCATACTAAAGTAATTCCTAAATAATTATAGTTTCTAAAGTATAGTATACTTTAAATAAATAATAAACTGTTGAAATATAAATAAGTAAAATTACATGAATTTCCTGTAAATAATGATAACAAAATTATTTTGTAGACAAAACTACTAAGCATGTCGAATGAAAACAAAATCCTAAAATACTAAAAATATATACACTTTTCAAATATTTACACCTTTCCACATATTCCCCCCAGGTGGCAAATGACGTCCTCGTCATTCTAACCGTGGTCAATTATGTTTAGTATAGTTGCTGCGGCATCTTTCTCCATCTCTGAAAATTAATTGGTGTTAGAAACAAGACTTCGTATTCAATTTATTTTTTCTTCCCATGGTGACTGCAGAACTGACTTTGTTATATACTTGCCTGAAAAACCACTCTGGAATCTTTGTAATTGTAAGGATGTTTCAGGTAAGTGTACCTCTTCCTGAACATCTTCAGTTTCTGTCTCTTTAAGTTCTTTAGCATCTTCCTGATTGTCTTGTACTATTTCTATGTTCTCTTTTATATGTCACAGTTGTAATTAAATTATTATTATTATTAAATATAAAAATTATGCTTTGCGAAATATTTAGTATCGTATTCCGATTGGCGCGCATAGCCAATCGAATACAACCGTTTTTGCAGGTATGTGAGAGCCATGTGCGAGTGTTTTGTTTTGTACAGGTGAATTTATATTTTTAGCATTCATATACGTATGACTGACCAGTGACCTACCATGAACCAATGGATTTCACTATACTAATTTATATGCATGTTTTTACTAACTCGTGCACTATATAAAGTAAGAAACCCGCCAAATTTCCCACCCCAAGTGTTTGTGCCTTTACGGTAACAGATAACGTAACTATTTGTTATACCTTAGATCCATTCAATCGATGTGCATTACTTATTCCTGATTTTAATACTGGATGCCTGGTAAGATGTTCATTAACTTGTTAATTCATTTACTTGTTAAATATATGTAACGATCTTCTGGCAGTCGTATTAATATCTTAATTACCATTACTTTTCTTTAATGTTTAAATGTCTTTATGTTTCGTGTTTGTCTATGTCTTTTGTTTTGTATGAGTGTTGTGAGTGTGTGTTTTCTATTTTCCAGGTTTTTTCTATATCCATAATTAAATTATAAGACCGAACCAGTTTTGTTTTCACTGAAAAAACCAAGACCGTGACCCGCTGACATATAATCTCATCATTTTCTTGTATATCCTGTTGTTTCTCTGGTACATCCTGTGGTTTCGCTGATGTAACCTGTGGTTTCTCTGATGTAACCTGCTGATCAGCACTATCCTTCTCATCCATCTTTAAAAATCTTCTTGTCTTGACTGTTTTGATCTCATATGTTTCATCATCATAAAAGAACTCATAAATTGACTGGGAATCAGTCACTGAATTCTCTCTATCTGATCTCTTTCTTCCTTGTCAGCCTGGTTCGAGGCTTAGGGATGGGTTTGTCTTGTTTTGGAAAATTTGTGGATTCTGATAAATAACCAATAGGTAAGAGTAAATTCCTATGTAAATTTCTTTTCTTTCCTAATTCATCTTCTCTAATAACTGTATAAACTGGGATGTCTTTGTTGGGTTGCTCTAGTATTACATAAGGGATATCCTCCCATTTGTCTGAAATTTTGTGTTTTCCCTCGAATGCCAAAATTTTAACTAAAACCTTTTCTCCTTTTTAGCTCACCTGAGCCGAAGGCTCAAGCGAGCTTTTCTGATCGAAATTTTTCCGTTGTCTGTCGTCGTTGTCGTTGTAAACTTTTCACAATTTCATCTTCTCCAGAACCACTGGGCCAATTTCAACCAAACTTGACACAGGGTATCCTTGGGTTAAGGGGATTCAAATTTGGTTAAATGAAGAGCAACGCCCTCTTCCAAGGGGAGATAATTACAAATTAGTGAAAAATTACTGGCATCTTTTAAAACTTTTTTTCTCAAGAACACTGGGCCAGGAAAGATGAAACTCATGTAGAATTATCCTCACGTAGTGTAGATTCAAATTTGATCAAATCATGACCCTTGGGGGTAGGATGGAGCCACAATGGACGATCACAGTTTTACATAGGGATATATAGGAAAAATCTTGAAAAATCTTCTTCTCAAGGACAGCAAAGCCATGATTGGTCATATTTATATGGAAGCATCCTCAGGTGGTGTAGATTCACGTTTGTTCAAATCATGACCACCGGGGGCTAAGGTGGGGCCACAATGGACGATCAAAGTTATACATAGGAGTATATAGGAAAAAAAATCATTAAAATCTTCCTCTCAAGAGCCACTGGGCCAGAAAAGAAAAAAACTCATGTGAAGCCATCCTCAGAGAGTGTAGATTCAAATTTGTTCAAATCATGACCCCTGGGGTTAGGGTGGGGTCACAATGGACGATCAAAGTTTTACATTGGAAAATATAGGAAAAATCTTCTCAAGAACAGCAAAGCCATGATTGATTATTAATTATTTGAAAGTATCCTAAGGTTGTGTAGATTCATGTTTGATAAAAATCATGACCCCCTGAGGATCGGGTGGGGCCACAATTGATGATTAAAGTTATGCATAGGAATAATTAAAATTAAAAAAAAAATTCTCTTCCCAAAAACAGCAAAGGTATGATTGGTCATATGAATACGGAAGCATCCTCAGAAAGTGGAGGTTCAGATTTGTTCAAATCATGACAACCGGGGTAGGGTGGGATCATAATGAAAGTTCAAACTTGTAGGAAAAAAGTCACAGCTAGTCAAAGAAATATGTAAGCATATTTAGTTAGTGTAGATTCAATTTTGTTCAAATCATACCCCCTTTTATGGGTAGGTCGGTACCACTTATGCATTAAAGCTTTTCAATACTGAACTGATTTTTCCTTTTTTTTTCCAAGCCACAGTACTCAGGTGAGCGATGTGGCCCAAGGGCCTATTGTTGTAAAGATATTCCTCGTTGATTATTATTTTCAGTTTAAGTATACACATGTACCTACAGTATCATTCCTTGACATTTTATTCGTTTTTAATTCATTGGATTACAAAAAAGTAAAGCACACAAAAAGGTCTTGAAAAATTAAGGAAAAGATCAAAGGAATGGCACTAGAGAATGGACGAGATAGATTTGTTTTGACAGGAATGTGAGATTTTTGGCAAGTTTAGAATAGCAATGTTTTCGCTTGGCTTTGTTGGTCATTTTTTCTGTAGTCTTTTGAAGAAACAATCATTTTTTCTTGAAACCAAAATCGAATCAAAACGTGCTCGAATGAAAATGATGAAGATAAAGAACAGTGGTCAATAAAAAAAAAAATACGAACGAAAAAGTAATTGAATGACTGGTTGTGAAATAAGCGTGTATCATAATAAAAGAATGCGACTTATGGTAGATACATGTAATTGATTTCGAGGTTGAATAACCTTAATCGTGCTGAACCTAGAACATGTCATGAACTGTATATTTACTCTGTAGAGAAATTATACACACACAGTTATAAACATCTATATAAAAGGACGGGAATTGCACCACAGTACTTTATTGAATAGTTTAAATGTTTATCTCATTTGAAGAAAATTTAAAAGTGTTACATATTATTACCACTCCCTGTGAAACCCCAGAATAGAATTATATCCCTATAAATTAAATCAAATTATGTTAAAAGGTTTAAAAGATGTAGATGATATAAGCAAAATATGGCGGACCAACAAATGGATGAACTGTTTTCTATATATCCCCTAATTTTTCAATAGTTAGGCCAGTATTGTATTAGTTTTGGTTTACAGACCTTCAATGCCTAAAAATTGAAATACAAATTAAACCATCGCACGTTTTATCAGACTTTTTGAGATAAATCTAAATATTGCCGGACTTTTTTAAAAATAATATTTTTCCCTCCAACCTTGATGGTCAGTTAAGAATGTCTTAAAAACTAAAATTACTACAACTCCCTGAAAGGAATTAATACCCCCATCATACACACTCCTGTGTCAAGAGCACATTTCCTGTCTTCATTAGCAACTACTAAATCTTCATTATCTAAGTTTTGATTCCTTTGTACAAGTCTTAAACTGAAAAAAAGGCTGGCTTTTGTTGAGATGTAAGATTGAAATAAAGTTGACCTATCATCAGCATTTTTAATATGTCTGTATGTCTATAATACGTACATATTTCTAGCTCATTTTTCTTTGTAAAGGACGGACTTCCTGGAATAATGATATAGCCAAATTTAATACATAGTGTGTTCTTCCAATTTTCTTGCAATTATCACTTTTGGTCTCCTGGGAAAATACGTTTTGGTTTATAAATCATCAATCTTTATATTAACTGCTGTCAGTGGTGGTGTTTTGGTTGACTGTAATAGAACCTAGTATTCTTCTTCATCTTATCTTTCTGATTCCAATTCTTGAACCCATCAGATAGATTGAGTTTTCTTTAATGTTTCTGTATCGTATTATAAAATGTTTACTCCGTAATGGTGAATTCTCAGTTTTTTGTACCAATGGTTCTTCGAGACAACTAAAAATTTTACCAATGGTTCTTCTCGTTTAATGGTGACTGATAATTAAACGTTTATGATGTTCATCTTTATTTTCCTCATCACCATAGTTATCTTCCTGTGAATCTGAAAAGTATTTATAATTTTTTTTTTCAAAACAACACAACAAAATATATTGCTTAAACCTCTTTTCAATGCTGAAAATTTGTTCACCTTTACTTAATACTGGATTACATGTACATTAGTGAAAAGGGAAAGGTCTAATTATATAGAATATTTCTTCACCTCTTCTTACACAAGTTATGTTTCGTGACGCTAGATATCGTATATCAGATTATAAACCTATAATGCTTCACAACTTTGACATATTTAATGAAGTTTAATGAAAGAAATTAAGTGATTTTAGAAGGAAAAGCAAAGTACATTATTAAAGAAAGAATGAATATTCATTATTCCACAACAGTTTTATTTTCGATATAAATGTGAAACTAGTTTCATGATCTAGCGCTAACGTTTTCTTTTTAAATTTACCAACGTGAAGACCAGTCCTTCGGATGAGACCGTATAAACCGAGGTCCCATGTCGCAGCAGGTGCTGGCATGAAAATTATCCCTTACTGTTCTAAGGCCTTAAGCGCCGAGTATCCTTCCACCGGCAAGTGGTGGCGTCTCATTATGAGTGAAAAATTCTCGAAGAGACATTTAACAAAACAAACAAATAATGCATAACTTGCCATTTTTTTTATCAAAAAAAAAAATATATTACCGGAATATTCAAGCATTATTTCTAAAATTTACATTATCAACACCGAATTTAAGAGATATTTATAATTTAAGGTAGAACACAATAGATAGGCCAAAATTTTCCTCAAATTCAATTTTCTTGAAACTTTGATATTTTGTTCTAGGATACAAAACCTTTCTTTATATTTAATATGAAAGAAATTCAACCGCACATTTTTGCCCACATAGTTTGAAAGATGGCTTATCAGACTCCTGAAAGAAAATTGTGAAATCAGACTATTGAATGTACCTTATTTAAAAATTATCAATTGATCTATTGCAAACTTGTGTGATGCTTTTTATAAAGGCAATTTTTTTTATACTAAAATTCAGTAAAATATATTGATACTGGTAAAATTGGTAAGATATGATGTAAAACTAGGACATACGTAGCCCCGGAATTAAAAAATACACACGTAAATATGCTACACTTTAAGTTCTCTTAGGAGAAAATGTATGATTCAATTTTTACAAAAAATCAACAGATTGATTGAAATGGATCACAGATAAAAATGTCAAAATACAGAAAACTGAATCGATGGTTTCAGATATTTTGGCTATTAAAAAAAATTCAATGACAAAAAAGTGAAAGATTCAGTAGATGATGTCACAATATTTGACCTTTGACCTTTTAATATGACCTTGACCTTTATTCTAGATAAAGAATGAAGACTCCTCATATATATATCCAAATATCAGCCCTCTACTATTTATGGATTAAAAGTTACACTGCATTTAATAACAGACTGTTTTATCGCATTTAGACAGCATAAACACATTCTAAAATGTAAGCTCCCAAGTGACCAATATATATAGGATGTCTCTTTAAAAAAAAATATTACGAAAACATGTCAAAGCTTATTATTTTTCTTACAAAGATCATTGATTATTGACAATATAGGGATATTATTCTTTTTTCTCATGTAATTTTTAAGAAATTAGTTAAAATAGATTTAATGAGTGTTTTGTACTATCTTAAGTCTCCAAAAAATTCTAGAGTAAAGTTCCATAGTAAATCAAAGTATTAAATTATTTACTATAGTAAATTATAGTTAATTAAAGTAAATTTTTGTTTGGGGACTTTAGGAAATGTATTGTAAAAATTCAGAAATGAATACCACTAAATCAACCCAAAATTTATATAATTTGTAATATCTAAAAATTGACACTCTTTTATGGTACCCTCTTGAACAATTTTGCCACTGATACAAAGGAAACCTGTGAAATCATTTTCAAATTCGGCTCTTTCTTTTGGTCCTCTTTGATTAAACATGATTCATTCTCTTGAGATACACAGTTTTATGTATTCATTTCCTGTAAAAATAAACAAGAAATTGCAGCTTTAACGAAAAAAATGATGTAGCTTTGAAGTAATCAAGATTTGAATAATTGCTCATAATTATACACATTAGAGCATTAAACTACGAGGGGCCAAATAATATAGGATGAGCCTTAAACAGAATGCAAAATATATATAAACATATGTTCTCACGTGTTCTCACGTAGATAATGAATATAATAAAGATTATATTCGTCGCCCGCGTGGCGCAGTGGTTAGAGCGCCTGCTCTAGAGTCGCGAAGTAAGGAGTTGATCCTTACGTCGCGGGTTCGAATCCCACTGTGGGACGTGGAGACCGGTCCTTCGGATGAGACCGTATAAACCGAGGTCCCGTGTCGCAGTAGGTGTTGGCACGAAAAAGATCCCTCACTGCTCAATGGCCGTTAGTGCCGAGTATAGGACAAAATTTGCAGCTCTCCACCGGCAAGTTGTGGCGTCTCCATATGAGTGAAAAATTCTCGAGAGGGACGTTAAAGAACATACAATCAATCAATCAATCGATTATATTCAGAAATATGTAGATTAAAAAATAATCAGTTTATCTGTCTATACTGTTTTGTTTACACATCATAAATTCAGGTAGATGAATTTGCACTTTGTGTTTGTCTGCCTTTCTCTCAACGAAAAATGTAACTCAGCTTTTATCTTACTGCAAAGCGAACAACGTTTGATGTCTAGGGTATGTGTTATAGTTTGAATTGTTGTGTTTAATTTATATTGTCCTCGCTCAGCTAGTGAGGGTCCAAATATGAGCAACTTGTGTTCAGCCTCTGTATGCTGGCCTTAAAGGAAGACAAGTTGTATAAAAAGTTCAGATATTTTAATAACAAGAAACCGCAACTCAAATAAAAATCAAAGTAATAATTTAACAAAACATTCTGAAAATAAAAATATTAATAAGTAACAATTATGAACATTTAAACTTTTTCTCTTTTTTACAGAATTCTGTTTCATAATAATTTTACAAAGCAGTTTCAAGTAAACAATTTATTAGCATTACACCGATTCTAAAATGATGAATATACTTAGATATATATTTATACAATAAAACATACGTACCTTAAAGGAAGACAAGTTGAATAAAAAGTTCAGATATTTTATTAACAAGAAACCGCAACTGAGGTTGTCAGGGCGCGCACTGCCGTTTTATACCCCAGAACCGGTTTCCATGACATTTTCACAACTTGTCGACCTTTCCAGCACCCATGTGATAAGGATTCATTCGGACAACACGCGACCATTGTTTTATGAGTAAATTAATTAAAATCTCAACTGACATATCTAATTCTTTATGCCTCGGCCGGCTATATTCGTTTGATACGAAATATCTTATATGTCCGAATGATTGAATGTGTTTATGGTTACCGTGCCTGATCTATGTGTTATAGTTTATAAACAAAAGGAATACATGTCATGTTGACCTTCTTTACAATTGAACCAATTAATCTACTGCCTAACTCTGCACTTAAACCACAAACACATACGTGTAGTACAAAATAATGATAAAAATAGAAATAATCAGTGATATTAAATTATTAAGGTAAAAAATGAAAATAATACAAAAAATTCTATATTATATGTATATTGAATTGAGGCATTACATTTACGTATTTAATTTCATGTACACGTATACTGACCAATTTTTTTTTCTGTAATCCAATCTTTGGCTAATGATCTGATTAGTAGGGGCTGATTGTTGTTAGTCCCCTACCGGTGAAACCGGAGGGGACTAAAGGTTTCCTCTGAGTCTGTCCGTCCGTCTGTCTAGCTGTCTGTCTGTCTGTCTGTCTAGCTGTCCCTCTGTCTGTCTGTCAGTCTGTCCCACTTTTTTTTTTTAATACATTTTTTTTCTCTGAACACTTGCAGATATTGAGCTAATTTTTTGTATGTGAGTGTATCTTGATGAGTTACAGATCAAGTTTGCATTTCGTTCCGCTTCAATGATTTTTGACGGGATTACGGCCTTTTCAATTTTTCAGGGTTTTCCGCAATTTTTTTCTAAACGCCTGCAGATATTGAGCTGACTTTTTGGTATGTGACTTTACCTTGACGAGTTATAGATCAAGTTTGCATTTCGTTCCGCTTCATTGATTTTTGACGGATTAATGGAATTTCAATTTTTAACGGGAACCAGATTACACTTAGTAGGGGACTATTACGTGTATTGCTAATGCAATACTCTCAGAATGCTTGTTTATGTTTGTGAATTTAAAAAAAAATCTATTTTTATTTTTAAAGCATTTAGGAATAAATAAGACACATTCAACTTTTGTTGAGCCTAGCTTAAGAATGGCACAGAGAGAATATCAAATTCCATGAAATTTTGTCCTATTTTCATTATCTTGCACCAATTCACGGACTCTAATAAATATCACACAAACTTTCAGCATTATCCCTTTTTTCAAATCGACATTTCGATATATTGAGGACGTGTTAACAATTAAAAATAATGGTTATTTTCATTAAAATGTCAACTCCATATATCCCTGTGAACTCAAAATGAATGATATCACAGAGTCCACCGTATCAGCTTCATAATATTGGATTTTATACCGATTTTAGACGTTAATGGCCAAGTAATAACCAAACTATATGACAAACGGAGCGACTTCAGTTTTTCCATTGTCAACTTTCCCTATTTACATATATGATGTCTTAGAGGTCCGTGTTTGCTCTGCTCTTATTTTGTAATGTTTAATGGACTTTTGAGCTCGAATACTGTTCGTTATTTCCACATATTTCATGTATGTGGTAATATTCCACGATCACTCGCATATGACATAAATGTCTCCCAACTGACTCGATGCTTTAGAGCATGCTCCAGGTACGATAAATTTTTAACAGGCAGGCTACTAGAAAAGAAAATGATGTTACAGGGTTTCAAATATCCCTTAAAGTCTACATTTTGCAAATTCTTTGGTCGTTATAATGAATTTGATTGCAAATACAACCTATCGTTGGATTGCATTTTGACTGACATCTTTCAAATCAACTGTTATACCAATTTTTTTTAAATATCATTTAGATCTTCAGAGTATTTCAGCGGGTGGAGAGCTTGCTCCGTGATCGGAAGGTTAAGGGTTCAAATCCTTGTCTTGATCATCAACTGAGAACAGACTTATGTCAAAATTTCAGATCGATATAATTTTAATAATAATTTTGGTAATAAAAAAATTATCATCATGAATTTGTATTTGAATAATGAAGAACTTGCAACTTCCTAAGCATGTATGTGAAATAAAAATAAAGATATTCAAAATTAAAATTTTGACTTTAGCCTGTTCTCAATTTATGTTCTTTGAGTCTTGAGCCTGGCCACGAAAAATCTCTCTCAATAAGAAATATAAGCAAATGTTCCTTCGCTAAGCGCTCAGAACTAAGAAGTAAAAGTTAGGGATCTTTGGTTTGAACATATTTTATTTTAATTTCTAATTACAAAGGTAATGGTCACAAGTTCAAAAAACTTATTACGCCCTCTCCCTACAAAGTACTGAGCACTTGTCTGTGCCCCCCTCCCCCCAATAAAAAAATTTTGCCGATATATAGTATACAATAGGAAACATAGCACTTTTTTTTTGCTTGCCAAGGAATTTCTTTTGGTAGTGCACCCCAAGCTGAAAATATTTGGTTGTGCCGCCCCTAACTGAAATTGCTTCCTACGGGCCTGGATTTTCATCCTAACCATAGTAACTCCAACCTTGATGTATTGTCTTCATTATCACATAAAGTCTATTTAAAAGCATATTAAATCTATCAAGTAGAATTATAGGTATGACTGCGACAGACGTAGAAATGGATGAAATAGACGTAGAATCAGTTGGAAATGGGGATACGAAACACAGGTACGAGAATTATATATGAAATATGATTTATTAAGTATCAATAGTTATGCTCTCAAGGGAAATGATATTTTAAACATTGTTCGACTATTAAAACTATAGAGTTACTTGGAAAGCGGGTATGGAATTGCAGAGAGTTGGAAAAAAAAATGAGGGAAAAAAAACCTCTTCTGGGGAGCTCTTTAGAAAATCGCTCTTAAGATTATTTATAAAAATTTAACAAGAATATAAAAGTGTTAATTTTATTATCTCTAATATATAACAATGGTCTAAATGGTATGTTGCATGAATCCCGAGTAGGAACAGGTTACTCTAACAAAAACCCTTACAGGCCTGAGGATGACAATAACGTATGGAACATTTTCCGGAAGGACCGACTACCTGAGGATTCCAAATGCTGTGTAGGGTTTACCGACAAGTTCTTCAGAGTTTTCAAGTTCCTTTTCTACAATTTCCTGTTGTTTGCGTTAATAGGTGGCGTTATTGTCACCCGAGGCGGGCTACAAATTCTGGCGTCACTGCTTGGCGACCATGAAAAAAGATTTGCAAATATGGTTATCGAGCTTCATTCTACAGTTTCTTTTTAAGTTTTAGCATAATACAAATAGAAATAAATAAATTTTAAATATTCTTGAAATAAAACACATATTTAAAATACATATGGTAGCTGAGTAAAATTTTTTGCAAATTGTTATTTATACACAAATGTAAACATGCCTAGCTACATTATTTCATTATCTTACGGACGTTGAGATTAAATAAACACATTCGGTTAATAGATAAAGATCTTAAACAATCACCACAATAGTTTCTCCTCTGAGTTAGATCCAGAACGTTTATTTTCGTAAATCATTTACGTAATTGATTATACCTATACTAAATGTCTTAAGATTAACTCGTACGTTTCTGAATGAATTTTGACGAAGGATGTTGAAAATATTTTTTCTTATCTTTCTTTTTTTTTTTAGAGAACCATTACCCAGGATTTTATTTCTTACTTTTCTTTGTGATCGCAATACCTGATGCTCTCAAAATTTTGCAAACTTTTTTCATGTTTCTTTTTGGTAGTCCAACGTGTGTGCGTTTTGTATTGGTAAGTTTTCTTTGATGCAAAATTCTGAATTTTCTTAAGTCGTAGCAATTTAATAAAAAGTTTTAATAAAGACGATATTAGTTTTAGTGACAAGTGTATCACATTTACTCGTAACCAAGTTTATTTTCAAAATGTGTTATATAATTGCAACTTTTGATAGAGTAGAACATTTCTTTAAGATACACATACGAGAGGGTTGTCATCTTTTTGGCCTTGGATGTCTGCTTTTCAAGGTCATGCCTTACCTTGACCCACTACAGACGTGTCTTGTAACAATATCCGTGCCCTTTGTACCGGCCTTAGTCAACTTAGTGTCATACTGCCACAGAAAAGCATGCCATTCTCGTAAAGGAGTCATAAAGTTTTTA
The DNA here is from genome assembly GCF_033153115.1 of Saccostrea echinata. NCBI lineage: Eukaryota > Metazoa > Mollusca > Bivalvia > Ostreida > Ostreidae > Saccostrea > Saccostrea echinata. The sequence continues at coordinate 1,685,358 of NW_026889825.1, forward strand.
AATGTATTCTTCTTAATATTACTTTTACCTGCTGTCATTATTGTGCCATACACCCTCATTCAGTCCAGTGAAATTAAAAATGCAAAACGTTGACCAAACAAAGGAGAGCTCATTGCCTGGATTTTGGTATCAGCGGTATTGTTGTCGGTGAGGTGGATCGAAACATACTCCTTCTTTTGCAGGAGATTCATTGAACAGAGAACAAATAAACGAGTTAAAGACAAAGGATACGTGATTTCGCATTTGTCATCAAGTATCTTTAGAATAGGTCTTTTGATTGCTCTTTTCCCAACATTTTATTGTCCTAATATTCGAGGAATTAGGAATACATACTATAGATTCATGTCATTGACAAATGTTTCAGGACTACTCCCCATAAATTGCTCCGAATCTCTTAATTTTTCAAACTTGACAGTTAAAAAAAATGTCACGTGCAATGACGAAGGAATATCATACTGGCTTGTGATTGGCACATATCTGGCTCATACGATTGGTGCAGTATTGACAACCGATTTCGGCGTTCTAGCTAGTAGACTACGCATGCAGAAATGGGGTTTTGCACTTCCACTTACTCTTGCAACACCCCTTTAAATAATCCTATTGCTTGTACTTAATCAAACAGACAAGAGCTTTGAGGAAGGATATTTATTACTGAAAGCAGACAATACGTCTTTACTAGCTGCGTTCTTTTTCGTTGGATGGATTGGTCAATCCTGGCTTTGTCGTCATACTTGGTATTGGCAGCGGGAGGAGCGCATGGAATTTGCAAACAAGTCAGTAGATTTTATATCACGAATTAAATTTGTTTTCGAATTGTTTTCATTTCTAACGTGTATACTTATTGTTTAGTCTCACTTTATATCTCGCATATGCTATCACTGTTTTCTTGTCTAGACTGTTTGTTCTACCACTGTTCTGTAGCCCAATGCTGGATCTTGCACTGTTACACAGCCGGAAGAAAAGAAACACTTCTGAGACAGAGACTAAAACAGAGACATCTTGCGTAGACTCCAAGGTTTATATCTGCGCCACCATGTGGCACGAAAATCGGATTGAGATGAAGCAGATTCTGATATCTATATTTAGGTACTATGAAAAATCAAAGATATAGATATGCAGTAAAAATGAACAGTATTGCCCAAGCTTGTAAAGAAATAAACAGATAAAATTGAAAAACCTTCTTATGGACAAAATGATATATTTGAAGAGAATTAATCATTAAGCATATTAATTTTGTTGTCGTCATTTAAATTATGCATACCTCCGTAAATTATGCCAGATACCTAAACTGAAATCAAAATTTAAATGTACTAAGCTTAAATGTGAATATTATAAAAATAATACGCACAGATTGTTTTGATTGTAGACTTGATCACCACCAGTTCCAATACGAGTATAGCAAAAATGAACTGGGGAACAATGAAAAAGATTATTATACATTTGAAGGTAAGTTTAGATAGTCAAAAGTATGCCATAATTGAAAAAAGAAATAAAATATAAGAAAGGCTTTATCTCTGATTTTTTTCCCCAATTCACTGCAAATAAGCAATCACGGTATATCAAAGGGTACACCCCACCCCCTGGAAAAAAGTCATTAGATTGTTAAAACATTATGGTCAGTTTTATGTTGAAAAGCTCACATTCCATTTGATGATGCCATGGAAACTAATAAAACAACGCAAACAAGAGGTCCCAATGATTTTGTCCGGCAGTTCATGGAAATCGTGGATGAAGCTGCCAGGTAAGTGTATGTTGAATATCAAATATTCTGACACATATCTGTCCACACAGCCCATCTGAATTTATTTTCATTCAAAGTGCCTTTTATCGGAGAAAGATTGAACTGGATCCGCCCCAAAAATATGTCACACCATATGGTGGCCGATTGGAATGGGAACTTCCGGGAGAAAATAAGCTAATAGTTCACCTCAAAGATAAGGATAAAATACGGCATAAGAAAAGGTGGTCTCAGGTAGATAGACACAGCTATTACGACTTCTTGTTTTCTGATTATTTTATGAATTTTGTGCAGATAAAAAAGTAAGCTTACAAACAATATATTTCAGAAATATAATCTGAAATCTTATTTATACATCAGTAGTATAAAATCAGAACCCAAGTTATAATAACCTTTTGAGCTTTTAAAATTCAAATAATTCAGAATAATATATTTAAATATTTTTGACTAGATTATGTACATGTACTATTTCATTGGATACGAACTTCTCATGAAAGAAAAAAACCCAATAATCAAACCCAATACAGATTTTGATGACGTGCCCTCAATATTTGATTTATTGTCTGAAGACGTGAGGCAAAAGGCGAGTATCTATATTTAAATGTCTGTTATTTGTTAAAAAATAAATTTATAAACCTTTTTATTCAGGATAATGACACATTTTTTCACAATAAATAATGTATTTTGCAACTTTCGAGATATAAAATTATTTTGCAACTTTCGAGATATAAAATTTTTAAATAGGCTGAAAATACCTACATTCTGGCACTTGACGGTGATGTGGACTTCCAACCTAAAGCTCTTCGGCTTTTAATAGACCGTATGAAGATAAACCCCAAAGTTGGAGCAACATGTGGGCGAATCAAACCCGGAGGTTCAGGTAATTATACATAGCAAGCCCGTTATATACAGCTATAATATTAAGAAATAACAAGTTACAAAATGTTTGAATATGAAATGTCAATGCATTTTTCTTTTTTTATTCTGTAATCTATTGTGATCTATCATACAAGTGTAAGTTGAAAATGAAACAATTTTGTTAAAAATAGCACAGACTTTGTTCTTTTTTTCACTTAATGTGATGTTGCATAAACAGGTCCTGTGGTCTGGTATCAACGTTTTGAGTACGCAATAGGTCATTGGCTTCAGAAGTCGGCTGAACATATGTTTGGATGCGTACTTTGCAGTCCTGGATGTTTCAGTTTGTTTAGAGTGAAAGCTCTTATGGATGATAATGTGATGAGAACGTACGCAAAATTACCCACCGAGGCACGCCATTTCCTCCAATATGACCAAGGTACATATTTGATAGGGATGCGTGATTTTATCGGTATACCGGTATATCGCGATTTTTTATTGCGTGATACGTATCGTGATGCGGAGACTAAAATACCGGTATTTGGTACATAACTATAAATTCCGGAAATTATTCATTTATTTGTTCAAACTATTGAATGACAATAAGAGGAAGTGTAAAAAATATTTTAAACAGTTAAACAACGGCATCAAAACATGCTTTATATTAAATAAATGAAAATTTAAAAGGTAAAGTTATGTTTTTATAGCATATTTTTAAGAAATATTATGGAAATTCATTTGAAATTGTAGTAAAAAATGCGTGTAAAAATATCACGATTTATCGTGATATTTTTGGGGGGAAAATCGTGATATATCACGATACGAAATTTTTGCCGATACCCATCCCTAATATTTGATACATAGGAATGTAAATATAACTGATAAATTGGAGTTATAAAGGATACTTTTAACCTTTTTGAGAACTTAATTGGATTTTTTTAATTAATCAAAACCAATCTGGCCTTATAAAGACTGTCCGAAATTTAAAAATGCACTTTTTTGTTGTTAGTTAAATCCCACACAGCAATAAAAAAAACAATTTACTGATGGCAATGCAGTTGTCAATGTGACGTCATATCGTAAAATTTGACGTAGCGAGAGCGGATCAAGTTATATTTTTTACAATGAAAAAGCATTTTGTAATCAATATACATATACAGATATATAACAGCTAGGGCATTAACTTGGTTGCGATGTTTATTTAATGATTTTATTCATATACTTTCCCTGCATTCCATGGACAAGTTTTATTTATTGGAGGGTAATAGAAGGGTCTTAATAAATCGAAATATTACAAAGGCATATCCTCAATGGATCATGACAAGCTTTTACACTTAAACTCAAGAAGTATCGAGATATTTGAAAAGTTCTGCGAACCTGATGAATTATTGCAAATGAATTAATTATATCTTTATATTCAATCTTGTTAACCACCAAATATTCAACAAGAGGTATAAGTTATGTAATTTTAACAATTATATAAGTAGAATCTACCGAGGCTCGCAGCACATTTCACAAACTACAAAGAGTGTTGAAAATAATAATAAATTAATCCTAGATTTTAACATGGTTATGCCTTGCAATATTGGAATTTATAGATGACCTCAATATTGCAAGTATATTTTGTAGTGACTACCGTATCACGTGACAAGTCTTAATTAAAAATCTCATCATCTTCAACATATAGTTCTGAACAACATTAATTTGTCCGATATTAAAAAAAGTCTTAAAACCTTGAAACGAATCTATTTACTATCTAAAAAATATCGCCGATATTTCCACTTGGCACCTTAACTGTACTGCGTAAGTTTAAGTGTATTGTGTCGAGTTTATGACTTGATATCTAGGTTGCAATATAATATACCAAAAATGATGCAATAGTTAGTTGTTCAGTGAAGTGATCGACTGCAGATGGTACACTGTGATATTTCACTGGTACCTTGAACTACTTGCAAACCAAAAATAGTCTTGTCTAAAATGAACATTTTTGAGTATGAATATATATCATCTTTGGGGAGATGTCATAGAAATTTTAAAATTAAAAATGCTGAGAATGGAGCTGGATTATCGACTCTCCTCCAGAAAGATTTTTACATTCAAAACCTTCATCTTAACACATAAATAACTTTACCTATATATATATATTTAAAAAATATTTATATATTATTACAGGCGAAGATCGGTGGCTTTGTACTCTTATGCTGCAACAAGGATACAAAATTGAATACTGTGCAGCAGCAGAAGCCATAACATTTGCCCCGGAAGAGTTTAAAGAGTTTTTCAACCAGAGAAGACGCTGGATGCCCTCTACAATGGCCAACATTTTGGACTTGTTACAAAGTTGCGCCCGTACAACGAAAATGAACCCGAATATTTCATACTTCTACATTTTTTATCAAATTATCTTATTTGTATCATCGGTTTTGGGTCCTTCAACTGTTTTGCTGGCGCTTGAGTCTGCCGTTGCTTCAATCTTTGGCGTAGCGCCTTGGTTGACCTATCTTTTGACATATGGTCCAACACTACTCTTCATATTTATTTGTTTAAAATGTAAAACAGACACGCAACTAAATTGGGCAATGGTTTTAAGTGCCATTTACGCTCTATTAATGATGGCAGTATTTATAGGGACACTGGTGTCGATTGCTGGTGAAGGCTGGTATACTCCCACAGGAATGTTTTTCTATATTCTTGTTGGCACATTTCTCATTGCTGGCCTCCTTCATCCGCACGAATTCGTTGATCTTATTTGTGGAGCTCTTTACTTAATTTGTATTCCGGCAGGATATCTTTTCTTGGTAATTTATGCTATTTGTAATTTGAATAATGTATCTTGGGGTACGAGAGAAAATAAAACAGCAGTCTTGGAAAATGCCGGACAAAATGGTAAAAAGAGCTAAAAGAGGGAGACGGAAGAGGAAATAGATTTTGTTACAACGGAAATGATAAGTGGAATGATAAAACAAGTAAAAAATACAAATGTTTCAGGGGCTTCTTGTTCAGAAGCATTCTTTTCCGTATTCCGTTGGATGAATAATCTTGTTATTCTGAAATCTCTGGAAGCTGTCCAAAATATATTCGAAAAAAGTAAGGACGAAACAGATCAAGGATCTGATCAGGCAATTAGCAAAAAATCACTTCTCAAAAGCAGGCGACGCAGAATACCAAAGATTGATCCAAATCAACTGGACGACACATCATGGGCGTTAGAAGATGTGAGAAACACGAAAATATCCACATTAGATCAAAAGGAAGAGGAATTCTGGAAGGGATTAATTCGTCATTACCTTTATCCATTAGAGGAAGATCAGAAAAAAGTAGACAAAGACAAAGAAATGCTTTCTGAATTAAGAAACAAAGTGGCTTTTGGATTTTTCTTCCTTAATGCACTGTGGTTGGCTACTTTGACAGCAATGAACGAAGTAAAATATATCATCAACATTAAAATAACAGATACAATTACCATTGAACCACTTGGATTCGTGTTCTTAGTTGTTTTCACCACACTTTTGTTGTTGCAGTTCGTGGAAATGCTTATGCATAGGCACGAGACCTTACTCCACATCTTAGCAATAACTAAAGTTTTCAAACGAAAGACACACGATATCAAGAAAGATATCGGGGAAATTGCAAAGTCCCCTATGGTTAATGATGATACTACCTTGAGTAAAGTTTCAGCTAACGAGGAAGGCATTTACTGCAATGAATCTGTAATTAAAGAACTTGCAAAGTCTCCTATGGCTAATGATGATACTAACTTAAATAAAATTTCAGATAAAGAAGAAGACATTTACTGCAATGAATCTGTAATTGAAGAAAGTGCAGAAAAGAGAAAAGATAATATGGTTAAGAGCCACATAGGACACTATGAAAAAAGAAAGAGTCAAGGCCTAAATTTAAGACAGACTGTACGAAGAAACAGAAAGAAACTTGAAAGCGGAGGAGGTTGTTACAGAAATCCCACGATACAGGAGTAAATTAAAACTTTTTAACCTAAGTTTCATTGGATTAGAGTATTAACTAAAACAAGGTCATAAACATGTCCCACAAATATTTCAGTGCGCATCGAACATATCAAAAATAAAAATTATTTTGTCAAATACAATAATTTCTCAAATAAATATTTTTTAGTAAAAGGTTTAATAATAGTACTTTTGGTATCAACTGATTATTTTAACTGATTGTTTTAACCAATTAATATGACTTAGCATCTACGGACATAAGCATATGTATAAGATAATGAATTATATCTTTATCACATGTATATATCTTAATACTAGACTAAGTATATGTGTCGGTTTTATGGTGAGTTCAGTAAAAATCTCAGGTAGAGAGCGAGAATAGTGGAATAAATACCTAGTCAACATATACTTCTAGGAACATCATGAAGATATTATAATACAGAAGTAGTTTCAGTTGATTTGAGTGATATGTTATTTCATGTGTGCTTCAACATTTAAGATATAATTCCATTTTTTTCACTTTTTGAATATCACTAAAATTAAGATATGCTATATAAAATGAATGTACTTCCCCAATTTCAATTAAAGTAAACGTTTGCATATTCATACTTTATTTTGAATCATATGTGCTAGTTTTGTTTATGTCACCTGAGTCACTCAGGTGACCTATTGCTTCCTGTTTTCGTCCGCCGTCGTGCGTTGTTTGATGTGCGTCGTCCGTTAACAATTAAACATTTTCAGTACATAATTATTATTAACAAGAGTGTCTATTCACAAATTTCATAGCCCCTGCATCAGAGGTTTTGGTAGGGGGGTCTATCTATTGATTATAAAGTGAAAAATCATAAGTCTTTATTGCTCCTGGATATTTAGAAGATTAATTAAGTCCTGGTTATGATGAGCAAGGGTACGTTTGCCTAAATTGTAAATTTCGTGGTCCCTGGGTCAGGAATTCTTTTGGGAGGGGGTGGGTCTTGTGTTGATTAGACAATGAAAATGCATTTCTTTGAAAAGCTTCTTCTCTGCCCCTCGGTATTAAGCAGATAAACTAAGTTCATAGCTAAGATGAGCAAGGGTGGCTTTTCTAAATTATGACATTTGATGCCCCAAGGACAGGGGTTCATGAGTAAGGTGGGGCTCATATAGTGAAAAGGCAAAAATTCTACTCCTCTCTTGTCTATTTAGCAGATAAATTAAGTTCATGGTTATGAGGAGCAAATTGTGCCTCTTTCAAAAATAGTGAAGTTCATGGCACCTTGGTCAGGGGTTCTGTGTTAGGATGGAGCTCTATTGAATATGTATATATTGAAAATGCAAATTCTTTTGAAAATCTTTTTCTCTGCTCCTGGTTAATAAGCAGATAAACTAAATGCATGGTTGTGATGAGCAAGTAGCCCTCTTCCAAAAATTTTGAAATTTGTGGCCAAAGACAGGGGTACTGGAGCGTGGTGCTCTTTGTGAGTATAGTGAAAATGCATGAATTCTTTGAAAATACTTTTCTGTGCTCCTGGGTATTAAGCAAACAAACTAATGCATAGTAATAATGAGAAAGTACTGCCTCTTACAAAATTTTCTTTTCCCAAAATTATGAATTTCATTGTCCCTGGGTCGGGGTTCTGGTGTTAAGGCAGGAATGTATAGATCAGATGGTGAAAATTTTAAGCATCTGTTTTTGCTTCTGGGTATTCAATAGACATACCGATTGCATGTTATAATGGGCAATGGTGCTTCTTTCAAAATTTTGAAATCCCTAGCTCCCGGATCAGGAGTTTTTGATTTGGTTCTTTTGAATATATTATAAATTGAATTAAATCTTTGAAAATCTTCTTCTCTGCTCCTGGGTATTAAGCAAACAAACTAAATGCATAGTTAAGATGAGCAAGGGTGCCTATTCCAAAATTTTTGAATTTCATGGCCCCAGGATCAGGTTCTCTGTTTTAATTGCGGGGCTTTATTGATTATATCTAGAAGATGCATCAATTCTTTGAAAATATTCTTCTCCGCTCCTTGGACCGGTCGCAGTAGCTTAGTGGTTGTGGCGTTCGCTTCCTGATCGAGAGATACCGAGTTCGATTCTCGTTCGCTGCGCCTATTCAACCAAAGTATAACATCGATAACGAGAAGTGAAAGTCACAGGTCTTTCGGATGAGACATTAGAAACCGAGGTCCCGTTCTTTACTGCTACGATAGGAATATATTGAATAGAAAACATTTCTTAGCAAAGTAATAAAAATAAACTTGTCCAAAAAAAGAGAGTAGATTTAATGCACAATTATAGGGTCACTGCATCGGATTTACTTCATTTTCCAACTTTGTTAATATTATACCGAATTGTAATTTTTTTTTTTTATCAGTGAATTTGCGATGTTAAGATTCCTTCGATTTGACATTTAGCTCGCGCAATACCTTTTTAGCAGAGCAAACGAGTAATAGAACCTCGATATAATTTGACCTTCTCGATGTCTTAACATGTAAAACTTTGACATACACAGCCGACTGTAGTAACATGTGAAGCTTGTATATACACTGTAACTGTCGACTGTTGTAACATGTGAAGCTTTGACACACTCTATATAGTCGACTGTTAAAACATGTGAAGCTTGGACACACTCTATGACAGTCGACTGTTGTAACAAGTGAAGCTTGGACACACTCTGTGACAGTCGACTGTTGTAACATGTGAAGTTTGGACACACTCTATGACAGTCGACTGTTGTAACATGTGAAGCTTGGACACACTCTATAATAGTCGACTGTTAAAACATGTGAAGCTTGGACACACTCTATGACAGTCGACTGTTGTAACAAGTGAAGCTTGGACACACTCTATGACAGTCGACTGCTGTAATATCACTTAGTACAGCTGTGAAAACTATCCATGGGTTCTCTTGTTTCTTTATTCAAATAATGACGATTCACAAATCCAGAGGGACCGTCACGGTAGCTTAACCTCATTCAGTGGAGCGCTCACACCGTGCTCGGCTGATAGTGGTTTCATGACCGTAAAAGACCTAAATTGATATAAAATAGGTAGCAAATGTCCCTTTGCCTAGCGCTCCGAATATTGAAGTGAAAGATGCCGGTCTTTCTGATGAAAACTTTAGCACGCTAAAGAACTCTCACAGCTCATTGGCCCTGAATGCTGAGTTAAGGCCCTAATTTAAAGTCCTTCGCCTGTTACTGGTGCCATCTCATATGAGTGAAATAATCTTGCAAGGATCTGGAAACTGCAACCAATCAACCAATCACATACAGGATTGTTTTCTATATCTGTGGAGTTTTGTTCATTGCATGCTTGTTGCATCCTTACGAGATGAGAAAAACTTGAATAACATATAAACATTTCCATGCATTTAAGAAGGTTTTTTTCAGATTCTCTGTGTATTTTGCAATTAAAACAATATTTTTATGGAAAAAACGACAACAAACTGCTGTTTGAAAATATAATCTCGAAGAAAAGATAAAAAGCATAAAAATCGTGACAACTGAATTGAATGAAGGAGTTAGAGTATGGTAATGAAATAGGTTAGAAATACCTTCTGAAAATTGTTCGAATTTCCAACATTTAATAAACTGGATCAAAATCCTATCATTGTTTCAGTTATTAAAAACTCGATAGCCTTTTTGAGGAATTTTTTTTCTTCTAGAAAACAATATTCACAATTTTATATTTACTTCAGCAGTGCAACATACCAGAATACAACGGATAACAGACAAACTTTTTTTCAAATTTGAACATGATTGATTTTTTTTTCTGAAGAATTCCAAAGTCTAAAAAAATTAGAATACCATAATTTTAATAAACAAACATATGCGCACACAGATTCTTAACATTATATGACAAAACACAATAAGGGCTATGTGACAATTATAACACTTCACTTAAAATAAAAAAAAAATAAATTAGTAAGTGCATCATTTTGGTCATACCTTTGAAATCTAATACGATTTTTTTTTCAAAAACACATTGTAGTAATAGTATAGTTTATGATAGTAAGCTATTGTTAATAAAAGTAAATCAAAATTTCAAAATGTTTTAAGACTATATCAAGTTCTTATTATTTTATCTTACTTATTAAAATTTTTCAAGTTCTTCTTAATATAATAAGAAATACAATTGCTTGTTTTATTTAATTAAATATGATTTCCAATTTGCTATCCACGATACGGAATTTTTTATAGATATATTTTCTTGTGAATTCCAAAAAAAAGTTGATAGTGAATGTATTGAAGAATGTACTTTTGAAAAGTTATGTCCCAGAACAAATGTGTAATTATTATATACATTTATTTCTCTAAAACAGCTATCCATCTTCGCTTTCAAAAATATTAAGCAAAGTGGCATAATGATCCGTTTATGAGGAAAAAATACTTTTAAAATCAAAATTTTAAAATATAAAAAAATATATATAACCTTTTATGTAATCAAAACTTCTTTGAGATTGTACTGCTTATAATTTCAATATGGTAGTATAAGACAAATGTATAATTATATGATAAATATTTAATTGTTATAACAGATATAAGGTAAGTGTTGAGTCATTCCCATAAAAAAAAATAAAAAAAAAAAAAAAAAAAGAAAGAAAATAAAAAAAACTACTGCTCTCGAGCTAGCTCTTGAGAAGAAATGGGTTTTTCACGATCAAGTAAACTCAAACATCGATACACATACATATCAAAATCGTATAGATAAAAATGACTTTGTTAAGCAGTTTATAACCAAGATTATGGGTTCGAATTTGAATTAAGAGTTTATATCCATTTATAAAGCAATTAAATTAAACGTCAGATACTGAGATGGTGGTTTAAAAAAGATTATAATGGTTGAATAATAAATGTATTAAAATGTACATCGAGGAATCGAGGAAAAAAATGATTCTCTAAAGGTCCTTTTTTGAAGCTGATGTTGTTGTTAGCTTTGAAATTCTGAACTTTTCTTAATATTCATTTTATTAGCACAACAACTCTGACCTTCTTCGGTGTGTCATCGATTTGTTAGTCTAATATTTGTAGAAATATGTTTTTCACAAGTACATTAACTATCATTTTAAAAATTATATGAAAAAGTCTTTTTAGAATTAAATTTTCATGTCCATAAAAGTCAGTAGAATATTAATATTAAATGCCATAACTAGCAATATTATACACCTGAAGCAATATAATTGTGGAGTACCAATGGTGTTATTTTTACAAGCAGATGGCTATATTTATTTTGATTGGCTGAGAATGTTCCTTGCAATATTTATAAAAATATATTATTACAATATAATTTTGTAATTGCATCTTACTAAAAGTAAATATATTTTGATTTGATAAAATTCAACCTTGGCATTGATAATTGTGTTTATTCTTTTTCTGACCAATCATTAATTATATCGTCATGAGTATGTGTTCAGTTTCACGTGGCTACCGCTATTTTGAGTTTATGAGACAATAAACTTCAAATTAATTATTTTATAGAGACTTTTATAAAAGTACAAAAATGATTGTGAAGAAACAAACTATCCAAATTAATACGTGTAAAAGTATCAGAGTATATTCGATGGAAAAGTATAGTTTACTAAGTGAAATTAGTTAACTATATAGATATATATATATATATAGATAGATAGATAGATAGATAGATAGATAGATATCTAACAGATCTCGCTGAAAAGAGTACATGTATTGTCCTCATTTCAGCCTTTGAGCATTCTTGCTTATGAAATAGTAATCTCCCTTTCAGCCATTGGTGGATAATATACATTGTAGAATGTCAATGGTTTGGTTTGAACACATTTTATTGTTAAGATGTTAAAATAAAAGGATCAGACACAAGTTCTTAAAACTTAGAACGTCCTCTCCTTTAGGACATTTAATTGCACAAAATAATGTTTAAAAAATTAAATACGCTGTAAGTAAAGATCAATAGGTCAATAAGATTATCTGCTTACATAAACATTGCAAAACAAAAAAAAAATGATTTGATGTAATATGTGCAATTGAATTTAAATAAATTTAGTGGCCATAACCGCCAATAAACCATTATAAACTTGAAATATGTGTCAGTTTTACTTATTAAGTTAAGTTCGATGTGGCACCGTAGTAAGCAAATTTTGTCTTTGATAAATAAATTTTAAAAAGACCAGATCTCTTCATAAACAATTGCATATTTGAAAATAAACTTTCATTTTCAGAAATACTGATCGAATCATCCCTCCATAATTAATGTTAATGCATTTTACTAAAGAGTTGAACTTTAATTCGTGTAACTTAAAGGTTCACTGGGTGTATTGATATTAGAGGATTTGTGCAAAAAAGAAAAAAAATATTCTGCATAATAAAAAATAGACAAAAAATCATTCTTGTAAATACTGATTGCAGAAATATTATACATACTGAAATCAGTTTGATAAGCGTTATGATAAATCATAATAAAATTACATGTCAGTCTGTAAATTTTAGAACTCATAGGGAAGAAACTTCCTAGTCAAAAGGCAAAGCACATGAATTTCATTACAAAAAATATTTCATGAGAACGGTTTTAAGGAGGTTAGATCCTGCTATCAAAAGTATTGAGAATTTCTTATCAAGTATATTTTTAGAATCTACACACATAGCTCAATTAAAAACCAGCACACGAAATGGGTTAATGCGCTTCTTTTGGCGCTATGGAGCATTTCATATGACCTTTTTGCACTGTAATTACGTCTAACACATAAATAAATTTCTCAAAGTTTTTCCTCTAATATGGAACAAACACAGTCTCATTTCATCTTGAATAGACAAATTAAATATGTGACAACAAAAAAGTTTTTAATTACTTCGCATGGTCAATTATTTGACCTTTCTGCACTCATAAATATCATTTTTCTGGCATAAAAAATTCAGCAAGAAATAAAATCACTTGAAAGTTATTTCATTTTACTGAATTTAATCAGAATGGTTAAAATTACCAAATATATTCAGAAAAGAAAATTAAAAGTGGGGGTCTGTGATGTTTATTTTTAGATATTACTAATAAAGTGTTAATTTTAAGCTTTAATTGGGGCTATTTTTTCCCTGGACTTTCACAATATATTTGCTTTATTTGTCAAATATGATGATAGAATTCATGACAGTTAATTTATTATGTAATTTAATACCATTAAAAAAAAACAGTTCACTGCACAAAATAACTGCATGTGCAGACTGCATGGAAAAATAGGAATCTAAACTTAACAATTCTGTAAATACTTCGGAAGATTGGGACATCAATTAGGTCTATCAATATTTGTGAAACACGTGGGTCCTAAAAGCTCCTAAGATCACGGAAGCTATAAGAACTTTAAATGTTTTGTTCCATTTTTTAAAAGCTGGAAATGGGAAATGGATGAGGGTGTCACAGTATTATGCTGTCAAAGTTTGTTATGCCATACGAGTAATTGTTTAATGAATGTTTAATAAAAAAAAAATTCACATAGTAAATCTACGATGAATTTAATTTTTTTCAAAACAATTTTTATCGTTGATTTTCTTTCACCTATTTATAATAGCTTGTAATGTGATGCGGATGAATCACCCCGCATTTCTACCGATTATGGGTTTAAGAAGTTTTCAACCTCACTGATTTGGAGAAAATGTGAGCAATGTATAATTCAAATCTGAATTTGGCTACCTACCAAATAGGCTGCCGCTATCTAAAAAAAGTTTGAACTGATAAAATTTCTATCGTTATGTCAAATTTCCTGATGCATCCTTGTAATATATTTCTTTCCTTGAAACAATAGTCTAATATTTGTTTCTATGGATTTTATTTTAATAAAAAAAAAGAAATTCGTTGAAAAATAACTCTCTCAGTAAAATCATCCAGAATTTCGAATGTATATCGAAATTTTAGGAAAGTCTTGAACGTACAAATCTAACCACTGCGCCGCTCGTGCGATTTGACCTATAGTCATATTTACTTCTAAAAAGGTTTTAGGGCGTAAAACTCCAGAACCAAGGCCTCTTAAACACCAATATTTGCGGAAACAAAAATTAAAAAAAAAATATTCTTAAGAAATGAACTTTAATCTGTTAAACGTCTTTTGCTTACTGAAATTTCCTGGTAAAAAAAAAGAATACATAAGGAAATTAAAATCTCATAAAAGCGATCTTCACAAGTAGAATTGGCATGATTGAAAAAGAAAAGGTTCAACGATCAAATAAAATTTTTAAAAAGGAATTGTTATATGATATATATCTTTAGAAAAAAAATTATATTGACTTAATATAATTTGTGAACTAATTGAGTCACAAAATATTTCCCGGTGTTAACTAAAGCAGTGGTCTGAGGTTGAGGATAGCAGTTTTTGCCTATAACGACATGTTGGACGCATCAATAGCAGGACAAGAGCTTGATATCAAATAAGGAATGCTGTATTGATCAAGTTAGAGAAGTTAAGTGAGTAAAATATATTTGTTTCATGTAAGAAGAAAGATACGATAATAATAATAATTCTTTCTATAGAGCAAAATGTTTAAAAACCAGATTATTTTTGTCTTTTTGTGTAATTTAAAAAAAATCTGATGAGTCTACATTTGGTATTCATTTGGTCGATTAATGATATTCTTGGTAAGTCATACACATGCACATGTGTATCTTATAAATAATAACTCAAAAATGATAATTTCTGTGCTTTTTTCAAAGCAAATACGATTTTATTTGTCATCATTTCATTTCAATTTATTTTGCATGCAGAACCACTTCTTCACTATCTAAGATAACTTTTTCAAAATTAATGTTTATACCTTTGTTCCACTTTTTTTATGTTCTTGTGCTCAAAAACAAAAATATTGCTAAAATGACTATTATTGAAAAAAAAGCTTGAATATATTATTGAAACGGTACTGAAGCAATTTTACCGATATTTTTACCCGTAAACGGTTTTTTTAATCCTCAATCATTTCCCCAGATTTAAAAAAAAATGAAAACTGAAATAATGCATCTCTGGCACAGAACTGAAATATATAACTTGATAAAATAAAATAAATAAATAAGTCCTATATAAATCAAAAAAGTCCGCATTTTTGACGTAGTAAAAATATTTTCTCTTTATATATTAACTTTTTTTTTCTAGGGGAAAAAAAGAGAGTAGGGGTGTGTGTGTCCAAAATGCAGTCAATATACATGTATACCTTTGGACCTTCTTGGATAAAAATAAAATTTGATGTGCTGTGTTTACCTGACATTTTTAGACATTTCTTTTTTTTCTTTACAGCTGGGTCATCATTCCTGATACAAAATGGCAGAGGGGCTATCGTAAGAATATTAAACTAAACAATAAATTATCATTGGACATGTTAAACATGTAATGTCCTCAAACAGTTGTTGCTGTATCAAAGCGAAAATGTCTGTCCAAATGAGTATGTTATATATTACGCGTCTGGAACATCGTAAACAATTTCAAGAGAGAAAAAATGTAAATGTTTACTTGTATATTTTAAAACTTTGAATAAATCTTGTTTGATAAATAGTGCCATATAGTCTTGTACGAGGAAAATATACTGGTAACAAGTCAAGAATTCCCATATTATACTATTCAAATAACAAGTCTTTATGACGTCATAATTGTCATTATCTGATTGACCCATTTTCCTTCAGAAGACAACACTCCCCGAAATGGGATATATTTCGAATGGATCACTGGCCACAGGAAAGAGATGATCTCAAAAGAGTCAACCAGATTCTTCCTAAAATTTTAAAAGTCTTGACCTACATCTTCATGGTGCTTATTATCACCACCGGAGTGGTCTTTGCCAAAGGTGGTCTACAAGTTTTGACAAGTATCCTAGGACAGCACAACAAATTCCCTAATGTAGGTCATCTTCATTTAAATGTTAAGAAGTGAAAAAGAATTTAGAGAAAGTGGCAATCTTATCAATAAAGATTATCGATTTGATTTTTCTAATATAATTGCATTGATAAAAATAACAATCTTGTATATCTTAATCTTCTTAATTATTCATTGAATGGAATTCTTGCATTTTTAGAGAACTGTGAATCAGGATCTGATATCTTACTTACTTTTCTTCTCAACTATTACCCCTGACCTCTTAAATTGTCTAAATGAATTGTGGAAAGCTATGCTAGGAAATAGAAAAACGGCTACTTGGGATATTACAATGAAGGTATGGAATATCCCCTGCACCATAAAGTGAGCGTTCTTGATTTAGATTTGATATTTTAGTGAATGCTATTGCTTCAATAGATCTATTATACTATTTGTGTTTTAAGGCTGTCGATTGATATTGTATGTGACTAAGCAACATTACTTATATAACGTATATATGGGTGTTTTTATTTCAGATAATAATTAGAGAATGCTTGCATTCTTTTGGCTTGGCTGTTCTTATTTTTCTGGTTCTTCCTTACATGGATCCTATACAAGCATGTGTTGTTATCAACGCCACTACATTCCTCCCAGGATTTATTCATATGGTCATGTACTGCAGAGGAAAAGAAGAAGAAAAGGGAGAAATATGCAGAAAGATTAAAATTTCTCTGAATATTATAAGCTCCGTGGTCCTACTTATATCACTTGTAATACTTTTGGTTTCTGTTGGTACTTCAGAAAGAAAGAATATACATGCACGGGATCCAGACGTTGGGGAGCTTTTGGTATGGACGATTGTATCTATTCTTACATTATCTAGTCGATGGATCCCGCAACTGCGAAACAAAGAGGATGAGAACGAATCAATAAACAGGGAGGAAAATTATGCAGTTATTAAATTCGTCTCGAGGTTTCTGAGGATTTGCATAACTGTTGCTTTATTTTGGACAATACTCTGCCCGGGAATTCGGGAAATCAAAGATGTTTATCGCATGTTCATGTCAACATCAAAAATGGAAGGCCTCATTCCCGCCAACTGCACAATGTCTCCCAACAGAACAGTCATCTCATCCCACCAAAAGTACAAAAACATCTCAGCATGTGTGGATGAAGGCATCCCTCTCTGGGAAGTCCTTGGTCCATTTCTGGCACATGTCATCGGAGCAATATTGACAATGCATGTCGGAGTATTAGCCTGTAGACTTCAGATGCAGAGAATAGGATATTCAGTCCCTCTTTCCATAGCTTCTCCCATCTATGTTATCTTAGTAGTTATATTGAAGAACGAGGAAAAAGATTTCATCTACCGATATTTTGAATTTATGAATAACAGTACGAATTGGATACTGTTCTTTGTTTTTCTTGTGGCTTGTTTAAGTCAACTAAATATGGTTCAGCATATTTGGGAGGTCCAACACGGAGAAACTCTTTTTTCGGCGAACAAGTAGGTTATGCAAATATAGTAAATAAAAAGATTGATAATATGGTTTCCCTGTTTACTTAAGATTTAAATAAAACTTACATATTTACATTCTAGGTTGCTGATTCATCGATGTGATATTGATTCACACATTCTGAACAAACATTATCAATTTGTTGATATTCCTGTTTTTCATTTCATAACCAAAGAGTGGCATTGCACAAGAAAGCAAAAATTATACGATGACATTGCATGATAATGCAATATTAAGAGAATAAGTTTCTTTACAGGTTGTTTGTCTTTCCAAATTTCTGTGGTCCATTGGTGGATCTTTCACTGCTGCACAGTAGAAAAATAAGACGGAAGAAAGAATTAGAAATTTATGATGACCCTGAGAGCACTAAAGTCTTCATCTGTGCTACAATGTGGCATGAGAATAGGACTGAAATGAAACAGTTACTGTCTTCAATCTTCAGGTTCTGTTAAAAATATTCATGACGTTGTTAGCTAATGCATTTCCAAAGTTATGACTGAGGCATTGGTTTGGATTTTGACAAACAATGTTTTCATGAAATGCATTTTAATTCGATGTAGTATTTTTTTGATTTTCAGGATACGTGATGTACAGCGGAACTATGGATTTGAAGGTAATAATTTAGTTCCTTTAAAAAATGAAATTGCCTTGGCTGCATTTAATTTACTTATATGATATATTCCTTAAATTTAAATATTGAAGAAAAAAATGCGACACATTTAATTTATGTTTAATGATAAAATATCCAATGTAAATTCATCTTATATTCAGCTCATATAATGTTTGATGATGCCATGGAGACTTCCAAAATGGGGGCAAATGGACTGGATCTTAAAGAGAACGACTTTGTCAGACAGTTCATGGAGGTTGTAGAAGAAGTGGGAATGTAAGGAGATCAGCTTTGTGTAGCATGATAATGTCATGGTACCACTGGTACTATAAACCATTTGTAGGATATTTCATAAATATCAATAGAATGGCACTATACATAACTATTTAGAATATGTAAATAATATTTTTTAATTGTACTCCACATTTGAATTTGGTTTGAAAATATGTGTTTTAACATCTTTAAAGTATCTGAACCCGTGGAATTTCTGTGAGCAAAGCCTTATTTAAAAGAGCATTTGATAGGAATGAAAAATGTAAAGATAACCAACACTGACTGATCTAAAAGAAATCTATAAACAATGCAAATCTGTGAAGAGGGCATAAACACGGACACCAAGAAGTTCCAGAGGTAGGATCAGATACCTAGGAGGAAAAAGCATTCCCTGTTGACCAGTCATACCCGCCGTGTGCTCCTTGTCATGATCGGGGAAATAACGGAAAAATCCGTAGACAATTCAGTGTGTAAATAATGGCCAAACAAATAGTATGAAAAAAGTCAGTCAGCATTTAACTTAATAATAGATTGTATTTGCTGACAAGGTCATTGTATTATCAACGTATCTGTCAGTAGCCTGTCAGTGTTCTTGAGTATCGAATTAACAGTATATGCAGGTGATAGCAGGATATTACAACATTGCAAAAATGAAGGACACGCTCTTAGGTTAAGGTTTGCATTTCTACCAATATGAAAATATTGAAATAGGAGCACAGCTAATTAATTATGCATCTAAACATCCCATTTTTCTAATCAAATCAGGTAATACAGATCAATTGAAAAGAACTTGATAATGGCTACAGTGTAGTTCTTACTGTTCTGACAAACGTAATAACTTTTTTTTAAATTTCAGTGATTTCGATGTGAACTTAGGATCTCCTTCAAAGTACGCAACACCATATGGAGGTCGTGTGGAATGGAATCTGACGAAAGAATGTAAACTCGTTGTTCATCTAAAATTCAAAGGAAAAATAAGACACAAAAAGCGTTGGTCACAGGTACACTTTAGAATTCCAATGATAAATTTAAGGGGAGAAAGTATTTTGTAAAATACATATTTTAGTCGGATGAGTTATTGTATGGCCATATATGAACGTTTTAAACTGTTTTCCGATGTTTGAGAGACAAGTCGGACTCGTGTCTCAAACGGTTTATATCTATAAAAAAAATGTTTTCATAACTGCATAAATTATTTATGCTTAAACTAAGCAGAAAATGACATGCTGAATAATCAGGTGAAAGAGAGATTACTTCAAATCATTTCTTTATACAGCATGATTTTAAAAAGTAAACTAAATTCACATTTTTTACAGTGTCTCTTTTTCCTGTATATGATTATTAATCCGAGTGTTTAAAAATGTGTATTATGACAAAAGAAATGCACTAAGTAGATTGTTTAAAGGATATATATCTTACGCCGTTATATCATTCTTAAACTGGAAGGTTATGGGCATTAACTTCAACATCATTAATTTTCATTCACAGATCATGTATATATATTACATCGTTGGTTACAAGTTAATCACTGAGTGTGCAGGAGGAGACAAAATTGAGAATCCGAAACCAACACAATCCATCTTTGAAATTCTTCCAATAAATTTAAGAGAAAAGGTAAGTTTAACCTTTTCCTAATTTACTGTGACTATAGCGATTTAAAAATATTCATGTACATTAAAATTTTTGAATGATTTCTCTGTAAAGTAGCTTCATGGAAAATTAAAATCCCAGCAGAATCTCCCTCTTTATTGCTCATGTATCTAAACTCTAGGAGGAAAAAATTAAACAGAACCTTAATCTTCACGAATGCTAGTATACGGATTAAGATTAAAAGCTGTAAGTTAACAATCACGTTTATGTATAAGAATTCTTCTTTAAATCAAAAGGCGGAGAACTGGTTTATCCTTGCACTAGATGGAGATGTAGACTTTCAGCCAAGCACCTTGCAACTTCTAATTGACCGGATGAAAGTCAATTTTAGAGTGGGATCTGTTTGTGGACGTATAAAACCATGTGGTTCGGGTATGGTGCAGTCCATTTCAGTTATACTTTCTCAAACATTTCTTCTAAACAAGGGTTTCGTTTGATGATTTTTTTAAAAAAAAAAAAAAAGCATATTTTTCTCTATTTTGGTGGAAACATTTTAGACAAAATTGTACAAAATCTCTTAAATGTAAATAACTAATACGATTGAAAAATAATAAACAACTTATTTTTCCCAGGGCCTGTTGTCTGGTATCAGAAGTTTGAATACGCTGTGGGCCATTGGATGCAGAAGTCTGCAGAACACGTGTTTGGGAGTGTCCTATGTAGTCCCGGATGTTTTAGCTTGTTCAGAGTGAAAACCTTGATGGACGACAACATCATGCGTACTTATGCAACACTACCAACAGAACCACGCCACTACATTCAGTATGACCAAGGTAATGTTCTAAGTATACCGTGAAATATTTAATAAAAATTAATCTTATTACTAGTATTTCCCCTTGAATCATCATCTGACAACTGTTTTGAAATTTGAGCAGGCGAGGACCGCTGGCTGTCTACTCTAATGCTGCAACAAGGATATAAAATCGAATACAGTGCAGCAGCAGAGGCGGCAACTTTTGCTCCAGAAGACTTTAAAGAGTTCTTTAAACAAAGAAGAAGGTGGATTCCATCCACAATGGCAAATTTAATGGACCTCCTTTCCAGTTCCTCAAGAACAACTAAGATGAATCCGAATATATCTTATTTGTTTGTAACTTATCAAGTTATTTTATTTTTATCTTCACTATTCGGACCCTCAACAGTTCTTTTGGCTCTTCAATCGGCTCTCGGTACCGTCTTTGGAATCCAAGCGTGGTTGACGTATACAATAATATTTTGCCCCGTAATAATTTTTGTAATAGTCTGCTTGAAGTGTAAGGATGACACACAATTGAATGTTGCGATGGCTTTGAGCACGGCCTATGCTCTTCTTATGATGGCTGTTTTAGCAGGGACGCTTGTGTCGATATTCAAAGACGGTTGGTTTACACCCACGGGAATGTTTTTCTACATTTTGACGGGGATGTTCATAATTGCTGGATTGTTGCACCCTGACGAGCTTGGAGACCTTCTAAAAGGCTTGCTTTACTTCATATGCATTCCGGCAGGTTATTTGTTTTTGATTATTTACGCAATCTGCAATCTAAACAACATCTCTTGGGGAACAAGGGAAAATACTACTGCTGTACTGAAACATGCCGATAGGCGGTCCAGAAGAAGAGAGACAGAAAAAGAAATATATTTTGTGACAACAGAAATGATTGAAGGAATGGTTGAGCAAGCAAGGAAAACTGTATCAAATTCATCAATTTCCATAATACAATGGTTCAAAAATCTTGTCTTACTGAAGTCTTTAGAATCTGTTCAAGCTATCAACGAAAAGACAAAGGATGTACCTGAAGAACCTATTGAGAGAACGGATAACATGTCTAAGGATGTGCATAAATCATCCTTTGAAGGTGTTCGTGGACCAAGTATCTTTAAAAAGGGCTATGACAGAAATAGACGCGCCCCAGGATCAAGCGCACATCCCTCTTCCCAACTGACCCAGATTGACGAAGTATCGTGGACAAGTAACGAAACTGAGGAAATTCGAACGAAGAAGCTTGATCAGAGGGAAGAGCAGTTTTGGAATACACTAATTTCTACATATCTTCGTCCCATAGATGATGATCCAGATAAAAAGAAGAATGATACAGAGAAATTGTCAGAGTTCCGATACAAAGCAGTCTTTGCCTTTTTATTTCTGAATGGTCTGTGGCTAGCTATTATGATTTCCATGAACGAAATCAAGAACCTCATAAATGTAACGATTCCACAGCCATCAGGTCCGCCAATAGTGATTGAGCCTCTTGGTTTTCTCTTTTTGTTAATATTTTCTCTCATGCTCTTGCTTCAGTTTTTTGGGATGTTGCTTCATAGATATGAGACATTTTACCACATTTTGTCCCGAACCAAAGTAGACTGCCCTTGTAAAAAACATAGCGAGAAAGATGGAAAATGCGTTTGCTGTTGTTAAAGTAACTATAAACATTTGCAGAAAATACTGAACAGAGTTAAATGAGTGCATCGTTTAAATGAGATATAATGAAATGGCACACATAATACCACTGATAAAGGCAATTGAAAATTTCAATAATCCACATTTACGAAGGAACAAGAATTGCCATTAAATACATTACGCTGTGATTAAACTCAATGGATTGAAAGAAATACGGAAATTGAAATTTAAAACGCGAGAAACAGCCGGTGATCAACAGTTTAAGGAAAATAAACAATAGAGGGGGACATTAAATTGAGGTACACATTGGAAGTCGTGCCAAATCAACTTCAAAAGAGGGGGACATATTAAACTGAAATACTTCTTGGAAGTCACGCCAACTCAACTTCAAACTACAGTGTACAATTCGATGTAATTGAAACAGAATGAACATAATGAGAATCATTCATCTTCATAGGAAGACTTTTTTTTATTATTCAAATAAGTTTTTTCACTCATTATTATGGCATACATGTACATTTTAACAAGATTTTTTTTTTCGAAAACGCTTCCATCGATTTGCTTGAATACATGTCGCGATTCGAACCCGATGCAGTTTTCTCATGTTTGAAATTTCACTTGTTTTTAAGTAACAGCCAATTTTCTGATTTTAGGACACCCTTTCTGCAACAAAGTCTCTTATCAATGAAAAAAGGAATTAATATGTTGTACATGTATGTAAGTGGACATACTGTATTTGTGTATCTATTTTTTTTTTTATTTTCCCCGTGCATTAATGATGTGAAACAGCGGGATTTTGTAACCTGGTAATATATTCTTTTTTCAAAAGTCTTTTATGCACTGTAAATCACTTTTTTATTCGCGATAACTCTATTTTCGAGCGTAATTACGCGAATTTCATTCCCGCGTATAGTTCTATTATTAAAGATTATATAGTACAATACCCAAAATTCGTGAAAACTTTGTTTCGCTTTTAAATACCAGACAACCTCGCCAAAATAAGGTGTCGCGAAAAGAAGAATGTACGGTTTTGGCTTTATTGTGCCCTAAAAATTTAATGTTTTCAAAAAGTTTGGAAACTGGTTTAAATATGAGTTGAATATATGACTGTGATAAATCAGGAAAGAATATGGAATGAAGGAGGACCATTCTGGAACTAAGACGTCATTAATGTGATGCATTTCTCTGTTATAAGCAGAAAAAGCCTCAAAATGACCCATTTCAAGGGTTATTTTCCTTTAAAAAATAGTGTCCACAGCTGTCGCCCACTTTAATTTTTGGATATGTTGTGTAAAATTCTTTGAAAAACCACATATCTCAAAATCTTTGTGGGCGATGCCTGTGGACAACATTATCTGAAAGAAAATTCCATTGATATTTGATGTCTTCTGCAACTTTTATACGGGAAAATGCACAAGTTTATGACGTCACAGTTAGCATTTAGAAGGTCATGTGAGAAAAAATGATTTTTATGATCTTTCTGCATGGACTTTTAATGATTCAGAAAACATGAGTTTTAATGTTTTCCATCACTTTCATATTTAAGAAAAATATAGGGCAAGATTTGTATTGAAACCGTACATTGTTCTTTAGTGATCTGCAGTATAATTTCTTCTTCTCTTTTTACTTTAAATTTTCCGTTTATCTTTAAGTTCACAATCGCTGCCTAATTATTTACCGGTTTCTGTATTCTCTGATTAATTAAGCAAAATTTAAAAATTTCCAATTGATGCAGTACATGTATATAAATACCTACAAATATATTTTTTTTAAATTCTTTGATGCATTTTTTTCTCTCTTTATTTTTCGATAAAATATCAGATTTCATAATTTGTTATGGCTTTTTGCCTATCAGATAAGTAAATTGAAAACATCAATCGGCGACACAAATACATCTCTAGAGCTTTAACAGGTCGGGTACACTACCTTATATGGAAGGCAATTTTCAACACGTGACGATGTCTTCGTCACACCCGTTCTCCAATCAATTGAATGAGTCCCAAAGCATGACAGTCTACTACGTGTTTACGATTCAATAGCGACGCGTGGTTTCGTCGGTTTACAGCATAATATTTACTTCGTCAACGGAAAAACCGTAGAGCTTCTTTTTCACTTTATAAGGCCAAAATTGAAAGATTATATTTCAAAGACACTGCTCCATGCTCACATTTAATATTGGAGTTGTTTTAGATGATTAATAGTTGCTTCAAATACCATACAAACGCTTTGACATTTGCATGTACATAAAAACTTTTTGATAATATTGAGGGGTTAAATAATAATTGCGCACCTTGTACTGCTGTCTAAAACTATGTACACGTATATCATGTGGGGGAAAAAACCCCTCAATGCTTTATTGACACGATAGCACCTACGTCTCTTTGAACAATGGTTTAGGCCGATGTATTATAAGTTGATATAAGGCTTCCTAAAGCAAATTTTGTAAATGTGAGCATGGAAATGAAAGACTATACATCATTTTAAATATTTCTTTCATAAATCTCAAAAAAGAATTGAAAATGAGTTTCCAAGGGACAATTCAAGTTGCCCTTTATTTTCAACACAACTGAGTACTTGTAGTAGCCCACAATGCATTGCGACTCATTCATCAGCGGGTAAAGTAAACAGATAGCTAATTTACATGCAAATTTATGCTGACGTCAGAAAAGCTAGTGGTCTCGACCTGTTTAAAGTCTTTCCATATCCGAGTCTCATTATACATATAATTACAAAATACAAATTTTCCGGAAAATTTTGCAATTTTTACTTAAGGAACAGGAACTATAAACTATAAAATAATTTTATTCCCACAGCCATGAAATGCTAACAAGTAACAAATAATTTTTTTAACAAATCAGTCGAACATTAAAAACTGGCCAATCAAAAATCACATGATTGCTTTGATAAAATGTAGAAACTTTTTTCACTATGATTTTAGGAGAAGTTTGGCTCTGGTGGGCTTAATTAAATATGTTTGTAAGAGAGAACAATGGCATGCTCGTCATGTTGGGAAAAAATCATAATTATAATGATCTTTGATCAATAAAAAGTCATAAGAACTAAAAATAGGAAAATTCCAATTTTAAGAAATTTTAAGAAATTTTAAGAAATAAACCTCACAATAACCCAACAATGTACTTTTAAAATTACATGTACAAGGAAAAAAATCCATTTTAAGTAAATATTGAATATCACAACAGATTTTTATGGATTTTACAATACAGCTAGTGTAGTAGAGTAAAAGAGATCTAGTAGTGGTCAACTAAATAAAGAGAAATCAGTGAATAAATATATTTCATTTATCCAATTCATTATAATTATATTATACTTTTTTCCAGTTGATATTAATAGATCAAGATAATGTGCAAAATATAATAAAATATACATAATAATAATCATGAAGTTTATATGTAAAAGCATATGAGGTATCATTTAAAAATCAAGGAATTCAAACATAAACATTCATGTCAGAGGAAAGAAAGTGGAACTTTTCTATTTTCTTTCTATCACAATGTATTGGGGGAGGGGCTAATAAATACTGGATTTTACATAAGTTCCTTTTTGATAGTACACGTATAGTGTTTCTTTTTGATAGTACACGTATAATAAAAACTCAGATCAACATAACATTTAAAAACATCCAAAAAAAAAAAAAAAACTAAAAAACCTATATGTCATTTTTAAAAGGAAAAAAATATACTTCTATAGTCATATTGCTTAATGCTACAACTAAAAAAACCTTTAACATGGAATTGCTATCATGTTTGCTTTCAGAAACCAGAGTGATAAACACCTGGAAATTAAAAAAAATAGCCTATATTAAAAGTATGGCACATTGTTTATAATAAAAAATGAAAGACAATGCTGGCCTAGTATAACCCCTTGGATATGATGTATCAATAATTAGTTTTCAACAAGTGCAGTTTTAATTCATTACCTTAATTACTTCATTTTTAGATAGCTGACAAAATACAACATACCTCATAATGATTAAAGGATTAAAGTAATATAAGAAACTTTAAATGCATTGGCAAACTGACATAAATAGACTTACAAACAGGTGGTAAGTGGGGCATTACTTTCCACATCAAGGTTATGAGAACTTGAGGACAAAATTAAGCAGGAAGATAGATGTTGAAATTATTTACAAACCAACAAACCATGAATAGTCAATTAAACCAATACTTTAGAAAAGTATACTAATAATTCAACAAACACACAACTCATGATAAGGTAACATGAAATACTGTGCAATCACTTATTTTTATGGGGATATAACTTTTGTTGTTTTTCATGGTGTGAAAGGAACCCAGGAATTCATGTCCTCAATTAGTTAAAATTATAATAAAGACTAGACAGATCTTCAACCATAAAAGCTATTGACTCCATGAAAATAAGTGATTTTACAGTTTTTTTTAAGTTTCATCCCTCTTTCTTTTGAAATAAAAGTTGAAAATTTTAAAAGAGTACTTTTTCATAGTGATAGGAAAATCTGCTATGACAAGAAGGAACAACACTTCCTGGTTGCAAGTGATTTTGTTTTGAATCACAGAGATTAACATTTTTTCAAAAGATTTGTTTAAAAACTGGGATTACTATAGCAATTTTTTTTTTAAATATTCCTACTTAATAAGTTCAGCTTTATTGGATGAACAAAAAAGTTCAATGCTAAAACGATTAAAGTTATAAAAGAAAAACTTTCTGAGCATGGACAAAGGGACAGTATTACTGACCAACAAATGGATCAGCAAATAGGGCACCCTGAATGGTAAAGGGAACGTTAACTTTCCATATCAAGGTTATGATCAGTATAAAAAATAAGTCAAAATTTAACAAAAATTTAACAATGCAAAAAGCTGCTGTAAGTCAAAGAAAATTTGAATTACAAACATCATGCATAAATACATAAATAAAAAAAATACTAAATAAAAAGTATGAATTCTTTTGAACAGTCTAGTAGTAAATCAACAACTGCAGCTCTTGCTAAGGTCAGATGAAACATAATTCTATCTTTCTCTCCTACTGGAAATGGAGAAGAAGACAAGACATGAAAATTCATTTTTTCATACTGACAGAAAAAAAATCTATTATGACAAGGAAAGAAAAGATTATGGTTGCAAGTGATTATTTTTTCTACACATTGACTAAAACTTAAAAATAAAATATTTGAGCAAACTAAAGCATTTCACTTTTAGAGTATAAAATAAAACAACTTTAAAAGGATGATATTTTTATAAATTCAAAACAAACCCAAGATACCTATTCACACCTTAAAAATAATCATAAAAATAGAAATCCAAACAAATATCTACATAGTAAAGAATGTGAGCGCTTATTTACACTGATATCAAACAAAGGTGTTCAAGAATTATTTTGCTCCACATGTGTGTTTGACATTTAACTGTTTAACAACCTTTTTATTACTTTGATGCTTCATTTTTTAAAGGGCACTTAATATCAAATTAAGAGTACCCATTAATTTGTTTTCAACTGTTAAAACTTACCAGTACACAAAATTATAGATCAAATATGAAAACAAGTTTAAAATTATTATGGTTGATATAAAAGCAATTTTGACTCAGGAACCAGACGTGTTACACCAAGGGTTAAAAATATCTCAATTATTTTTCATGGCCATATGATACATATCATATTGAACAGACTCATTTATCATGTTTATCTGTAAAATATTTTATTAGTTTACTTTTACTTAATAAAATTTCTTCAACTCAGTATTTTTGTGTCATTAATTAGCACAATTATACATAAGAATACTAGATACTGGTATTCTTCAAATGTCTGATGTAATTTTAAAAATGAATTTTGGATGACTCTACACATATATTTACATGCTTCTAAAATACAGTCAAAGTACATTGCATAATTTTTAAATAAATCCTTAAAATGGCTACATTCAACAACACAAATACAATGTTTTGAAAAGACTAGCCCTGACAAGTACCATCAGCAGTAACTATGGTCTCTATCACATCATGGCGATTTGGGAGTTGCTTATTCCTTTTCTTTTGATAGAAATAACAGACCGTCATGGCAGTGGCACTTATCACAGTACAGACACCAGCGTAGAGGAAAGATCCAACAAAGGAACCCGTTCCGTCCTTGATGGCACCTGTAAATTAAAACCAGCTGTTTTACTAAAGGTGTTAATTTATTCATAATCTACATATATATAGAAGACAAATCTACCTTAATAAATTTGATATTTTTTTTTAAACAAATAATTATACATTCATTTACAGACAAACTTCGTTATCTCGAATTCGATGGGGGTGAGAAAAAAATTTGAGATATCCAAGGATTTGAAATATCGAGGGTAAAATACTTAAAGAATAAGTGGTTGGGACTTCCAAATCACTTTGACATATCCATGGTATTCGAGATATCGGTGTTTGAGATAACAAAGTTCAACTGTATATTTATACACACCTAGAATTGGATTTCCTATTGTTAAACTCAGACCATGAACCAGCATAGTGAGCCCCATGGCACCTGATAAATTTTCTAAACCCACAAAATCAGCTAGAACAGCAGGAAATAAGGAAAAATATACACCAGTGCTTGATCCCATCACTGAGGCTAGAGTTGAAAGGCCAGAAAACTCAGTCATCATGGGCATGCAAATAATTCCTACACTAAGTATCCATAGAGCAGCGGCCATCATTAGGTCTTTAGGCAAAATGTTGAATCTTGTTAAAAAGATGAGAATAAATTTCCCAGATAGATCTGAAGCACCAAGAACAGTGAGAAGTAACACTCTATCATTTTCTTCAATGCCTTTCTCAGCAGCAAGAGGTGGGACATAAGTTATTAGTTGTGCTGCCCCAAGAATAGCAAAGAAAGCTACAACCATCCAAATTTGAAAAATTCTTATTTTCAGGCAATGAAAACCTATGATTTCATGTAAGATTTTCATACAATTATGTTGGGATTTCTTTGCTTCTCCACCAGAATTCATATTCTTGTTGTTAAACCTCGTATCTTGGCTATGTATGCTGTACATAGAACCAACAATATCTCCTGTACTAGAAGCAATGGCCAAATCACCACTTATAGCAACATTGTCAATAATTCTGTTCAGTGACCTTGTGGAATGGTGAGTTTCTGGTTTAAGATGATGATGATGACATCGTTTTTGTTGCTCTCTACGACTGTCAGAATATGTCCGATTCCTGATGAAAGGCTCAAGATGATCTCTTCCAGATATTTCATGTAGAATGTCTTGAGAATGTTCACTGCAATTTTTTGTCTCCTTGGGAACAGACCTTTTATTCATCTGAGCATGTGACCTCTCATTTTCTACACTTTTGCCATTGGCTGTTTTTGTGTTTTGATCTTGTAATAGTTTTTCTGTGTGTTCTTCATCATTACTGTCAAGTTTCTTTGATTTTTTTCTTGATGATTTATCATAGAAAGACAATGGCCTCAGAAGACCTCCAACAACAAAGAAATTCAACAAAATCCCACTCTGTATTATCAAAGCTCCACGAAGCTCGTATGTGTTTAACAATGCCCGTAATATAAGAGGAAACACAAGAACACCTACGCTAGCACCAACATTGGCTAACGTTGTCGCCAATCCTCGATACTTTTTGAAGTATTGTCCTAGAATAACTAAGGAGGGACCATGGGTACAAGCATGTGTCATTCCTGGGAAAAAAAATTTAAAGAATTTTGCATGTGAATACATGTATAACAAAAAAAAAAGTTACTATCAAATAAAGCAAGGCAAATGGAAATGTTTTAATAATAAATTGAATGTATTTACATATGCATGTATATACATGTATATGTATATTCATATCATTTTAAAATTCAAGCTTTGTGATTTCAGAAGCATAATTACATAATAAACTGATATGCACTTCTAATTTTCATACACATACAATTATACAGACCCTAAAACGTGCTTCTACACCACTTGCACGGTTCGATTCGTTTCGTTTTGTGTACAGTACAGTACGCTTCTTGCATGGAAAGGTACGTTTTGTGTACGGTATGGTTCGCTTCTTGCACGGTATGGTACGCTTCTTGCACGGTACGGTACGCTTCTTGCACGGAACGGTACGGTTCGTTTCTAAGGTGTAGTAGCATGTTTTAGGGTCTGTATTAAGAAAAAAAATGATGAATGTATACTTCTTACACCCAAACCTTACCTTTTAGTAAAACAACATACAGTGCATTAGAAAGGGCATACTCAAAAAGATACCAAAAAAAAATGGGGAAGAAGGTGAAAAGAAAAAAAAGGACTTACCATAAAGTATTCCTTGAGAAAGAATGAGAAAGGAAATGTTTGGCAAGAAGGCATTCAGGATATATGCTGAAAAGCCCACCACCCCTCCAAGCATGATAAAAACTCTATAGGGAAGCAGCCTGGGACCGATGTTTAATACCAGGAGAGCTGAAAAACAAACCAAAAAAATTGTCTGCAGTCCTTCACCTGCCATGAACATGTATTTACTTGGTTTTGTAGCACGAAAATATTTATAATTTCTGCTTCTTATCTGTAATAACAGTGCAGTGTGAACCCAGAACTTTTGTTAGACAGGTAGCTTATACCTGTTTTGCCCCAAAATTGCTTGTGCATATTGCTTAGCACTTGATGCAATCAACCATTACACTGTTTAAAATGGATACAATACATATGTTTTTTTTCTGATCTTCCTGCATTCACTGGGATGCACATTTATTGAAATCATGCACCCTGAGCAAATTAAATGCATTATTTATGCAGAACTCACACAAAAATGAATCACTGCCTGGGGTCATAATATTAACAAATTATATTATACAATCAGAGAATGCTTCCATATAAATACAGTCAAACTTCGTTATCTCGAACTTGATGGGAAAGAAAAAACTTCGAGATATCTGAGAATTTGAGATATCAGAGGTAAAATACTTAAAGAATAAGCGGTTGGGATTTCCAAACCACTTTGACATATCCATGGTATTCGAGATATCAGTGTTTGAGATACTGAAGTTCAACTCTACAAATAATCAAGCCTTTGCTGTTCTTGAGAAGAAAATTTTTCCCATATATTCCTATGTAAAACTTTGATTGCCCGTAATGGTCCAACCCTACCCTGGGGGTCATGATTTGAACAAACTTGAATCTACACTATCTGAGAATGCTTCCATATCAGTATGACTTTTCATGGCTTTGCTGTTCTTGAGAAGTAGATTTCTAAAGAATTTTTTCTATATATTCATACATTAAACTTTGATCATTCATTGTGGCCCCACCCCACCTATGGCAGACATGATTTGAACAAAATTGAATCTACAATATAAATTAAGCTTGCACATAAGTTTCAACTTATCTGGCCAACACTAAATTTTCACTATTTCTTAATTATCACCCCTTCAAAGAGGGCATGACATTTTAACAAAATTTAATCCCCTTCACTCAGGGATACTCTGTATCAAGATTATGACGACAACTACAGCAGACGATAGACAAATTTTGATCAGAAAAGCTCACGTGAGCCTTTGGTTCAGGTGAGCTAAAAATGACAGGCAGTTGTGCCCATGGAAAAAAAAATCTACTAAATACTTGTGAATAGTTTATTCATATCCACTATAATTTCACCAATGGGCACCACTGCCATGAGAATGAAATTGCTGTTGAGAAAAAGATTCTATCCTTTCCAAAAACTTAATTGTCAATATATTAATTATTGTCCATATTTGAAAGTTGATTAGTAGTTCTTCATGGTATAACTGAAACAATGATAAGTACACAAAGTGTAACAAGTTCAACATTTTTTTATGTACATGTATATAGTTAAATATAATCTATGGTACTGTAATTAGTTATACTTACACAGCAGACTTAGGGTTACAGTTTGTACCGAGAGAGCAATAGAGATACTGGTCGCAGAGGAATTAAACTTAGTCGTGAACTCATTAAACAGAATTCCAAATGAGGCATGTGTCCCAATCAGAAACAGCTGTTGAAAGGTACAGGCTATAAAGGAAATGCATTAGTTAATGAAACTTTACTTCAATATTTACCTTTAAACATGTGTTTAAGAAAGTAACCCATGGAGAAATCTTATACTTAATGTTGTCACAGAGAGAGAGAGAAAAAAAGCAAAAGAGAGGGAGAATTGAATAACATTTTGTATCAAAATTTAGTAATATCAACTAAGAAGGCATTCATGATTGCAATAAATCTGAAATCAGGTTTTTTGTAATGGCATGCCTTCAATGTGCAAACAATACATTTACAGATACTGATAGCTTAAAATCATTAAATTATAATTACTGAGAAGAAAGATTATCTAAGGTCTTCAGAATCTCAAGAAAACAGTACTGGTATGCTTTTTTTTCAAATATATGAGTACATGTACCTAAGAGAACAACCCAGGCCCATCCTCTGTCAATAGGGTATCTATCTTCCTTGGCATTGTCCATATTTTCTGTATGATAAAGCAAGCAGATATGTCAAGACAAAGATTTATCACCATTCATCAGCAATGTAATTTTTCAATCAAGTCATATATATTTAATAATTGTATTACATAACATCACCTGTAAAGAAAATGATTATGATAATTACACTAATGCAGTAATACAGTAATACACCCCTGACTGCTGATAGAGTGATTTGCATAGATAATAATGTGATCCCCTCCCTCTTTTCAGGCATGTTTCTACTCAAAGAATAATTGATTTTTGCATTTTAAGTTATTGTTTTAAGCAAGTTAAAAGTTAAAATGGTTAAAGCGCAGAATAAGATACATATTTAAATCATCAGGCTTCTTACATTGTCTTATGTGAGAAAAATATTAAATCTTTCTGAGAGTTAATAATAGTTGCAAAGCCATGTTGATACAGCTGATTAACATCTGCACCTGCTCATTTCAAGAACATAAATAGAACACACTGAAATTATGTAGGCGTGTGTCATAGTTATCATAATTATACCAATTAAGCACAGTTAAATGCACTTGTAGCTACATATATGCCTCACTACCCCCTCCAACGTACACTTACACAAATTCATGTACCTAACTGAAATTTAATAACCATTTGGTCAGTAATTTTGTGTCCGATATGGGCGACTGACCACCTAACGGGGTTAAACCATTAACGTTAACCATAAAAATTACCTTAGCTTACATTGTTTATAGATCGAGATGCAACGCAGTTACGTTCCTTCCTGTCGCAGGAATTTCAACTTAATATTACAATATACATAGACAGCATAACTACATATGCATCTTTATCTTGCCATATTAAATTATGTCAATTAAGCTCTGCAAAAACTCTTACAATTCGCAACTTAGCAGCATATGTGTCAGTCCTGCTGCCACTGTCATATACCGGATATCTACGTCGGAAACTAATTTTAAAAAATACCGACAGCTTTCCGGAGACTTCATTCCTATTAAAAAAAAAATCTATGGGAAAAAACGATATGATTTTTAAATTTCTTTACATCGAAGTTTTTCCTCATTTGAGCTTAAGTAGGATAGAATTACCAAACGGACCAACCTTTTAAAAAAATGAAGATCAATTACTGGTATGATAAAGGGGAAAAAAATTCCACACTTACGTTAAAGTTATAATATTTATTGCAATTTCTTTTATTTCTATAACAGGGTTTACTTTCTATTCCAGGGGATTAAATAAGTCTGAAATGGACTGAAAAGACTGGAACAGTAACAGCTGGACAAATATTTATACATGATTTTTGAAGCTAATAAATAATTTGCAATGTCTCCAAGCAGTCAGTTTTTATCTGCAAACCTACTGATAAATTACAAAACAATTTTTTGTCTTATCAAAGATGTTACACAGCATTCTGCAAAACCAACGTTACACAGTATCAAAGCCGTTCCTAAGCTTTGTACAGAACAGGATAAAATTTATCCTTCGGATAACCATTCAGTCACAGGCGACTTTTTTCAGTTTTTTTTAAATGGACATACGTATTTACTTGGAATTATTGGTGGTATTTTCTACTATTTTAGCAGGTACTTTTTAAAAATAATAATAATGAAAAAATGAAATATTTATAATAACTCTTCCTGATCAATTATTATCGGGAAGAATTATTCAAACTTATTTAAATCTTTTCTCATAAGGCTTATTTTGTAATTAAATAATGGGTTTTCTATTAAATAAATTTTGCTTTTTCTGGAGCACATCTATACTTATAAATTAATAAATTTTGCAAATAAACTCCGAAACGGGTGCACCAGAGTTCTTACTTACTCCTCTAAGAATACACACGATACAAGATGATGTCCGTAAACTATATTTAGATTTCACTAGCATTGTAAGTATCGTACATTAAATTAAAAGTCTACTTTTATTTTCTATAAACAGCCATGAAATAGCAAAAACGTGAGTACGGTGGCGTTTCCGATTGGCGGATCAAAGTTACTGGCAATTTTTAATGAAACTGACAACAAGCAATCGTTTATTTATTTCATTAAACGTCATTACTGAATTATTCAATCAAAACTTGATTTAAATGATATAAAAGAAATAAGTTGTGATAACCGATTAAAAAGGGAAATGTGCAATTTATTTTCGTCATTCACCGATCGTAATATTGACGGAAGCTTCTAGAACATCATATAGCATCGAGCCCGATGTTAAAAAGAAAAAAAAAAGCTTTTGTGTGAATGGTCATTGAAATAGTGGTAAATCATTGATAACACTGTAAGTTGTGAATATATTTATATATCGAAAGACTATTACATACGTATATGTAGTAGGTTTTCCTAATAAATTTATCGGTAAAATTTGTATATCTTCCTCACTGAGAGCATCGTGGCAACGAACCCGATGTACAATTTGTACTTCGTAATAAACTTGCTTACATGAAAAGAGAATATCAATGAATAAGGCATTAATCAAATACAATTATGTTATATAATTTTGTGCTTTAATTAATACATTTTAGTTTTTTTTCTGAATACAGTCTTTTGTAACAAATACTCGGCCTATTCCAGTGGCGGATCCAGGAATCTTGAAAGGGGAGGGGGGCAACCATTTATGGGTTGGGGGTAGGGGCCCACGGACACACCAAAAAAATAATTTATTAAATTTTATGTATATTTTGGACACAAAACGGGAGGGGGGTTGGGCCCCCTCTAAATCCGCCAGTGTTTTCATAGGGCGTTAAATAAAGGCTAATTTTAACACAGGTACTTTTAGGTCTTGGATTATAAATATGTATACATGTAAAAAAAAAAAAAAAAAAAAAGGAAGGTACAGTTTTTACATATCAATAAGGTACATACATATTTATAAACCAAGACCCAAGTAACTGTGAATTTTTACCCAAAAAAAAAATCTATTTCTCAGTAAAATGTGCATATTCACTGCTTTTATTCGTGACGGAAATGAAATAAGAGCATCTGAAGTACAATATCCATAACATAGTACATTGTATATAACAGGTTTCACAATAAACGTCAATTAATGATATTGTTATTTAAGTTTTACAGGGGTTGGGGGGGGGGGGGGGTTGGAGTCGTACTTCGTACTTCTACTTCATGTGGGATTTTGAATAAAGTATTTCTTCTGCTATAAGCCTGTAGACTGTCAGTAGAAACTACAATATACATGTACAGTATATTATTAGATTTTTCTGTCGGTAGTGGTATAAATTCAATTCCCCACGCTTGCGCGGGATTTCATCTAGTATATCAATAAATCACGATAAGAAATAATATTAAGTGAAGTATTTTAGGCCCCGTGAGGTTAAATTTTTAGTCAGCCCGCTTATATTCTCGTTACCAAGGTGAAAAAGGGAAAATCTCAGAAGTTGGGGCATTGGTTCTGAGAGGTGAGAGATAGGGGTAAATAGTCTTAATATTTTGAAATGTTCATTTAGTATACTTACATGTATCAACTAAAACAAAAAAAAAATCTATAAAACTAGATGCTGTCATAATAAAGTAATATCCACAATATTGTCTGTAAGGTTGTTCTCGTTATCTAGGCATAACTAGTGAAGAAGTCATTATTAAAGAATTATATAGTTATTCCGAAGTACTACTTTTTAAAAAAGTATATTCTTACGCCGTAACATCAATCTCTCACCAGAGGGCGTATCACGCTATGCTACAACCAAAAGTTGAAGGCCTGACGTCTTAAATGTATGAAAAACATAATAGAGAAAGCAACTATTGAATACATTTCTACATGTATATATGGAGAAAAAAATATTCAAAAGTTATAATTTCATACATTCATTTTAATAAAGTCATAAACTCAAAAATAAATGCAATAGGTTGAAATGCAACCAAATACATGCACACACTGTAATAGAAAAAAAATCTCTGTAACATATACATGTACATGTACCAAGGACGAAGTGTCATTTTTCTTATTGGTTGACAAGGGTTGCCATGGTTTTAATACCGCAAAGGGATTTCAAATTAACTCTCTGTATGTTTTCATCTGAACTTATCTTTTTGAAAAGCACATTTCTATATAACTTGTGATCAATTTTAAAGGCATTGGTGTGATCCTAATTTTCACATTTCAAAAAATTCAAATTAATTTCTTTAATTAGCTATAGGAAACTATAGGAAACAATATGTATAAAAACTGAAAGATATTTTGTTTCCTTGGATACATACCCTTGTATGTAGATTCCCAAAACTTTTATGATTGATATTTATGAACAGATAACCTGACTTTAATTGTGACAACCACACATTTCTAACTGGATGCAAGAAGCTAAGGGTTGAATATTGCTAGAAAGTTAACAAAATTGAACATTTTCCCTTCTTGGTAACCATTGCAACAGTGTTATTTTCTTCATCAAACTTTATCAAAATATATGATATTCAACTTAAGTTCTATCAGATATAAGTACAATTTAAGATGAGTCAAATAATACCTTTCTTGAAGAAAGGGTAAGTTAGTCCTAAAGCAGCAGAAAATATCACTTTAAACCAATGGCACCTTGTTTCCATGGTTACACTGCAAAGTAGCAATTAATCTAAATTTTCTTGTGCTATTTGTGTTACATTGTCCTAACCATGTATATTTGCCAGTCTTGAATTTCCATGTTTTTCCTCAAGAAAGCAGCATTAACCAAAACTTAGCAACAAATTCTAAGGAATTTCGAATTTCTACCCCCCCCCCCCCATCCCCTGTCCTTTCCATAACTTAAATTCTTCCTTCAGAATAAGAATTGAATGCTTGTTTCAAATGTTTTACGGTTTACAAACTTTATCTCTATAATTGTTACATAACTTGAGGAGGGCGCTTTGCGCGACAGAGGCAACCTTGTAACAATTTTTGAGCACACATTTTGTATGGCTCTCTTTTTTATTGAATAGCTCTAAGTACTGCTTAATTAAATGATTGTAATTTTCCCAGAAGCATGGCTAAGGCCTGTTATAAGGTGAACATTTACTCAAATTACACTGATGGCCCAACGGTAAATCATTTAACACTATACATTCAACAGTTATGGTTAGTAGAGTAGAACCATGCAACAAGTAAAGGTTAAATGTAGGCTTATTAACAGTATTCGAATAAAGCATCAAACAAACATTTATTTGCAATGAGAAAATATGAAATACGGGTAATGCGTAGAACAGCGAGGGAGTCATGATGCAAATGCGTTTTGGCTAACATTCAACGCAACGACACGATGTCTGAACAGGACAAAAATTATAAAAATATAGAATTTAAGTGAACTGAATACAAGGGAAAGGGATAGTGAATGTCAAACCCTAATCACATACTTGGTCAAATAAAGAATATTTTACAGACCTCCTTCCAGCATGTTGATAATTTAGGGCATCAGCCGCACATCTACTTTTCATAACGATATAATATTAATAAATAATATCTAACTGGGATTTCAAGCTTACATATCATCTTCCTTGCATGTTAGTAAATATATAAGTATTGTTCTTCAAGCATATAAAATTCTTCTTCATTAAATACACAAACAAACAACGCAATGATATAATTGTGAACTGGGAAGCAGTATCTTGTTTGACGTTATCGCCCTTATAATTTTAAATTACATTCATTTTTTGCGTAAATAAACAATTATGCTAAATCCATTTTTAAGTTAAAAAATCAAGAATAAACATTTTATAATTTCTTTTAAGATAACGTAAAGAATGTTCTCTTTAGTGTAGAATAAGTATTTTTCCCATTATTTTTTATTGTAAATAAACTATGAAAAATCTTTGTATTATGCATATATATATATATAGTTTATTTCACGAGACCTTAAAGTAACTGGGTCAGACAGAAAAACAATAAATAAAGAGAATGTGAGGGAGTGGGGAGAGAGTGGGGAGACAGAGAGAGTGGGGAGAGAGAAAAAGAGGGGAGAGAGGGAGTGGAGAGAGAGGGGTGGGATAGAGGCAGTGGAGAGAGAGAGGGAGTGGGGAGAGAGTGGGAATGGGGAGAGAGTGGGGGAGAGAGGCAGGGGAGAGAGAGAGAATGGGGAGATGGAGGGAGAGGAGGAGAGAGTAGCATAGGTGAGAGGGAAGGTGAGAGTGTGGGGAGACAGAGGGAGTGGAGAGAAAAAGGTGGGCCAGAGGTGTGGACGGAGTGTAGAGAGAGAGAGGATGGAGAGGAGAATGGGAGAGAGAGGAGAGGGAGTGCGGAGAGATAAAGGTGAGAGAGAGAGAAGGGGAGGGAGGAGAGAGAAGGGGAGTGGTTGGAAGAGAGAAGGGAGAGAGAGAGAGAGAGAGGGAGGGACAGAAAGGAGGGGGAAGAGGTGGGAGTAGGGAGAGAGAAAGAGTGGAAGTGGCGTGGGAATAACAAAAATATTTGTTGTTCACTGTACGATTTTCCCAAATCCCTCCTTTTTCTTGTCTAAACTTTTAACTTTTTTGAAATACAATATCTGCGAAGTATGAATATGGCGCCTAGATATTATAATGAACTATCCTGCATTTACTCGATCCATGTAAATGAATGTTCAGCCATGGGGTTTCTTAAAAAAAATTAGCACAGTTTCATGCGAGAGAGTGCACAATAAGAATAAGTACAGAGAGGTCAACACTAAATGTCATATAATGGAAACATCAATTAGAGAGAGAGAGAGAGAGACCTTTTGAATGATATGAATGCGTTAAAAAGAATTATGACATGTTAACCATCACTACTGTTCTGAATTCTAAATAGATATATTAAGACAACTTACAAATTTTTTTTACTTATAGAAAAATCTTGCTACCAAGGTTGGACATTTCAACTCAACAGCTGCTATAAGTCATTTCGAGAGCCGCGATCTTGGCGGGACGCACGTGATTACTGTCGTCTGTTTCCTGAAGGAGATCTCGCCTGCTTCATCACTGCAGCCGATCAACACTTTGTTCAAACTGACGTCATTCCAGACCGATTAAAATCTTACTGGATTGGACTTCAAGGGAATGTAAATTATAATTTTATCACTATACTGTTTAAAAGACCAGAAGAGCTTAGTTTTCTGATTTTAATAATGTGTAGTTATAGCACAAAAAGACTACATAGATTTTCAATTTTTTTCAATCCAAAGACGGTTGCAAATTTATCGATTTTTAATATAATTAATTCAATCATTGTTGAACCTCGAAATATAGACAACAATTATACGAAATTAATAGGAAGTTTCGCCTATATTAATTATATTCAGACCCCCCCCCCCCCCCACAAACTACTAGTATTTCAACCTCCCCCTTCCAAAATGAAATTCTAAGACTTTTTAAAACATTTGAAACTGTAGCAATCATCTTGGAAATGGGTATCTGGATCCGATATCAGCGCTTTCTCCAGCTTTAGAGGCGGATCCACAAATCTAATAGGTAAAACTAACTAGATTTCTACGACTATCTCTAAAGTAAAATTAGAAAGAATAATATATTAAAAAATATATTAAAATGAAATTTTGACATTTTAAAAAGAAAATTAAGAAAATTTTATCGTGTTATATATATAATTGTTTTCATTGGTTGAAATTCGATTTCTTTAATTTGAGCTTTAACATTCAGTAAACGATGTTGAATATGAAGAATAAACACTCTTTATCAGGAAATTCCAACGACAGTTTGTGTGTGATTCTAAGGAACAGCTGGTGGTCTGTAGCTTCATGCAATGAGAGCAATCGTTATATTTGTCAGGCAAAGAGCATAGGTGGGGATGAAATTATCATTTTTCGTAATTAACTTAGACATCAATTAATATGTCTGTTGCTGTTGAATGTTATTTTTGCTGAACAACTTTACGTTTTATTATAATTGGCTGGGTTTTGTTTATTACAAATGTACCTTTATTATAAAATGTTAATTTAAAAAATGTTGAATGTATAAGCGATTTTATTCTATTGTAAAACAATGTACATGTATAATTGTAGTGGAAATGAAGCTGTTTAAGGTGTTCTTAGAAATTATTTCACTTTTAGATTGTCACATAGAGTCGGGATGGACCACTACTATTTCAAAACATTGCATTAAAGTGATGACAGCGCCCTCTGGTTGGTATGATGGACAAAACACATGCAGACGAAAAGGCGCGGATCTTGCTCGTTTTCACAGTAGAAATGAACTAGATTTCCTCACACAAAACTTAAGGTACTGCAAATCATTTTATTTGACTATTGAAGTTTTGCATATTTTTCGTACAATAAGTATTCAAAAGTAAATGATTGGTCAGTTTTGTTAGTCTGCATTCACTTAAAAGATAAGTAGATTTCAATACAGGTTACTGATACTAATTCAAGTCCTTCCGATATAGGAAAGAGTCATTACATTGACTAAGGCAAACATTCATTAAAAAGTATGAAACAAAAAGCCATTTCTTGCCCCGATATCGTCGACTGGGTAACATAGCATTTCAGAGAATCTAAGAATCATCATTAAATATACTTCCTATCAGATGTTAAAACAGATATGGTTGATGTTAAAACAGATATGGTTTTATGTTCAAGCTTGCCATATAATCAGTATTGGGTGGACCTTGGTTCTTTCGGGTAAGTATACAGACGTTTCTCAACTTGCTTCACACAGACATTATAAAGAGTTTCAATTAAATCTATTTGATATATATATTTCACGAAATAACGTAAAACATTTGATGGTAATAAAGAATAGCTTTGTGTAAATTTTATGTGACCTATTTTAAAAGTTTATTAAACATGAAATATATGAAAGTTTAAAGTACATGTACATGTATATTGTATCATTTCAATAGAATTGCTTGATTTCTTTTTTTCCTTTCCAAGATCGAACTGTGAAGGAATTAACATTACACAGAATCGGGTGGATCCTTTCTACGAAAACTGCAATGTCCACCAAATGTTTATTTGTGAAATCAGTAAGAATGTGTTGTAACAGTTTAAAAATTGCTTTTATTTTTCTAAGAATTAAAAACAGAATGTCTCCACATACCACAGATAGAGACTGATTTCAGAAAATTTATTTTAAACTTACTTCTACGGATCAGTAAACATCACGTTATGTAAAGTTTTAACTTTGGGGGGAGGGGGGTGTTCTTAGATATTTTGATGTTTTCTTAGTCGTGTATATTTTATGACCGTACATTTTTACACATACTAGGTTCTTGTGCATCACGAGATGACGAGTATGGATGTGATTCAATGTTCTGTATATCACGGAGTCTTTTATGCGACGGACATCTGGATTGCCCGACCGGAAGTGACGAATCTGTCTCATTATGTGGTACGATTTGTTTAAGAAATTTTAATTGCAATTTAGGGTAAATAATGTCAGTAATTTCAAAAGAAAAAAAAATCTAATATTTAAGATCAAACGTAAATCTTCATCCACATGGGAAATTCAGCATCTTTTTTTGTATTTGTTTGTGTGTGTGTGTTGGGGGGGGGGGGGTCATTATTTTTAGTGTTTCCAGAAAAATTAATTGGTACACGAATGTTTTGGGAATATCAATTTTTATTCTTTATAATTATAGAAAATCTTTGGAGGGGGTCGATTTACATTTCAGGGCAGATGTATTTGTTTTTAATAAGAAAATGCTAATCTTTTCAGAAAACTCAAATATGTTCTTGTATGATTCTTTTCAAAAAAAGTATTATTAAATTTTCCACATTGTACTCACATTAAAACTTTCTATAATGTTTGAGAAAATGCTAGCATTGTTCCAACCAGCTTTCAACATAATAATTTATATTGGCTGCTGCACTGGAAGCGTATTTGAAGGATAAATATTAGACTCATCAAAACAAATAACTTCATAGTATCGCTAACCAATCTTTTGCTTATTATATCTCTACTTACAACTTTTATGAATATTCATTGTACTGACAAAATTATGTTGTCTGTTGTTAAAATTGTAGTTATATCTAGAAAGATTGGAATGTCTATATAATACATATTTTTTCTTTTGTATTCTTTGATAATTCCACACTATGAACATGCTTTGCTGACTGAGAATACTGTCTTTAAGTAGTCATAATGCAGATTTTTATTGATAAATAGAAAATATGTTAGAAAGACAATACTTTAAAAATGGGCTATGTCTAATTTCTAGTGTTGTCAAATCGGACGACTTTTAGTAACCGGTTACTCGCTTACTTTTCCGATCGAGTAACCGGTTACTCGGATGGTTTTTCTTTAGACATAAAAAATTCTTCCTACTCAGCTGTAATATATATTGTATGTAATGTCGTTATAATTTCTAAATTTATCTTATTTGTATATCGGGATATATAAAACACAAATGCACTGCACATGAACAATATGTTCTAAATAAATTTGTTCTCGAACACCCCGTAATCGTTGGCTGTTTTGCGCTCATGTATCGCTGGTTTCACAGTTATACTTCAGTCTGCGGTGGTTAAGCATAATAGGTCTCCCATCCGTGTATGTAAATTCCATTTCACATAATTTACACTTCGCAGATTTAAATTCAACCATTTTTTTTAAAAATGTTTCCATGCTTTCGATGCATGTGGCGGCA
This sequence comes from Saccostrea echinata, assembly GCF_033153115.1. Taxonomy (NCBI): domain Eukaryota; kingdom Metazoa; phylum Mollusca; class Bivalvia; order Ostreida; family Ostreidae; genus Saccostrea; species Saccostrea echinata. The sequence continues at coordinate 1,729,059 of NW_026889825.1, forward strand.
ACTTCTTTAATTTTGTACTGCGGACTAGCAAAGGTTTATGTGAGGTTATTCTAATTAAGGATATCCGATCCTCAGCCAGGAAGGATAACTCTTAAAATTATTATTTTATTTAAAAAGTCTCAAAATGAAGCTTGAAATTGAGATTTTTTGTGCAACAATTTTCATTTTATGCATTTTAATATGATTCAAGGTTCTTCGAAGTCTTAGAAACTTTCTTGTAAAAAGTTGACATTTGTACCCCATAAACGAAAAAAAAAATTAATTCATTTTTAGAGAAATCGAATTTCCTTTAGTCTAGCATTAGATATCAATGCTTATTAGCATGATATGAAATTAGACATGCCATGTGATGTCTAGCAATGATAGCACAAGCTTTTTACACTATGTATTATATGACAATTGAAGTAAAAAGAAGAACTAAAATACTGTATAAGCATGAAAAAGATGCAATTTCATCCAAATGCCTGGATACCTATATTTTTCTATCCTAAATTATATTTGTTGATCAATTTTCCATTAAAAAATGCATAGCTGATGTTTTTATTCGCATTTCCTGAAAATGTATTTGAGATTTGATAATTTTTCCTGTATAATATGATTAACTATAATTATGAACTTTGAAGAAATTTCGTGGGTAAATTCACGTTACTATGTGAAATCAGAGACATTTTTGTGAGCAATTTCAATTACTGAAAAGCTAATTTTCAGAACCTGAGGATCGGAGTACCTTAAATCAAGCCTTCAAAACTTGTATTCCCCTTGGCAATAAAAGCCATCAATTAGATAAACTGTGAAATACTAATCAAAACAAATTGATAGCATTTGTAAAACGCTAGGTCGAGACTAACGTTAAAATAACGGTAAATAAAATGGGGACTTTATAAACAAAAATACATTATTACTACTGATCTACTTTATAAAATTCAACGTATCCGAGTACCCGAGCAGCAGTTTTACTAACCGATACTCGCATCGTTCGACGATTAACCAGTTAACAGGGTACTAGTTGACAACACTACTAATTTAAAAAAAAGTCATGATCTACAACTGCTTGTATATTTTTGAACTGTTAACAAATGTAAACTTTAACCACACTGTCCAGTTAACAGAGCTCCCAACAGTGAAATTTAGAAGATAAAAATAATCGAATCCATTTTTTTCAAACACTTCGTAAACAATTGACTGATCCCAAGAACAATGTATTTTGGAGAGACATGTCTGTTAACAAACACTTTGGTCAAAATTAATTTACCTAAGTCATTTGACCTAATAAAATCTATGCCTTTAAATGATTACTTCTAATAATGAAGCAGATCAAGAAGTGCTAATTGAACTACATGACTTTTTGTTTTGTTTCTACAAACTTTACATTTATACCTAATACATTATTCGCACACGGATCAAATGAACCCATTTGTTTTGTACTACATGTATATAACAAACGGAATAAATTCCTCCCAGGTTATGACCAGTACTTCCCCTGTTAAGATTTTCTAAAGGAATGAATAGATTGTGAGAAAGAATTACAGGTTTGAAAACAAAACAACTGCATTGGTTTTGTTTAATGCTAAGATTTTACAAAGATGCCCCATCCAGGTACATGTTGCTCTTAACATAATTCCATATTTGAGGTAAATAGAACAATAGTAAAAATTATACCACTATTTGAAAATTTTGTTAAACAGCAATCTCGTGCATTTGGGTTAATTTTTTTTTTGTATCGGCAATCAAATAAACACTATGAATGTATAACTTGTTCATTGTGAATACGCATTTAATTTTCCGAATTCAGGGGGAACATTTACTAAATACTAGTAAATAGCAAAACATTTCCGGGGATTATAAACAATGCAATTGAGAAATATTTGATTTACACTACAGTAAACTTTCCCTGGGGGAAAAGTGATATACACGAACATTTCTGAAGGACCTATATTGCAACTAAAAAAGGTGGAAACACAAGTTGTGATGAATTTTACATGCCATAACTCAAAAAGCAAGAGAGTTTCCCAGACAAAATGTAGTTTCGACAATTCCAATTTAACGGAACAGTCTTGATTCAAACGCTTGGGGTCTGATCAGACCTGATTTAAAACGTGCCAACAACTTTAGAAAAATTAAAAGCTATGTGGAAGGCATTACAGCCAGAACGGTGCTTATTTCCAAAATAAAGTTCTGTAAGGACTTACTTCATAGCATGCCTAATTGCATGATGGCTGTTACTTGACGTGTAAAATGGGGAGCAACTAAGAACTTAATTTTGTGAATTTTATTAGGTCAAAAAGTATATGATTAAAATTTTTTTAACCTGTACAGCTGTATTTGACTAGAATTAAAAGACCTAAACATCATACATGTTTATACATATTATATTTGAATATACTGATTTATATATATGTGAATGCTTATAGAGCTAGAGGACATTTTTTATGAAGAAAGAGAAATTGGGGAAATCTTTTCTTTATTTGTTAATGTTTGAATATTTCGTTTGTTTATATATGTTTGTTGTTGTTTTTTTTTAATTTTGCTTTTGTTTGTTTGTTTGTTTTGTTTTGTTTTGTTTTTTTTTGTTTTTTTTTTTCATTCATAAATAAAAAAAATATTAGACTTCAAATTAAAAGAGTCATAAGATACATCTAGGCCTTAACAAAAATACTATAGTATAGTTAACTATAGTTTAACATAGTATCAAAGTTTTAACTATAGTAAATCAAAGTTTTTTTTAAACTATGGATTTCAGGTTGTTATATTTTATGTTCTTAAATTCACACATGCACGGTTTTTTTTTTTATATTTAATGGAACTATTTCCTGTATATATATATATATATATATATATATATATATATATATATATATATATATATATATATATATATATATATATAATTTCCAAATTTTATATCATTGTTTTCTAATTAAGAAGATTTTACGCTTTGGAATCTCAAAAAATGCTCTTGAGTAAGATTTCGTAGTAAATCAAAGTATTAATTAAAGTACAAGTTTACATAATTAATCAAGTAAACTGTAGTCAAAAATAGACAGATTTTGTTAGGGAAAATGCAGTGTTGGTGTGAATCCATCTGCACTGAACTCTGCACATACTGTAGATTATCATTTTATGTCTTCTAAGGTAAAGCAACGGCAACTGAGGTTTCAGTTGAGACAGTAACAGCACAGTCTAATTTTAGCAGCTCAGCCAATCACCGTATGTATACAAGAGGTATTTTATTTAAAATTTAAATTATTAAATTTGACACACTTAAATTTTTATTTGCTTTTAATAATTCTTTTGATGTACAAATGTATATGTAATACAAAAGCAATATTTTTACCCAAAAATATATAAAAGTAGAGATTTTTCAGGTTCTAAATTCAACTTTGGAAGTGTTAATTAATCGGGTTCTATAAAAATCCGGATTTATTAACACATTTAAATGAAACGTTAAATGCCAGTTGGTACATGATGCATATACTTTGTCAATATGTTTATATGCAGTTATTGTAGGTTAAGGGGAAACAATAAAAACTGTTAAAGTTAATTCGTTTTGCAGGTGTTCAATTCTCTGTATCCTTGCAAAACACATCAAGTTCTTCGCTGTCAATTACTGTCAACACGGACCTTGGTAAGCTAAGATCTTTCCTGTTAGTTACTGTCAACACGGACTTTGGTAAGCTAAGTTCTTCCCTGTCATGTACTGTCAACACAGACGTTGGTGAACAAAAAAAGTCTTTAAGTTTATATCTGTATCTTTATCCTTCTTTTATGTTGGCAATAAGCAAAGTATGAATAGGGATATAAGAAAGAGTACCGTCTAGTTAAGAAATTTTAATATCCCCTAAAAGAGTTCGTTTTATTGGGTCGATTTTTTTCCTTGTTTTCCTTTTGTCGCGTAGCAAGTGATACATGAAGCGAAATCTTTGTAGCCTCTTACAAACATTCGATCTAAACGGAGACCATGAAGCTGATTCCTAGTGTTTGGTAAAACATAAAAAAAGATTGACTATTTTCGAATTAATGTTACGATTACTTTCATAGCTTGTTAAGTGCAGATAAACTCCAAATGTTCTTTGTCATACAAAGCAATTTATGCACTGATGCTGATGAAAGGTTATGGATTGCTACATTGTGAATGACATACATGTTCGATTTAGAAAAAAAGCAACTTGAAATACATTGTATTACTAGGTTATTAATAAGAAAAGAAACTTTTATTTTACAGGACCTTTGCCTATAGATGAAATCAGACAAGCTTTTCTAAAGGTAGGTTTTTGTTTTGAATGCATCAATTTTGTACAGTATTTCCTGCCTATCTTTTACAACAGTAATCATTTCATAAAATATTAATCCTGCACAACATCAGGCAAATCTCATAGCAATCGTTTTGATCATATATGCTTAAAAAACTATTATTTTAAATCCAGTTACATGCATGCCAAAGAAAAAGAATTGATTTTGGACTTCTTGAGCAATAACTTAACCTTCTCCTTTAATATTTCAAGCTTTAACGAGGAAACATTCATAAAAGATAAACTCTGAATTATCATTTTTTGACTAAATGAAATGGAACGATTTACCATTCTGCAGCATTGTCGTTATTGTTCCTGTGGTGGCAGAGGATAGTTTTTTTTAATGCCAAACATGTGCCGAGGGGGTACACATACACATGCGATCCATAAAAACATGTACATGGGTACAGTTTTCCAGGGGCTAATTAATTACACTTCATATGCCCATGGCTCACAAATTATGTCAACAAATTACATGTAATCTGCCTATTGGAGTGCAAATGTACCAAAAATGCACCTGGGGACTCCCCAAATTTTGGCTTGTTTTTTCAAGATTTGGGCCTCATTCACACCCACACAACCCACACCCAGGCCCGAGCGAGCAGGATAAAACACCCAGTAGTCTGTAAATCAATGCATGCCCTAATAAAAATTCACCAAATGATATGGGGCCATTCACCTTCCCTCCGAGATACACACCTTCTTCTAAGGCCTACTGCTTTTCAGCTGAATTTCCTCTGCAACTGACCACGTGTCTTAGTTTCGCATTTACAACTCTGTATATGATAAGCGTCATAGTGACACCTACATGTTGCACATCATTTTTTTCAGCAAGCACTCTGCTACACTGCAAATGTGTCCCATAATTATTCTAATCATTTTTCTACATAAAATATCACATCAAACAGGGGATATCTCAATTTTTTAAGAAATTTGACGGGTCTTTAGTACGAAACTATCCCCTGCCACCTGTATACATTGGAAAACAGCAGAATTCGGTAAAATAGGTTTAACTCAGAAACCCCTCTCGTTTGTAAGCTTTTATCTACAATTAATATTCTTATTGGAAAAAAAAAACGTGTAAAAAAGCATACCCAATTGTTTCTTATTGTATACTGGTTCATTTCTTTGACATTTCTACTTACATTGTTTCAAATTTGAAGTGATTTTTTTTTCTAAAGTAGTTATTCTGTTCAATATGACTATCTCTTAAATCATATAACGTAACATACTGATCAATAACATTGTTTACCACAGCATTACTCTTTTTCTAAAATATACAATATCATTTTAATATCATACTTTACCATAGAAATAATATAGTTTACTAATATAAAAGGTAAGCATGGGATGAATGAAGAGGGTAACGAACATTGATCGATCTCAAGAAAATCCACAAATAATACAAATCTGTCAACAGGGCATAAAACACGGACCCCGGAAATTTAAGAAGTGGCACCAGGCGCCTAGGTGACTGTTATACCGTTGTTAAGGTCAAGATCTAGTAAATGAAAGGAGCCTACAGATTTCTCAAATTTGAGAAATAAGTTCCTTTAAAGATGCTTTTTAAGTATAGCTTGGTCAAATAAGGTGTATCGGGGCATATTTTGTAGGTAAACAGGACGAAAAATAATATTTTACAATGTGTTTTTTGATAAAAAATTGATAAAATCAGTCATGAATATGGGAGTTTTTTCTTTATTGGAGAAAGGAAATGTATCCAGATTGCCTACAGTCTCTCAGAAAACGGTAATTTGTTTCTTCTTATCCTCTTCTTTATATTAATATCAAATTGAATATAGGTTTCCGGATTAATTTTCACATGATTTCAAATTGAATTCTATGAAAAAACTTTATTTTCTACATTATTCTATTAGAGCCGTAAAGTACGGGAAAAAGAAATTTTAAAACTGATTATAACGTCATAATGGATCCAGCACCAAAAAGACAGTCTAAAGTCATTTACTAGATCTTGACCTTAAAGGAAAAGTACGTTTTAAGAATAAAAGTGCAATGCATGATATCTTTAATGTTTTTCATTTGCTTTCATGCACTTTGCATAAATTTCAAATACATGTAGGTGTTTTTAAGAACAGACAATTTATGCATTATTTTAAATGCCATTCGATGTTTTGCTTTTAGGTGGCAATTGGCATTTTTATGCAACTAAAGGTCTTTCAAAAAATAGCAAGTTGGCATAAAGTACTTCTAAACGTTTGCTCTAGATTGAGATTGTACGTAACAAATTTAAAAGGAAATTTAGTAAGATCAAGAAAACAACTTCGACACAAGGGCATATTCTACTTTTTTCCAGGCAAATATTGGACGAAACATATAAAAAGATTTCAAGAATATGGCGTTGCTGCACAAAATAGGCAATACATAAGAATTGTTAAACTTGTAATGTACGACAAAAATTGATATGAAAATTCATTTTATATGAATTTCAATACAAATAAAACATTTATAGAGCGCCCTATGTAATAAGATTACCCCCAAACGGTTAGGAATAAAGGTATACTAATATAAATTTACAGATGGTAAATAAAACTTTTAAAAATGCATAAAATGAAAGACCTAAAAAGTAATTTCAACGGGATCAAAAAAAAAATAAAAAAAATAAAAAAAAGGGAAATTAAATATTTACGTTATATAATCAAAGTACTGAAAGTACTGAAAAGCGGTTAGCATGCTTTCATCTAAGATTCTAAGATTGAAAAAAAAAAACTTTGCATGAAATGATATTAAAGTACGTGTAGCTGTTGTTCAATGTCATCAGAGAAGAAGCAGACATTCCGAACTTTGGAATATTTTACTAAATGACAAAACCACTTACATCTCATTCATACACCAAGACATCATCTTTTATCGTTTGATGTCAAAAATGCATGTTTAGAAATATCTAAACGTGATTTCTTGAGTTTGAAAGACAGAAAGCGCAATTTTTAATAACACTTTAGGTAGCGACCAGAAGTGCCCAGGACGAAAAAAGTAAATTGATGTAGATTTATCTACCATGCTCTATAGTTTCTGAAATCTGGTAATTGTTAGGTTGCTATCACACAATTTAAAAAAAAAAATTGATAATTTAAAATATTTGAATATATGAATTTAAAGTAGCTGCAGATCTTAAGCTCGTTGGTCTGAAAAAATTGGGATAGACAAAGAGATTTTGTCAGTATTTTTTTTCGGAGAGCTTCAGTTCTGTAGCTATAATTTTGATTGAAGGTAAACTAGTTGGATCAAAACAAAACAAATACACTATTATAAATAGATTTAAACTTTATACATTGCTCAGGGCGGGTGTGACCGATCAATTGCGGATGCTTACTTCTCCTAGGCACCTGATCCCACCTCTGAAATTTTCAGGGGTCCGTGTTTTATGCCATCTTAACATATTTGTATGTTTATACTCGTGATATTTTGAGATCGATCACTGTTCGTTATCTTAACCTTGTACATTTAAATGTTGAAGTTCATTAAAGGGATTCTGTATTTTTGAGGTACTGAGTACTTCCGTTTTAAATTATGTGCTACTAAGGCACTACCCTCAATGGAAGACGGACAAGTAAACTAGATAGTCAAGTTTTAAAAAATGTACATTATTGACCATGCAAACATTTTAAATGTTCAAATGAGTAAATGATTATGCAACAATCATTTAAAGTAGGACAAGGATATTGCACAATATATACAGGGACAGATACTAAATATTTGGCACATACTTTTCATGCAATACTCTTGATGTCAAAGAAAACGCATGAAAAGTAAAGTTGTTGTCTAATCCAGCTATACTAAGTATAATATATGATTTCACAAGTACACTTAAAGTAATTGTTTGATTAACAGTTTATTTGTCCTTCGCAAGAATTATCCAGTTAACAATGTCACTCTCTTCAATATTCAAATTAATATGTCAGCAAAGCAATTTACGTTGATATTTTTTAGTACATGTAATAACAAGTATGTGAATTTCCATAAATAAGCCTGTCTCAAAGACTCAAAATGAAAATCATAATTAACAGTTTGAGCAAATTTAAAAATATGTTTACAATTTACATGTTTTTAAACAGATCTAGACATTTGACAAGTTTTCAAATAATAATCAATTATTATTTAAAATCTTTGTCAATTGCCAAGATTTTTTTTTATGATTCTTTCATTATCTTTTAAAAACCTTCTCAGCTAAATGTTTGCATGTTTTATAACCTTAAGGTTGAATTTTAGAAGAGGATCACTCTGCCGATTTAAGTTTTTATATGTTTTCTATTTTTTTAGAATTAATTTTATATTTTCAGTTTCCCATAAAATATTTTTTTCTAAAAATAAAAGTATGTGATCGTTTATGATTGTTTGTAATTAAAAAAAAAAGAGAACAGAATGTACCCCTGTGAGCTAAACTTTTATAATCTTTTAATTAGAGAAGAAATAACTTTTCAATATGAAATTAATTCCATTGTTTCTAATAAAACAGTTGTACAATTTAGAGAAACTTAAAATGTATTTAAGGCTTTTAATAAAAATTCTTTTTCGTAAATTACTTCACTTAGTAAAACGTATGTCTAAATACTCTGGGGTAAACTCGTAAGAGAAAATCAAACACGAAAGTTTCGCCTACGTTTTGCAGTTAGTAATAACCTTCAACCCCTTTAGTCAGCAATCAACCCGTCCATCTAGTGCCCATCGTGGCATAATTAGGTCAAATAATAAGGGCGGTCTATAAATTGTTCATGAGAGGTGCTATATGATTTATACAAAATCGTTCAACTCCCAAAAATAAACATTAACTATAAATCGCGATTGCAGGATTTACCGACGAGTTTATACTCTGCAGGTAACCCCTAAAATTCAAGCCGAGCGATTATCTCGGTATTAACCTGTCAGAGTCAGAAAGGCAGTAGAGGTAGCGATGATAAACAGATCATAGGTAGCGCTTTGACGAAACTTCCTATGTCGCATAGGTAGCGCTTTGACGAAGCTTCCGGTGTCGACAAAAATTGCGTAAGAACTTTGGTTACATGACATAAAGCGATTAGCATATACGCTAACCGCTTAAAAATGGTCCAGAATTTTAAAGTAAATTACAAAACGATCGAGTAAGCTTTATAAACTGTTAGAAAAACAGTATTTGAGAAAATTTAAAGATCATAGGAGTTAAAACGCAATCTTGAAAAATGCGTTTTAGCAGTCTTTTAAAAACAAAAGCTTTTTGCGCAACTTTCACAAGTGTCGGAAGTCCATTCCACAATCGTGCTACAACCCAAGTAAAAGTGCGATCTTCAAAAATCTTAGTGTGGACTTTTGAAACAACATGACTAAGTGATGTTTCCGATTTTAGTGATCGGGCTGGATTTAAAGATATACAGGAGCACTCCCAACAAGGTGCAGTAAGTAAGCTCCAATATCTTAAATAGTGGTCAATACTGCAATGGAAGCCGATGTAGCTCCGCCTGGACCGGAGAAATATGATTCCGCATCCATGTCATCAAGACAAGACTGTCTGCAGTATACTGCACCTTCTATTAGCGGTCCGAGGTTGTCCTGCTGATTCCAAACAGAAAAGATGAAAAAGTTGAAGATAACGAACAGTGTTCGATCTCCAAAAATCTATAAACAATTATACAATTCTGTGAAAAGGGCATAAAACACAGACCCCTGGGAATTCCAGAGATGGGATCAGGTGTATAGGAGGAGTAAGTATCCCTTGTTGACCGGTCACACCCGCCGTGAGACCTATATATTGATCAGGTAGACGGAACATCCCTTAGTCAATTTCAGTATAAAAACAAAGGTCTAACAATTGGTATGAAACAAGTCTGCCAAAATACGACCCAGTGATAAGTTGTATTTGCTAACAAGGTCATCATAACGACCATAGAAGTTACGAAGTGCTGACTTTAAACGAGGATGTTGAAATCCCTGTAACATCAACTTATCTGCTAGTAGCCTGCCTCGGTTTAAAAATTGATCGAATTCGTAGCATGCTCTTGAGTATCGAATAAGTTGGGAGTTGTTAACACTATAATTTATGCAGGTGATAGCGGGATATTACTACATAAATAAGGAAAGTTGACGATGAAAAAGTGGAAGTCATCTCGTTTCTCATACACTTATCGTCAAAAGTCAGTAAAACATTGAAATAGAAATAGATGTGACAGATTCTGTGGTGTCTTTTATTTCAAGTTCACTCTGATATATCGAATCGACATATGAATGAAAGTAACTTGATTGATAATACTCATACATTGCCGATATATCTAAATGTCGAGTTGATGGCCACATCAAGTGTTTACTTCTTATCATATAGAAGTTTGAATAAATTGAAGGAATATAAATTAGATCAGCTAATAAAGGAGCACAATTAGTGCCCATCGAAATCCCAACAGTGTGATGGAAGACCTGGTCTCCGAAGATTACATAAATGTTGTCAATGAACTCCAGCATCCTTTTAATATCAACTTCAGAATACTTTTGTGTAAAATCAGAATGATTTTTAACAAAGTAATTCTGTTGATGACCAATCACAAGATAGGATAATTTCCGAGTTAAAATAAGAGAACCTTGATGTGACGAGTTCGTTGATGACAGTTTAGCATGCTTCAGTCGTTATGAGATGGTGAATTCGTCCAATATTACTCATATGGAAGTAACATGTCTTCACAATAGATGACACATGACTCTCAAATGTGAGATTGGAATCGAAATGAACACCAAGGTTCTTGACAAGCGATGCAACAGATAAGTTGTTTTCTCCATTTTTAATGTGGTGAGGTGGGATCTTTTCTACGTTGTGTTTGGAAGAGAAGATTTGAGAAAGTTAATTGACACAGACTGGCGTCGATTTTCTAATTAAACATGAAACCACTGTTATTCCATTTTTAGCTTATTAAGCCTATCCAATAGAATACGATGGGCAATTTCGTCAAATGCAGCTGATGACAGAACGAGGAGCACAAGGACGACAGATGACCCGTTATCTAATGCATGCCTGCGTTATGTCCTGATGGACTTTAAGGATAGTAGTTTCTGTAGAATGCTGTTTCCTGTATGCTGACTGCATTGCGTCAAAAAGACAATTTAAGATGCTTGTAACTACCTTTTGAAGTATTGTAGAGATGAAAGGTAGATTACTGAGAGGTCTGCAGTTTGAAAGGATTTCATTATTTAATCCTATTTTTAAGCAATGGTATGATGACTGCCTCCCTGAAGCTAGGGGGGAACTGCATTTTCTGAAAAGGATGCGTTATTATAGATGTTATGACAGGTAGAAGTGACTCCAAGTATTGATTTGTCAGACAAATGGGGAGCGGATCCAACTCGCAAGACTTGGTTGCTGACTTTTTGATGATTAACTCAACATTGTCTAAAGTTGTCAGATCAAAGGGAGTCAAGTGTTCTCCAGTGAATTTCAAATCTACTCTAACGGTACATTTATCTGACTCATGAGCTTTTTTTTTTTAACTCACCTGAGCTGAAAGCTCAAGTGAGCTTTTCTGATCACCCGTTGTCCGTCGTTCGTCCGTCTGTAAACTTTTCACATTTTCAACTTCTTCTCAAGAACCACTTGGCCAGAAAAGCTGAAACTTATGTGGGAGCATTCTGGGGTAGTGTAGATTCTAAATTGTTCAAATCATGACCCCCGGCGTAGGGCGGGCCGCAATAGAAAATCCAAGTTTTACATTGAAATATATAGAAAAAATCTTTAAAAATCTTCTTCTCAAGAGCCACTGGGCCAGAGAAGTTTAAACGTAAGTGGCAGCATCCTGAGTTGTGTAGATTCTAAATTGTTCGAATCATGACACCTAGGAGTAGGGCTGGGTCACAATAGGGAATCCAATTTTCACATTGAAATATGTAGTAAAAATCTTTAAAAATCTTTTCAAGAACCACTGGGCCAGAAAAGCTGAAACTTATGTGGAAGCATCCTGGGGTAGTGTAGATTCTAATTTTTCAAATTATGACCCCTGGGGGTAGAGCGGGGCCACAATAAGTACTACAAGGGGGGGGGGAATCAGGTGAAAAATAGCAAGGCCAAAGTTACTCAGGTGAACGTTGTGGCCCATGGGCCTCTTGTTCCTTTTCCTTATCTTGGTTTTAATAGCTTCAAGAGTTTTGCAAAGTATGAGTATTACTCTTTCTCACAATTAATTCTCTTTTCATCTTCATATAAAACTTTTTATGTAGTTATGTTTTCAAACAACTTCTGTTATGCGTGTTAACTGGTTTTTATTACGAAACTTTAGTTTCTTTAGGAAATGTTTTAAATAAAACCAGAATTACTTAGACTTTTTCGTCATTCTACGATATTTCTTTTGAATCATTGATTTTATCCTGACATATTTCAACATTAAATGTGTACTCCAGCATTATCCCTCTTTATCTATACTAGGTGGCTAGTCAAGCTTTGATATGACTGACACGACTTCGAGATTTTCAAAATACTTTTTTTTTTTTTTTTTTTAGAAATGTTAAATTCTTAAATGCTCGGAGACATTTCATGTAACTGGTATACTAACTTTTTTTTTCAATATTCTAATTTACGTTTAATGAATATGTCATGCTGAATTAAGTACATGGTTATATCCAATCATGCAAGAGTGTACATTCAAGTATATAGGCTTTAGATTAATACCGTAGACAGGAAAAGATGCGATTAAAATAAAACCATCGCCGAGATAATATTTAGTGTAAATTAAATTATCACATCAGTGATGGCCGCTTTGTACATGTGTGTTCTGTGTCTTATCAAATATCACAATCTGAGATTCATGAATTTGTTATTTAATAAATTCGAAGTCTATCCATTCTATTCAAAGTAATCGGTATAAGAAATTCTTTTTTTTTTTTCTTTATTTAAGTACTTTTTGAGAAATACAATTTGTAAAAGCAAATATTGTGAAATTTGTGGCCCCTATTGTGGCAAAATAAACAAGCTCTGAATTACTTTTCATGGACCAAATGAAAAAGAATAATTTGATATCTTTCAATTTTGTTGATATTATTCATATGTACGTATATATATTGGTAAAACGTATTTATTTCACATCTGCGATGTTGCCAAACAAAGAAGACACATTATAAGATTTTTACAAATTTTAATAGATTTTAGATAGCACTGATTCCTGAATTTAGCCTCTTTTTTATGCTTTAACCAACTTTAAAATCTTGAAATGCAATTTTGACTTCATACTTTTAATTTTTATGCCCCCGTAATCGAAGATTTGGGGGCATATGGTTTATGCCCTGTCCATCCGTCCGTATGTCTATCTGTAAGTCTGTTTGTCCGCAAAAACTTTAACCTTGCTCATATCTTTTGATTGGTTGGAGCTATGACTTTCATAAATCCCATGTGTATTCCTTGTAGCAAGACCTTTTTTGGGTACCATTATATTTGACCTTTTGAACTTGACCTTGGAGTTTGACCCACTTTTACGAAATTTTATAAGACTTTAAAGGTCAAATTCATAGAAAATAGAAACACTTGTAAATGATATATGTTGTAAATAATAGTTAAAAAGAGGGAATAACAATATTCATAAAGTTTTAAACCTCGCTGGTTTTTTTATTTACCTGTTTAAAAATCGCTAAAAACAACGTTTATCAATCGAGTTACTTCCCCTTTTTGTGACGTCATAAGAGACAATCAACATCAGAAACTGATAATATATGACTGCCGTCATGAGAAAAGGGCGAGGTTTTGTTTGGGTTGGATCTTCCCTTACTCCAGAACTGCATGTGTATATTTTTTTTTATATTTTAATTACAAGTGCTTTATATATTCTTTAGTTGAGCTAGAATAGAATGCCTAGTATGGAATTGTACAGTACATGCATTTTATTTTCGAATGAACATAATCCGTTTCTAGAGCCTGTCTAGCCCCCCCCCCCCCCCTCTCTCTCTCTCTCCTTTTCCCAAATCCATGTAACTGGATCTGCCTCTAGAATTGTAAACATAGTAGAACAAAGGCAACTTCAGGGTTTATATTGACAAACTAGTAACTTGGAAGAAGAAATCAAATATCGGCTAGAGTTTATACGTATCATTAAGTTTATTTGAATAATTTAAAACCGAATTTTACGCTTGCGACGTCATTACGTCTTCATGGAATGACGTCAACGTTGTTTTGATGCGCCTTACAAAAATGGTCATAAAATAGTGAAAAAATAAGATATTTTTAAAGGTAATGTATTTTTGCATTCAGAAAGAGTCAGGCTATCAAAATTTACCAAAAAGTCATTTTGTGAAATTTTGACCTTAAGGACCCTTTTCTCATGACGGCAGTCATATAGTAATATAAATATAGTATAAGTAATATATAGTAATATAAATATAGTATAAGTAATATAAATATGATATAGTGCTCTCGATTATCTTTAAAAATGGCAAATTTTAGGGAACGGAGATGTTGATATAACAGAGGTAGATCCCTCAGTTAAGAATAGGCTCTATATGTTTGAGCCAATCAAGGAAAGTACATGAAAACTATTATTCTTCTTCGACCAATTCTGTGTCGTCCGAATGCTCCAGGCGCGTAGCTGCCTAGTAGATATGCAGATACGCAAGTGCGTACACCCCCCCCCCCAAAAAAAAAAAGAGAGAGGGAGAGAGATCCGCAAAAAAATCATTCCCATCCAACAAATATTCGTGCTTCGAATTATTTTGTGTCATACTGTTTTGATTTGAATTTTAAATTATCATGACTCTTTAATAAAATTTGAAATCCTTTATTAAACCATTGCAAATCATTCATTGATTTGTAATTGTTCTTTAATACATTGATTTTTATATATATAAAAAAAAAAAAAAAAAAAAAAAAAAAAAAAAAGATCTTCGAGAAATTAAAATTCAAACGCATCGTTGAATGATATGATCTATAAATATATGATTTAAAAATTAACATTTAGTATATATCCGTGCTTTTGATACTACATGTACATGTCCAATAAGTTTCCATGAAAGTATTAAATTTGCGTTAAAATAATAAATATTACTACGTCTTTTACTCTGTAAACAAAAACTACATGGCATAATTTTCATTTTGCCAGAAAAGGAATGAAATAACTGTTAAAAGACAGAAGTTTCTGTGCCTTCAACAGCAGTCACTAGTTAGGGGTGGGGTGGGGGGCATCCCACCTCCCCCACTTATTTCCAGACCTTACCTTTTACTATTGAAAATGTTATTTGAAAGGGTGATTGAAGCGTAATTAAATCATCAGACATGGTTATCTGGTAATGTATTAATAAAATTTTTGATTTTTGAAAGTTGGAGCCTAACACTCTCACCTCCCGACCCCCCTGCCGCTCTCTGCGTACACTTCACTTCCATTCTGGCTACGCCATAAGACACTTTCATTAAAAAATATTTGAAAATCAATTACATCACCCTAATATATTTTTTAGATTAAAGAAAAAATTAATATTCAACTATCTATTCTGATTTCATGTGGTAATTGTGTGGTAACTGTGTTACGATGCCGACAGCAAGAGAAAAAAAATGCTGCAGAAAAACAAATATTGTGTACAGTAAAATTGAGAAACAATCACTTTGTATAATATCCAAGGAAAATGCTTTACGTACAGGCAGGAAGTATCAAGGTAGGGGATGCTCCCCTGACTTTTTCCTAGAATTAATTTCTCTCACTTTTTTCTAGAAGTATAATTTATTACTTTTTAAATTTTCATGAAAAGATGGTAACAACCCCTCCCCGTTTTGTCACAGTGAGGTCAATTTCCCACACCTCAATATATCCATTTTTTTAATAAGAAAAAGACTACCCCCTCCCCACCCCTTTTAAGCTTTTTTTTTTTGAGTTTGGATTTTTTCTTTTGGCTTTTCAAAGTTTTTATCAATAATCTTTTTGGCTTGTCAATTACGCCCCCTCCCCCATTCAGTCTGCCCCCCTTGGCTATTGATTCTTTCACCATGCTAATTTTTTTCTTTGAAAGAATAACATTTATGTACACAATGAAAAAACAACATGCAAATGGTATTTCCTTAATCATTTCCTACTCTACATACATGTCGCTTATCGCATATTTGTCGGATGGGTATACCAGCGCCTCGGGAAGAAGTGTCCGAAGAACAGATGAATTCTTGTGCGCAGGTACCTGACGAATTGTTACTGTATATACCCCCATCCCCACGCGGTAACTTAGCAAATATACATAAATTCCTTGTCTATCATACCAATACTTCGATATTTGATATCATTTTCCGTTTTTCAAGTTGTAGAGATTGTTCCTTTACGGTATATCAGCCATTCTACGAAAGAAGGACCAATTCAGGGTATAAAACATGAAAAAAAATATTCTTTCAAATAGCAAATTGAACGTCATAATTCTTTAAAGGACATATCAGTGAACTTGGGAAAAAAAAATTGTCCACAAATCTGGTATAATAGTTAACTTTTTACATCAATTTCATTTTACCATTGATTTTATGGTAATGTAAAAATGTTTTATCTTTAATGGAAAAACATTCCTGAACTGACAGACAAGGAATTCATGTATATTTAAAAGTTAAATTCTCAGTAGGAAAGGGGGGGGGGGGCAATGTATACAAACAATTCGTCAAGTGCCTGTGATCTTGTCTACTACTCAACTGTAACGCAAATCCTAAAAACCTTGCCCTTCAAACAGTATTGCGGCTAAAACCCAAACTGACAAACTAATATACAATATAAATTTGAAATAAAACCAAGAAATTCATGAGTCGTTTTATGTTTAATAAAACTGTAAACTGGTCATGTAAAATGTCGCTCACATGGCGTCGCATATTGATTGGGTTCAATACCATCTTAAATTTAATGTCCATATTTTCCTCAATTTCGGGTACTTAGGAAATAAATATATACTCATGTCTTGTTTTAATTTATTGGTACAGTTAAAAGCGCACATCGATGGCAACATCTCGCCAACAATAATGTTCCAAACCCGGCAATAAAGTTTGTACTTTCTATTTCTCGTCTCTTATGACGTCACGCATAAAGGGAGAGAAGCGATTTACAATAAAAGGTCCACTTGTCACACAGGTAAATTTAGGCGACGATTATTGATGGGAATTGGTGACAAAAAAATAAACAGACTATATGATATTATTCATATTGTTCCAAAGGCTGATAATCATGAATAATTATGAATTTTAAAAAATATATTATACTTGACCTTTAACCTTGGTCATAACTTTTGAACAGTTGGTGCTTGGGCTTTCAAACCTCACCTGTGCATTCCATGTGACAAGGCCTTCCTTTAGATAGCACTTTGACCCTTTGACCTTGGAGTTGAACTACTTTTGAAAAACTTTATCCTTGGCTATAACATTTGAACAGTTGGTGTCAGGGGGTTCATACTTCACATGTATATTCCTTGTGACAAGACCTTCCTTTGGATACCAACAATTTTGGCATTGACCCTGACTTTGGAGTGTGACCTACTTTTAAAAAACTTTATCCTTGGCCATAAAATTTAAACGTTTGGTTCCAAGGCTTTCACATTTCATGAACATGTGTATCTCTTGTGACAAGATCTTCCCTTGAGCACCATTTGATCTTGACCTTGACGTTTTACTTACTTTTAAAGACTTTAAACTTCGCTATTACTTTCAACGGTTGGTGCTAGGGTTTCATATTTCACAGGTATATTCCTCGAAAGAAAACATTTCTTTGGATACCAACATTTTTGAACTCTTGTCCTGGGGTTTGACTTGCATTTGAGACCCTTTGCCATAAGCTGCCATACGGGGGCATCAGTGTTTCACAAACAAATCTTGTTTTTTAAATAAGTGGACCTATTGTGTAATGTGACTGTCTCTTACTGTCTCTTTGTATAACATAACGTACCATAGCAAAGCATGTCGTTACTTTTTTTTAGGTCACCTGAGTTACTCAGGTGACCTATTGCTATCTCTTTTCGTCCGTCGTTGTTCGTCGGTCGTAAACTTTTGAACATTTTCAGCTTCTTCTCTGGAACCAGTGAACCAATATCAACCAATTTTGGCACATAGCATCTATGGGTGAAGGGGAGCAACGAGGCCTGAGGGGTGGGGCCAAAACGATCAAAATTAATGCAATCTTTAAACATCTTCTTCTTTACTCCTGGACATCATGCAGTCAAACTGTTGGCATTATTGTATTAAGCATTGTGTCTTCTACTTAAATTTTGAAATTCATGGCCCCTGTGTTAGGGGTTCTGGTGCTAGGGCGCGGCTCTGTTGACTATATAGTGATAATGCATCATTCCTTAAAAAATCACCTCTGCTCCTGGATATTCAGCAAACAATCTAAATGCATAGTTATGATGAGCAAGTGTGTCTCTTCCAAAATTGTGAATTTCATGGCCCCTGGGTCAAGTGTTCTGGTGCTAGGGCGGGGCTCTATTGATTATATAGTGAAAATGCATTATTCCTTAAAAAATCTTCTCCTCTGCTCCTGGGTATTAAACAAACTGAGTACACAGTTATGATGAGCAAGGATGCCTCTTCCAAAAATTGTGAATTTCATGACCCCTGTGTCAGGGTTCTGGTGTAAGGGCGGGGCTCTATCGATTATATAGTGAAAATGCATTAATTCTTTGAAAATCTTCTTCTCTGCTCCTGTGTATTAAACAAACTTATTGAGTACATAGTTATGATGAGCAAAGATGCCTCTTTCAAAATTGTGAATTTTATGACCACTGGGTCAGGGGTTCTGGTGTTAGGGCATTGTACTGCCTGTGAAATTTTTCTCTGCTTCTGGGCATATCGGAGGCAAATTGAGTAGAAGTTTTAATAAGCAAGGGCATTTTTACCAGATTTTTGAACATCCGGACCATTTGGTTAAGCGTTCTGGTCCTCGGCAGAGCTCTATTAATTTGTATTCTAGTGAGAGAAGTTATTCCCCTTTTCCATTCACCTTTGATAATTAATCACTGTAAATAATGCACTTGAAAGGTTAATAGAATAAGATGATTATGCAAGAATTTTTATTGTATAATACAAAGAGTACTTCTTACATGTAGTTTTAATGATCAGGTCGACCTGTAAATAATAGATAAATAAAAATGAGACAAAAATAACTTATCTTATTAAATGTTCTTCAAAGACCCTGAGAGGTCAATGTAAGAGGTTTTAGTATGGTAATAGTACAGAAGCATTAACAGTTTGTTGATAGTCTGCTTGGTGATAGTGATTAGTGAGGGGCAAATTAGAACTTTATTTATGAGTTTATACTGAATATTAGACTAATTATTTTGTTGGTCCTGATCTTCCTACTTCTCTACCTTTTGTGCAACGAAGCTTCATCTATCATTTTTTAAATACTCTATGGATCCTCTAAATTGTTGTATTATACTCAGATGACCGTTAAGGCCCTTGGGCCTCTTGTTTTATTTATAAATATATATTTTATACAAAAAAAGAAGAAATTCGACACGAAATTTTTGAGATGAAAAAGAAAAAAAGAAGCAAAGCAATAAATAAATAAATAAATAACAACACATAAACAACTTTTCCAAACCCGAAAACTTATTAGGAGAATGTAAGACAAGTCGCTTTCCTTCATATATACATATGTGTTTATGACTTTCCTCACCAAGGTTCAACGGACTACGTGTTTTTTACGGGGGAGTGTCCAAGGTCAACTATATAATAACTGGAAATCCCAGGAGAGTATCCTCTATCTCCCTAGTCATGCATGTAATAGCAATCCAAATCATTCCATAGAACAGAAATTTTATGGCATAGCAATGTAAAGTTCAGCATGAAAAGACTGTCGTATTAAAGGAAAAACATGTTTTTAAGATTTAAACTAGAGTACAATGATTAAAAAAATTGTCTTTGTACTTTACAGGAAATATCATGTTTTAATAAATGTAGATGTTTATTTAGAACGAATAAATTATCTCATCTTTTTTTCAAGATTATTGAATGTTTTTATTTTGCTTTACTTTCCTTAAGAGTGGGTATAAGGTCGGCTATTGGCTTTTATTATAAACAACGAGACAAGATAAAGGATTTGGGCAGCGAAATGAAGATTCGGCAATTCCAGGTTAACTCATATTATCGAAAGACTGAAAAATTGACATAGGCACACTATTTTTTATTTTTTGTATAAAAATAAAGTTGACTCACAGCTCAGACTATTGCTAACTATGGTGCTTCAAATATTATTTGTAAAACCATTAAATGTTTATTTGTCTAAAGCGTATATTGTAAAATAATTTCAATTCCTGTATTCATTTTGCGGTCTTTTGTAATTACAACCGGGTTTAATTTTTATGGCTTAGTTACGTAGACTGAAAATACTGAATAAGTTTTTTTTTTTTAATAAAAGACACTCTTCAGTCCGATTTTAACTCGACAGGTCAATTTTATAGGTGAGCAAGTCCTTATTACATGTACGCGTGTGAACAGGAATTTTAAATCGATGACTAGGTTGTTCAACGAACAGTGTTTTTGTTGTTGTTGTTGTTGTTGTAAATAAGTTGTCATGACCAAATCTGTCCTTGAATGCAATATTATTTTGATTTATTTTATGAGTGATAGTTTCGTTAATTATGTTTTCTTTTGCTGTAAAAATAGGAAAAAATGAATTAGACAAAGGGGCCCTTCTATATTACGTTTTTTCTGTAAAACTTTTCAGAGAACTCTGAGTCTCTAGAAATTTTATTTTTTGGGGATGGGGTGGGGAGTGGGGTGACATCTATCATGAAGATCAAATGCCATCAGAGGAATTCTATTCAGCTAATGAGTAAGCTGAATGATTTTTCTTATTGTTGGCGTTCGCTTCGTGATCGAATGGCCCGGGTTCGATTCTCGTTCGCGTCAAACCTAAGACTTAAACATACATGTAGATAGTGACTGTTCCTTCGACAAGCGCAAGCGCTAGAAGTGAAAGTCACGGGTCTTTCCCGGATGAGACCTTATAAACCGAGGTTCTGAGGTATATGGTGACGTCTTTATATAAGTGAAAAATTCTACAATGGGCGTATAACAACATCAACCAATCCTCTCATTATTGCTATATATCTGGTCAGTTTGCTGATTTATTAAGCTTTATTCATTTTTTTTTACATACTTCAAAGGACTTCCACCTTTACAACAATTGGGGAATTTTGGTAAACCAAGTTTGACACTGGTCAAAGATTTTCTGCTCCATTTAGTTCCTGAAATGAAAGAACATTTTAATTTTTTCAATGATTTTTCCCAATTACTTTTGGATCAAAACAATTTAAAAAGAATATAAGTGCTTTTTAAGGTGGAGATATTTCGCATCGGCTGAAAAAAGAATCATTGATACTTCAATTTCCATATTCTCATATATATTTCCATATTCAAAGAATATGATAGGTTATACGACCTTTGTTGTTTTTCTTTATTACACATAAAACATTATTAGTGTCATGAAAACACTGAGTCTCAATCTAATTACAGTGCTACAGAACAAGGGTCGAAATCGAGAAAAACAACTGTTATAAAGAGTTAGCAGGAAATTACTCTGGAATTGTGGGATATGTGGGAGAGATAATTCGCGCCTTAAATTTTCCAGAACGTGTGAAGGTATATTTCCTGTACTGTCATGGAAATGTTTATTAGAAGGATGCAATATGGATGAGATAAGTTGATGAGCGTCGGTCAGTAACGATTATTGATCTTTGTATTCCTGATACCCTCCTTGATAACAAAGGAAACTTAAATAGTGCTACACTTTGAGAAATGTAACTTTCATAAGATGATTAAAATGAAATATTTTTCAGGCTTGAAAATTAAATGATAAACAAATTATTTATATAAATCTATAACACAATTTTATTTCATTTTTTTATTGTTTTAGATGTATTTGGATATTTATAATGCCATACTATCGGTAACTGCAGAGAATGGTCAATATGTGAGTAATTTAATTAGTAACACTTTGATTGATTGATTGTATATTGTTTTACGTCCCATTCGAGAATTTTTCACTCATATAGAGACGTCACCATATACCGGCGAAGGGCTTCAAATTTTGACCTTTACTCGGCACTCAGGGCCATTGAGCAGTGAGGGATCTTTATCGTGCCAACGCCTGCCGTGACACGGGGCCTCGGTTTTTAAGGTCTCATCCGAAGGACCCGCAACTTTCACTTCAAAGTGCCGAGCGCATGGTGAAGGAACAGTTGCTACCTATTTTTTATCGACTTAGGTCTGTCGCGGCCGAGATTCGAACTCACGACCTCCCGATCACGAAGCGAGCGCTTTACCGACTGAGCTACCGTGAACGGTAGTAACACTTTGATATTCAAAAATATAAGCAGACAAAAAGAAAAATACAATAACTTTTCTACTATGTACATCTTCTTTGTAGGCAAGCGTTTCTCATATTATGAACATTTCGTCCGTATTAGAAGCTGTTGAACATGACTTGACATCGAGTTCCTTCTTGGACGATGTATATATTGAAGAAAGAGAAAACATAGGTATATATGCGGAAAATGTACCTTTTATAACCACCCACACCAGTTTTAGGTAGTTAGGAATCTATAACAATAAATTCAAATCGTCTAAGGAGTCACCAAGTCTTAATATTTGGTTGATCAGCATTTAACACTCAAGTAAATTCCATCTTATTAGATTTTTGCTTTATTAACTTTTATTATGAGGAACATATTTACTATAAAGATAAATAATTGAAACAAATATGACACTTTCAAAGTAGAAAAAAGAACTTTGTTATTTGAAGTAAAATTGAAACTTAATAAAAGTGACAAATTATCTTGGGCGCTTTTAGAATGAATAAATAATTTAGGACAGTTTCGTGCAATATTGCCAAATTAACAATTTGGTTGTTATGTTCCAGAGTTGCGAATAAAAACGAACGCCTGGAAGATGGGTTCCAATATCATACTCGGTGGGAACAAGCCAACTCAATTATTTTCAAAAGGTCATGTAGGAAATGCTGATTTTTTTGAAAACATCTTGATTAATGGTTCTCCCGAAGGTATACAAAATATATTGAAAATTAAAATACATACGTCAATACACAAAGCATCTATTATTCAACATGCTACGAAATATTATGAGAAATATTAATTGAGTTTTAATTTCTATCGATGATAATTGTTGATTAAAATAAATTTTACATGATTTTCATCATAAAAAAATTATAGCTTTAAATGAGGAGCTCTTTCGTTTCACAGAAATAAATTTCAACTGAACGCCAGGTAGAGAGCAGTGGGAACTCTTTACAAACATGATATGTGTTTCAATAAATAGTTCTTCATTTGAATATAATTACTTGTATTTACTGATATCATTTTCAAACACAACTTTTATATTGGATGTGTGATATAGCGTTATTTTTATTTACCTTGACTTTAATTTCGTTTATTACATACAGCTAACATTACGATAATTGTGATTATTATTGACAAGAATCTGATGGAAAACAGAACGACAGGGTAACTATAACCATGCCTTTTGTATAAAAATTTGATACCTTATCAATAAATAATGTTCAGAAAGTTATACTTATAGATTGCTCTTTTTAAACACATGAAGAAAACAAGACAAGAAAACAAGACAATAGTTAAGTACAATGTAAATTAAGTCTGAAATAACATATGGTAAGGTTTAATTCATAACAAAGTAGAATTTGCTCAGTCATCTGAGACAGGGTACCGTAAATATCTGTCTATAACTGTAAATCACTTATTTTCATGGTGTCAAATTTTCGTGGTTTGAAGAAAAAATATGGGTTCATGGGTATCATATTTCGTGGATGAAGAATTGTTCAGCAGTTTTGTATATGACATTTTACATTTCGTGGTGGACACGAATTAGTGTGTTTCTTCAAACCTTGAAAACAAAGACAATTCAATCCACACGAAAATAAGTAATTTAACTGTAATTTTTCCCAGGACTATCACAGATGACGTAATAAGGATAAGTCCAGTGTTGTCCCTGTCTGCTTTTAAGGAGGGGGATTATATCAGTCTGGAACATACGTTTACACTGCAACATTATGCTTCAATCATTCAGGTGAATGCAAGCAAGTATAATTAAATTTACATAAATATAATCATTAATTTTATTAAGTAGAAACTCTTTTTTTGCAAAAACGCGGGAACAATTCTTTAAAAAATATAATTTGGCCGTATTACACATTTTAGCTTGAGAAGGGATTTGACTTTTCATTGCAAATAACTATATAGACACATTCCCTTTATTATTTTTTTTCTTTTCGTTTGTTTGTTTGCTTTTATTGTTTTGTTTATTTTTTTCATTTATAAATTAAAGAGATTAATGGATGAACACTTTTATGTAGGATGGCTATTTGGAAAATGGCACTGTAAAATGTGGCTTTATAGACAAGCAAACAAGGTGGGTTCATTAAATTAGGACATAAAATTACATGTATTGTAATTGATTATCAACATCGAATCTGTGCTAAGTTTATTTACATTTTTCTACCTTTCAATACTTTGACAACGCATATCATCTTTAGATACCTTTGTAACCACAGGTCATGGTCTTATGACGGATGTGTCGTATTACTCACATCTTTATGGAATACAACATGCTTCTGTAATCATACGACAAATTTTGCAATACTTATGCAAATAAAGGATTTCAAGGTAAAAATAAAGTGGTGTTAGGATGGTAAGTTTTTTTTGTCACCTGAATCCTTCTTGTGACTATCTCTTTTGCTATCGTGTTATCTGTTAGGTTTTTTTTCGTCATAGTTCGTCGTTCTCGTAATTTTTTTTAACATTTTCACCTTCTTCTCTAGAACCGCTGAACCAATCTCACCAATTTTGGTATATAGCATCAATTATTATATAATGTAGAACAAAATTGGTGAATTTCATGGTATCCGCTCCACTTGGGATTGAGGGCTAAAACCATAAAAATTAATACTGTATACAGGGAAAATTTCGCCCCCGTTTTATCTTGCCCCTTTCAACCTACTCACAGATTAGCGAATTTAAAACGGTGCAAATTCAAAAAACACAGTATAATTTCTTTAACAGAACTGTGAGTGGGCGAATTTGAAACGGGGAAGAATGACCGTTAATTAAAGGCCCTTTGGCCTCTTCTTAATTTATCTTGAGGAATGGTTGTATAAAGTGTAGAAAAGTCATACATTTTGTTTCTTTGTCCTTATTTATCGGGCAAAAAGGAATGAGATGTGTTGAGAACATAAATTTAGCGCAGAATACCCCTGAAACTGTACGATTTCCAAGCAAAACCGATGAACCTGAATCCATTACCACAGTATCTCTATTTCTACGAAAAGAGACGTTTTCAAGAACTTGTAAATGGCTATTGTCAAGAAAATCCAGCTTTATTACCCGCACAATATTCCTCTTTTCATACCAGTACTTTTTATTTTCATAACTTCCATGCTTCCACATAAGAATGGTTGTGATATAATGAAATACAAACAGAAAAAATACTGATGAATCTGCATTACATGGCTCCACGAACATTTTCCCTCAATCTTTTTTTTTAGGTTGAAAGCATCCATGCTTTGGCCCTCAACATAATAACATATATTGGGTGCACTGTTTCATTGGTCACTCAGGTGATAGCCATCACAGTGTTTTCCTGTGTTGGGTGAGTAGTAAACAGATATTCATAGAAAGATGGCTAATTGATTTTGCAATTTAGCTATAATTACCAAAGTCCCGATTAGTAATAAGTTAAAGTATATTTTCAGATCCTTAAATTCGGAGAGAATTTGTGTACACAAAAATCTGTGCTATGCGATAACTGCAGCACAGTTAGTGTTTTTGATGGGTATCAAAGCAGTTCAAATTAAGGTGAGACTTACTAGTCCCGCTGAGGCGTTTGTCTCTCTCTCTCTCTCTCTATTTGACTGCATTAGTCTGCACATTTTTATATATCATTTCCTTAGAAGGAAGTAATTTCTGATGAAATTTGAATTCAAATTATATTTCAAGAACTGTCAATTTTGGACATAAAATATAATAATTATGTTGTAGAATCTCATTCTTTTTTTTCTTTACAGATTATTTGTTCTATTATTGCGCTTTTATTGCACTATTTTTATTCCGCTGTATTTGTGTGGATGCTGGTTGAGGGGTTGCTTCTGTACAGTAAAGTTGTTCAGGTCTTTGGATCTGAAAAGTCCCGGATTGCATATTACTACGTTTTTGGTTGGGGTGAATAAACTTTCTAATTTTAAGACAGAATTATTTAGGGAGAAAAACTTTAGGAATTATTATTGCCTCTGAGAACAATGTAGCCAAATATCCTTAGAACATAGCTGAATTTTGAAGAAAAATAATAGTAGTCGTTGTTATATCCTTTATGATCTTCCATGAGTCATTGTAATATGGACCCTTTGATACGTTTTATTTATTGTCTATGATTTTTTAAATTAAAGTAATTCGCTGATGCTAAATTAACTATCTGAAGTGCTAGAATTCATTATATAGTATAAGTTATAGGTGTTAACAAAATGTGTTTGATTGTCTTATAATTTTCATTCGTTCAGGACTTCCTTTGATAATTCTTATCGTATCAGCCACAGCAAATTGGAAAGGATATGGAACAAAACAAAGGTAAATTTTGTTAATGATGTCATTCATGTTGCATATTTTCAAAGATTGTATTTAAGTTTAATCATGATTATGATGTTAATTTGATTTTCTGAGTAAAGTACTTTTTACACGTACTGCACCATGCATCATATAAATCTGTTGGTAAACAAAGACACCATGAATATATTCATTATGAAAGTACTTGAATGACCATGCACTTGATACTACATGTTCGCGCACTTTGTTGCATGAAACCTTTTCTGTAAATGTTATCTTTTTTTGGCGATTCGTATTCTCTTTCTTGATCACCTGATCAATCAGGTGACCTGTTGCTAAATGTTTTTGTCTGACGTCGTCCGCCGTGCTTCGTGTGTTAATATTTGAATATTTACAACTTCTTCTCTGAAACTGCTGAACCAATTTCAACCAGTGTTGGTATATAGCGTGTATGATTGAAGGGAAACAGCTTTCTTGAATTGCATGGTCTCTCTGTTCCCACGGGGCCTGAGGGATCGGGCTAAAATCATCAAAATGAAAACAATCTTTAAAAATATTCCTCTTAGCTCCTGGACATCAAGCAGTCTAACTGTTGGCATGATTCTAATAAATGTTGAGTCCTATACCAAAACTGTGAAATTCCTAACCTCAGGATCAGAGATCTTGGTGATAGACGGGGCTCTATCGATTATATACATGTAGTGAAAATGTATTACAAACTAAGAGCATGATTATGATGAGCTAGGATGCCTTTCCAGCATAAAAGAAACAAGGCCCTTGGGTCAGGGATCTGGTGTGAGGATGATGCTATATTGATCATACAGTGAAAAATGCATTAATTTCTTTGAAAAATCTTTTCTACTCCTTGATGTGAAGCAACAAAGTAAGTCATGGTTATGGTAGTGCCGCTCCAAAGGTTTTGGTATTGAGGTGGGGCTTTATTGATCGTATAGTGAAAATGCATTTTTTTTTTTGTTTTTGGAAATCTTCTTTTCTGCTCCGAGGTATTAAGCAGACAAACTAAGTGTATAGTTATGAGGAGCTAGGGTATCTTTTCCAAATTTGTACAATTCATGGCCCTGGGTCAGGGATTCCGAAATTAGGACGAGACTTTATTCATAGTATAGATAAAATGCGTTAATTCTTTGAAAATCTTCTTTATTCTTCAGTATTTAGCAGTCAAACTAAGTGCTTAGTTATGATGTGCAAGAGTGCCTCAATCTGGCAAAATTGTGAAATTCATTGCCCCTGAGTCAGGGCTTTGGATCGTGCTGGGTTTACTTTGCAAAAATAAGTTATCTGCTAAAGCACAATTGTCTTGTTACGTTTTGTGATAGAGTGTAGATAGCATTGGCAAATACAGGCAAATTTCTGATTGTTGCTGATTACAAGACTATTTTGTTGATCTCTGATCATCCCGTTTTTCTTGCTCTTAAGTTCCAGTTTATTTGTGTAATTCTATACATGTAATCGATCCTTTAAAGGGATGTATTAAACTCAAGCATTATTGTACAATTGATCCTTTACAGGGTTGCATTATACTCATGTGACCAGTAATCTTGGATCTCTTGTTGATTCTAGGGTTGTCAACGTCTCCAAATTTGCATTTTAATTAATTTGAAGTTCCCATTTCACCACGAAATATGAAGTTTAGGATTATACATGCTACGTTAACTGAACTGACATATGGTGAAAAAATAATTTATGTTTTGTGCATATTTGTACATACATATTTCATATGTAATTTATTCGAATGGCTTATATAGTTGCTGGCTATCAATGTCGGATGGTACCGTTTGGGCCTTTGTTGGTCCAGCTGTGTCAGTCATTGTTGTAAGTCAATAGTATATTATATTATCCAAAATTGATCAATCCTAAATGAAACATTAATAATGCATCGTCAAAATATTGATATCAAAAAAAATATTCTATTTAAAAATAATACTTGAAATTGAAACAGTAAAAGAAAGAATAAAAGATTGTTTGGCACTTGATTAAGAAAGATTACTAAATTAAACATGTATAAAATTTCGATTTCAGAAACATAGCTTATTGCGAGTATTTCTTATGTGATGTTTAATAAAGTAATTAATATGTAAATAAAATGATTTTTTTTAGGTAAACATGGTAATTTTATGGATTGTAATCCGTATTATTGTACATCTTGAGAGATCTGATGAATATAGGCAGATCAGGTAATAAGTTTCTTTAGTTTTCTTAGTGCAATATATAATTTCATAAATTATCTATAGTTACAAGAGTTGAAGTTTTCTTCAATTAGTTGAACTTTTTAAGCATTTGATTTTTAGTTAGGATTTTCATTTAACTATACATGTAATAGTTTAGTTTAATTTATGTGACCCAAATTTTTAATGTTAAATTATCACTTTTATGAAATTCGAGCATGAACCATTAAAATGCTTGTTATAACTAAATCCTACTCACCAATTATACCAACGTGAATTTAAATACCACGAAACGTCTTAATAAAGAACACATATACGTGTTTCACGAACATAATATCACAAACTATAATAATTAAATAATATATTTATAACTTACAAGTATACTCAAATAAGTGACCAGACTAAGAACTTAGTACAATCATGATTTGCAAAGTCTGTACATGAGTAATCTAGTGATATAATTCAGTATGCTAATGAATTTAAAAAAAAAAGAATTTTAAGATTTTCCTGTTACTCCCCACTAATTACTACTTAAACCTTGCACTTAATTACAAGAAAAAAAATCACTGAGTAATTTAGCATTTTCCCCAAAAATTTTAAATTATGATAAATATATATTAGCAACTATTAAATACATACCAATAAGATACAACACACTTCACAAGGATTAATCATAAAATTCTCAAATACACAGTACCATGTTGCGATGATAATTTGTTTTTCTCAGGAATGTCTGTAATCAATTTGTCAATCTGAACGAAATCTGGGTGACATATTGTTATTGTCCCACTTAATGTTGTAAGAAAGAGTTCTAGCAGATTGCTCAGATAATCTTAATAAAACTTCTCAGTAATAATCAGCAAACGTAATTATGCATGTTACATTCAAAATAGCCGCCCTTGGGGAAGGTCAGGCCCCTAGACCATAAACCGAGAACAGACTTAAGTCAGATATTCAAACCAATATAACTTTTGAAATAATTTTGGTGAAAAAAAATTTTTATCATATATTTGAATTTAAATGTTATATAAAAGTGTCAAATATTAAGCAAATACAAAACCTAAGATATTAAAAATCAAAATTTTGTCTTAAGGTATGTCACTCGTCAGCCTTTTAGAAAATTTCAGTCAGAACCTCTTACTTAAAAACTATTTATTACAATTCAATCTTTTTAACATATTTAAATTAAACAATGTAAAACGTTCAACACTCAATTAAAAAACTGCTCAAAAATTCATAAAGAAGCAAGATTTATTGGGGACTATTTCTTGTGGTGGAAGGATATTTAGCAGAAAATTCTGCAAATCTACACATTTATCAAAATTAATATCTTGGAACTTTAGCCTCACATACTTTTACTCAGAGAATATTTTCCGTTAATTATAATACGCCTGGAATATTAAATATAGGTCTCAATTTATATTTTTATAACAAAATTTACACCTTCGCTCAACAAACTTTGCCAAGAATTGAAGATATATTAAGGAAGTCGAGATAAAATTTACACAGTTTTTTGCCAGAAAATCGCATATTTTGACCAATATTTCAAAATTTACATCACTGACCCCAACTTTTTCTTTCATTATTTTAAAGTACTCGATACTTTTGACCGATCAGCACTTAAGTCGTAAAAAGTTTGATACAAGAAAATATTCTATTGCCTATTTAGATTTTTAATACCCCAAATATGAGACTTTTTTAGTGCAAAAAGGTCACACAATAATTTACGCGCATTAATTTGCATGATTTGTTCAATGATAAATATTATTCAAACTATTTTACTTAAAATAAGATTAAGTTTCTTGCCATGGTTACATCTGATAAAATATGATAACGGTTAAAGTGATTAACCAAAGAGTTACAATTTAAGTACAGAAAGGTCAACTTAATTGTACCATAGCTCATTTTAATGCACACTGACCCCCCATTTTCTCTGTGATTTTGAGTCATACTATACAAGTACTTATCCAAAATATACTTCTCAAAAAATCCTTCATATAACAAATTTCACGAGTGACATACCTTAAGTCTATTCTCAGATTATGGTCTTAGGGCCAGTTCGATGATTTAGCTACTAACTGATTGCAATAGCAATGTTTCTAGTTTTATTTTTATGCCCCCGTATCGAAGATTCGGGGATATATAGTTTTTGCCCTGTCCGTTCGTCTGTCTGTTTGTCTGTCCGTCTGTCTAGCTGTTTGTTTATCTGTTTGTCTGCAAGAACTTTAACCTTGCCCATAACTTTTGATTGGTTCTAGCTATTGCTTTCATATTTCACATGTGTAATCCTTGTGACAAGACCTTTCATAGGATACCACTTTGACCCTTTGACCTTGACCTAGGAGTTTGACCTACTTTTGGAAAACTTTAACCTTGCCCATAACTTTTGATTGGTTCTAGCTATTGCTTTCATATTTCACATGTGTAATCCTTGTGACAAGACCTTTCTTTGGGTACCACCATATTTGACCTTTTGACCTTGAAGTTTGACCAAGTTTTGCAAAATTTTACCAAACTTTTACCTTGGCTATAACTTTTGAACAATTGGTGCTAGGGCTTTCATACTTCACATGTGTAATCCTTGTGACAAGACCTATCTTTGGAGTTTGACCTACTTTTGGAAAACTTTAACCTTGGCCATAACTTTTGAACGGTTGGTGCCAGGGCTTTCATACTTCACATATGTAATCCTTGTGACAAGACCTTTCATAGGATACCACTTTGACCCTTTGACCTTGACCTAGGAGTTTGACCTACTTTTGGAAAACTTTAACCTTGGTCATAACTTTTGAACGACTGGTGCTTCGGCTTTCATATTTCACCTGTGTATTGACCATTTGACCTTGACCTTGATGTTTGACATATTTTTGAAAAACCTTTATCCTTTTCCATATCTATTCAATGGTTGCTGCTAGGGCTTTCATATTTCACAGGTTTATTCCTCGGGACAAGACCTTTCTTTGGGTACCAACATATTTGATTTGCATTTTAGAAAGTTTAACCGTTGCTTTAAGTTGCCATACGGGGGCATCGGTGTTTCACAAACACATCTTGTTTTTCTTGGTTTATCATAACATTTTCGTTTCAGGTCAAGTATCAAAGGCGCCATTTTCCTTCTTCCTCTCTTAGGTTTGACTTGGATATTTGGACTCATGGCTGTAAATGAAGATACAATCATTTTTCAGTATCTTTTTGCTATCTTTAATTCGCTACAGGTAAATACACTTTTGTTTTATATAAAAACAAAACAAAAAAAAATTTGTATAAAAAACAAATATATATATATATATATATATATATATATATATATATATATATATATATATATATATATATATATATATATATATATAGACATGCATATGTTTCATTTCTCAAACTAAATACCAAAGGCAAATGTAATTATATGCAGTAATTTCACCAAGATAAATGCTAAAAAAAAAATGCTTCGGTTATGCTTGACATTGTAAAATTAAATGAGGTAAACAGCTTTAAAAGAAATTCAAACAATGATTGCAGTTTTATATATCATTTTTTCTCTAGGGATTCTTCGTATTCTTATTCCACTGTGTTTGTAATTCAGAGGTAATCTTTAATTTTAAATATTATTGAGTTCAAAATATAAATAACAAAATATTTCCCTCGTTGTTCTTTAAATTGTGTTTTTGTAGCACGCTTCATGTCTGTTTAATCCTAGCTGTATTTCAAATTCAATTGTTGTTGACACATAAATAAAAAAAATTGTTGGTGTTGTGCAAAAGCTGATACATGTGATATGATTTATATCTTTCATAAACAATTTAAAAATATCGTCAATAAAATTAGCCATTCAGAAAATAAATCCAATTTCCTCATAAAACTTTCCAACCGAGAATATAAAATGTTTAAGCTGATCAAATCAGTCTGTATTCTGGCGTTTTTGAGCATAGCCATTATTTCACTCTGTGCATTAACTATAATTTTAGCTCATTTAGGCCAAAGTTTCAAATAAGCATACTCTTTATTGAAATATGCCTGGCTTCACTGGATGTCACCCCGTCGCCTGTCGACTACAATCTTCTTCAATAATTGAGAAATTTCTTCTTGGCAAAAAGTGTCACTGGGTAAAGCGAATTTTAATTTATTTCATACAAAGATCATTTTTCAATTCATTGGTGGATAATAAAAATTGCAAAACTTACATGTAAGAATTATATAAAACATTTTTTTTTATATAAAACCTTGTTTGAAATACCGAACCTAGGTCAATATTGGGTTTCATGAAGGGTTCAATACCTAGCATGATAAAATAAATGAAAAAAATTCTTGCTAAGAATGACGATTTATATCAGAAAATTAAAATGCGATGCCATTTTTCCCTGAGAGAGGAATGGAGTAAAAAGAAAACACTTTATGAATATCATTTTCAAGAACGACAATGTTACATCTTAAGTTTATTTGTTAATACCTTTACAAAGGCCAATTTCAAGTGTCACGAAGGATGGTCATGAACTGATTCCTAAAGTTGAGATTTTTTTCTTATAAGATATAAGAAAATTCCTATAGGGATGTTGTGCCAGTGAACACTTAAGTTTTCAGTGTCAACTGTCAAGTCTATGTGCATAACACTCATATATTGAATAAATTTACACTTTCTATTTTATTATAGTGTTTGTAAATTCCGGAGACAACTGTCACTTCTTTCAACTAACTTTCTTTAGGTTAGGCAGGCACTTCAGAGATTAAGAGAGAAACGCATTTTGTCAAAAGGAGAAGTTATCACCACTTCGGACATACCAACTCAGACTGTAAGTCGATTTTTTTGAAACACACCATTGTCAAAATCTGAGTTGGATAAATGTTAAAGATATGTCAGTTTAATTTTTAAAATAGGACGATCAAAGAAAAGGGAAAAGTTTTGCAGAAATCATGAATTTATCTTTGGAAATTGGGTACTCCTTGTCCCAGTAATACTTTGTATTGCTACATGTTCTTCATTATAAAACAATAAAATAAAAATTGATAAAGGTTCATGATAAATTCTACATATTTACTTTAAGAAAGAACATCCACTGAACTCATCTTTGTATGGGGGAGTGTTTTTGCATTATATATGGCAAATTGTTTGCAAATAATTGCAAAACTTGGCGACATGACGCAAAATATTTGCGAATAAAGAAGAAACATTTATAAATAAACACACGCTTTTGAAATATAAAGCGAATCTTAATTTTTCGATCAAAATCGAAGTATTAGTGATATATTCCGAAACATGTAGTGTGTTGACATACAACTTATTAATCAAGAAGTTACATGTTTATGCAACTTTTTATGTTCGATTTCTCTATTATTTTATAACATGCATGTATAATAAATGAATTACTATATGATTGAATAATTCTTTGGTCTCTGATTGGCTCGAATCAAATTTTGTAGAAATCATACTAAGCTATGTTCGCCCTGCACGAGACCTGCCAGGTGAACATAACATTTCATTTAGATCAAGAACTTCCAAACTGATAAAGTAGTTATGGAAAGTTATATTCAGCAGCACCCTAATAACCTTCTAGCTGAACATAACATTTTATTTTCTACATTGGACCAAACTTCTGAATTGATACAATTGGTGGTGAAAAGAAATAATACGTTCGACCAAACTTCTGAACTGATACTATTGGTTGTGAAAAGTAATTTCACCCGACTTCTGGATGAACATACCATAAACATTCTCGAAATATAAGGTGTGACAGACGGACGGACGGACGGCATGTTTACATGTTGGTATTCATATCTTGGTTGGCAGTACGAAATGGTTTACCAATGATACCTTCCGCGTTTAAAATTATGTCGCAAAGATTAGACATTGAAGAGCGTTTGAAGTTTTCTGCCACAAAAATGAGCTCAATAGGTTTTAGTAAATATGGTATTTTGTATTATATCAAAAATGATTTTAAGAGCAAGATTGCAGTCTGTTCTTTTTCAAATATTATGACTGAAGAAAGAACTGAAAATTAAATGATAGACAAGAACCCGATATTCTGTTGTATTCTTTTGATACTTTGTTTATTTACTTTTGGATAAAACAGCATTTTTATGTTTGATTTGATAGGATGCGTCAGTTTCAAAGGAAGGAAATATCCCAAGACAAAACTCTAGACCAGTCAAACATTACAAAACATATTCACGTGTTCAAGTGACTTCATTAACGCACGTGAATAGCAGAGAAGGCATTGAAGCAGAAGGTAAATTTAAGAATATTTTAATAATAATCAATAACTACTCTACCATGATTAATTTAACATGAGTCCATAACATTGTTAATACAGACCTATTAGTTAATCTGACTTAAAGTTGCAAATTCCGCGTGTTATGTGAAACAAATCTTATTAGAAAATCTAATCCATATACAAAACATTAATTAATTGTCTACAATAACTTAAACAATATTATAGCTGACGTTTTAAACGTTTAAAAAAGGTTCTTTAAAAAATATTTGTTTCGAGCTATAATTTTTTTGATGAGAAATGGTGTTTTTTATTATAAAAGATGATAAGCTGTTCATTATCAGTTTGAAGCTACATGTATGTAAGCAAGCTTTAAAGATGCAGTTTTATGATTTTAGTTTGAAATCTCTTAATGACAGCAAAGTGTTTCGTTTTCCGATATTGACTTGTTCTCGAATGCAAAATCTATTTCAAATGAATAGTTAATGCGATAGCTTTGATAAAAAATACAAACATGGGTTACATAATGATTGAGACGGTTTGCAAGACAGATGGCAAAATATGAATAATGTATATAATAATTGATAAAGAGAAAAGTGATCAAGTGTTTACCTACTCACGAGTCCTTGTCAAATAAAGTGTCAAATATCTATTGAGTATATGCATTTACTCTGATAGAAGCGACGTCTGATAGAAGCGACGAAGTGATTCGCCAGGGAACAATAACAATAGATACGAGAACTATACTTTTACCTAATAATAAAAAGGGAAAAGATGCCATTTTGCACTCTCTTTAGACATTGCCCAAGTTTTAATGGTAATCGCGGATATTTCTGATTATGCATATTTATATGTTTACACAATGAAGTTAATAAAAAAAACATCTGAGAATATCAATATTTTGACTGGTATACATAAGATGCATATAAATATTTTTAAGGGCATTTATTTTCAATTATCAGCGACCATTTCTAAAGCATTAAATGAAGTTATAAACAATTCTAATGATGAACGTAGTTTTCCCTTTTTGTGTTGATGGAACGATTGTATGTTGTTTAACGTCGAATTCGAGAGTTTTTCACTCAAATAGAGTCTTCACATTATACCAGTGAAGGGCTTCAAAATTAGACCTTGACTCGGCACCCAGGGCCATTGAGCAGTGAGGGTTCTCTATCGCGCCAAAGCCTACCGTGACAGAGAACATCGGTTTTTAGAGTCTCATCCGAAAGACCCGCAATTTTAACTTCAAAGTGCCGAGCGCTTGGGGAAAGAAAAGTTGCTACCTTTTCTATAGACTAGGTCTTTCGCGGCCGGGGCTTGGACCCAAATTTTCCGATCACGGGACGAGAGCTCTATTGACAGAACTACGTGACATGTATCTTGTATTGATAATCACATACATATATGTGCTTTATTTTTATGATATATGATTTTTTTTTTTTCGTTTATTGTAGTCTTATTCAATCGTATATGATGTTTATTATTTTTTTCTCTTCTTTATAATTAAATTTTAAAACATCTGACAGAGTAGTGAAAAAAAATGTCGTTTTAATATTTTGATACGAACACTAATGATGAATGTCCAAAATCGAATGAATACGTTCAAGCCAACATATGACTTTACATGTATATGTCAAATAAAATGTTCCTGATTGATACATTATTGCATTTGAAAGCGCTAATGATATAATTGAATCATTATAGTACAAATTTCGACTTTTGCATTTCTCTTACCTAACAGAAACAATTACTGTTTTGCAGGTGGCATGAAACTTGAAGACGTTGACCGTGATAACGAGCTCGTTTTCATTTGAGGGAAGCTGAAAGTTTTTATGTTAATGAGGAAAACAATGTTTTCAGTCGGGGATCTGAAAATCAGATTAAATTTCCATCGATTAGGCAAACTATATATATTTAATATTGTTATGTTGTAACAGATAACTAAAGATTTTTGTGATAGAAATGAAAATTGAATATTTCAAATAAAGCATCTGCAGATGAACACTATTTATTTCAGAATCCAAGTTGATGTATTATATTAAATTAATCACTTTTTGATTTATTTCTGTTTCACAACTGAGAAATAAAACTAGAAAGAATATGAATTCATCAAATTATTATAATATTGTAATTACCGTAGAGCACATCAAAAAAGTTTTTCTTTAACAATTTGTATTGTGAAAGATATTTGAATAGATAAACATTGGTAAAACAAGATGTGTTTGTGAAACACTGATGCCCCCGTATGGCAGCTTATGGCGAAGGTTAAAGTTTCTCAAATGCAATTCAAAATCCAGGCCAAAAGATAAAAAATGTTGATACCCAAAGAAAGGCTTTGTCTCGAGGAATATACCTGTGAAATTTGAAAGACCTAGCTGCAACTGTTCAAAAGTTATGGCGAAGGTTAAAGTTTTTAAATAAAAGTCAAACGTCAAGGTCAAGGTCAAAGTGGTTGGTATCCAAAGGAAGATCTTGTCGCAAGAATTACATATGTGAAGTATGAAAGCCCTAGCACCAACCATTCAAAAGTTATGACCAAGATTAAAGTTTTTCGAAAGTAGGTCAAACTCCTATGTCAAGGTCAAAAGGTCAAAGTTGTTGGTATCCAAAGGAAGGTCTTGTCATAAGAATTACATATGTGAAGTATGAAAGCCCTAGCACCAACCATTCAAAAGTTATGGCGAAGGTTAAAGTTTTTCAAAAGTAGGTCAAACTCCTAGGTCAAGGTCAAAAGGTCAAAGTGGTTGGTATCCAAAGGAAGGTCTTGTCATAAGGATTACATATGTGAAGTATGAAACCCTAAGCACTCTTCAGAAGTTATGGCGAAGGTTAAAGTTTTTCAAAAGTAGGTCAAACTCCAGGGTCAAGGTCAAAGTTGTTGGTATCCAAAGGAAGGCCTTGTCAAAAAAAAAAAAATACACATGTGAAGTTTGAAACCCCAAGCACCAACCGTTCAGAAGTTATGGCCAAGGTTAAAGTCTCATAAAATTTTGCAAAAGTGGGTTAAACTCCAAGGTCAAGGTCAAAAGGTCAAATATGATAGTACCCAAAGAAAGGTCTTGTCACAAGGAATACACATGTGAAATATGAAAGTCATAGCTCCAACCAATCAAAAGTTATGGGCAAGGTTAAAGTTGACAACAGACAAACAGACAGACAGGACAAAAACAATATACCCCCGGGATCTTTCGATCCGGGGGCATAATAAAAAAGAGCATTGTGAAAAGCAATGATGTGACATTTTTTCATTATTTAGTTTTTTTTCGACTTAGAGTTTGATTACATGTACTATTTCTCCCTATCTTAGTTGATTGAAGGTACAAACGCGATTTTTCAGTAATCACGAAGGTCATTTTTCTAAAATAAAAAGAAGAGGTGTTTGTGAAACACTGATGCCCCTGTATGGCAGCTTACGGCGAAGGTTAAAGTTTTTCAAATGCAAGTCTAAATCCAGGCCAAAAGATAAAAAATGTTGGTACCCAAAGAAAGGCTTTGTCTCGAGGAATATACCTGTGAAATTTGAAAGACCTAGCTGCAACTGTTCAAAAGTTATGGCGAAGGTTAAAGTTTTTTAAAAGTGAGTAAAACATCAAGGTCAAGGTCAAAGTTGTTGTATCCAAAGGAAGGACTTATCACAAGGATTACATATGTGAGGTATGAAAGCCCTAGCACCAACCATTCATAAGTTATGACCAAGGTTAAAGTTTTTCAAAAGTAGGTCAAACTCCTAGGTCAAGGTCAAAAGGTCGAAGTGGTTGGTATCCTAAAAAAGGTCTTGTCACAAGGATTACATTAGTGAAGAATGAAAGCCCTAGCACCAACCATTCAAAAGTTATGGCCAAGGTTAAAGTTTTTCAAATGTAGGTCAAACTCCTAGGTCAAGGTCAAAGGGTCAAAGAGGTTGATATACAGAGGAAGGTCTTGCCACAAGGAATACACATGTGAACTTTGAAACCCCAAGCACCAATTGTTCAAAAGTTATGGCCAAGGTTAAAGTTTTCCAAAATTACGTCAAACTCCTAGGTCAAGGTCAAAAGGTCAAAGTGGTTGGTATCCTAAAAAAGATCTTGTCACAAGGATTACATAAGTGAAATATGAAAGCCCTAGCTCCAACCATTCAAAAGTTATGGCGAAGGTTAAAGTATTTCAAATGTAGGTCAAACTCCTAGGTCAAAGTCAAAAGGTCAAAGTTGTTGGTATCCAAAGGAAGGCCTTGTCACAAAAAAATACACATGTGAAGTTTGAAACCCCAAGCACCAACCGTTCAGAAGTTATGGCCAAGGTTAAAGTCTCATAAAATTTTGCAAAAGTGGGTTAAACTCCAAGGTCAAGGTCAAAAGGTCAAATATGATAGTACCCAAAGAAAGGTCTTGTCACAAGAAATACACATGTGAAATATAAAAGTCATAGCTCCAACCAATCAAAAGTTATGGGCAAGGTTAAAGTTGACAACAGACAGACAGACAAACAGACAAACGGACAAACAGACAGACAGGACAAAAACAATATACCCCCAGGATCTTTCGATCCGGGGGCATAATAAACATTCATGTTAAACGAAGACTGGGATACCTATGCAATGTGTTTAACGGGTAGTTGAAAGCAAACCATTCAGCAGCATCTCTGTTATATTTAATCTCGTGCAATAATTATTGTTCTTGTTATGTACAGGTAAGTTAGCAAGATGACCTTTTCTTGTGTTAAAGTGGGTCAAAAGTCTCTGATATGAAACTTTTATATAATATTTGAACCTATATGTATAGAAGAATACAAAATAAAATGCATAATATTAGATATGCGCAGAGGGCCTAAAGGGTCGCATTGATTTTTTTCTCTTGAAAATATGTAACATAAATATTAGCAATTAACACATAAAAATTGCCTGATAATTTCTAGGACTTCGGTCTTTTCACCCTTTTTCTGGATGCATGTCATTGAATACAATTTTAATTATTCATAAAAAAAATCAATGTCGAATAAACAGGTATTATTTTCAGATATTAAAAAATCAATTCAACGTTAAATTCGTTGTGTTTTCCATGAAAGTCAATCTTCTGAAACGCTGCAGTGAGTAAGATTTCGAAAAAGGTCGGTTTACAAGTTATATGAACATATTATTTGACAAAAAACAAATTATTCATTTTCATTGCAAATTCGATAATTCTGAAAATTTATTTTATTTCTATGAACTTGTACCAAATTCTTGTTCTCTTTTAAAACCATATGAACACAGTTATGTTGAATCCTAAATTTATGTAAAAATTCTTTACCCAATAGTTTAATTGTCAAAATATATCAAAACAAATTATAAAAGTAAGGACAACGTTCCATAATAAACAATCCATGTTGTTTAACTTTCTGACACTAAAAAATAAACGAAGGGTGTGTTCTCATAAAAAAAAATACATTAACTGGTGGGGAACTTATCCCCGTTTTCTCTCTATTTTAAAATTTTGGAAAATATTGAAAAATCAAGATAATATTTTGCTTTTGGCAAACAATAGACGAAATTGTTAATTCTTATGTCCTTTATAGAATATGTTTTTGAAATGACTGTAAAAAATATTACAAGTATATTTTGTATGACAAACTTCATGAGTAGAAGAATATAAATCCTGTCTTAATGTAGTAAAGGCAAACACTTGCTTATAATATTTGTCGTTATGGTGTGTACAAGATTCTTCCTTGCACCGACTGTTACATTATTTAATTTGGAAAGTGTGTGCTTTTGTGATAATTTGGAAGAACTTGCAATAATTGAAATGGGGGAAACCAGGCATATCTCGCCGATTGTCAATTTAGAGAAAAAGCCAGGGATTTTTAGCTAATTCCCCTAACATGAAAAAGATGTATTAAAAAATCTCTTCTTCCAAATTATATTATTATCGTCTTTTTTGCTAGAGCAAAACAATGAATTTTGATAAAGATAGGGTGTTTTTTTTTACTACTTAATGAAAACCAAAAAAATCAGGAAGGCCGTTAATAATGCTTTTACACAAATCCATTTTATGCCTTCTCCTAAATTAACCAGAAAACATATCGAACTCTTTTAGCATAATGATGTGATGTAAATAAAAATTATTAAAAACAACTACATATATTACATATAGACCACCCTCTTGTTCACAGTTTCCATTTTATTCCAGCTTTTTCTGATGGCCTCGGCAATGGCATAATTATTAAATGTGGAGTAGAATACATTCTACACAATATGTTTATTCTATACATCAGTAAAAGACAAACATTGATTTTATCTTCCAAGGTTTTTGTCGTTGATAGGAAATTTATGGATCATTCAACGTATCGAATTAAATCTTCATTGTCTTGAAACACAATGCAAAAATACATGAACGTATTCTTTATGCTTTTTCAAAAGTAATTTGTAAGATAATGATACAATAAACAAACTATATTATAGTACATTAAATGAGCATAAATAGGGTATTCTATTTCTGGTTGTTCCCGCACTTTTCATTCTTTATTACATTAGTATTATATGGCTCTCAGAAATAACTGTGTACAGTTTGTTTGAAGGGTAATGATCAAGGTATGTAAACTTCGGTGACTTTCCTTGATTTTCGTTAACGTGACATCATTTAACATGTCTTTTAGAACTACAGTTACATTATATATTAAATAAAAGACTTGGTCTTTAAAGAGACACTTTGACGCAAAAAAAAAAACAAAACAAAACAAAACCAAAAAAAAAAAAAAAAAAAAAAAAAAAAAAAAAAAAATTAAAATAACTTTAACATACTTGAACCCGATGTTCCAATGTTCTTCACTTATTTAGGGTATAAGATGCCATATAATGGCAAGTTTCACAACCTAAAATGAAGACGATGTTTTTTTTATACAAAAAAACCCCTGGTTCCCAGAACTCCTTTTACATTTTACAAAGTAGCCTATTCATTGGTTGATGGTGTCCTACAGATGTGCAAAATAGGTTTCGGAATTTTCATTTTCACCCTAGGGGTCAAATGGGGGTTGAAAAATGACTTCTTTTTTAAAAAAAAAAATACCAAAAGCTCTGGTTCCCAGAACTCACCTTACATTTTACGCGGTAGCCTGATCATATTTTGGTAGATGATTGGTGGTGTCCTGTAGATGTGCAATAAGGGTTTCGCAATTTTCATCTTCACCCTGAGGGTCAAATGGCGGTTGAAAAATGACGTTTGTATATAAAAACACCCTGGTTCCAAGAACTCCTCTCAAATTTTACGCAGTATCCTAATCATCTATTTTAAGATGATTGATGGTGTTCTGTAGATGTGCAATATGGTTTCGGATTTTTTTTTTTACTCTGGGGATCAAATGGGAGTTGAAAAATGACGTTTTTAAATACAAAAAAAAAGGAATGAAACTCCTTATAAATATGTCCAAATATCCAGTCTTTAGTATAAATGGATCAGAAGTTACTTTGCATTGAATAACAGACAATCATATGGCATGTAGATGGCATAAACACGATCAAAAATTTAGGCTCCAGAATGACCAATATATAGGATGTCTCTAATTTTTCTTCAAAATATGGTGGAAACATATGTCACAACTTATTATTTTTCTTACAAAGATCCTTGATTATTGACACTATAGTGATATTATTCTTTTTTCTGGAGTACTTTGTGATATGTGTTCATGGGTGAACTAGCTTAAAATATTCTTTCATCCAAGTCTAATTTTTTGCGTTGAAAATTAATATCTTGGAACAAAATTGGAATTAAGGCTGGAGCTGCATGCTGTGAATTTATCACACCTGCAGTCTTAATTGGCGATCCTATCCTACATGTATAGGTGCTATGAAATAATGAATCAGAGAGCACAGTATGCGGGACAAGTTTTGATTGAGATTTTTACTTTTTACTTTTCCTTTAAGGTAAAATGATTAATAAAATAATTCATCCATCTGATAGATTCATATAAATGTATATGTTTATTTTTCTTTTTTTTTTTTGCAACAAGAATCCGTAATTGAAAATTGAAAGTGAAGAGTTTGGTAAAAGATCTTGACAAATGAAAGTTCATTCCTTCATAGTCACAATATAGCTTTGAATTACGGCCGTGTCCCCTCCCATTCAATGATGTCTGTTTATATATCAAGAAATTTCTGTTTAGTTGTGCCCCCCCCCCCCCAAAAGCAACTAATATTGCTTTCTACAGGCTTGACCCAGAACATAACTGTCACAATGATGGTACCTTTATAAAAATGTTTCTGCCTCTACGTTTTGGTGATTTTGAAATATGACTTACTTTTTCAATAAATTTGCTAGGCAGAAATGTTTGAATTTTTATTAATTTGTTTTCCAATGTGAATTAAGATAGAATTTTAAATTGCTAAATTATTCATCTTAAAACAACATTACTTCAAAAATTAATTTTTCATATTTCCTGAAATCAACATTAAAAAATTTAACACAAAATTAATTCCGAATTACATATAATTTGAATTTATTATTTGAAATTATCGTAAAACTGCAGGCTTCAAGGCCAGTTCAAAAACCCAAAAATGTTGCCATTTTCCAAGTCTAGTACAGAACGTAAAATATATGAAATAAATCACACAATCACTGGGATGAATTCAAGGAAAAAAGACTCTCGAGGAAAAGATATTTTGATTCGATTTATAGACCCCCCCCCCCCAAAAAAAAAAAAAACAACAAAATAAGTTCTCTTTTTTGCCACTCTTTCCTGGTGCATTCTGAATGTAGGGTTGGCATCTTTTTTGCAGGTCCGTAGTACGCGACGAGAAGGGGGGGGGGGGTTCCAGGCTTTTTCTGAAAATAGTCTTTTGCTGTAGTTTTAATATCTAAATTTTGATTTAGTTGCTGCTTGCCACCTCCCCACTTTTTGTTGTTGTACGATCATACATAGCCAAATCGCAGCAAAAGTGTATTGAAAAGGCCTAACCACCAAAACATACACACACTTTTTTTTGAAGATGTGTATTGTAATATGACTTAAAATTTGAAAACATTTTCTGTATATCTCTTCATCAAAAATATAACTAATTCAATTTTTTTTTTTCATACTTCCATATGAACTCGGATAATTAGGCATAGATCATAAACATTGAATTAAATACTCATACTCCCGCTCCGAAGGAGAGGGGATATACTGTTTTACCCTTGTGTTTCTGTCTGTGTGCCTGTCTATCTTTCTATCTGTTTATAGCAAATTTTCGTCGCAGTTTTCTCATTTTTCTCATTTTCTCAGTTTTACTCATCGCAGATCCTTGAAATTTTAGCACACTCTTTGTTTAGGCATGCCACATGGTGTGATTCATTTATGTACGAATCCAATATCGACGTGCATCTGTCCGAAACTGTTTGTCCGTAACAAATTTTTTCAGCAATTAATCATCGCAGATGTTTGAAATTTTAGCACACTCTTTGTTTCTGCCTGCCTTATGGTGGTATTTATTTTTGTCAGAATCCAATTTCAACTTCCTGTTTCTTCCGTGCGTCTGTCCGTAACAAATTTCCGACGCAGTTTTCTCAGCAACCACTCATCGCAGATGCTTGAAATTTTAGACACTGTTTTAGCATGCTTTACTGTGGGAATCATTTTTATTTGAATCCGATGTCATCTTCCTGTTTATCGATGCGTCTGTCTCTACCAAATTTCCGTCGCAGT
Organism: Saccostrea echinata; assembly: GCF_033153115.1. NCBI lineage: Eukaryota > Metazoa > Mollusca > Bivalvia > Ostreida > Ostreidae > Saccostrea > Saccostrea echinata. Next base: position 1,773,888 of record NW_026889825.1, read on the forward strand.
TTTCTCAGCAACTTCTCATCGCAGTTCACACGAGAGCGGGGTATTACTAGTGAGCATTCGCTCACAGTTTTCTTGTTCTTCACATCTGTACTCCTTGTGATAAGACCTTTCCTTGCTAAAATATTGACCATTTTACCTTGGAGTTTGACCGACTTTTAAAAACATTAACTTTGGAAATAACTTTTTATTGGCTCGTAATAGGGCTTTCAAATTTCACAGGTGTATTTCTTGTTACTAGACCTTTCATTGTATACCAAAAATTTTGAACCCTTTGACCTTCGTCTTTGAGTATGATCTACTTTTGAAAAACGTTAACCTTGATCATAACTTTTGAGTAATAGGTACCAAGGTTTTTTATACCATACCTGTATTCCTTGTAAAAAGACCTTCCCTTGGGTACCAACAATTATGACCCTTTGCCCTTGACCATGGAGTTTGACCTTCTTTAAAAAAAATTAACCTTGGCTATAATTTTTGAACGGTTGGTTCTACGGTTTTCATATTTCACAGTTATAATTTTCTGTGTCAAGACGTTTCTTTGGGTAATAACATTTTTTATCACTTGACCTTGCAATTGACCATGGAGTTTGACTTGCATTTGAGAAACTTTAACCTTCTCCATAAGCTACCATAAGGGACATCAGTGTTTCACAAACACACCTTGTTCAATGTCCAAATTGGGCATAAACATTTACAATGAACCTTTAAAGCAGTGAGTAGAACCTAATGAATTACGACTATAGAAATTAGGACATTTTATTTGAACGTATGGTCTGAAAAAAACATGTGTGAACTTGTCAAGTCGGAAACACACAAAAGGGTATTGCTGGTATCATGCAGAGTGTATCATGGCCTTGATTCAATTTAAGGCCATTAAGGAAAATATGTTTTGAGTGGATGAATGGTCTGAAAGAACATGTGTCAACTTGCCAAGTCGATAACACACAGATGGCGTTTGCTCAAAATCAGATTGTGGTATGTCAAAATAATAAAAATATCATATCCCCAAAAAGTGCTAAAATTATAAATTTTAGTAAAATAGTTTTTTCAGCAAATACAATCTATCATTAAGTCAAATGTCGACTGACGTTTTTCATACCAATTGTAAGGCCATTATTTACATACTAAATTGTCGACGGATTTTTTCCGTTATTTCCCGATCATGACAAGGAGCAAACGGCGGGTGGTACCGGTCGGCAGGGGATGCTCACTCCTCCATAGCACCTGATTCCACCTCTGATGTTTTAGAGGTCGTGTTTGATCCGCTCCTTATTTGTAGTGTTTGAATGAACTTTTGAGCTTGAATACTGTTTGTTATCTCCATATATTTCATTTATGAAATATTCAAAAATTTCGCTTTTTTTGGACAACCCTCGTATATATAATTTTGATGCAAATATATAAACGAATTACATGCCTATGATTATAATTCACTGTGTATATTTGAGGACTCCAGCTTCTTACTTGCTTTTTAGTATTTCAATGACAATATCTTAAAACTTAAGCTAAAAAAGTATTAAACTGTATTTATAGTCTACCTAATTCAAAATCCCTAAAACTTTCAAATTACTTAAAATATTTATTTTTTTAGATCGATTTGATTAAAAAAAAAACAATTAAAAACTTTCGATTAAAAAAGGGTATGTCAATTTAATTTTCGAAGTATTTTATGTGCATCATGCTTTTGTCCCGGCTTTCGCTCTATCTGCCTGACTAAGAAAACTTTAAATATTTGGTTTTAACTTTTGAACCGTAGTAGGTGATTCTTTAGATTTGACACGCATAATCAACAATTAATGCCCTCTAGTGTATTGAAACTCAGATTTCATGGGAGAAAAAATGTAATTATTTTACAAATTATCGTTGTCGACGTTGTCAACTCGGGAAAAAAAAAAACAGAATTAAGAACAAGTATAAAGCTGGTTAAAGCTGGTTGCTATTAACTTTTTGTAATTTTTATTTCATTAATATTAAAAATATTAATGATGTGAGAGTAAAGTCAATATTTCCTCAAAGATCTAGGCAACAAATGTGTTCTCTTTTCATGAAAAAGTAAATAATTCAATATTACATAAATCAAATTATTCTACCTTAAAATCCTGTATGAGATGTTTCTGTTTTGCCTGTCTTGTTCAAGGCGTTCCTGGTTGTTGTTGATATGATCCTAGTAAATGTCAATAGGGCAATGTATAATTACAAATATAGAATATATAATAAACCTTCAAGTACACTATATTTGTCCAAATTCACCTATAATACAGACTATATAGTGTGTGTATTATACGTTGACCTTTTATCGTCATGATAGGGGTAGAGAAATCTTCTCTTTTACAACAAGGTTTGTCCACCTGAATCTTTTCAAACAAAATATAAAGACTCATATGCAAAAGATATAAAATAGTTCTGAAAGCATGATTTTCTATCAGTGTTTTTTTTTTTTTAAATTTAAATCCACTAGTAACGAAACTTTGTTTTACGAGCTTACAATTAAAACTATAATTTTTACTTTTTTCTTATTATGAATTATGATTTTGAAACACGCATTATTTGTCAATTTGAATTTTGTTGAGTACTAAGTTAACTTTTTTTTCTAATTTACAACTTTCTCTTAAAGAAAAAACATGGTGCAAACCAAAGAAAGTAAGTAAAGTAGCTATAATTTATCATAAAAAATAAATTCCAGTTTAACAAGCAAATCGTCAGTAAAGTTATCAAGTCCGAATCAAAGTACTGTACATAGAGTAAATATATACTGATATACAGTTGTTGTAATGAACTTACATACACTGTTGTAATGTATAATATGAACTTTTTTTACAGGTTGTCTTTTTGTAAATTTAAATAACTAGGTAGCAATGAATAGAAAATAAATGTTATAATGTTGCAAATTATAATATACACTTAATGTACAGATATGATTTAAACCTTGTGTTTTCTTCTCTATAAAACAATTTAAAACAGATTGTTCAATCCGTTTACAGATTGGTATGCGTTTTCTATCTAATTGAAAATTGCTCAGAACAACTATTGTCACTTTAAATCAAATTATTTATCTGCAGTTCAAATGAAATAAACAGTGCTAGAGAGAGAGAGAGAGAGAGAGAGAGAGAGAGAGAGATGACATCATGATATAAACAAGATGGAAATTATTTCTTTTTGCCGTTATAAATTATTAATTATTATCACGGAGAAATGAATCACCTATTCTCAAAGTACAGTTTTAACAGTGTCCTAATTTTAGTCAGATTCAATTCCGAGTAGTTATTCCTCGACAGTTAAAATAGTTTTTATCCCCGAACAATGGTTGTGGTTTGTTATAATTAGCATTATTTCTTTCGTAAAGAGAATAATTAAAACAGAAAAATGATACATTTTCTAGCGAAAAATTATTTTCCTATATTCTACTGATTAAAAAACCGAGATCTCATAATATTTAAACAATTGATTTACTGAGCCATGCATATATCCTTCGTATTTTTTTTTTAATGAAAAAATGTTTTTTAAATAGGTTTGAAATGTATAATTTACAGCAGAAAACATTTAGAGTTCTCCACAAACGTACATGTGAAACAACTTGCTTTTCTAACATATTTTAAAATATCACCCAAACGTAGTCTGTGTTTTCTCGTATTTTACACATCTCTTCAGTGATAAGTTGCTCGTCAATTCTAGCATCACATTAATTCGTGTAACTCTATTAAATCCCTTATATATCCTGACTATCTTTTATATCGTCATCTTCCTTCTATAAAATAATTCTCTGGTATATCAAAATATTCTCATTCCTTCGACCCAACTTAAATCTGTTTGAATTCAAATTTTGCTACAACGATAAGTGTCAAGAATTTCATCTACATGACATCAATATAAGTAAAAAGTTCAACGTCTGTGAGGTTTTGTTGAAAAAGTAAAATACTTCTTTAAAAAATCATTCGTGTTCCATACAAAAGTACTAACGCTGAAATTGATATTAAAATGATGCTGGAGTTCCTCATTGACTATATCTATATTGGTTTTGGAGACCAGAATTTCCAAAAATATTTGGGAATTTCGATGGAAACTTACTGTACTCCATTATAAGCCGACCTTTTTTTATGAAGCAGAATTTATTCAAAAACATCTACACGAAAAGAAAAAAAAATGTGGTGGCCTTCAATTCCATATTTCGATATTTCTATAGCGACGATGGGTTTTTTTTTCAATTAAAAATATTTATTTTTATTCATATGTCGACTCTAAAATCTCCCACATTTATTTCATCTTGGATATTTTACAGACTATTAACATTAATTACCAACAAACAACTAAACCATATGACGAACAGGATGGCTTCATCTTTTCCATCGTCAACTTTCCTTATTTATGAACTATTTATATAATATCCCATTATCATCTGCATATGGTGTTTATATCTCCCAGCTGATTCGGCACGCAAGAATATTTTCTGAGTAGAATCAATTATTAATCGAGCCGGGCTACTGTCAAATAAATTGATGTTACATGACTTTTAACAATCTTGTTTAAAGCCATCATTAAGGACTTATAAGCAATCATGAAGCCAAGCTGAAAAGAAAGTGTTTCATCTTGTGATCAGGAGCGAATCTCGTATCTCGAATGGGTCTTCTGGGCTTTCGTAGATCTTTACCTTTTCATTCACACGACATGTTTCTTGCGGAACAGATAGTAGAGAAATATTTGTTTGTTTAATAATTCGCTTATATTGATAATTTGTTTTGCGCTCACCTGCTACTTTGCAGTATTTAGCAAAAGGAAATTTATTGAATGAAAGTTTTTTTCTTCTTTCCTGGACTCTTCATTCTTAAAATAATGCTCTATGTGAAGCAAGGCATTCTTAATAGCATTGAAGAAATCTAATTACCCGGTACTGTCTCCATGCATTCGGAAGAAATGACATCCCTATTTATGGGACATCATGTTTATATATGAAAAAAGACCACAATTAAACTTTCCATTTTTCAGAATGCAAGAATGTAAGAAAACAGCCATACGGCTATTGATCAATTCTTTGTCTCATAGAAGAAAAGTTTTCAGCTTATAAAAGTAAATAAAGAGATGAAATGTAAATATGACTATCTCCTTCATAGTCCTATTTTCTAAAACATTTTCTTTCTTTTTAAAAAAAAAAATGTATGTCTATTTAAAACTCTCTCCCTCTCCCATTTACTAGAAACCTCTCACCCTTGCTTCATCTCAGTTATAATATCAGTGGGTGTTTCTGATGGAGAGTGTATTTATGGTATCATTAAATTTTATACTTACGTTTATTGATATCAACTCGTTTGATCTGAATTCGTTTGAATTTAATTTTATTTTATGGAAAATAAATTGAAGAGAAAACAAAAACATGGCTTGGATAAATGAGAACTGATAAACTATAAAGTATATAAAAAAAGAGGATGGGAATATGTTGCTACTATAAATAGAATAACCTCTAGTACAATATATACTACTACTACTAATCAATGTACATGTACATTGAATTATTGAAATGTGTTGCACTGTTATTAATCACAAAGAGTGTGCATTCAAATTTAGAAAGTAACATGTTATGTTAATTTTTAAGTGCATTCTTATAATTAATATAACACAGAGCAATGCAAAGAAAACCAAGCGTTAGAGGACTTTATATATATACGAAGTGCAGTTACATAACACCACCTTACTATTACTTAAAATATGCAAATGTTATCTTTTTAGATTTACTGTTTATGTTTTATTTATCTAAAAATCCTATATTTATATACATGTAGTTGCATAAACGCATTTCAATTCCTGTCAAGAAATTGAAACCATGTGACGTTAAATTGTCCATAGTTTTTTCTCCAGCTAGCACGATATTTAAAGCAAAATCTAAATTCTACGTAAATGTGTTTAGTGAAAAAAATACTGTGTTTTTGCAAGATCAACTTTTTTTTAAATTTACATGCATGTACGTGTACAATATTTGATCTACATTCATCATTATTTCATGTCTGTAATATTCACGAAGTCTGGATTAAGAAAAACAAGAACAAGTGCAAAAACATAATTATTGATAATCTATATTTATATAAACATATTTCTTAGAAAGAAAAAAATTAAATGAAAAAAAAGTTGATATACACGATAAGATAATTCCAGTTAAAGTGATCGTGTACATGATAAGATTTTCTGAGAATCCATGCTGTGTTCCTGGAATCTCTGGGTTTACAACAGCGACATCTTCAGGTGACATATTGCCATTGGCTGTCGTCATCTCACCAATTAGCAACCCATAATCTAATACCGGTGTGTATTAAGAGAAAGAGCGAGCTCAGAGGTTCAATAGAGAAGCAGTGAGCTTCGGCTAGCCAGCTGTTCAACCGTAACCCCTCATGAATTTTGGATAGCCCTCTTGCGTAATTGCTGATATAATAAAGGGTTTCATCTTAAGAGCAATAGAGGGCTAACGAAGCCGATTCAGCTGGGTGTCGATAGCTAAGGAATAGACGGTCACCTCGTTGGCATGTGCAACACGATGTCTTACCAGCAAACGGTATTCCTTGTTGCCTGCTTCGGAATCTTTACCATCTTAACGTGTTGTCAATGTTCCGATCTCACAGATAGGAGTGATTATTTACAAAAGGTAATTCTTTACAAAGCAAACGGTTTTCATTTCTGTTATATATTCTAAGTTTTTTTTTTTAAAATAAAATGTGCCAAAAAATTATCAAGTCTAATAAGAAAGTTTATAGACAGGAGGAAATTTAGGTAATTTTGTTAAATGGCAATAAATGATTTTATATCAATCAAATTACTGTTTAAAATGTTAAATTCTGATATGAATAGAAATGCATATATACATGTATGCGCTCTTTTTAAAAAAGGTACGGAGCAAATGCAATTTAAATGAATGTTGGGAAAAAAAGCAGGTGTTTTCCGTCTAACTTGTATCAAATGTCAGAATCTAGTTTATCCGTGTTGAAGCTCATATTAACATTTAAGATATTGTGGATGAAAATGGGCCCTCTATCAGATATCTAATTTTACAGAGACAAGATATTGAATAATTAAATAAGTTCTCGAGATGATAAAGATTCTAACGATTGTGTAGCTTGACGGACTCAATATAACGTAATAACTTAGTTATCGTTAGAACTACGGTACTGATATTCATCTAGAAGTAACCGCAAAGTAAGGAATATTAATCTTTAATGGAATGACAAGTTTGTTTAAATGTTTTCAAGAATAATTTTTAAAAAAGGGATTTTTTTCATATAAATGATATAAAATATCATTTGTCCGCAGGACTGTTGTATCATGTTAATGTTATTATTATATATGTATTAAAATACACATTACATTTCTATATAATTAATACTACTTTTTTATATACTAAGAGTCTAATCAAAATGCCATTCCAATTGAAAAGAAAAGACAAAAAAAACAATCTTGTATATCTTAAAACATCACAATAATGATGTTAATTCACGATATATATACTTTTCTACTTAAATTTGCATTCAATATTTATTTTCTATAATAATCCTACAATCTATCCTCTGATAGACCAAAGTCTATTATATAGTATAGTGACTTATTTTAAGCCTTTCCTGAGTCAATCAACTGTTGCCATAATATTGACACAACCTAGGTTGTGCATTCGTTTTGTTTGTATATGAATAATAGTATCATAATATTTGGTGGAACGTGCATGGGTTATATATATATATATATATATATATATATATATATATATATATATATATATATATATATATATATATATATATATATATATATATATATATATAAAATTACATACGTTATAATGTTCTCTAACATTGAGAACTGAACTGCAAAAATTGTAAATATAAGGATCAAATATATTTCATTTTTCGGGGGGGGGGGTCTATGATGATGATGAGTTAATTAGAGCACTTGGCAATTCTGTTTCTTTTCAAATTGCGAAGTACTCAAATCTATTCTCATGTATCATCCAAAGACCCTCAGACCAAAATTATGTTGTTTCTTAAATAAAAGGATTTAGATCTAAGCAAACTCCTAGTGATGGTAAAAAGATGGTTTTTATGAATAAAATTCTATTCCCTGAAGAAAACAAATTAATAAACGTAATGATTTTAAAAACCGGATCCGGCCATTATGAGTAAGCAATGTAACTGTGTCATTATCCTGAGAGGTTTCCTGTAGTTTGACACGATTGAAACCTGTACAGTGGATCTACTTTTTCCGGTTAGGAAATTTTGAAATATTCTAAAACTTTTCCAGACAGATTTGCTCAATGCATAATAGATAAAAGGCACTTTAATTTCATGGCTGACGAATTAGTGAGGGGGCTGTACGAATCTATTGGCGTACTATTAGTCGATACAGACGGTCTCTCACCGTTTGTTACACTTTTCCGTTCATTTCAGCGATTGCAATCAGTTGTTAACTGAAACAACAGTCTGAATTATTAATATCGATAAGAGCGCCTTTTTCATTTTCAGGTAATTTAAATAGCTTCGTTCTTATATGCGTAAAATATTTATGGAACAGGTACCTATGAATATATATTTAATTTATTTTGGCTTTTGTCATAAAAGACTCTAATTACGCTTCGAAACGCGAAAACGTATAATTTCATGTGATTTTACTTTATACTGAAATTATTTCTTTTGTCTAGCACTACAGAATTTACCTCGTTTTCATGAGCACGGAAATGTTGAACTTGTTAACAAGCCTTTCAAAAATACAATATTTTTTTTATTAACAAGTCTTTCAAACTGATTATAATTACATATCGAGCAATTGTTATATAGCCACAAATTAAAAATTAACGTCATCTCAATAATAAAAAAAGGGCAACCAGAATAATCTTTTTGCACCCGAGCAGGCTGTTTAGGAAAAATAATCCAACAGGATATCTTTGTCCAGTCCAATTTTTGTATGAGAGATAGCTTCACCAATCATAATTGTAAGCAATTACAAAGTGCTGGAAGTAAACTGGAAAGCGTTATTTAGCGCCTATTTCTACTCCAAATGAAGAGATATCTTTACCTAATTAAGCCTTTCATAAACAGAGAAAATTCATTGCTTTACTGTTTGTTGTGAAATAATTGAACATAGTATGCGTAAAAGTAGGAGAAAGTTTATATCTATTGAATACCAGAGTGTAAAATCACAGAAAATATTCAATACACATTCTAGAGAGTTTGGAATTTTCGTTAAACTTTAATATTATTTTCTATGACCATAGGCAATTTATTTTAAAGAAAAACACTGACAAACAACAATAATTCAAAAACGGTAATAAGAAACAGAGAATTTATTGTGATTGCTAGTAACATTAAAAGTGTAATTTTCATTTGCATTTTCTGATGTGAACACCTTCAATGAAATAACCAAATCTCTACCCACATAGCCTATGTGGGATTTCCTTTGGGAACACACCTAATATCAACATTAAGTATTAATTTCACGCCAAGAATAATTTTGCCAAAACTGGAATTCGAAACAAGCCAAGAGAAAATAAGTCATTTTTTGATGTTTTATATCTAATTTTCTCAATATCCCCCACATTAAACACCAGCCTTTTATGATATATAGTTTTTTTTTCTGTTTGCCGGTTATGACATAAAAGAATCAAGGAAATTCAGTTTTATAGATACACTTTGTGCTAATATTGTTAGCCTTACATTAATATTTAGTATCGATGCTTTCGCAGAAGTGTTGGAGAGATTAGTTTCTTTCCAGTGATTTAATGTCATGCGCCGATATTTTATTTCATAGCTTTTCCCCTCTGCAAAAAAGAAAGTTCAACAATTATTGCCATAGTCTTACATATTCGTTGTGACGTCTGTAAATAATTGATGCTTAAGGAGTTTGAATAAGTCGGGATCGACATACACATAGTCAATGTCATTTGTACTTTTGCTGCCTTTCACCAATACCTTGCACTGCATTTACGATTTCTAGTGGAGAGGAAAGTTATATTTGATTCATTTTTTTCTTGATTAAGCATAGACATTTCGAAGTAGATTTAAAATTCCCTTTTTTTATATCCCCTTCTATACATGTACTTAATAAATACATGTACAAGCCATTTTGATGGTTGGTATTTTTAGAAATGAAAATAGAAAGAGATTGATTGTATGAGTACATATACCAAGTTTGCCATGCATGTAACTTTAAAAAATTCATATTCCATACATTTAAATCCATCATGTTGATTACCACTAGATAGGTAAGAATAAAAAGAGAGGATGTGCCAGTAATGGCTATTTTATTCAAATGATTGGGCTTTTGAGATTTAGATTTAAAGCACGCTCACAAATAAAATTGCTACATTTTTACTCATTTCATACCATTTTTTTCCAGGTTGAAAATTCCAAACAAAATGTTAATAAATTAGCGGCATTACTGGCTGAAGAGCTGATGAATGAAGACAAAACTCCGATAGAGGGGAGAGAAAAGAGGGTGTTCTGTAACGGTTTCTTTGGATGCTCTAATGGTCGCAAGAGGTCCCAGTCAGGGTCGTTGGATATTGCTCCTTTAAATTACCCAATCGATGAACCGGAAGTACAGCCAAGCTTCCGGAAGAGACTCTTCTGTAATACGGGAGGCTGTTTTGGAAAACGCTCAGGTCGATATAGGAGGTTTCTTGAAAAACTTGGTAAAACTGGCAAACTGGAAGTAAGTTTTGGCATACATATTTCAGATGATAAATAAGTAGTTATTGCAATGAAATATCTGAATAAAATATTAAGAGAATGTAAGGGACTATTTTTATTCACATCAATTTTCTTTGGAACTTTGAAGATTTCAATTAAAATCAAGGAAATGCATCAAAAATATATTGAAAAAATATTTCTGCGTTCTTGTTCTCTTGAAATAACATGTACCAATAATTTCTCATTGTAGGACTAGTGATGAAAATAATTCATAGGAAAAGCTGTCCTAATTCGTCCACCATTCCTATTTTTAATACAGTATGATGCTATTGAAGTCTCGCCCAAATTGATATTTAGAGTGACTTCTGAAAAAACTTGATAATTCCAGAATTTGCGAATTCAGTTTTTTAACGCAAATAAAATGTGTGAGTTTTCTTCTTTTTAGATGTGAAACTGTTCAACGTTTTATGTCATAAAAAAGACTAGATATAGCTTATTTCTTCCTTTCATTTGTCATTATAAATTCAATTATATTTTATTGCAGATATAAAAATAGATGTTATACCATGAATTCAAATTCATTTCCCCGTTCTCTTATTCATATCATATAGGAGTGTATATGTTTGTTATTTTATTTTTCATACTTTTATTTATATACTGAAATTTGTTTGCTTCAAATAAAACTATTTTAACTTAAAGAAATCTTTTTGTGATTTTAATGTGTTTTTTTGAGAACCACAGATACTTGTCGAGAAATTTCATTCTCAAAATTAGTACATATTCTACTTGTTAAGCGCTTGGGAAGTCAAAGTTCAATTCTCGTTCATCATTAGACGTATGAAATAGGCAGTGGCTGTTCCTTTGCTGCTATTTAAAGTGAAACAGATCTTTCGAATTCGGATGAGACCTTAAAACCGAGGTCCCGTGTCATAATGGAGAACCCTCGCTGCTAAAACCAATTTTCATACAATAGTGTTATTCAAAACAAACCGATTTCGATGATTCGTCTGTACAAATAAAAGTATTTGAGCTCGAATACTGTTCGTTAACTCCACAAATTTCACGTAAAATGAATCGCATACACCAATTATCCCCTTGTGAGTACTACACAACAGTAAACCTCGGTTATAGCGAAGTTCTGGGGACCTGTGAATTTACTTCACTATATTCGTAATGCGTTGTATCCGTATAACGAATTCCTTAAAGTATACATAACGAATCCGCAATTTAGATTTTTCATTCAAGTATGACTACCGAATTTATTTACGGAAGTACAGGTGTATAAAATACAAAATTTACCTTGGAGTTACACGGGTTTTGGAGGAGTTGTGTTTCAAATATAAATACATCTACTAACAAAATTAATGTCAGTTCAATATTTCAAAAATTTAAATTTTTGAAAAATCGCTATAAAAAAATAACTTTAGTTATTTTTAACTTGTAGGGGGCACAGAATTAGTTCGCTATAACCGTATATTCGCTATGAAAATTGTTAAGAATTTCGCTGGGGATTGCTAAAAACTTCGCTAGCGCTGTATCCGGAAATTCGCTATATCCGTGTTCGTTCTAAACAAGTTTTACTGTACCAGACAGCATGTCGATGGTTATCTGAACATATATTGTGCAAATACATGACGTAAAGATCACATGATCTGATCACAAGATTTTATACAGTCGAATGAATATAACAAAACACTATCTTGAGGTATTAAAAAATATCAATACAATAGTCAGTACATGTATATCATAGGGACTTGAGACAATCTTAGCAAAATCGGGTATATAGTATAATAGGGGAGAAGGGACCTAACGAGCCGCCATTAATTCCTCGGTGCCTCGCTTCAAACTCTAAAAACTTCGATTTTTATTCAAAAAAGTCATGAAAAAGTTTTGCCAGTCGAAAGGCTGAATGTTGTCCTTTATTGTCATAAATTGATCATTTACCTTTTTAAAAAAAATTAAAAAAAAAATATTCGTCGTAAACGCTACTACATTTTTTCCATGCAATTTTCGTGCATTACCTTAATTTTTCCACACTTGTCATCCTTTGCACTCTATATTAGAACAATTCATAAAAGTATAACTGCTTTTGGTCATCCTCACATATATGTGAGGGACCGTTGATCGTCCGTCTCGAGAGATCAGCTCCATTTTCACCTTCGATTAGCCTCAGAGTTCAATTCAGATTTAGTTACCCATTAACTTTTTGACATTCTTTCCCTCTCTTTCTCTCTCTCAAGCTTAAGAGAGATGTTACATTGTAATTCCATTATATAAGAAAAAAAAATATGAATAAATATAAACCAGCCATTCCAGGATTCGAACCCATTCTCAGGTAAAAATAACCTATGCTTAGAGTCCACACGCTTTATCACTAGACCAGCCCCGATGTGCTATTTTATGAGCACATTTGCATTTCGGATGGATAATAATTTTTATTCGATTTTTGTGATTTTCAAAAATATGCCTCTTTGAAACAAAAATCGGAAATGGCAGTTTTGAAGAAAAATCCTGTCTCTTTATACGTATATCAAATTCATTCTGTTTCAAGGAGGCAGTTTTTCAGAACAATGGGGATTGCCTATTTGAAGAAAAAACCCAGAAAACTTGACTTATTTTGGTATGTGACTAATTTACACTTCATTTAATGGCAAATTGGAAGTCAATATGCAGTTTCTAAATATTGTTCTACATTGTGCTGTTTATACCGTTGTATCTGAAAAAATTTAAGATCGTTTTCTGTTACTTATAATTAAAATTTTTCTTTTAAATTGCTACAACTTTAGGGAAAATAACAAAAGAACTGCAACACCCTGTTTGTTCGAATCATCTTTCTCCCCTTAAGGGTAGGTTGATACCACTTATAAAATACTGAACGCCTAGCCAAATGATCAGGTGAGCGATGTGGCCCATGCATGGGCCTCTTGTTATGTTTTCTCAAAACAGTGCTCGGGATGAAACGAGAAAAGCTCAGTTTAATTCTCATTGGTAATCGAGAACAGTATGCTTTTTAGGTGTGTTCCCGTTTTGCACACATTTGATAATTAGGAATAGAACAATAGGTGTGAATTATGTTTTGATAGCAATTATAGTCTGTTATCCGTCTGGAATTTACCTGGAATTACCTGTATTTTCCCAATGCATTATAACATATATTTAAGAGAATAAATTTGGAAAATTTAACTTGTCCAACCCAAATGAAGATGAAGTTGATAATTTAGACAGATATCCTTACATGTACATGTGTATCGCAGTTCAACCTTTTTTTTAATTATTTTTATTTCATAAAGATAAAATGAATGAGTAAATGAATTCAATCTTGATTTATAAACAGAGAGAGAGAGAGAGAGAGAGAGAGAGAGATCATATGAATATAATTATAGCTTTAACTAATAACTCTTGATATTTTGATATTTTTAATGTTTTAACATAGTTTTTTTCTTATTATGAAATAATAAAAATAAATCAAAATATGCAAATGCAAAATTTAATCATTTTTTCTTCCTATTGTTTCCGTAAATTCTCTTTCTCCTAATTCACAACTACATGCATATGTATGATATAGGCTATAGCAATTAAGTAATTATCTTACCTGGACAAATTCCCGTTTTGCACACATTTTTTCAATACTTGAAATTCAAATGTGTGCTAAACGGGAACAAACCGCTTTTTAACAGAAAAAGACATTAAACGCACGCGATAAATATGACGTAATTTCAGCCTAATTTCTCCTCATTGACAAGTCAAGAAATGCGTCATTGTCCAGTAATCTGAGCTTTATTTCAACATTTCGAATAGAGCATAGCCTTTGATCCAACCTTAATATGTCATAAACTGATAGACCTCCCCATTGTAAGATTCTCAACAACACTTGTGCACAGTTGCCATCTTTAATACACACTACATGACGTCACAATTACAAGGACACTAATACAGTTCACATGACAAGCGGCATAACTCTGTAAATCTTGTTACATCTCCCTTTTTAAGATATTTGTGCGTTTACAGTTTTACAAATCCTAGAATCCTATTGCTAAATAAATATACTGTAAAGTTGAAATGTCCGAATTTAGAGTTCTGTGTATTTCAATTACTCATAACATGATAACAATAAAACATTTCTTAAACAAATCCGCCGCATTTCAAAACATCACTGGACACATGAATTAACTTTAAACAGAAAAAGAGTTTGGTAACGTCCATACTTGTAGACAAACACAACACTGAAATTATTACAAGCGTTAAGTTTGGTATCTTGCCGGTAACACTGACGCTCTTCCCGACCTTGTGAATCGGACTTTGGGATTTGAAATTTTCACATTTTCATTATTTTCACATATTTTGACACTTTCACTTTTCACTGCCTTTACTGGCTGACACGACTCTTTACTACCTATAACACTCCTCGAATCTGTATGCGTTGAATCTGCCTGCATTGGTGGAATGATCACTACGTCGTCTTCTTCCTCCCTAGAATTTTCTGGAACACTCCTTTCCTTGGTTTTCACTAAATCCTTGTGATTTCTCCTGAATATGCGGTTTCCTGATTTTACTATGTAGGATCTTGGTTCCTCGCATTGTTTGACGACTTGTCCTGGATTCCATGAAGTTGATGATGATTGATGTGAACGAATTCTAATTACGTCTCCTTCTGATAATGGTGTTCTTTCTTTGGTATTTCTATCATAGTAGTGTTTTTGCTTCTGCTGTTTAAATTGTAGATTTTTCCTGACGGATTTCCCAGGGAAGTTGTTGGGTGTGTAGAGTGACGATTTGGCTGGAACGAAAGATCTGGTTCTGCGACCCATCAGAAGTAGCACAGGTGAAAGTCCCACACCAGGAAGTGGTGTATTGCGAAGCTCTAAAAGAGATAAATACGGATCTTGATGGTCTTCAATGGCCTTTTTCAGAAGTTTTTTGGCTGTCTGAACGGTCCTCTCTGCTAGTCCATTGCTCTGAGGGTACCTTGGAGATGATGTGATGTGCTTGAAACCGAAGTCTCTAGCAAAAGCTTGAAATTCGTAGCTTGAATACTCTGGTCCGTTGTCGCTAACGAGTTTTTCTGGAATTCCATATCTAGCAAAGTTTTGACGGAGACATTTGATAACTGTCAGACTTTTGGTATCCTGTAACATTGACAGTTCAAAGAACTTAGAGAAGTAGTCAACAAGTACTAGGTAAGAGTCTCCATTCAAGTAGAAGAGATCAGTGGCAACTTTTTGCCATGGTCGGTTTGGCACTTCATGTTGTAAGAGTGGTTGTTTCTGCTGTTTATTTCTGTGTTTATTGCAAATTTCACACTGTTCTACAAGATCTTTAATTTGTTGACTCATCCCAGGCCAGTAAAGTAATTCTCGTGCTCTGCTTAAGCTTTTTTCAATTCCCATGTGGCTCAGATGAATTCTTTTCAGCATTTCATGACGCATAGATAAAGGAGTAATGATTCTATCTCCCTTGAACACAAGTCCGTCAGATATGTTGATCTCATCTCTGAAGTTCCAATACAGATTTAACTCCGGATCAATTTTCTGTTTGGATTCTGGCCAACCATTAATCACGGTTTTCATCAGTTTCCCTAGTATTTCGTCCTTTGCAGTTTCAGCCTGGAATCGTTCCACATTTTCACATGTTATCGGTTTGTTCTCGAGTATATGAACCTCAAAGTCATCTTCTGATTCATCGTTTCTTAATGCTGCGCGACTAAGAGTATCGGCAATGTGAAGTGTTTCTCCCGGTGAGTACTTTACTCTCAAGTCATATTTCTGGATTCTTAACATCATTCTCTGCAATCTCGGTGGTGCATTGGATAATGGCTTTTTGTAAAGACTTTCCAGTGGTTTGTGGTCCGTTTCTATGTCCACTACTTTCCCATACACGTAATCATGAAATTTAATGAGTCCAAACACAATAGCGAGTAGCTCTTTTTCAATTTGAGCATAGTTCTGTTCAGCTGAATTTAAGGATCTCGACGCATAAGCTATCGGTTGATTTCCTTGTAGAAGACATGCTCCCAGTCCTACAGAAGAAGCATCTGCTGAAATTTTTACTGGTGCTGACACGTCATAGTATTTAAGAACAGGTGCACTTGTAATTGCACATTTCAACTCCTCCAATGCTTGTTGGTGTGTCTGTGTCCAATGCCATTCAACATTCTTTTCTAGAAGTTGACGCAACGGTCTGTTCACTGTTGACATATTGGGTATGAATTTTCCTAAATAGTTAATCATTCCCAGGAATCTTTGTAGGTCTTTCTTGTTTTCCGGACTCTTCATCTCAATTATCGCTTGAACTTTACTTTGACAAGGCTTCAATCCATCTGGTCCAAACACATGACCTACGAATTTGACTTCTGACTGACTGAGTTTACATTTTTGTCTGTTGAACCTCAAGTTAACTTCTTGTGCTCTTGCTAAGACAGCTGAGAGTCTCTGATCATGTTCTTCTTGATTCCGTCCATAAATCAAAATGTCATCAGCTATAGTACTACACCCATCAATGTCTGAAAAAATTTGCGATATTGTTCTCTGAAAAATTTCCGGCGCACTAGAAATTCCGAAGGGTAGACGTTCAAACTTGTATCGCCCGTAAGGAGTATTAAATGTTGTCACCCAAGTGCTCCTCTCTGACAACTTGATTTGGTAAAATCCTGAGGCAGCATCAAGAGTACTGAAAACTTTTGCATCTTTTAGCGTTGCGGCTACCTCCTCAACTGTTTTCAGCGGATAATGTTCCCGTTGAATTCCGCGATTCAAGTCCCTTGGGTCCAAACAAATTCTTACTTTTCCATTGGGTTTTTCTACAATGACGATTGGATTAACCCATGCTGTTGGTTTTTCTACTTTCGTGATGACTTTCTCACTAACCATCCTGTCTAACTCTTCCTTGACTTTCGGTTTTAAAGCGTGTGCAACTCTTCGTGGAGGGTGCACTTTAGGTGTAACATTTGGATTCACTTTAATGTCATATTCTCCTGGCAAACATCCGATTCCAGAAAATAAGTGTTGGTATTCCTTGATGACACTGTCAGTACTCGCAGTACTTTGATTTTCATCGACCAGATTTACACGTTGGACAAGCTTCAAATCCAGACAAGTTTGTAAGCCAAGTACAGGTACAACATCATGATCCACAACATGAACTACAGCATCATAATACTTCTGTTTGTATTCTAACACAACGCGAGTCTTGCCAATAGTTTTGACTTCATCCTTGGAGTATGAGATTAATCGCGACTTCGATTTGCTAATATTCCTGATTCCTGCTTCTTTGCAAAGTTTCTCCGTGATCACATTACACTGTGCCCCTGTATCTATCTTGAAGTCAACGGAAATGTCATTGATTTTCACTCGAACCATCCAGTCCTGTTCCCTATCCTTGTCCGTGGTCTCGATTCCGTATGCTAGGAATTCGTCATCTGACAGTGAATCTCTATCTGCATCCGAATCGGACTCATGCTGGAGCATGTGTACACGGTCTCTCCGACTTTTACACATTTTTTCAAAATGATTCATTTTCCCACATTTTCTGCACTCCTTACCGTACGCTGGACAGTTTCCTCGAGCATGAGAAGTTCCACAGCGCTTACATTTTCCTTGCCGTGGTTTGCTTTTGTCTCTATCACGTGTCGGTTTGTTGTTATTATGACGCGAATTTCCTCTGACACGCCTGAACCCGCCATATGCTCCTTGCGCGACCACGTGATTTATAGCTTTCTCATCTGCGATATTTTTAATCTGTGATTCACTGGCTTCATTAGCACGACAAATGTCTATAGCCCTCTGTAATGTAAGGTTTTCTTCTCTCAACAGTCTCTTTCTTACAGAGTCACTCTTGATCCCGCATACGATCCGATCTCTGATAAGAGAATCTTGTAAATTTTCAAACTCGCAACTCGCAGCTCTTTGTTTTAGATCAGTAACATATGCATCTATGCGCTCACCTTCTTTCTGTACCCTGGTGTTGAACATGTGCCTTTCATATGTAATGTTCTTCCTCGGGTTGCAATAAGCCTCGAATTTCTCACAAATGTCCGCGACTTTTTCTTTATCTTTGTCATCCCAGGTAAACGTATTATAAACCTCAATGGCTTCAGCGCCAACCACGTGGAGTAAGGTCATAGCCTGCACTTTATCATCTTTCTTCGCCGTTCCGGACGCTATATTATATATGTCGAATTGCTGCTTAAATCGCCTCCAGTTCTCCTTTAAGTTTCCGTTTAAGTTGAGTGCGGCTGGAGGGTTTAACCGGTCCATTTTTCTTCTGACACCATGTAATATTCTCAACAACACTTGTGCACAGTTGCCATCTTTAATACACACTACATGACGTCACAATTACAAGGACACTAATACAGTTCACATGACAAGCGGCATAACTCTGTAAATCTTGTTACACCCATGTTTGTTTTGTATTTGATTGTGTTTCTGGCTGAATTAACACGGAACACTTGTTACGTTTTAATTTCTGCATAATCCAACAAGTTTGCCATTTTTAAACCCCAAGCATTCCTCCTAAATGTAAAAATTTTAGGTAACAAGCATTCTGAGAGTATTGCATTTGCAATACTAGTCCCCTACCGGCAAGTGTAATCTGGTTCCCGTTAAAAATTGAAAATGTCATAAATCCGTCAAAAATCAATGAAGCGGAACGAAATGCAAACTTGATCTATAACTTATCAAGGTAAAGTCACATGCCAAAAATCAGCTCAATATCTGCATGTGTTAGGAAAAAAAATTGTGGAGAACCCTGAAAAATTGAAAAGGTCGTAATTCCGTCAAAAATCACTGAAGCGGAAAGAAATGCAAACTTGATCTGTAACTAATCAAGATACACTCATACCAAAAATCAGCTCAATATCTGCAAGCGTTTAGAAAAAAAGTACGGAAAACCAAGTGGGACAGACGGACAGAGGGACAGACAGACAGCTAGACAGACGGACAGACGCTCTAACCACTGCGCCACGCTGGCGACTTTTCACTTTGAGGAACACCATAGAAACTTTTTTATCTTTAATGTCGTCAAATAACTTAATTTTTTTCAATGTTTTTGACTCTATCGTTCTTAAAAACGCGAAATCAACGTTGGAAGGGCAATGAATTAAGCATCGGATAAAGGATGACTGCACTTAATGCCGGGTTTTGGGTCTTTTTCGGTCGCTTCTGTTGCTTTTATATCATAATCTTATTTCATTTTTATATATTTATGAAAGAATCCTGTCAATTTCGAACCGAATCTAAATATTAAAATGATCTTAGACTGTGAAACAATAAAATGATTCTATGTTTTCTGCCCTTACTCTTTCCAAATATAGAGCATTTACACTTACCTGCCCTTGATTAAACATTAGGTATGCATGAGAGGTGGAGCTAATATTGTAAGAATGGGTCTAAAATTAGACTACATAAATAACAATGAAATGTATTAAAAAAATACGAGATCACTCTTTCCCATTCCCTCTTTATTCTGTATGGCACAAGTACACTATTTTCAGAGGTTTCAAAAACGAAATTAACAATATGAGCGACGTCAATGTAAGTAAAGAATCTTTTAAATCAATGCCTAACAATTTAACGTGTTCGAGCACTTTGTCCTAGTTAGCACAAAACATGCTACTTTACAAGTCACGTGACGGAATTTAGTATTCACAGAGTTACCTGAGGTAAGAAATCACGTGGTGAATAATAATATTCAACATGTCACAGCACTTGGTTACAATAGAGAGAGCGAATGTAAGAAGAAGCAAAGCAGTTTTTTCTCGTTTAAACCATGAGCGCATGTTTGTCTATTAATCTCCTTTTGACACAACATTGTTAATGCAAATATATAACTACTGTAAAACGGAGAACAATAGACAAACATGCGCTGACTATGTATAAAGTCAGTGAAAAAGTGGGCGTCCTCATTATCGGACGGAGATTCAAGGAATTATAATGACCCCCGACTTAGAAAACAGCTTCGTACTTCGTAAATACGTACTTTTATTTAATGTAATTACATAAAGTTGTAGATTAGATGTTGACCATTCGTGCAATTTAAAGAAAAATGCTTGTTTTGAAAGTTTATTTTGCCGCAATTTTCGCATGTCCTTAAGTGCAGTCATCCTTTATGTTATGGAATTGAATTGTAAGTCCATCTGGTGTTGATTAAGAAAGTACGAAGTGTTTTAAGTGCATTTTTTTCCCTCCGAGGCCACAGTCAGCAATATTCAAATAAAAAATATTCCACTGTGAGAAAATAATATCTCCTTACAAGTGTACATGTATGTATATCTACGCTTTGGTGCTTATATACATTTTATGAAATAGGTTCCTCCTCTGCCTAAGAATTGATATTATCAGCATACTCAGAATTCAAACGTCTTTGTACATTCAATTGAAGCATTAATACTGAGTTATGATTTCTTGCTTTTATTAGTCCTATTAGGACTATAGGTTTCCTCTGAGTCAGTCCGTCCATCCGTCTGTCTGTCTGCTCTAGAATCGCGGAGTAAGGAGTTGATCCTTACGTCGGGGGTTCAAATCCCACTGTGGGACGTGGAGACCGGTTTTTCGGATAAACCGAGGTCCTGTGTCGCAGTAGGTGCACGAAAAAGAACCCTCACTGCTCAATGGCCCTGAGTGCCGAGTATAGGTCAAAATCTGTAGCCCTCAACCGGCAAGTGGTGGCGTCTCCATATGAGTGAAAAATTCTCGAGAGGGACGTTAAACAACAAACAATCAATCAAAATGAAAACAAGCTAATTCAGAGAATATGTGTCCCCAGCTTAGGGAAAAAAGAAGAGCATGCGCAGTTCGGGGGGGGGGGGGTCGGACCCCCTACCCCCCCGGATTTGAAGAATTATTAAATGTATACATGTATATTGAAGGGGAAAATGCTAATATGGATATAAAGATTTGATTGCTTACTCTTTAATATGTGTATAGAAAATTCTTTTTATATAGAATATTTATTCACACTGTAATAATGATTTTATGAGTTTGTATACGCCAGAAGTCATAACTTTTTCATTTCATTTAGTAAATCAAAAAAAAAAAAAAAAAAAAAAAAAAATTATGGTCCGGGATTTGAACCCGGTGTAACGACGGAAAGTGACCCCCGCAGAATATTGACCGGGGATCATTTTTCTACCCCTCCCCCCCCCCCCTGGTCAATATTCTACGTAGAAAAATGACCGGCGTTTTCGTAGAAATTATGGCCTTTGGGTCATCTTTCTCCGTGTGGATTGTAGAAAAATGACACCGTAGAATAATGACCCTCTGTCATTTTTTGATAAAATATGGTTTTGTAAAGAATTTTTCTGTTAGGCAAATACATAGGGGTCATTAAAATCGGCTATTCCTTCATGTAAGAAGTCACGAAAGATTACATTTAGTTTATAAAATACTACGAGTACTAAGAAATATCTAGGGTAAGATGTTTAAAAAAACTTTTCTAAGAGTCAAAACATGGTATTTGTCCAACACAGTGCTTCTGATAAAGTCAGTGGCATTGAGCAGAATTGGTCCAAAACAGAGCTTCTTGTAAAGTCAGCGGCATTGAGCGGCATTTGTTCAAAACAGAGCTTCTGGTAACTTCAGCGGCATTGAGCAGTATTTGTCCAACACAGAGTTTCTGGTGAGGTCAGCGGCATTGAGCGGCATTTGACCAACACAGTGCCTCTGGTAAAGTCAGCGGCATTGAGCGGCATTTGTCCAACACAGTGCCTCTGGTAAAGTCAGCGGCATTGAGCGGCATTTGTTCAAGACAGAGCTTCTGGTAACTTCAGCAGCATTGAGCGGCATTTCTCTAAGACAGAGTTTCTGGTGAAGTCAGCGGCATTTGTCCAACACAGAGCTTCTGGTGAAGTCAACGGCATTGAGCGGCATTTGTCCAAGACAGAGGTTCTGGTGAAGACAGCGGCATTGAGCGGCATTTGTCCAACACAGAGCTTCTGGTGAAGTCAACGGCATTGAGCGGCATTTGTCCAAGACAGAGTTTCTGGTGAGGTCAGCAGCATTGAGCGGCATTACAGTGCCTCTGGTAAAGTCAGCGGCATTGAGCAGCATTTGTCCAACACGGCGCCTCTAGTAAAGTCCAACAGAGAACTAGCAGCATTCTTCATCTAATAAGCATATACGGAATAAGCAGCCTTCTTCATGTAGTGATCTTATACTGAATAAGCAGCATTCTTTATGTAGTGACCATAAACAGAATGAGCAAGTTTTTCATGTAAGTAGCATATACGGAATAAGGAGTGTTCCTCATGTAGTGACCTTATACGAACTAGGCAGCATTCTTCAGGTAGTGACCTTATATAGAATAAGCAGCATTCTTCATGTAATGACCTTATACGGAATAAACAGCATTCTTCATGTAGTGACCTGATACGGAATAGGCAGCATTCTTCATGTAGTGACCTTATACAGAATAAGCAGCATTCTTCATGTAATGACCTTATACAGAATAAGCAGCATTCTTCATGTAGTGACCCTATACAGAATAAGCAGCATTCTTCGTGTCGTGACCTTATACGGAATAAGCAACATTCTTCTTGTAGTGACCTTATACAGAATAAGCAGCATTCTTCGTGTCGTGACCTTATACGGAATAAGCGGCATTCTTCATGTAGTGACCTTATACAGAATAAGCAGCATGTAGTTTCCATAAATGGAATAAGTTTCATTCTTCATGAAGTGATTTTATACGGAATAAGCAGAGCTTTCTTCATGTACTGACCTTATAAGGAATAAGCTGCATTCTTTATGAAGTGACTTTATACAAAATGAGCAGCTTTCTTCATGTAATGACCTTATACGGAATAAGCTGGATTGTTTATGAAGTGACTCAATACAAACTGAGTGGTATTCTTCATGTAGTGACCTTATATGGAAGGGGCATTCTTTCTTGTGGTTTAACTTGTATTGAATAGGGGACATTAATTAGTCCTTAGACTCTAAGTTAGACATCTATTTTGTGATAATTTTGAAACAAATCTCATGGTAAAGTTTTTTCTAATGTATCTCAATTTATGGACTCTTTACATATTTTCCTTGATTTTAAAATTAAAGATCAAAGATATATTTTTGCTACTTATGCATGGGATGCCCTTAAGTTAATAGTCATAATCAAGCAATATCAATGATTACATTTCTTACAAAAATAGAATATTGAAGCCAGATGATTAACAGTATGTGCCTAATCATCTTAGGGTTTTAAACACTTGCTAAGATTTTGGGACAGAATCACACATTGGTGATAAGTATGTATCTGACTGCCATTACTGTAATGCTTAATTAGCATGCTTCTTGACTAATAACCGACCAGAATTATGCTATTTAGTGAAGTCAGTTTAATCTAATATTATTGTATTATCTATATACTAATGAAAATATGATCAAAAGAAAGGTGGAAAACATAAATGCTAATTAATGATCAAATCCTTGCCATTAAAGAAAAACAAATATCTTTACAGTACCTTTCATAGATAGAATGGAAAACCTTCTGTCAATCATAAGTAATTCTATCAGTAGAAAAAGAATTAATTGTATTTCAAATTCTTCTATCCTTGGTCTAAACAAAACATTATTTATGCACACATTAATTTTTCAGGCCTTCTGTGAATCTTTTTAAGGCAAAAAAATTTTCATTGCACAAAAGTGAATAAAAGCATTTTTTTTGAGAAAAGATCAACTTTTCATATAAGTTATTTAAACTTTGCAACTAACTTTAGCAGAAGTACCGTGTTGGACTTAACTAGACGCGCTGTGTGTTGGACAAATGCCGCTCAATGCCGCTGAAGTTACCAGAAGATCTGTGTTGGACAAATGCCGCTCAATGCCGCTGCCTTCACCAGAAGCTCTGTGTTGGACAAATGCCGCTGATTTCACCAGAAACTCTGTGTTGGACAAATGTCGCTCAATGCCGCTGACTTTACCAGAAGCTCTGTGTTGGACAAATGTCGCTCAATGCCGCTGACTCTACCAGAAGCTCTGTGTTGGACAAATGCCGCTCAATGCCGCTGACTTCATCAGAAGCTCTGTGTTGGACAAATGCCGCTCAATGCTGCTGACTTTACCAGAATTTCTATCTTGGACAAAGACCAAACACTAACCCATTTCTTTTGATTTTCGTGATTTCTTACACGAAGTATGAACCTTAAAATCAAAAAGTCTTATTATATGAAGTGTTCATTTCTGAAAGCTTTAAAGTTTAAATAATAAAATTAAAAGGTATTACTATACTTTGCATAAATAATACAAGGTGGTTTGTCCCATTTAAAGGAAAACATAACAGGCTATAATGATGTTCTTTGACTATTAGAACAAGAATACGCGCTTTCTTTGATTTCTTTTATCACATTTAAGGTTTTCCATCCCTAATAGGACCAAATTCTCTATCCTTAAATGTTCATCATGTACATAATACTTTGATATTAATTAAAGCATTTTATAGTACAAAAGGATTTACCGAGAGAAAGTTTCAAAAATGTAATTTACTAAGCAGTAATTAATTAACAAAAATTGCTTTGAAGTCTATGGGGACAAGAATTTTTTAAAAATTCAAATAATAATATCAATAAATATTGTGGTAGAAAGATGCATTAAACATTAGAAATAGAATGACAATTGAAAACTTTTTTTTACCATATAAGTTTTTAAGAATTTTTTTTATTAATAAAAAACAGATAACTCTTACCAAAATTCAAGATCATAATTAGGACAGATCCCACCCTTCCATGCTTATAGTAATAAATGGGATTTATGTCTAAGTATTCTGAGTATTCAACACCTACAATCTGATATGTATTCAATTTCATTGAATCTTTTGCTATTAGGGATGGAATACCTTTATAATAATAACTTAAAAATTTTCAGTTTCCACAGTTTTAATTATCTAAATGTGCAAAAAATCAAAATAAAGTCTTCTTTCTTCTTCATAAGTTATTAGAAAGATTAACGTTTGAAAACTCTCCCCAATTAGTTTTAAAAATAGCGATTGTTAAGAAAATTTGATCTCATAATTATCTTTTAATTTCTATGAATGAAGTCTTAAACTTCTTCTCATAAAAATATAGGGAAGATTAAATATGTGAAATATATAAATCTTAAAAATATCACACAGGACTGAATCAATATGCCTCTGATCTTCGATATCAGGGACACAAATGTGATAAGCACAGAACCTTTACCAGTGTCTTTTGTTGTTTGCTAGTGTCAACAAAGCCTTCACAAAATGAGGCTTTTTACAAAGAAAGAGGTGTTTAACACAAGTCTATACACGGTTATAGCATCTTCTATCCTTCTCCGTCCCTCTCCTCACTTCTTCCCAACACCTCTCTCTCCCACTCTCCCCCTATTTCTCTCCCTTCCCTCTCTCTCCTCTCTCTCTCCCACAATCTCTCCATTCTCTCTCCCCCACTCTCTACATTCTCTCCCCTCGCCACTATCTCTCTCTCTCCTCTCCCCACACACTCTCTCCCCACTCTCGCTTCCTACTCTCTCTCTCTCCCCCCTCTCTCCACGCACATTCATTCATTCTCTCTCTCTCTCTCTCTCTCTCTCTCTCTCTCTCTCTCTCTCTCTCTCTCTCTCTCTCTCTCTCTCTCTCTCTCTCTCTCTCTCTCTCTCTCTCTCTCTCTCTCTCTCTCTCTACTCTCTACTCTCTCTCCACTCTCTCCCTCCCCACCCCCCTCTCTCTCTCCCCACTACCTCTCCACTATCTCCCTCTCTCTTTATTTTTTTTATTTGACTGTCTGACTTATTTATTCTTAACCCTTGTGAAAAAAACTACTATATATGCATAATACATTGATGTTTCAAAGTTATTTACAATAAAATTAATGGAAAAAATACTTATTCCAGAATAAAGACAAAATTCTTACTGTTAGTAGAAAAGAAATTATAAAATGTTTATTCTTGATCTTTTTACTTTAAATTGAATTTGGAAAATTTGTTTATTTTTGCAAAAAATGAATGTAATTTAAAATTATAAGGGCGATAACTTCAAACAACAGAAAATACTGCTTCCCTGTTCACAAATTTGTTCATTGCGTTATATGTTTGCGCATTTAATTTTATATGCTTGGAAAACAATATTTATATGCTTACTAACATGCAAGGAACATATGTCAGCTTGAAATCTAAGTTGGATATTATTTGTTGTACCGTTATGAAAAATAGATGTACGGCTAGTGCCCTAAATTATCCACATGCAGAGAGGAGGTCTATAAATATGCTTTATTTGATCTAGTATGTAATAAGGGTTTGACATTCACTATCCTTTTCCCTTGTAAGCTTTCAGTTTACTATATTTTCATAATTTTTATCTTGTTCAGACATCGTGTCGTTGCTTTCAATGTTAACCAAAATGCACTTGCATCATGACTCACTCGTTGTTCTACGGATTACCCGGCATTTCATATTTTCTTATTGCATATAAACGTTCGTTTGGTGTTTGTTTAAATACGTACTCTTAATAAAACTATGTATTATCTTTACTTGCTGCATGGTTCTACTCGGCTAACCATAGATTTCTACATGTGCTAAGCGGTTTTGAATGGACAGTGTTAAATGATTAACCGTTAGGCTATCAACGTAATTTGAGTAAATGTTCACCTTATTACAGGTCCTAGCAAAGCTTCTGGGAAAACTAAAATCATTCACTTAAGTAATAGAGCCATTCAATCAAAAAAAAAAAAGCCAAGCAAATTGTGGGCTTAAAAAATTGTACCAAAGTTGCTTCTGTCGCGCATAGGAACCCTACTCAATCTACATGTACTGTACATAACATTATAGAGATGAAGTTTATAAATTGTAAAACACTTGAAGTGAGCATTTAATTCTAAGCCTGAAGGAAGAATATAAGAAGGAATGCCACACCAATTTTTTTCATAGATCTTTAAGACATCCCCTTTAAACTATGGTTTCAACATTAAAAGGCCGATATTAGCTCTCAATTATTCTATAAGATTTTTCCCCCAATTTTTTCATACATAATGAAAAAAAAAGATTTTATTTGCAATTAAGATGTTTTAGAGTTAAAAATTTGCTATTAATAAATGCAGAAAATGAATATCTAATATGTAAACAAAAGCAGTATTTGCGATTATTTTCGAAACCTATGGATAATATATTCAAAAAACAAGTCACGGCTATAATGAATATGCTAGACAATCATATTTTTAAAAGAAATTAAAATGAAAATGCCAAATTTAATTTTTTTTTTTTAATTTTGGCCAATCCCAATCGAAATTTAAACTGATCCCAACCAGAATTTTGTAATAATTGGATATAGATATTTTCACAAGAATACTAGTTTGTTTAGGTGTAATACGGATTAAAAGGTAATTGAACTTGACAATTAAATAGAATTAAAGCTTAGAGGTAAATACATAAACAGGACGATAATTATTATTTTATTTATTTTGTGTTAATTTTGATCGGGATCAGTTTCATTTTGATCGGGATTGATCCAAATACAGCTATATTAAAATGTGCCCATGCCCATTTTTCGGCAACATTTATTGGAAAAATCTCTCAATTGTTTTAATTTACTTAAGCATTTTAATGTTTACCGTAGTTTTCAAAATGATGTTTATATTCTAAACAAGCTAAATAGTTGACTTTCATTTACTGTCACAAGTGTCTAACATGGGTAGGGATTTCTATTATTTAATCTGCATATTGTGTGTTAACACTTATTGTGGAGATATTATAAAAATGTTAACATTGTATATAATGATAGTGGTGAGCTAGAAGCGCTTGTAGTAAAAATAAATAAAAACGGGAATAAAAGTATTCAAATATCTATTATAATTTTTATCTAAATAATTTACTGTAAATGAGTTCATTACTACATACATATATTTTATTTCCAGTGAAAAATATGTTATTCCTATAGGCATTTTTTATAAAGTAAAACAAAATTACCCCCCCCCCCCCCAAAGAAGAAAAATAAAAAAAATTAGAGCATGATTCGAACACTTTCATCAATAAACGTCCCTAAAAAGAGCTCTTCGCTAACCACTAGACCACGGAGTCACACATACATGCCCATTTAAATACATGTAGCATACAGTTCTCTATATTTAGTACGAAAGCCGGATAGGCTCATTTTTGACAAGATAAAAAAAAATAATTAACTCGTTATAACGAGATAGTTATCTCGTTATAACGAGTTAGTATCTCGTTATAACCAGTTAGTTATCTCGTTATAATGAGTTAGTATCTTGTCATAACGAGTTAGTTATCTCGTTATAACGAGTTAGTTATCTCGTTATAACGAGTTAATTAACTCGTTATAACGAGTTAGTATCTCGTTATAACGAGATAATTATCTCGTTATAACGAGTTAGTTATCTCGTTATAACGAGTTAGTTATCTCGTTATAACGAGTTAGTTAACTCGTTATAACGAGTTAGTTATGTCGTTATAATGAGATAATTACCTCGTTATAACGAGATAATTATCTCGTTATAACGAGTTAGTTATGTCGTTATAACGAGACAGTTTTTTCGTTATTTCGAGACTTGATAGCAATATAGGAATAAAAATGGCTGCAGTTTTAAATGCCATTGAATTTAAAGCAAGCAATTATCAGTCAAATTTAACTTGAACAATTGATAAATGGTTGAAAATTTAATTTGCTCTGAGGTTTACTTATGATTAAATCTTGAACTATCTCGCTGTCAATAATCATAGCAACTCTAAGGCGAACACATTTACACATTTTCGTGTACTCCTCCTCAAATTGTTGCATTAGGACGCGATATTTTTCTTAAAATAATATTGCCAAACATACTTGCTTCAAACTTTGGCAATTTATTTATGACAACTATTTCTGATGAATGACACTATTTCGATATGTTTTGGACGACTTATACACTTTCATATATCAATTTCTATACCGCTAAAATTAAATATCAGAGACAATATAAGTGCAACATGTCGTTTATGCAACATATAATATATACGATTACAGTGTTATACATATGTTACTTCTGAGATTCAGAAATGTTTTGAAGAAGGAGGATGGTGAGACATCAGCAGTTAGACCATAGGCGTAGTAATAGAGGGGCTAATGTCCATACCACCACTTTTGAAAAGGGGGCGGTCAAGAGTATCTTTGTGCCCCTTCCTCCATATTTTTTTAACCTGAGTAAATATCTTCCGAAAATAATGCGAATACTCGTAGTTGGAATATCAAATCTATTTTTTTTCATTTGAAGATGACACTAATTCTATTTTTTAATTTTAAGGTATAACACAACAAAATGAGGCGGTGACAAGTTTCCGTATATTTGTCTTCGGTCTTTCCAATAAACAATACTAATCAAAGGCATAACACAAAAAAATAGTATGCTGTTCCATAAAATCTTTATCACGCACACTTCAAACAAATTTGATCGACTTGCTTCTGTATATTTCCTATAAATAATGGTCTATTCTTTACTTAGATATATCAATTCTAAATCAATTTTTATCTCGTTATAACGAGATAATTATCTCGTTATAACGAGATAACTAACTCGTTATAACGAGATACTAACTCGTTATAACGAGATAACTAACTCGTTATAACAAGATAACTAAGTCGTTATAACGAGATAACTAACTCGTTATAACGAGATAACTAACTCGTTATAACGAAATACTAACTCGTTTTAACGAGATAACTAACTCGTTATAACAAGATAACTAACTCGTTATAACGAGATAATTATCTCGTTATAACGAGATATCTAACTCGTTATAACGAGATAACTAACTCGTTATAACGAGATAACTAACTCGTTATAACGAGATACTAACTCGTTATAACGAGATACTAACTCGTTATAACGAGATACTAACTCGTTATAACGAGATAATTATCTCGTTATAACGAGTTAAATATTTTTTTTGTCTTGTCAAAAATGAGCCTATCCGGCTTTCGTAATTTAGCGAGCGTATTTGGACTTAAAATTTTTAAAACCAGGGTGAAAATTTAAGTAAATTAACTTAATTTTTTATGTAGAGTGGGTCTACATACCAAATTTTTGCAAGTGTAAAAAGCAACATCTTTCCATTGCCTTTCCTTAATCGTTCTCAAAAAAAAATGGTACGATGACCCACTCTATTTAAAAAATGTAGGTATATCATCCAATTTATGTCAGTTTTTGTGACAATTGAGCGTGATGCCATTTTGTTGTGTTAATCAGAATCATTTTCGCTGTTACAGTATTCAGGTTTTGTCAAATTTGTATGCAAATGGTAATAAGCATTACATTAATTCAACAAAAAGTGAAATTTTTGTAAAATGAATTTATTGATGTTTTATCGATCGTTATGTAGGCATATGGCTCGGTTTATCCCCCCTCCCCCAGTTTCTTTAGCAATTTCATTTCAATTTCTTTTTAAAATGATTGACTAACATATTCTCCCTAGTTGTGACTAGTTTTATGAAGATTTTATCCATAGGTACAAAAATATTTACAAATTTTGTGTTTTATATTCATAAATGATATTTAATTTAAAAAAATTAAAATGTCTGTCCAACCTCTCTTTACACATTTTATTAGACATTCATATTATGCATTATATAAATAGTGCACGTTTTTGAGGGTAACAGTTGAAATTGACACCCCAAGGAAAACCGTTGTCAACCGACGCGTCAGCGGAGGTTGACAATGGTTTTCCGAGGGGTGTCAATTTCAACTGTTACCCTCAAAAAACGTGCACTATTTATTTTATTATACTGAATGTCTTATTGATTTCGGATGTCATAAAAAAATCGGAGATCGTCGTTAATTTCACGCTTAGAAAGCTTTCAAACTCTCCGCTTCTATTTTTCTCAATAAGAAAGCTTCGGAAAAGATTTACCAACCTCTTTATTGTTTGTTTGCTACTCAAAAAGTCCTTTATCATCTAAAGTTTGCACTCGCAAGGTTGTTTCGTCTGTCGTTTGTTGTTTTCAAGTAAGTTACTTCGGACGCAAGCTTTAATTGACGTCGTTTATTCAGCTTCTTTCAAGCGCACAACCGACGTTTTGAGAATTCTACGGTGAACCTTACGCGCATGATTTGAACGCATGTGACATTTTCGTAATGTTACCCGCTGCCAAGTGTGTTGCTAACGCTGAGGGTAACATTACGGATTGTTAAATGCGTCTAAACCAATCAGATTTTAGTATTTAACATGAAAGTATAATAATTATTAATAGCAAATTTTAAACCATAAAGCATCATTGATTTGAACGTATTTTATTGTCTAATATGTTTTACGGTGTGACCGTTGGGGCGAGCGCAGTTGTACCATCAAAAACCTATACACAGTTTACACTTCTAACGTTGATGGATCCGCCTCTTCAAACGTCAAACCACACGAGACACAGTCAAGACTGTGACGTCACATGACGTCGGAATTTACGGAGACAGCCGAGCGTCTGGTTGAACGAGACTAAAGATCTTGTGCAATAATAAATGAAATACGTTGTGGAGTGGATGTATTTTTTTTTATTTCTTTTAAGCCCTCTGCAAAGAAAGAAAAGTAAACGTATCTCTCGGTAATGAATAATTATCCTTGGTCTTCTGAATGTTTTGTAAGAATTTGGCATGGAACCCTGGTACATTGTAGCGAAGGAATTCTGGGAATGTTGCACCAGAAAATTTGCCTGACGTATGTACAGATTTCATTCCGAATTTTCTCTGTTCTTACACGTTAGTCTATTGAGCTCGCTTCGCGCCGCTCGCTGCGCTCGCTATTAACTTTACGAATGGGATTGGGCAAAGTTCTAAAAAAAATTATACGCCCTTTCCCTCCATATTAATTATACCAAACATATTTAAATATATGGGTTTCAGCTTAAGATAAATAAACACAGAAAAGCATAATAATCAGAGGAAGAATATTCAATATAATATATTTCTTATATAATACACAAGCTGTATAGAATTCGTAAAAAGTAATAATTGTATCAACCAAAACAACCTGACTTTTTAAATAAATGTTTGTACAATGGAAAATAGGTATTTATTTTCAACATCGTTTAACGTTTCATCTCCCCACAGTAAAGTGTAAGTATCAACAGTACTAGTATGTAATTTTCCCATTCGCAGAAATGAGTCAAAAAATTCTTTTCTGGCCTCTGTATATTTTTTGCACGAAAAGAAATAATGATGAGTATCCTCCACTCTTCCACAAGAACATAGGGGACTCAAAATTACATTACATCGAAAAAGATCACTATTAAGCACACAGTTGTGTCGAAGCCTTGTATGTAATATATTTAAGCGTCGAATCCTGTAACTGAAATAAGACGGTGGCATGGGTTTATTGTAAGAAATGGACTTTTTAAAGATAGACAATGAGGAAGAATTTCTTACAATAAGAGGTACTGAGTTCAATTCGTCAATAACAAGGGGGATGAAAGTTGACATATGTTTGCAATCTGCATTTACCTTGTAGGTATGTTATAGTTATATGAATTTCTCGTACTGTAACTTGATGAATTACAACGCAAATTTGGGATTATATCAGTTACAGACCTGTTTACTCTTACGATTTCACCGTATTTTGTACGTATTTTGAGTCCAAAATACGTCTCACGTTTTGCTATAATGAAAATACGGAAATCGGAAAATCCTTTCATTTGGATTTTAGCAGCTAGTTGTCGTTATGATGTCTAAGTTTGACGCTTTTTAATCGCTAAAAAAGAGAGAATTTTCTAACACTTAATTGATGTCGGGTTGCCAAAACTCGGTGGTTTAAAAATGACAGAAACCCCTCGAAAGAAAGCAGGGTATTATCTTTTTCTTTGTTATTAGACCATGTTTATTTTTGGTAATCAGAAATGAAGTTGTTCTCTAGTAATATATGTACAATAGATGAAAAGTGAAATCTTACGGGGAAATGTCAAATCTCACTGACCAAACCAATAAAAAATACTGAGAGACAACAATATGGGTAAACAGGTCTGCAGTTAGATATTCAGGAACTTGGTAATTGTAGTTAATCTAGTATTTTTTCTTCTTCCTTTTAATGGTTCCCATTCAGATTCAAAGTATAGTGTTTCTTTAGAAGCTAATAGAGTTAAGAGCTAATTTTTCGCTATCGCCTACATTACATCCACCTCACACCAAGGAAGCATATTCTAATTGGGGTCTAAGAAAGGTTGTGTACATGAATGAAAGAGTTTTCCGATTTAAAACAAATTTGATTTTTTTAATGAGCATCTTTGCAAATAAAATATTTTTTTTTTCATTTTCTCAGAAAAAAATACCCAAAAAATCGTATTGAATAATTAAAAGCTAATATCAGTCTTTCAGTGAGGCAACCATAGTTTAAAAAAGATGTCTTAAAGATCTATTAAATAAAATTTTGGTGTGGCATTCCTCCTTAAATTATGAAAAGGACTGGGGAAGGAGGTAGAAAATATGTTAGAAATTCTTTAACTGCAGTGCATGATTTGGAGACAAGCCAAGGCCATCTTTTAAAAAAATGTTTGTTAACCTTCTCCCGGCCGACTTTCTCACCCGTCCACATGTATGTTGAAATTTTCTTGGGGAAAAATTAATGCGTATCATATCTCATTTCTAAAGGGTTTTTCTAACAGGTTTTATTATATAATATTGTGAAAAAGTAGGGGGTCAGATTTCTATGGGGGTCATTTTTCAACGTGAGAGGAGTCGTAGAATTAACGGCCTGGAAGGGTTTTCTACGGTCAAGTAATGACCCTACTTGGAATATTGACCCAGGATCATTTTTCTACGTAGAAATTTGACCCCCTGGTCAATATTCTACGGGGGTCACTTTTCGTCGTTACACCGGTACCTCTAACTTGATAAGCAAGAATCACACGCCTAGACTACGGAGGCACTTGATTTTACAGCAAATTAAATGCAAACATTAGGTCACGTATAATGTTTATATTCACGTTCGATATTGTCAAAATTTTACACAATACATGGTGTCTAATTTAGCCTTTACTGAACAGTTCTAATAGCGAGCGCAGCGAGCAGCGCGAAGCGCTGCTCGCGAAGCGAGCTCAATAGACTAACGTGTAAGAACAGAGGAAATTCTGAATGAAGTCTGTACATACGTCAGGCAAATTTTCTGGTGCAACATTCCCAGAATTCCTTCGCTACCAGGGTTCCATGCGAAATTCTTACAAAACATACGAAAGACCAAGGATAATAATTCAGTACCGAGAGATACGTTTACTTTTCTTTTTTGCAGAGAGCTTAAAAGAAACAAAAAATAATTACATCTACTCTACAACGTATTTTCTTTTATTATTGCACAAGATCTTTAGTCTCGTTCAACTGTTCAACCAGACGCTCGGCGGTCTCCGTATATTCCGACTCATGTGACGTCACAGTCTAGACTGTGTCTCGTGCGGTTTGACGTTTGAAGAGGCGGATCAAAGCTGCTATAGCTTTTTGATGGTACAACTGCGCTCGCCCCAACGGTCACACCGTAAAACATATTAGATGTAATTAGAATATAAAGTCCGCCGACAACCTGCATTATTACCGTCTTCCTAGGAAGACGGTATACAGAGTTGAAGTATTTTACAGTCTTCGGACTATGCACTTCCTCTCATTTGTGATTGGTAGAAATTGCATGATGAGAAAATTTTCAATTATTTCATTGGTTGAAATGCTGTTCAAGGCAAGGGAGATAATTTTCTGATGATGTAATTTTCGTACGACTTAACAATTTTTCAAGATTTTCAATCGTAAAAAAATATGACAAAACGAACAGTGGAAATTGGCAGTAATTAATTCGAAATAACATGCTAGTTTTTTTAAATAACAATTACCAAAAATTTTTATATTTTCTTTGTTAACAGAACTGATTTTTATCGCTTGTATGTATTCTTTTCCCCTTTGTTTACAATGTCTTTCTTATTTCTGCAGCATTCGGCACACCTCGGCCGATTCGCACCTCATCTACATATCACAAAGGTGACGGAATCAGCCGAGGTTTGCTGAATGATCTCAGAGTCGAAGTTTATGGAGACAGCCGAGCATCTGTTAACCTCTCACTTGGTAGGGCTTATGTCAGAAAAAAAAACCGACGAAGAAAATGCAAAGCCAAGAAATTTTCAAGAATAAACGTTATACAGCCTGATAGGTTTAGGTCAGTTTGCTGTTTAAGGTTGTTGCTAAAGACGGTAAGCTTTTTTAAAAAGCTCTACTTGTACGTAATAACTCTCCACATGCCCCTGTGCTAAAAATAGTGCCAAGCGACTTTTAATACAATAAATAAATAAATAAATAAAACCCCAAAAAACAAAAAAAAAAAAAAAAACGAGGCGGGACACTTTGAAAGGCCATAGGGAGTTATAGGGTTATAGAAAAAATTTAACTCACAAACTTGTCCACTTGCATTCAACAAACCCGAAAGATTATTGGAGAATTTTAAATGCATCAAGTCAAGATAAAATATGCACTGTAGATATTCATGATATGTTCCAATTTTTAAAAGAAATGAATGAAGGTATTACCAATTATGTTAATGATGATGAAAACCTGAATTTTACCTTAGATACAAATACAGACAATGTAGACAGTATTATCAATTGTGAAATTTTCGAAGAGGAAATAATAGCGGCTGTTCAGAAACCTAAAAATGGTAAAGCCGCAGGGTATGATAACATTGTAAATGAACATATTTCTACAACATTGTCAACTTTTTTTACCTTTATATAAGAAGTTCTTTAATATAATTTTTGATAGTGGTTATGTTCCAGATGAATAGTTAATTGGTATTGTTAGACCAATTTATAAGAATAAGGGCGACCCAACCCAGCCTGAAAATTACCCTCCCATATCTTTGTTACATATAAGCTGTGTAGGCAAGCTTTTTACCCGTATATTGGCAAATAGACTTGAAGTTTATGCAAATAAGGTTGACCTTGATAAATAATAATCAAACAGGATTTAGGAAAAATTACTCAACTCTTGATCATATTTTGACTTTGCAATTTCTATCTGATATTCTCATGAAAAGAAAAAAAAGAGAAACTTTTTTGTGCATGCATTGATTTAAAGCAGGCATTTGACACTGTATGGAGAAATGGTTTATGGAATAAGCTATTCAAAAATGGAATAAACGGAAATGTTTTAATTACATAAGAAATATGTACATGGGAATTAAATCTTTAGTGAAACAAAATGGTATGTCCTCGGGATTTTTCGAATGTAATGTCGGGGTAAGACAAGGAGAAAATCTGTCACCTTTTTTATTTTCTATGTACATAAACGACCTTGAAGAATTTTTGTAAGAAAAAGACATAATTGGACTACAAGGTATTAGTAAAGAAATCGAGGATGAACTTTCGCAACATTTAAAACTTATGATTTTATTTTATACTGATGGCACTGTTATATTAGCAGAATCTGCTGATGATTTACAAAACGCATTGAATGAATTTCATACATATTGTACTCAGTGGAAACTTAATGTTGATAAGACAAAAGTCTTGGTTTTCTCCAAAGGGGCAATGTTAAAGAGGAAATTTTATTATAATACCGAAATTATTGAAAACGTAAAAGAATTTAAATATTTAGGCATTATATTATCAAGAACAGGTTCATACTGTAAAGCGAAGAAACATTTATGTGAACAAGCACAGAAAAAAATGTATGGGGTGATAAGAAAAATTAGACAATTTAATTTACCGGTTGAATGTCAGCTTGACTTGTTTAACAAAGTAGTCGCACCCATTTTACTTTACGGGTGTGAGATAAGGGGCTATGAAAATCTCGATGTTATTGAACGTGTTCATTTAAAATTTTTAAAAACTATATTTAATTTAAAAAGCTCTACACCAAATTACATGATTTATGGAGAAACAGGATGATTCCCCATGTATATTAATGTTTTTAAAAGAATGGTTACATACTGGTCAAAGATGTTTACATGTACAGAACATAAAATTGTCAATATTATGCAGAAGTGTATGTATAAATAACAAGGTAACGGTGGTATTAATTGTCAATGGATTGAATGTATCCAAAAGATTTTAAATAATTGTGGACTTTCACATATATGGCACGGACATGGTGTGGTCAATATTAAATGGATAAGTGCTATAGTAAATCAGATTTAAAAGACCAGTTTATTCAGAAATTGTCAAATGATGTAAATTGTTCTTCTAAAGACCAGGTTTAAGGAATTTTTAAAATCAATTTGAGATTTGAAATCTATATAAAAAAATTACACCCAAAACAAAGAAAGGTATTGATGAAAATGTGTACTTCAAATCATCATCTACCTGTAGAAACAGGGAGATGGTGTGGCACCATACTAAATGAAAGAATATGTTTACTATGTAACAATGGAAAAAATAGGTGATGAATACCACTACATTTTAGAATGTACAGCTTTTTCAGAAATTAGGAAAGAATTTTTACATAGTAGTTACTGCAGTAGACCAATGTTGTAAAGTTCTATGAACTCATGTCAAATTCAAATGTTAAATCTTTAAGAAAACTTTGTAATTATTTCAAAAATCTTTACCCTTAATTGTCCTCCTGGTGTTTTTCCTTGCATTGAATACATACATACTGTTAATACTATATGTCTATTCTTTTACATGCAGTTGTAAAATATTTATTTATGTATATATATGTTGTATGTACCTCTGATGATTTAATAGATATTTTTTTATACTTTATGTCCCTCATGTACCATGTTGTATGGTTTGAGTGAATAAACTGATTGATTGATTGAGTTATGGTATAAAATTTCATTGCAAAAGCTTCTTGAGATATCGCCCAGAAACGAAAGTGTTACACACAGACGGAATGTATGAATTTACGACCTCAAAATCAATAGGGGTCTTTCTTAGGCCACAGGGAGTTGTTATGTAAAGGGGGAGTTTCGATAAGGCTGTTTTTCGGCCCCTCATGAAATATAATGAAATTGTGATATGTTGTAGATAAAAGTGTTATCTTCCTAAAAATATGAAAAAAAAAAATTATACTGCACATTTTCTGGTCACGTGATAATTAAAAATTTAAGTATACCCTCTTCCCTATATTTTTGGAGGGGTCATATTTAAAGGGGGTAATGGAGTTTATTTTACGTCAAAATCATAAATGAAATATTACAAATGTGAATAAAAACATCAAATAACCAATTTCAATATTTGTCTTTACAGAAAATTAATGATGTTTATTTTACTTGAATGCGTTTTAAGGTGCAAGATTTTTCTCGTGTTTTAATTGTAACTCTTCTTTCAAAGAGGACGAATGTAACATATAAAACGTATATGAATAATAAAGACAGGAATTTTCAAAAAATGAATTAATCGACAGTTTATACTTAGACTTAATAATCAATATATAACATTTTCCCGTACGTAGAAAAGCAAATGTAAAGATATATAGACAAGAGATA
The DNA here is from genome assembly GCF_033153115.1 of Saccostrea echinata. NCBI lineage: Eukaryota > Metazoa > Mollusca > Bivalvia > Ostreida > Ostreidae > Saccostrea > Saccostrea echinata. The sequence goes on from NW_026889825.1 coordinate 1,812,904, forward strand.
GATAAACTTAAACTGTCATTGACAGGTGTTTGACACTGCTTGCAACACATTTTTATCAACTAAAGTTATTGTGCTAAATATAGTATTAATAAAAAGTACCGTAATAGCATTAAATTGAATTTTTTTAAAAATCTTGAAATTAACAGATTTCGTAATTCTGTACGAGTAAAAAATGCAGCTATTTATATTCTTAAAGTATATTTAAAAGAATCATACTGCAATGTACATTGTATTTGATAATACCAAGCGTATTACTACCAGTCAAAACATTTTATCAAGATAGTAATTTTTAGTCCCATATCGGAAGCCGGAGGGGTTAATAGGTTTCCTCATCGTCTGTCCGCCTGTTTGTCCGTCCGTCCCTCTGTCTATCTGTCAGTCGGTTCCACTTGGTTTTTCGCACTTTTCTCTAAACGCTTGCAGATATTGAGCTGGTTTTGGTGTTTATAGTGTATCCTGATGAGAAGCAGAGTTTGAAATTCAAGTTTGAATTTCGTTAAATTCTGCTTCATTGATTTTTGACGGAATATTACAAATTCAAAAAGAAGAAGGGGGGGGGGGTCGGCTTTTTTTTTTTTTTTTTTTTTGTTATGTTTGTTGTTGTTTTTTTTTTTAATCGCATATATTGAGCTGATTTTTGTTTTGATATATGTGTTAAACTTGAGTTATAGATCAAGTTTGTATTTTCTTCTGCTTCAATGACTTTTTTAAGTAGGGCATTTTCAATTTTTAATGGAAACCAGGTTATACTTAGTGTGCCGATAGTGGACTATTATTGCTAATGCAGTGCTTACAGAATGTGTGAATAAATAGCCAAATGATAAAAAAAAACTAAATACATTGAGTGCATGTCTTCTATTCATTCTCAAACTTAAAAGTATTTACGCACAAAAATAGGTGCATTATGTTTTCAGCAACAATGAGACAATCAAGGCAAGCGAGGACCTACATGTAATTCCTCGCGCTTCCCAACTACCTTTTGATGCTTATGTTGTTTCACCAACTCTATTCACTATTTGATTTGCTAGACCATAGCCGCAATTTAAAATACATTTGTAAATACCAAATGTATGTGTTAAAGCATATCCTGCAGAAACGTCCAAATCAACATCAACATCCAGTCTTAAAAGCAATCTACGTTCCCTACATGTAGACCACACGGAAATATATGTGAACCTTCTCTAACAGATTGAAGCGAGGAGAGTTTCTATTCAAAGGAATGGCTATAACCATATCCATGATAAAGAACGTTAATGAATGGACTGATTCTTAAACTTCTCTTTAGTTCAGTCAGTCATTGCAAAATGTAAGATCCGGCATCTGTAACAGTTCTGGTAATGTGTAACCCTAAATGCATCATCGATGCACATTTCTTCAAGATAGGGATTATAGTTACATGAAAATGAGACATGTTTCAAAATATATACCCTAAACATTCATCAAGAAGTAAGTCAGATCTAGCTTCTGAAGCAAGTCTGACAGTGTGCATCCGAAGATGCATCATGAAGCACGTCTTCTCAATAAGTGCTTATAGCTGCACTGCTCCATAAACATTAACCTGCTTTAAAAACATTAACCTGGACATTCTTTACCTGAAAATGCAGCATCTAAAACTCGACCGATGACAAGAAAACACACTAGATCAGGCGACTCTGATGATATGAAAAAATTGATTAAAACTTTAATAACCTATACGCCTATAACGATGGTATTTCAAAAGCTCCCCCAACTTCGTGTAGGTGAGCTAAATATGTGACGTTAACGTTATACGCGAGCGACGGAATAAGTAGGGAAATAACGATAGGATACGATTATGTTTTCTTATGTTAATATTTTCAAGAGTTCTCTTTGGTTTAGAAAAAATATGCTACTTTTGGCTTTGTATTTTAACACGGCGTCAGATCAAGTAACCAGGAGCATCTAATTTTAGATATGCAAATTTTAGACAATTTTCAATTTTTGTATATGAAGTGCACACGCGACACTCATCATATTTTAAGATATTAGTGTACAGAGTATATCTAATTACTAAGCAAAACTAGGTGAGTGTCTCTCATGCACTTCATATTCTAACCATCGATTTATAAATGCCACCCTCTTATATTTTCCCATTAGCCTAATGTTAAAGCATTTGAGGGTACATCTAAGAATGTGCCAACTACGGCGTCAATTCATCTCATATAAACTCTTGAAACATAAATAACAAAAAATAACATATATATCTTGAATTCTAAACCAATTTTGAAAAAATAAAACGAAATTTATTTTTCATGAAAATAAGTGGGCCGATAAGTGGCCTTATCGAAACTCCCCCTTAAGAACATAATAATTTTAATCAGTTGTTTTTTATTACTATTATATATACCATATATATATAAAGATTCTGATAAAAGGGGTTGTTAATATCACTTTATTATCTTTAAATCTTCATAAAAAAAATTCTATTCACTATCAAAATTATACATTTATTAGCCTATTTTGGAGTGACCCATTAACTAGATATCAAAATTTTTATGCGGTTTTGTGAACATACATGTACTTTTGAGGCGAAGCCTTATTCATAATACAAGGGAATTGATCAATTAAACAGAGAGTTAAATTAATAACACCAGGTTGCTAAACCCATAAGTTTTAATTAATGACTTATACTTGTTTGGTTAACAAAGAATTACCCAGGTAGTCAAATGCTAGTGAGTTATTGCTTCTTTCATTGACAGGCACAGAAGACTGAGTAACACAACATTTACACGTGGCGATTGTTGTGTTGTTTTATTAATATTCAATAATAAGAGCACGATTCTACACGTCGTATACTATAAATTTTATATGCATGATAAAGAAATGATTATGTTCTTTTTAACCCCAAAAATAAATATAAAATCTTGGTGTATCTTTGAATTCCTTTGTCAATGCCAAACTGAAGAGTTTTAAGGTAAAAAGAGCGACAACTCTGGTTTTTGTTTGTTATTTGTCAATCAAATAATTTGTCAATATTTATCATCAGGAATATTTTTGGATTTTGTTTAATAAAAATAGTAATAAAAGAAACAATAGTTAATCTTTTAAATGAAGAAAGAAGAAATACTATCAGATAAATTTATGAACTTATCTATAATATTCAAATATTTAACCAAAAGTAGGATTTTTCTATTAACTGACTTAATCTAAAGAAAAACAAACCCTTCTTTCGTGTGCATTCTAATTAAATATAGAAAACAGGACCTTGTACTACTTTTTCAACGTAATTTTAGGATTTTGTAATTTACGAATTAATTAATATTTTATACATTAATTTATATCAATTAAGGAATTTATTAATATATCTTGATTCTTTCTTTACAGATCTGCATTATATTCAAATACAGACATATAATAAAAATTTTATTTTAGTTTCAAAATCATTTCATAAGTTACAATTATTTGAAAATATGGGTAAATTAGGTATGTTCTCAATTTATGGACGTTTGATAGAGCTGGTCACAGTTGATTCCATACAAAATATCGAATAAATATAACTGTTACTGGTAACAGGTATTTCTTTTAATGTTTACTGAACACTCCACAGCGCGTAGCATTGACTTCCAATTTTTTAACGATTTTCACTTTATATTTTGTATGTTGCATAGTATGTTAAACAAGTATTTCATATGTGGATGGGCTAGTTTTCATTTCCTTTATAAACAAGAACAGTCTTTACTTTTTATTTCAACTTCGCTACTTGTAAGTAAATCGTACTTGATATTTTTAATTTGGTTTGTTAAATATTAAGATATAAAAGAGCAAAATCTTCATTCTACATGTATAGATCTTTTCTTTATATTCAACTTGTATTTCATGTCCAAAGCAAACGAGACGTTGCAGAGATGAAATAAAATTTAAAACTTTTCAATATTAGGAGGAAAACAGATTGAAAATCCAGGCGTTTAGTATTCATTTTTGCATCGCACTGTGTTATGATTTACAGCTGTATTAGTAGCACATAAGTATTTTAATAACGCGTCTCGCTCTTTCAACAATTTGTTTAATTTGCAAGACGTGATTAAGGATACAAGGATCGCTCAATGCTTCTTTAATTTTTTTTTTACAAGGTTACACAGGTTTTTTTGTTGTTGTTTTTTTTTTTGTATTAACCAAAAGGAAAACGCAATATAATTTATAAGTTTCATCTATATGCCTAAGTACATAAATTAGAAAAAAATAATTGATTATAAAGATTTTTAATTAGTAACAAAAACACAAACATGTTTTACTTATTGTTAGCTTTTTATGAAATCCTCAAAGTATAAATGAAGTGTGTAAAAAAGGTTGAGGAAAAAATTGTTTCCATTTGATAAATAATTCTTGATTATACGAAAACAGATTAAACATATGTTCGAATAGCGATATCTATACAATCGCACGGTTGTATAATATATGTATATCTAATGTTTATTGGACGAAGACTATATAGTTATCTAACTTGCATCTGAAAAGGCTTAGGTTTGATTTCTTTTTCACGAATTTTTTCCCGATTTCGTGGTAGACAAAACTGGTAGAGGAGTTTCCCAAAAGTTTTATCACTCAGACCTCTAACAAGCACTAAATATATTTCAGTAGAAAAGGGAATAGACATAGTTATCTCAAATTCTAATTTAATGAAATTTATCGAACAATTCCATACATTGATATTGATCACCATGTAAATCAAACAAGCATATATTCAAAGAGGCTTTGGGAAAGGCGAGGAAAACAAATAGTAATTAATCTCTTAATGTAAAGCATATATGGTACCAATTTTGATACACCAGATGCACATTTCGACAAATCATGTGATGTTAATGCCGAAAATCCGAAACATTTCAATGAAAACAAAATTGGAAGAGCTGAAAAAGGGGTGCCAAAGACTGGAGCCAAATATGAAGGATCGAAGGATCAGCGTTATGCATGAGGGAGATAATCCTTAATTTTGAACTCTTTGAAATTCCAAATGTGCAACCGAGTGCCTCAAGGGAATAAGAATTCCCTGTTGACCTCTTGTACCCATCAAAAGTCCTCTGTATTGATCAAGTGAACAGAATAAGCTGTAGTCAGAATCAGTATAAATCAATGACCTATCAATTATTTGTCAGTCTAAATTCGACCCAAAGATAGGTTGTTATTGTAAAAGTCATTAAAACAACCATAGAATTTGCGAGATGCTAACTTTCAAGAGACTGTTGAAAGCCCTGTTACATCAACTTATTTGTCAGTGGCCTGCCTCGGTTTAAAAAATATACACAAGACATGCTCTTGAATATCGAATTTGTTTGGAGACTTGTAACACCAAATTCATGTGAAAATAAAATATTTCTATATGAATACAGGATGTTGGGGCATGAAAAACCGAAGTTATCCTGTTTGTCTTGTTGTGTTGTTAGCTTGCAATTCCTTTCAGGTAAACATCCAAATATGAAACAGATGTGTCATACTATATGATATCTTTTATTTCAAGTTCACTGGTAAATACTCAACATATGAATGAAAATAATCATCTATTGTATTATCAATTAGCAATATTGACTTCCATTCATATGTCGACTCAATATATCCCAGTGAACGTGAAATAGAAGATTCCACTGAGTCTAACGCATCATATTTAGATATTTTACTAGAAAAAGATTTTAAATGGTAACCTAACAACAAAGCTTTATGATAAACGTGATGACTTCAGTTTTTCAATTGTCAATTCCCAATATACCCAATATACCCTTATTACCTGCATATGGGGTTTTTGTCTCCCAGTTGATTCGATACGCAAGAGCATGCTGTACGTATAAACAATTTCTAAAACGACGCAAGCTATTTACAAACAAGTTGATGAAAAAAGAATATCAAAAGACTCTTTTGAAGTCATCATTTTGCAAATTTTATGGTCGATACAATGACCTTGTCAGCAAATACAACCTATCATTATATAAGTCAAATGCTGACTGACGTTTTTCATACTAATTGTTAGGCCATTATTTACACACTGAGTTGTGGACGGATTTTTCCATTATTTTTTCGATCATGACAAGGAGCACACGGTGGGTGTGACCCGTCGCCAGAGAATGCTCACTCCTCCATGGCACCTGATCCAACCTCTGATGTTTTGGAGGTCCGTGTTTGCTCTGCCTCTGATTTGTATTGTCTAAATGGGTTTTGAGTTTGAATACTGTTTGTAAAATCCATATTTCATTATACCACTTCTGGACTATGTCTTAGCACAGTACATCTGAAATGTATTCTTCTCAGCACATGATATTTTTGTGAGAGGTGAAGATACGAGCTTGATAGAACATTTACTGGACCATCCGCTGACTCTGGAAATTTGTCTCATAAACAATAAGGGTTTTCCATACAATTTTTTTTCCTCTTATATGAGCTCTGCAAATACCCTCTTAAGATTATTATTATCTTCTAATGCACTCAAAAAAGAATCTGAAGGTGATATTTTTCTATTGTTTTAATTCCATGATGTTCGAAAATTTGAAAGTAGAAACAGAATGACATTTGACCAGAAGCAGAGTTTCTATTTACAAATATACACATACAATACAAATAATATTAAGAAAAAAAATCCATGTACAAAGTACATTACAAACAAATTATCACACATTTGCAGTGTGAAATTCACAAAGAATTCACAAATTCACAAACGATGTCTATATTGTCTTCCAAAAAAATGATGTACTTTGTGAAAGATATGCCAGGAATTAAACATTTGAATTATTGAAATTTATATAAAAATAAAGAACAGGACGTTGTCATGCTTGACAATGAATGATGACGGAGAACCAAGTCAGTGAGTTACTTTTTTCCTCCTAGCTAAAAAAGAAAAAAAGATAACATTTTCACTATCAATTTTTTTCATTTTCATGATTTTCAGCATAGAGGATTACAGGGGTTTTTTTCTTAGAAAAAGAACTTTATAGCAGTATTTCTGCTCTTTTAACTAAATTATTGATATCCAAATTTATCCCGTCGTTCCTAAGGTATATTATGGTAGAGTAAAAAGATCAACATCCATAGAATAGATATTAAATAGATATCAAACAAATATATTACATATTTTCATTCAAAAAATCTACCAGATTATTCCTTTATTTACTTCTTGTAAAAATAATGATGGTGTATTGGTAAAATGATTCAATACAAGAAAAAAATATCATTTCATATGGGTGTTAAGTATGCATTATTAATCAAATTATCAGATGTTAACTTGAAATGTACATGTTATATTATTGAGATTATTCACCTGGGATAGAGAGATTATTTCTAGCATAAATCAATTATTCATTCATACTTAGCAATGTCAAATCTCAAAATGAACAATTTTTTTTAAATGGTTAAAAAAAATCGCACACACACATACACCACACACACACACGAACCACTATGAAAGTCATTTTCTGACTCATTAGATTAATGAATAAATCGCCTATTAAATTTATTCTGTCGATCTTCAATATGAGATATTGGGAGAAGTTTTCAAAGATCAATCATAGATTTTATCTAATGGATGCTACTTTATTGAATATATTGATCACATGAGAATATCTTATATGCCTACTTTGGTTTTTGTTTTTAAATTGACAATTTTTTGTATCAAATTAAGTAACTGTAAGAAAATTAAATTTAATGAAGAATGTAGACTTTCCTTTTTTGCAAAGGTTTTAGGAACAAATTATTAGAAGTCTTTTGCATCTGTCTTCATAAATGTCTTAATTTCCAAAATTCGAAATTTCAAACCTATCTGCTCTATTCTCTTTAGAGAAGTGAACAGGCTTTCGCCTACATCCACTTCTCTTCGCAAGCCTTCATGTTTTGATTCTGGAAAACGTGTAAATCTCGAACCGGTGACGGTCTACACTTCAACTGACATTTCGTCTAAAATACGTCTGAATGTGCGTAATAGACGTGTTATATTAACAATTTTAACATAAATACACACAACTGTCACTAGAAAACTGACCTTTAAGTATTGTTAATCCATTTTCACAAGTTCTCCATCTCGGATTTAAACTAATGTTTATCTACCACAGCTTATTAGAAAAAATAAAAATTTTAAGTCGGATAATTTGGAAAAATTGGCGAAGACGTATTTTAATGTTCAAAAAAAGTTTTTGACAATTCACTTTTGATTTAGCATATTATTCAAAATTAATATAATTACCTATATCTATTTTTACTATTTTAATACAATTTCAATGTAAATTTGAGCTTAGAAAATACTTCATTACTTCCTCACTGACAATACTAAAAAATATTTTCTTTTATTTTTAAACGATATTAAATCTACCTTTCCCGAGAAATGAAAAAAGATTTAAAACAAAGATCAAAAGAATTTGAACCAAAATTGAGGAAATACTTTCTCGTTAGTTTAAACAGAGTAGACGATTTCTCTCGTTTCATTATTATTTTGTAAAAATAGTTTCCATTTTTATCCGAATTAGAGATTTATGAATACTTCAAGAGTTACTTGCACAAAATTTAAATCCGGGGTGGAGAACTTGTGAAAATGGATTAACAATACTTAAAGGTCAGTTTTCTAGTGACAGTTGTGTGTATTTATGTTAAAATTGTTAATATAACACGTCTATTACGCACATTCAGACGTATTTTAGACGAAATGTCAGTTGAAGTGTAGACCGTCACCGGTTCGAGATTTACACGTTTTCCAGAATCAAAACATGAAGGCTTGCGAAGAGAAGTGGATGTAGGCGAAAGCCTGTCCACTTCTCTAAAGAGAATACTATCTGCTCATGAGATGACACTATAGACAGTCTATACAAAATACTTACAAAGAACTTTGATCTTAGGGGTAAACTTCGCTTTCCATTAAAACAACCTCCAAAATTACAGAAAAGCCTTTTAGGTCGCCGTTGACGTCGGTTGGATTTCCTTTGTCTCAGCCACCATCGGCCACAACCTCTAGGTCCACAGAAACCCCTTTTTTCAAAGGAGGGACCTCGACTCTCAGGGACCTGCAGAGGGATATATCCTGACTCGAGTTCCTCCTCTTCATCGTTGGCCAGGTCTTCATTTGGAACGATGTCTATATTGTCTTCCAATAACTACAATCACATTTTTGGAAAAAAAAAATAACCGCAGGTGCATTGTAATATACGATTTTACAAAGGTTTGGTATTCGTGTCACCGCCAAATTAGTCGTACAATATTTAAAGAAAACAGGTTACTGACAAAAACTATATCTACAATACCTCTCTGAACTTGCAACGTAGAACAAAGACGCCTTTTGTTTGAAGGAAAGAAACCGATATGAAAAAATCAAGGATATGCATAAATATACCAAGGTCATTCCAGGGTTTTTTCTCCTCTGTCCTGGCGTCTACATGCGCCTTGGTTTTTGACACCAAATTACAAAATATACATAAAATAAGCTTTTTCTGGGTTTTTTTCCTTTGGTTAAAACGTTTTATATTTTGTATATTTGAATTTGTATTTTTGTCGAAAATTTGTCAAATTAGGTATAAACTAAGCATGTAGTACCTTGATTTTGCAAATTTTTTTTCAAGAAATAGAATTATAAAGTAAAATCCTTGAATGATAAGTGTATGATAAACTGAGATAAAAAAAAAAAAAAATAAAAAAATGAATAAATAAAACTTGGAATGGCCCAATGTCGCGCTAATTAGGTGAATTATTTTTTTTATTTTACACTGAGATATTATAATTGCTTTAAAATAAATAAGAATTAAGAGTCAACATATAAATCTTACACTTGATATATTCGCTTAACATATAAGTGATGATCTATTTTACATTTAGTCAGAAGTTTATTTTATTCATGGTTACAGATAAAAAATGTATTTTCCAGCATCCTTTTTAAGGTACGATCTAATGGACTAAATGATACTCACACTAAAATTTATTTTAAATCTAAAAGCTTGTAATATAATAAATAGCTAGAAATGGCTTGCTGTTCTCTCATTATTAGATACTAGACATAAATTGAAATAAAATACGATACATGATTGGTCGCTTTTGGCGTTCCCAGGAGATTATTTGATAACTAGGGAACATAAATCGAGACAGACTTCTGCATACTTAATAATTCTGGTAGTGGTTACTGAACTATTTCCTCAATTGGCAAGCATGTATATACTGTAATGTACAATTGATGAATATTCCTGACAATTCAATAATTCAATATTTAGCAAAAATTTAGAAACGAAACTTAAGATACTTGACAAATAAAACAGAGAATTCTTGTTTTTTATTTCATTTTTTTTTTTTTTTTGCAATTTACAAATCATGGTAAAAAGAAAACCGACATGATTCGTTCTGTGAAAGAAATTCCCTTTCCTTCCTTTTAAAATGAATTGGCTTTTAAGGGTCACCTTATAACATGTTAAAGCCTAAACGTTTCATCACTTGAACTTGTTTCCAGGAGATGAGAAGAAATAACCATCTTTGTTAAATGCATTAATTGTTAATTGGTATTCACTTTTCATTTCAGATGTAGTTAAAAATAAATGTATTTTCAACAGGATTTTTTGTTGCGAAAACATATAAATAGTAGTAATACTAGCAAAACTGACAAAGCAATCTATTTGATAAGTATAAATCGACGGAGAGATGCCAGTTTTGAAAAAGAGTTATCATGTAATATTTAATCAAGAAATTTTGATTATTTACTTTGTTCTTCATTTATAAGTTTCGTACATACATATATGAATTATCTTTTACAGTTATCAAAAAGATTTTGATTGCAGTTAAGATATGAATTCTCTTCCTCCTTAAAATCATAAACCCTTATCAAGAAAAAAATTCTACAACTTTCTGATAATGATTACCTGTCTAAGTAGGTCGATATTTTGTTCGGACGGTTCCTGGCAATGTGTATAAGCCGCTAGAGAAAGGACAATAATTAATGCACTGATAATGGCTCCAATCGGTTGCTCCATCTTCTTAGTTAAAAGCACTCTTCAATTTTGTCCAAAAATTGAGATCAGTTCCTATTTTATAATGGCTTGTTGCTAGTTTTACAGAATTAATAAGCACAAGATCAGCCCACAAAACCACGTAGCAATCAATTAAAATCTATCAATTATTTATGACTTATTACATTTCCTTTATTGATATTTCTACTAAAACGTTTAAATGAATCGTATGTAGTTCCTACTCTTTCCATCAGTAACAAACGATTCGATTCTTGATTGGTCAATGAGAGTTAAACAAAAAAAAAAGTAACTTTACGTCAGCTTAAAATTAACAAACATATAATAAAAAGTTACTAATTTAAAAAGAAAAATGTAAATGGGTGTGTAGACCCAAAATTATCATTGTTGTCTCCTACTATGACTTGCGTTCTGACAATTACGTAACCAATGGACATGGTCTATATCTTGAATTGAATCTCATAATAATGAACCAAATATCCATCCTTAATTTTACTACATGTATATCAGATGATAAATATTTTTATACATAGAAAGACTGTCTTCCTAAGTTAAAGATATTTATTTTTGTGAATATCTTGATCCAAAAAATAAAATTGATTAACATGATTTTCAGTCATCTCGTTTAAAGTCCGAAATTATATATGGCCATTATAATGACTGTCTTCGAAAATAAACGTACATGTACGTATATCTATAGTGGGTATAATATATAGGCCATTGTTTTGATTCCATTTTGAATAGTGATCACTCTGCCTAATCAATAAATAGGACTAGCTGCAGATTTGACCGGTTGACAGGGGATGCTTACTCCTCATAGACACCTGATCCATCTCTGGTGTTTCCAGAGATCGACGTTTTTGCCCTGCTTACGATTCGTATGAATTACTGGATTTATGAAACTGATCACTTCTCCTTTTATACATTAATCTAGAATTAGTGAAAAAATTAACTTTAATTTTACATTGTTTTCGTCCACTCAAATTCTACACAAAAAAATTTGTTATGATTGATTGATTGACTGATTGATTGATTGTATGAGTGTATGTTTTTAATGTCCCAATCGAGATTTTTTTAAATCTCATATTAAGGTGTCACTTGCTGTAAGTGAAGTGCCACAATTTGTACCCATGCCTGGTACTTTCGTACGTAGTAGGTACGGATATTTATCCTACAAACGCCTACCGTGACAAGGGACCTCGGTTTTCAAGGTCTCATTCGAAAAACCCTTGACTTTCACTTCTAGTACCAGGTGCCTGTCGTAGGAACAGTCACTACCTATCCTAAACGTCTTAGGATTAACGCAGGTCCGTACATAAACGATAGACGAACCCTGGACCTTTCGATCACGAAGCGAGCACCCTACCACGCGGCTACTGTGAGCGTTGAATTTGTTATTTGATCTTGATTTTAAAAGAGTGACTTTTATGTCATGAAACAGGTACATAAGTAAGCTTTTAAATTACATGAATATCCAAAAAGAACCTATTTATAGTTTTATAGATTTCAGATTTGTCCTCGGTCGATTAATTGATTGATTGATTTTAGGAATCTCCATAATACTTTACCTGTTTGAGAGTATTACCTGTTAAGATGAATCTTAACTAATTATGTCTTCTTTACATTATAGCGCCCGAAGGTATCTACTTAATAACTTCTCAAACCTTGACGTATTTAAATGACTTTCTTTTCCTTCAACAAGCCTAGATATGAACCCCAAACTTATACAGGTCAGCTTGAATGCTGATTTTCTTAAACTTCTCGCTTGTTTTTGTTGTTTGCGCTATGTCCCTTTCCAGAAAATTTCACTTATTTTGGGACAAAACCAGTTGCAACTGCCGGTGAAAAACTGCAGATCAAAGCCTTTTCTTGTTCTCGTCACTCATGACAGTGAGGGACAACTTTCCTGCCAGCATCTATTGCGACACGAGTTTAAACAGTCTCACTTGAATGTCGTTCTCCAGACGACGTTGTGTTTTAATAGAATTACATATCGTCATCACAACAATGTATATTCAGATGAATTCTTATCTTATTTAAAGATCTCATTAAGAACAATATCTAGAAAATACTTTATCAGAATATTATATAACAATTTTCAGGGGCTTTGTATGTATGCTTCGGCCACAGTTAACTTGGCCTTACATATTAGGAGAGAACTTGGAGATCATTCATAAAAACATTAAAAAGTCTAAACTGAATAGAATGATGAAGATAATAACTTGAAAGAGAATAATCCGTTTTGTTTCTCTGAAATATGAATAATCTAATTTTGAAATCCTAAATTTCCATTCGTATAATATTCACAGGATACAACATGGTATTGATCAAATTAGTGATATAAAATTTTTCTTATCTCTGTACTTGTCTGTTTGAGCAAAATCCGGAAGCAACTACATGTATAATTTACATTGAAACAATGATGCAATTGATTTCCACGGATTTGCAGACAAACACAATAAAAGTCTTCATCAGATTATGTTAAATTTTGTCTGTAGTGGTAATTAAAACTTGAACGTGTATTACAATCAGTTCTTATATTCTCGATTCCGTCCTGAAAACGATTCAAGATTGAACCGTTTCTAGGTAGGGAAAAATGTTGCATTACACCAAAAAGTTGTCATTTAAAGTTTCGTAAAATTTGATCTTTTTTCTAACGTATATAAATAATGTACGAATGACAAACGAACATAAAAGCAGTCCACTAGTGATTACGGAAAGGTAATATATATTCGATATCATGAGGGATTGACTTCCTTTGAAATCAATAGTATTTAGATGATGTTCTATTTCCTCATGAAATAGTATATATTTTTCTGGGTGAGTTTTCTATAATTGATTTGAAACATTGTTTTAAAGCAATATCAATTTACGGGTTTCTTGAAAAGAGAGTGATTGCTAGCTGTATTATCCATTGCATTGTTCTCTAAAGTCGACAGCGTATTAATATTTCATAAAATGTATTACAAACACGCGCAAAAATGCCGATTGAAATCCATCTGTAATGTCAGAATATTATCAAGTAGTAAATTTTCAAAATTTAGAGTTGAGAACATTGGATCATTTCCCCATCATTATATACTCTCATACCACAAAGTTTTGCCAATTTAATTTCAATTTTTCAATCGCTAACTTCACTTAATATTGCAATATATCTTTATCTCCTGCATCTGGTATTTATATTTCGGGTTCGATGATCGTTCGCCGCACCGCGTCAAACCTAAGACGTTAGTTAACATACGTAGTGACTGTTCCCTCGACAAACGCCCGGCAACGGAAGTGAAAGGCACGGGTCTTTCCTTAACAACCGATGTCCTGTGACACGGTTGGCACGATGAAGAACCCTCACTGCTCAATGGCCCTGAGTGCCGAGTATAGGTCTTACTTTGAAGCCCTTCACCGGCATACGGTGACGTCTCTATATGAATGAAAAATTCTTGAATGGGACGTAAAACAACATACAATCAATCATTCAATCAATTACCGGTTAAAAAACTAAGTACTTGTATATACTACGGTTTATCAGAAAGTAATATCACAACTGCTTTATAATTTTCAATAATCGAAACTTATCAACAAAATCTTATATATAAATACCTATCAATTTGGCCTTTTGCCTCAAAATTTCATTCAGATATATATGCAATATATATATATTTTTTAAAATATTAATATAAATACAACATTAGGTCTCGTCTATCGCCGCCCGGCTAGAATATACCGACGCCATAATGATGTTTCCTTCGGCACTCATTTTCGTTCATTCAGACATATTTTAAATATCTCACATATATGGGGTTTTTTTCCATGTACATTTCAAACTTAAAAAAAAATTTAAAATACAACCCAAACAGGGTGCTTTACAGTAAAATCGCAGTAAATATTATTAAAAAGAAGCATAGATGAGGTTTAAAAAATTTCTAGATGAATTGAAATTGAGTGTCGAAAAGTAACCTCAAAACGACGCCGGTAACATTCTTCCCGTGCGACGAAATGCAAAATCTGACGTTGTTTTTCCTAATATTTTAAAAAGTTTTTTATACTAGCATAACTAAACGAATTTTCAAGGTAAAAATAAAAATAGATAGGGGTATTAGAATCTAAATTTTTGTTGTTAATATAAGAGTATTAAAAATTTTATATCAGCTCTGACATTGCTTTTGGATCAACTCTCATATTTTCTTATAAAATCGAAATTTAAGACAATGATGATTTCATTATGTAGAATGTAACAACCCTGATGCCTTATCAAGGGTAGATGCCTATCTTCCGTTAAAAAATACAAAAACCTTGATGCCTAATAGGAAATAAATGATGTCTATCTGCAGTTGATGAAGAGTACGAGCACAACAATCCAGTTGCCTTACTAAAGGATGACATACTATTATAGATTACAACAACGCTAATGAAACCTAGCTGTCTGCCGTTTAATTAAACATTGAAGTATTTTTTGGCAAGCTACTAACAAATACATTGATATTACAGGGTTTTCAACAATCTTGTTTCAAGTCTGTATTTTTGGAATTTTAATGTTCATTCTTATGAACTTGTTTCCAAATAAAACTTATCGAGACGTTTTTTTAGACTGAAATGTTTCATATCACTTCTCAGTCCATAGTTTTATACTACGTTTGACTATCACTTGTCAGTCCATAGTTTTTATACTACGTTTGACTATCACTTGTCAGTCCATAGTTTTATACTACGTTTGACTATCACTTGTCAGTCCATAGTTTTTATACTACGTTTGAGTATCACTTGTAAGTCCATAGTTTTATACTACGTTTGACTATCACTTGTCAGTCCATTGTTTTTATATTACGTTTGACTATCACTTGTCAGTCCATAGTTTTATACTACGTTTGACTATCACTTGTCAGTCCATAGTTTTTATATTACGTTTGACTATCACTTGTCAGTCCATAGTTTTATACTACGTTTGACTATCACTTGTCAGTCCATAGTTTTATACTACGTTTGACTATCACTTGTCAGTCCATAGTTTTTATATCACGTTTGACTATCACTTGTCAGTCCATTGTTTTTATACTACGTTTGACTATCACTTGTCAGTCCATTGTTTTATACTACGTTTGACTATCACTTGTCAGTCCATTGTTTTTATATTACGTTTGACTATCACTTGTCAGTCCATAGTTTTATACTACGTTTGACTATCACTTGTCAGTCCATAGTTTTTATATTACGTTTGACTATCACTTGTCAGTCCATAGTTTTATACTACGTTTGACTATCACTTGTCAGTCCATAGTTTTATACTACGTTTGACTATCACTTGTCAGTCTATTGTTTTTATATCACGTTTGACTATCACTTGTCAGTCCATTGTTTTTATACTACGTTTGACTATCACTTGTCAGTCCATTGTTTTTATACTACGTTTGACTATCACTTGTCAGTCCATAGTTTTATATTACGTTTGACTATCACTTGTCAGTCCATTGTTTTTATACTACGTTTGACTATCACTTGTCAGTCCATAGTTTTTATATTACGTTTGACTATCACTTGTCAGTCCATAGTTTTATACTACGTTTGACTATCACTTGTCAGTCCATTGTTTTTATACTACGTTTGACTATCACTTGTCAGTCCATAGTTTTTATATTACGTTTGACTATCACTTGTCAGTCCATAGTTTTTATATTACGTTTGACTATCACTTGTCAGTCCATTGTTTTTATACTACGTTTGACTATCATTTGTCAGTCCATAGTTTTATACTACGTTTGACCATCACTTGTCAGTCCATAGTTTTTATATTACGTTTGACTATCACTTGTCAGTCCATTGTTTTTATACTACGTTTGACTATCACTTGTCAGTCCATAGTTTTTATATTACGTTTGACTATCACTTGTCAGTCCATAGTTTTTACACTATGTTTGACTATCACTTGTCAGTCCATAGTTTTTATATTACGTTTGACTATCACTTGTCAGTCCATAGTTTTTATATTACGTTTGACTATCACTTGTCAGTCCATAGTTTTTACACTATGTTTGACTATCACTTGTCAGTCCATAGTTTTTATATTACGTTTGACTATCACTTGTCAGTCCATTGTTTTTATACTACGTTTGACTATCACTTGTCAGTCCATAGTTTTTACATTATGTTTGACTATCACTTGTCAGTCCATAGTTTTTATATTACGTTTGACTATCACTTGTCAGTCCATTATTTTTATATTACGTTTGACTATCACTTGTCAGTCCATAGTTTTTATATTACGTTTGACTATCACTTGTCAGTCCATTGTTTTTATATTACGTTTGACTTTCACTTGTCAGTCCATTGTTTTTATATTACGTTTGACTATCACTTGTCAGTCCATTGTTTTATATTACGTTTGACTATCACTTGTCAGTCCATTGTTTTATATTACGTTTGACTATCACTTGTCAGTCCATAGTTTTTACACTATGTTTGACTATCACTTGTCAGTCCATAGTTTTTATATTACGTTTGACTATCACTTGTCAGTCCATAGTTTTTATATTACGTTTGACTATCACTTGTCAGTCCATAGTTTTATACTACGTTTGACTATCACTTGTCAGTCCATAGTCTTATATTACGTTTGACTATCACTTGTCAGTCCATAGTTTTTATATTACGTTTGACTATCACTTGTCAGTCCATAGTTTTTACACTATGTTTGACTATCACTTGTCAGTCCATAGTTTTATACTACGTTTGACTATCACTTGTCAGTCCATAGTTTTTATATTACGTTTGACTATCACTTGTCAGTCCATAGTTTTTATATTACGTTTGACTATCACTTGGCAGTCCATAGTTTTTATACTATGTTTGACTATCACTTGTCAGTCCATTGTTTTTATACTACGTTTGACTATCACTTGTCAGTCCATAGTTTTATACTACGTTTGACTATCACTTGTCAGTCCATAGTTTTATACAACGTTTGACTATCACTTGTCAGTCCATTGTTTTTATACTACGTTTGACTATCACTTGTCAGTCCATTGTTTTTATATTACGTTTGACTATCACTTGTCAGTCCATAGTTTTATACTACGTTTGACTATCACTTGTCAGTCCATTGTTTTTATATTACGTTTGACTATCACTTGTCAGTCCATAGTTTTTATATTACGTTTGACTATCACTTGTCAGTCCATAGTTTTTACACTATGTTTGACTATCACTTGTCAGTCCAAAGTTTTTATACTACGTTTGACTATCACTTGTCAGTCCATAGTTTTTATACTACGTTTGACTATCACTTGTCAGTCCATTGTTTTATACTACGTTTGACTATCACTTGTCAGTCCATAGTTTTTATACTACGTTTGACTATCACTTGTCAGTCCATAGTTTTTATATTACGTTTGACTATCACTTGTCAGTCCATAGTTTTTATACTACGTTTGACTATCACTTGTCAGTCCATAGTTTTATACTACGTTTGACTATCACTTGTCAGTCCATTGTTTTTATACTATATTTGACTATCATTTGTCAGTCCATAGTTTTTTTGCTAAGTCTGACTACAGATCACTCTGTTCAGCTGAACAATACATGGGAGCTCACGGCGGGTGTGACCAGTCAGCAATAGATGCATACTTCTCCAGTTCTGGTGTTTCCAGGCTTTTGTTCCTGTTCATAATTCGAATATTAACAAGATTTATGAGATCAAGCAACATTCGTTATCTTGACTTTTTTCAATTTGTGTTTTTTTTTCCTTTAATTTTTATCTTTATTATAATGTATGATTATTAGACAAAATATATTATTGGCAGATTAAGCGCTTGTATCATTAATGATTCCGTAATGAATATTGTACCCTAAGAGGTGCAGGAAAACCGCATGTTATATGTGTTGTATCAACTTCGTTGGCATTTTTTAAGGAAAAAAAAAGAAAAAATTGATAAACATCATCTGAATTATAGATAAAGCAGGCCCTAGGGATTTAACGTATTTATCAATATTTGTAACTTTTAAGCAGTTACGGAGAGGAAACGAGGTCATTATTAACGTTTCAGTTTTAAGCTTAGGTTTATCATACGCGTTTTCATGTTGCTTAGTATTGTCTTTATTTACACGAAGGAGCATTAAAGCAATCACCAGTTTGTGAATTAAGCATATTACATTAATATTTTTGCAAGAATTATACTGAAGTAATGCATAGTTTAAAGGCTCATGAGTTTTATTGGTAACCCAGTTATGCCATTTTTCTCTGACAGGAAGCACACGTCATACAGTATTTTTATTTATTGCACAAAAGTCATGTTAGGACAGAAAATTCTTCCAAACCAACAGCACAATATGTATCTGTCTTGTCACATAAAAAGAATCTACTTCTGTCATCTTCAGCTCACACAGGTAATTGTTGAAATGGAACATTCCACCATATCACTTTTCTTATAATATGATAATTCAACTCTTTCTATTAAAACAGTGTATCTTTTCTAAACCTCTTATTCCTTTTTTGATGCTCAAACAGAAGCATTTGACAGAGAGAAAGTGTCAAAGTTCTTGACAGACTGTAATCCAAAGTTCTATTTTGGACCTGAAGCGTGCCATCCATATTTCGTTATTTTCAAGCCATGAACTGTTAAAAAAATTATACATTGCATACCAAAAATATATTAATTCGTGGGGGTCAATGTTTGTGAGCAAGCAAAATTTTACTTGTTCGTGGGAAGTTCAACGTAATTTCTCGACGATGTTTTATCAATTAACAATACTTATTTTCAATCGTTTTTCGACTAGATACCGGTATATCCCAGTGAACTTGAAATAAAAGACTCCACAGAGTCTGACACATCTGTTTCATATTTAGATGTTTTACTGACTATAGACAATAAAGACCAATTAACAAATAAATTGTATGACAAACAAGATGACTTAAGCTTTTCCATCGTCAACTTTCCTCGTATGTATGTAGTGATATTCCACGATCACCTGCTTATGGTGTTTATGTCTCCCAACTTATTCGCTTCTCAAGAACTTGCTCTTACCACGATCAATTTTCAAAGCGAGGCAGGCTACTCACTGATAATTTGATGTTACAGAGATTTCAACAGCCTCGTTTAAACTCGGCATTTCGTAAATTTTATGGTCGTTATAATGATCTTGATAGCAAATATATCCTAACATTGGGTTGTATTTTGGCTGATTGTTTCATACCAATTGTAAGGCCTTTGATTTTGTAGTGAATTGACTACGGATCGTTCCATCTACCTGATCAAAATATAGGGCTCACGGCGGGTGTGACCTGTCAACGGGGGATGCTTACTCCTCCTAGGCACATGATCCCACCTCTGGAATTTCCAGGGGTCCATGTTTTATGCCCTTTTCACATATTTGCTATATTTGGGGAGTTTTTGAGATCCATCACTGTTCGTTATCTTTCCCTTTTACATTGGTTAAAAAAAACTCCGATCCAAGAAAAAATGTTATTTAAACTGGCCCACGGCAGAACAGATTCCAGACAAAGATTTTACAAAAGTATACTACGACCTTGACACCTAACTTTAAACTTAGTTAATAGTAACTGCTTGACCTTTTTCCAAGAGCATTCTTTACGTGAAGTATGATCCAGATCGGACAAATAGAAGAGAAAAAAAGATGTGGACAGGAGCTTTGGATAGAAAACTGAATTGTTTTTTATCTTTAGGCTAGAATTTTGGACCAGAGTCACTGTGTAGAAATGATATATTCATTTACATTTCTTTTTTAGCGGTTAACTAGCCAAACTGGTCAACGGATAGAAATATAGGTAATGCAGACTAAAACTTATCAAAAAAGCTCAGCTTCGATATTGAGTGCTGAGTTAGGACTTTGTTTCAAAGTCACTACACGCTTTTAATCCTAGGATACTCTTTAAGTGAAGCACTTTGTGTCAGATTTGATATTTAGGGATAGCAGTATTTATGAGATAAGGGTGACATTCTTATCTTATATTATATGTATTATCTTATATTTCTAAATAAATATTTAGATGTATGACACTAAAACTTATATTAAAAATCTAAAGAAGCTTATTTAGTTTACGTTTGTCGTATTTCTTCATTCGAATTTAAAAATTGGAACAGAGAATTAAAAAAAATAAAATGATGTGTAATTGCGACAGAAACGGGAACAAACTGCGTCGAAGTTGAATTTTTTATGACGAAGTATTTTAGGACCTTCCCTAGATTTCTGGAAAATGTGGGAGGGGATACCTGTATGTCTTTAGCTCACTGATCTAAAAAAAAAAAACAAACTCTGATGGCTTAACAGATCTATTCGTACTGCAACTTGTATATTAAAAATAGCATTTTATCGCACCTGCTTCTTTGAAGATAAAAAGAATTTGTGACAAATTAATTGTGTAACAAATGTTTAGTTCTTTTGCCTCTAGATTTAATCAGATAACGACGGTTACCGTGACAGTGGCTTAATTTGTTCTTTAATTCTTAAAAATGTCTTCTTTTCTCCCATTTTCAACAAAGGTTTCAAGAAATATAAATATTCTCTCAGATGAAATGTTAAGTTTATTATCAAACTAGCTTGTATCAGGAGATAAAATGATTTTAAAAGCCATGCTCATATGTTTTACTCAGTATTTTTTAACAGAAACATTCAAACACTTCGAAATATATATATTCTTTTTCAGCAGAACACCCTTCAATGTAGTGATACCAGACTATTCATCGATTCTCAATTTAACTTTCAAGGGTCGGTTTAGAGTACCACATATACTAACCACTGAAAAAGATCAGCTTGTAGGTTGAAGGAAGAGAAAAATTAGCAGTCACCGCCTATAAAGTAACAAACCATACGCATTAAACATATAGAATGAATTATCTTTAGCTATTATTATTATTAATTATCTTTAAAATCATCTGTCGCTGGTTGGTTTCAAATATTTTGTTGTTATTACGTAATTTATAACTCGACATTTCCCTAAATTTGATCCTCATAAGGTTTTGTTTAAGATTTCATATTAGATTACAGAAAACTGTTCATTTTATTCTAAAAGTTATAAATCAAAATATCTTTTAAAATTCATTACATGAGACAAAATGTTTCCCCGGGAGAGAAACAATCCCAAAAGTAATATGTTTGATCAGTTACCCTCCTGATGTGACAGAAAGAGCAATAAAAGGACCTCGCTCTATTTCATTTAACTTTGCAATGTTATAAATATTTAATATGTCAGAAATACTATACTATAATAGTAGGAATATATTTTACAATATGGTTGGTAGTAAAGCACTAAAATGGGTTTGTTAATTAATATTTGTGTATCAAATTAATACTCCTCGGGTGCTTGAGGCCAAAAACGCTGCAATGTAAAGAAATTTTTATATTTTAAAAAGTCATTCGCTTTTTAAATTCGGGTCGTTTCGACTTCCTTAGAATTCAAAGAAAAACTTAGTTTGGCAACCTTTAGTAGTACTATTATAGTATAATGATTTATAATCCTTTAATGCCTTGATATCATAACAAAGAACCCTTAAATTACATTCTTGCCCGAAAACCAATTTCCCGACGTGCACTGCGCACCGTTTTTGCCCAGATATGAAGTTAGAGATTACCAAAGGTGGTCCATGAGATTGAGACGGAAGCATTCTCCCAGTTAAAAATGAAAAAAAATATATATATATATACAGCGATTGACTATTATAACGCCTTGTTGTCATCCGGTACCTTGGTGTCCATACTCAGTCCACAATACCTCCGGTTGCCCCAGTTTTGTAGAGCAATCTTGAAAATGTCGTGTTGTGCCTACTTAATACCATAGCTATCTAATATAAATACTCTTTTGTTTATCAACTTCCACAATTTTTTCACTAGAGGAAAGAATAATGTTTTGTTTTCATTTTCACCAATTTCTCCGAAGGAATCCCCCCGTAGAAACCATTCTGACTGTTTAAACACGCTCTTCTAGGGT
Source organism: Saccostrea echinata (assembly GCF_033153115.1). Lineage (NCBI taxonomy): Eukaryota > Metazoa > Mollusca > Bivalvia > Ostreida > Ostreidae > Saccostrea > Saccostrea echinata. Next base: position 1,835,758 of record NW_026889825.1, read on the forward strand.
CAAACGCCGTAAATGGTGTGACTTTTTTCTGAGATTTTAATTAGTACGAGGGGTGATCAAAAAGTTCGCGAACTAATTGAATTACTTCCTTAAAAGAAATAAAATGAGGTTTCAGTGTTCATTATTTTTTAAAGTAGTCCTCCTTTCCGATTTTAATGTACATCTGCCATTGTTCTGCCCATGCGCAAATCATGTGATCACGTCACGTGACATGTTTCGTAGCGATCTGTTCACAGAAGCTAAGAGATTTTTCCGAGTCTTATATTTCTTACCATGCAAGTTAATTTTTATAAGGACAGACCACCTGTCAGAAATGGCAAAATCTTGGCAATAGGATAGGTGGGTAGGGATATCCCTTCCCAGAATTAGCATGGTGACCATCACAACCCTATTCCCCTGTCTCGGGAGCGTCGTTTATCCAATGTCGAAAAAGTATGGGCGCCTTCTTTTTTTTTTCATATGTCATATGTTTAAAGTCTAAAGTAAACGATATTTTAGGGATTTAATCATTATATTATTGTTCAAATATTCAACTATTTTTCTAACTGTAAATTGGCGATCTTTCAAAACAAATTACTCAACTAAGGACACATTTTTTTACCGGCTTGCTTTCGCTGGGCAACAGAACAAACATCATTTTTAACCATCTCCCTGCCTTCACTGAAACAATCAATCCAATTAATGATTGAACTTCTGGTAAGTCTTTTGTCTTCATAAACCTTGTACAAATTATCATATTTTACTGCAAAGGAATTTCCGAGATATACGTCAAAATTTACAGCCGTTCGTTGCTCGAGTACGACTGAGTCAACCATTTTTTTTTCACAAACTTTTTGATCACCCGTCGGACAAACATAAAGAACACAAGCACAAAGAAAAAAAATAGAAATTGATTCCTCCAGAAGTATGGACACGATTTTAATTTTTTCTATGAAATGGTTACGCTTCAGTCAATATTTGAATTTATTTATCAATTAAGACACTTATAGGACTCATTTTTTATTTAATAACTTTGCATCAAATAGATAAAAAAAAGTTTTGAAAAATGAATTATTAATTTTCTGTGGTTGTGTGTTAGCAATTTGTCTAGTGTATATCAATATTTGTAATACATGATCAGTAACAGAGAACAACTGAAGTCATTCAAAACATTCGGAGATGTAACGTTATTTTATAGTCTTAACACTAAGGATTATTACAGTAACAATTACTTTGTGATTGTTGTATAGCCATAATGCCTTTGCAGGAATTACAGAATGCTACATAGATATATTACGATGGCTAGTAGGTTTTAACGGTTACCACAATTTGTCACTTTTATGGTCAAATAAACCTAGTGTAGTATATTATCTCTGATTGTGAAGGACGAATGTCATTTTGGAGAATAGAATGCTACCAATAATTAATAGCACACTTTTTTCAAGTTTTCTTTATTTTTATCTTTATTTTATATTTTTATTTTATTTTTATTGCTTTTTAAAGGATCTGTCTGCGCATAAGGGCATTGATTGAATCCATTCACTCACTATATGTTTTTTTTTATAAACGATAATTTAATTCTTTCACTTCAACCATTTTTCCTCCATGTAATTATCTAAAAAATATTACTCTTGGGATGCTCAGACTGAAGTGTATGACAGAAATCGTTTCAAAGTTATTGGGGAAAAAAAAAGTTTTCCACTTTGGACCTGAAGTGGAGTTTATTATTCTATTTCAATACCTTAATACTACTTCACATAGCAAAGAAATCGAATTTAGGTACATTGTAATGTCATTTATGTCCAATGGTTCTAGAGATCTCTATATAACCCTTCCTTCCTTAATTTAGGTGTTTAAGATACATTACACCAGGATATATCTAATGTGGAATATCTAATGCCTCTCCCGTGAAACTTTTGTTAATGGAGTTATCACTTCTTGGTAGTGACTCAGTAGTACTCATTGATGTTTTTTGATGTTAATAATTCAGAAGTTTTGCTTATTCCCTCAATGCACTTTCAGATTAGCTTTTGAATCAACAATCATGTTTCATCCTTACCATATGAATGTATCTTTTATTTTGGACCAATAAACTTACCCAAATCCAATTTTTACTCTGTTGGGTGTTTTGTTGTATCCTTACCAGAAACTTTTGAATATATTCATTTTTTTCTGAAACTCCTAATTCTACTGTGAATTCCCTGGTGTTATAAGTGATATTCTGTGTACTTGTCTAAAATTTGATATAACTCATACTCATGAAAGTTTTCAATCAACTAGCATTTATGAAAGTTACGACCTTCCAGTTTATAAGTCAAATCTAGTGATGGTATTTGATTCAATGCTTTTATTTACATAGAACATCAATTTTTGCAAGTTATGATCATTTTATATAAACATATAACAAAATTTATAAACATATTCCTTTTATAAGATCCTTCTAATTATAGAACGAGGCAACAAAATATGTATTTAAATTTATACATTGTATATATTATTATATCAATGAATGTTTATACTCAACCACTTTATTTCTTTAACTGTGAATTTTGCATGTGTGTTGCGATGTTAAAATGGTTTAATGTACCAACACTGTAATAGCTAACAAACTATTTTTTTTTCTAGAAAAAATGACATATATCTATACAGAATTATTATAGTTTAAGAAATTTCCTGGAATTTCATTCTGAATTGGAACTCAGTAATTTATATTGTGAGGTAAACGTTTAAGGGCTGCTTAAGATGAGTCGTAGAAACACTTTGAACAAACATATTGAGATTTCATCTCAAAGGGCCCATCTGTTTGTAAATATAAAGGACATGAGGGATAATGGGATATGACTTCTTACCTATAGAAATGTGGCTCATGATTACTACAAACAATTTTCCAAAAGCACCATGTAGGTGAAATATGAGCCAGACTGAGATTGCGGAGAGAACCATTCTCCACGATTTCTAAAACGAGACAAGCTACTGACAAACAAATTGATGAAACAAGAATATCAACAGTGTCGTTCAAAGTCATCATTTCACAAGTTCTATGTCTATACAATGACCTTGTAAGCAAATACCATCTATCATTAAGTTGAATGCTGACTGATGTTTTTCTTAATAATTGTCAGGCCATTATTTAAACACTGAATTGTCTACGTTTTTTTTTTCGTTTGTCCGATCATGAGAATTAGCACACTGCGATGAGGTCGGTTGACAGGACATGCTTACTCTTCAATGGCATATGATCCCACCTCTGGTGTTCTTAGAGGTCCTCTGCTCTGCTCCCGATTTGAATTGTTTCAATGCACTTTTGAGCTTAATTACTGTTCGTTATAAGTCGAACTGGTCCGAGGACAGAAATTAAGTGCTCAAGGGATATATTTTAAAAACGGACCTGCTTTGAACTTGACATTGATATCTGTTTCAAAGTTACTGAGATCAAGAAATACCTGTATAATTATAATGCGTGAAGATAAATATATCAAGGTGATTTTAACAAATGTTACATTAAGCCGCTCTTTTTGATTCAAAATGAATTAATAAATAAGCAAAATATGTCATATCTACGCTATGCTCAATTTTTTCATCTATCTTCCGCTTTATGATACAGATATCTTAAAAGAAACACATGAATTTGACTCATTATGTAACTTAATGATGACCAACAAATAACTGGAAATTTTTGTATAAAGTATAGGTATTGTGCGCTGACGCCCAAGAGTCGTTATGTCCACCAAAGAAGGTCGAGAAGAAAATGCCATCAATTTTGACGTCGTCATATTTCCGTAAAACAACATCTTTAATTGCAATGACAGGACTTGACGCATGGTTCCTAAAAACCTTGATCCATCCATCTGCATTTCCGTGACCACTACTACGGACTGTATTAAGGTGGATTTGTTGCTTCAAGTTTATCCACTGACCCTGATGGAAGACAAAATTTGGAGAGCGAATAGACACCCCATAATTGTCATTTGTTACAATACGTGCATTTTGGTGTTTTGCCCATGCAGCAAAATTTGGTTGAGCTCCTTTGGGGAATTTCACATGAATCGGGTGGAGACGCAGTGATCTGAATCCCGTTCTCCGGAGCATTGGGTGCTGTAACCATAAGTACCGGGAAGTTTCCCGCCCTTCACCCATGAAAAAGAACTTGGTATACATCATGGCTGAGAGTGACATCATTGGCACCATTCGGGAAACCAGATGGAGTGACAAAGAATTGTGCCCCTCTCGCTCTGCCATACGTATGTGAGTGACTTCCTTTTGCGTAATTTGCCTATCAATAGATGTATATACCATGTGAGATTCAAGCCTGACATAGTTCTAAACAAGCTTTTACAAAACAAGAAGCCCAAGGGTCATAACGATCACATGAGTCATATTGAGACTTTAGTTCTTGACAAGATTTTTAAAATGTACTATCCCTTTATCCCATGTAAAACTGTGATCCTTATTGTGGTGCCACCATACCCCCTTGGGACATTATTTAAACAAACTCAATAGTGCAATTCATTCAGCACTTCTTGAGGACCATTGCTTATTAATATGACAAATGAGGGCTCTTCTGTTCTTGAGAACATTACATAAAAATATTCCCTCTACAGTCATTTTCTAAACTTTGATCCCTACTGTTAGCTCCTCACTACTTCTGTTGTTGAAAAGAACATTTTAAAATATTTTTTTCCTATGAATTCTTGAAAAACTGTTTCCCATATCTTGGTTACCCTCAACACCGGGGGGGGGGGGGGAGGGGGAATAGGATTTGAAAAAAAACTTGCCACTACACCTCCATGTGATGCTTGCATATTTATATTGCTGATCAAGGCCCTTAAGAATAAAAAATTCTGTGGAATCATTTAAATTCGTGGGGGTCAATGTTCGTGGGCAAGCAAAATTTTATTGGTTCGTGGGGATGTAATTTCGTGGGTAGCTCGTTTATTTGGTAGATTAAATTAATCAGTACGTTGACAAAAAAATTGTTCGTGGGGATGTTAATTCGTGGGTAAGGGTGACCCACGAAATCCACGAACATTGATCCCCCACGAACAATGATGATTCCACAGTATTCTTTAAATGACATAACAACACTCTATCTATTTCTTAATTATCTCCCCTTGAAATAGTGTGTGGCTCCTCATTTGAACAAATTTGGATCCCCGTCATACTAGAAAACTTTATGACAAGGTTTGGTTGAAATTGATCCAGACGTTCTAGAGAAGATGAAAATGTTTTCGGTTGACACAGCTCACAAGAGAGACGACGACGAATGTCGAATACCATTCGATCAGATTAGCTCGCTCAGGTACATGTATGCTAAAATTAACAACCTCAAACAGTAAACTGGCATGAATTTAGTCATTGACTTCAAAACGTTTCGTTTAGTGTCACATCGGCTTTAAGTATATGTCAAATCAGACATCTACAAATATTATCTTAAATAGTACGTACTGGTAGTGTACGGTTCTACTTGAGTTCTTAATTGACATTAAAAACTTTTTTTTCATTATCAAAAAGGGCTACAAGCAATCAAACGTAACTTAGTTCTTTACCACTAAAAATCTATTCCTAGTAGTTTGTAACTGGAGATTAATGAATTTGAAGTCTTACTCATATTTCTAAGTATTTTAAACAGAAACACTATACATTTACTCTAAATAGCACTGCTTATAAATTATGTATAATCATGAGAGAACCCTTGATTTTTTTTTTCAGAGGAACATGGTCTCCATTTCGGTGATCTAAACAATAAACTGCTTTTCTTTGTTTAAATGGGGATGAAAGGATTCATATTACAGACAAAAAATTCTGATCCCAGCGTAAGCATTCATCATCTGATAACTTACATTTGTGTAAATTAGTTGATGTTTTAAGAAATCTTAAATACAAAAGCTTAAAAATGGAACAAGTTTAGAAGTTGATTGAGTTTATTAATTCATCAACAACATTTGGTATTCAAAAGATATATAATATATGATATAATTTTTATAAGAAAATATTTAATGGTTGTAAATATGTTTTGTTGTTTTGTTTGTTTGTTGTTTAACGTCCCTCTCGGGAATTTTTTACTCATATGGAGACACCACCACTTACCGGTGGAGAGCTGCAAATTTTGACCTATACTCGGCACTCAGGGCCAATGAGCAGTGAGGAAATTTTTTGTGTGTCAGCACCTACTGCGACACGGGACCTCGGTTTATACGGTCTCATCCGAAGGACCGATCTCCACGTCCCGCAGTGGATTCGAACCCGCGACGTAAGAATCAACACCTTACACAGCGACTCTAGAGCAAACGCTCTAACCACTGCGCCACACGAGCGACTGTAAATATGTGATAACAACGTACACCCACAAAATACTTACCACTTATTATAAATAAACATGTAGGTTGAAGCAAGAGAAAAGTCAGCAGCCACTGCCTAAAATATAGTCATCATTATATTCAAAATATTGAAAATATCGAAATGTTCAAATATAAATATATTTTGTAAAAACTAGAATTTGAACTAATCTTCGTCAATACTGTCTCTTGCTGGTTTAAAAATATTGTTGTTAATTACGTAATTTATAACATGATATTTCCCTATATTTCTTCCTCAATAGGTAAAAACTCGTGTTAGATTACAGATAAGTGTTCATTTTACTCTAAAAGTTTTCAAACAAAATATTTTCCCATTTGTAAAATTAAAAGGCAATAAAATATGTTCAAACAAAATTATCTTTCAAAATTCATTATACGAGACTTAATGTTTCCCCCGGAGAGTAGGAATCCCAGATGTATATTATGGGTAATCAATTATCCCCTCCTGATACAGCGAAAGGAACATTCATATAAATCTTTACATATCAATTTTTAATTCGTGGGAAACACTATACTAAAATGACAATAAATTTTACAATACCTGATTGCTAGCGCAGCATTTAAGTTAGTTAATATCTTATGTTAAATAAACCCTTTTCGAGTGCCTAGCTGACGGTAAAAGCACTCTCATGTTTAATAAAAAAAAAAGGACAAGATAGGCTAAGACCCCTTTTTGGTCCCTGGTTTGGGGTGTCTTTTAGGATGATGCAACAGTTTATCAATAAAAACATGTTGTCACCCCTGCCACAAAATGAGTATTGGTTCTAAGTTATGGGATACACAGAGGTCACAGGAAAGTCGGTAAATATGTCAAAATCCGAATTGTTTCATTTTTATGCAAATTTTCATTAAATTTACAGCATTTTTTGTTTTAGAAAACCTAGAGAACAAGCTTGCCTATCTACTAAATTTATATGTTTCATACATTAGTATCATATGCATCTTATGCATAAAAATCTCAGAAAGGCAAGCTTGTGCTCTATGTTTCCCGAAGTGAAAAATATCTAAAATTTGACGAAATTTCGCCAGAACTGAGGAAATTTGGGAAAATGTCCAACTTCTGCACACTCTTGTGGCCTCCATGTTAGCTTTGAATCAAAATTAGTGCTGGTTTTAAAACAAGCATTATATATATATATATATATATATATATATATATATATATATATATATATATATATATATATATATATATATATATATATATATATAAAGCACTAAAAACCAACAACACTGCATATCCTTAGTGTCGGATCTACTAAGTAGATACAAGGTCACGGATGGAAATTTATATAAAGCACTAAAAATGACCAACGACACGAACAATAATAATTGTCAAATTTTCGGGACGACCTGTCCCTTCCTCAGGACAAAGAAAAAAGTTAAGAAGTCATAAAAACAAAGGAAATAGAGAAGCAAAAACAACTAGCACTACTACTAAACTACCAAACACTAAATATTTACAATGTTACATGTTTAATTTGGAGTTTATAAACAGTTGAGAACAAAGAAATCCGGAGCGCTATGAATTGCGTCCGGTCTATCGGGTGTACTCTGGTGAAGTGTGATTTACATAATTCAACGAATTAATTATCGCCAATTAATTACGACCAACAGTAAATCGTACATTGTCTTATTCTCTCAAAATAGCGTAACTCTACATGATAAAAAGACATTAAAGAAAGATAATATGGAAGGACAATTTTGAAATATGAATTTGGATATATTATAAACTTGGAAATCGGAAAAAGGAAATAAACAAAAATGTAAGCTGTAAATAGTTGGGTAGGTTGTTCCAGGATTGCTAAAACGAATTAACGGTAAAGTTTACACTACATAGAGAGAATTAACCTGTTTGTTACAATCCGGGATTGGGTCTAGTTCACGTTCATCCTGGTGAAGTCATCAAGTTTGTTAATACCATTAGGGCGGAATGACTTCAGCCTGTGCATCCAGAACTTTTCCTTGCCTTTTCTCTGCGCGTCTGTCCATCTTGGATTATGGTCAATATCCACTACTGTCATGTCCTCCAATTTGTGACCTTCTAGGTTGAAATGTTCCCAAACGGGTTCATTGAGTTTTTTGGTCCTAATGGTAGAACGGTGATTATTGACTCTCCTGCGGAGATCTCCTGTTTCACCAACATACTGTTTGGAGCAAACTTTGCAACTGATGAGATAAATGCAGTTGTCTGTTTGACAGGACAAATTCCCTAGCATTTTGTAGCTGCGGCCTGTAACGGGGCTGTTAAAACTGTCTGTGTCAGAGCTGTACTTACAGAGAAGACATCTTCTGTCAGAGCAAGTTTTAAAGCCCCCGTTAGGTAATGGATTGTCCAATCTGGTTCTTACTACCATGTCCTTTAGGTTCCTCGGGCGTCTGTATGCAGCCAATGAGGGCTCCTTAAAGACCTCTGCCATTCGTTTATTTGAGTGGAGAATTGGCAGATTCTTTTGAAGGATACCGCTGAGGTTCTTAAGGACGGGATGGTATGTGGTTACCAGAGGGACCCTGCCGTATTGTCTTTTTCCTTGTAGCGTAATAGGTTTTGCATGTCATGTCCCGCCATCTCATCAATAGCAGTTTGTACGGTGCGGGCATTGTAGCCTCTCTTGCATAAGTGGGACTTACGGACACCGCTTTGTTCTTGATATAAGGCAGGGGATGAACAGATGCGCCGAATTCTGGTGGCTAGACCCTTAGGCACACCCTTAAATGTGTGTGGGGGATGACAGCTAGTTGGCATAAGATACAGATGGGAATCTGTGGGTTTCGTGTGGAGACTGAACTCGATTTCACCATCAGTCAGGGTAGATGTAGTATCTAGGAATATGTTTTTCGAATTAGATACGTCTACTGTAAATTTGATAGACTGGTGAAAGATGTTGGCAAAAGAAATGAATGCCTCGAGGCTCTCGCGACATTCCACCCACTTCATCTCTATATCGTCAATGAAACCAGCTAAGGGGTCTAAATGGTGCTTGAAGTAGCAAGTTGCGTTCCAGTCTGCCCATGAAAATATTTGCATAAGATGGTGCCATTTCCGTACCCATAGCAGTGCCATTAACCTGAGGGTAATGTTCTCCATTAAACATGAAGTTGTTATACTTGAGAACATGTTCAAGGAGCTTGGCAAGGGACTCGGTAGAAGGAATTTGTATGGATCTACTATCCCAGACCTCTCTACAGGCTTCGATACCCTCATCGTGCGGAATATTGGAGTAAAAAGATGTGACGTCCATAGTCACGAGAAGGGTATGATCTGGAAGGCCAGTAGAGGGCGTCTTGTTAATGTAGTCCGTGGTGTCCTTGAGATAGGATGGCAAATTCTCTACGTGTGGACGGAGATGTAAATCGATGTATTCAGAAATTTTCTCCGTTGGGTGTCCAATAGCACTAACTATAGGGCGACCTGGCATACCTTCTTTGTGTATCTTAGGAAGCAGATAAAATTGTCCTGGTCTACAGTCTATAGGATTGAGTGTCTCATAGACGTTGATACCAATCTCGTTTTTCTCAAACATTTCGTCAAGAGTTTTGGTGATGGCGGTGGAGAATTCTTTAGTAGGGTCAGAGTCCAGTTTCTTATAGAAACGTTCGTCTGAGAGTTGTCTATGGGCCTCCGCCATGTACGTCTCTTTATCAAGTACTACTACTGTAGAGCCGTTGTCTGCTTTCTTGATTACAATGTCATCCCGATTCTTTAATGATTGTAAGGCGGATCTCTCTTCCTTACTTAAATTGTCGGGAGCTCCGACAATTGGCGGGAAGCACCATTTAGGCCCCTTAGCTGGTTGCGTTTCATTGACGATATAGAGATGAAGTGGGTGGAATGTCGCGAGAGCCTCGAGGCATTCATTTCGTTTGCCAACATCTTTCACCAGTCTATCAAATTTACAGTAGACGTATTTAATTCGAAAAACATATTCCTAGATACTACATCTACCCTGACTGATGGTGAAATCGAGTTCAGTCTCCACACGAAACCCACAGATTCCCATCTGTATCTTATGCCAACTAGCTGTCATCCCCCACACACATTTAAGGGTGTGCCTAAGGGTCTAGCCACCAGAATTCGGCGCATCTGTTCATCCCCTGCCTTATATCAAGAACAAAGCGGTGTCCGTAAGTCCCACTTATGCAAGAGAGGCTACAATGCCCGCACCGTACAAACTGCTATTGATGAGATGGCGGGACATGACATGCAAAACCTATTACGCTACAAGGAAAAAGACAATACGGCAGGGTCCCTCTGGTAACCACATACCATCCCGTCCTTAAGAACCTCAGCGGTATCCTTCAAAAGAATCTGCCAATTCTCCACTCAAATAAACGAATGGCAGAGGTCTTTAAGGAGCCCCCATTGGCTGCATACAGACGCCCGAGGAACTTAAGGACATGGCAGTAAGAACCAGATTGGACAATCCATTACCTAACGGGGGCTTTAAAACTTGCTCTGATAGAAGATGTCTTCTCTGTAAGTACAGCTCTGACACAGACAGTTTTAACAGCCCCGTTACAGGCCGCAGCTACAAAATACTAGGGAATTTGTCCTGTCAAACAGACAACTGCATTTATCTCATCAGTTGCAAAGTTTGCTCCAAACAGTATGTTGGTGAAACAGGAGATCTCCGCAGGAGAGTCAATAATCACCGTTCTACCATTAGGACCAAAAAACTCAATGAACCCGTTTGGGAACATTTCAACCTAGAAGGTCACAAATTGGAGGACATGACAGTAGTGGTTATTGACCATAATCCAAGATGGACAGACGCGCAGAGAAAAGGCAAGGAAAAGTTCTGGATGCACAGGTTGAAGTCATTCCGCCCTAATGGTATTAACAAACTTGATGACTTCACCAGGATGAACGTGAACTAGACCCAATCCCGGATTGTAACAAACAAGTTAATTCTCTCTATGTAGTGTAAACTTTACCGTTAATTCGTTTTAGCAATCCTGGAACAACCTACCCAACTATTTACAGCTAACATTTTTGTTTATTTCCTTTTTCCGATTTCCAAATTTATAATATATCCAAATTCATATTTCAAAATTGTCCTTCCATATTATCTTTCTTTAATGTCTTTTTATCATGTAAAGTTACGCTATTTTGAGAGAATAAGACAATGTACGATTTACTGTTGGTCGTAATTAATTAGCGATAATTAATTCGTTCAACTATGTAAATCACACCTCACCAGAGTACACCCGATAGACCGGACGCAATTCATAGCGCTCCGGATTTCTTTGTTCTCAACTGTTTATAAACTCCAAATTAAACATGTAACATTGTAAATATTTAGTGTTTGGTAGTTCAGTAGTAGTGCTAGTTGTTTTTGCTTCTCTATTTCCTTTGTTTTTATGACTTCTTAACTTTTTTCTTTGTCTTGAGGAAGGGACAGGTCGTCCCGAAAATTTGACAATTATTATTGTTCGTGTCGTTGGTCATTTTTAGTGCTTTATATATACATATATATATATATATATATATATATATATATATATATATATATATATATATATATATATATACAGAAAGACAAACGAACAGACAGACAGAGTTTGTTACACTTAAATATATTGAAGCATTTACCAACATCGCATTTATAGCGAGCGCTGCTCGCGAAGCGAGCTCAATAGACCAACGTGTAAGAACAGAAAAAATTTTGAATGAAATCTCTACATACGTCAGGCAATTTTTTTTGGACACAATCCCAGAATTCCCTTGTTACCATTACAAAACATACCAAAGTCCAAAGAAAAGTGTTCCTTACCAAGAGATACGTTTACTTTTATTTCTTTGCAGAGAGCTTACATGTAAAAGGAACAAAAAAAAAAAAAAAACAAAAAAAAAAAAAAAAAAAAAAAAAAAACAATAGCATCTACTCTACAACGTATTTCATTTAATTTTGCACTCGTTCAACCACACGTTCGCTGTCTCCGTAAATTCCGACGTCATGTCACGTCACAGTCTAGACAATGTCTCATGCGGTTTCAAGTTTGAAGAGGGGGATCAACGTTATAAGTGTAAGCTGTGTATATAGGTTTTTGATGGTACAACTGCGTTTGCCCCAACGGTCACACCGTAAAAATATTAATTTGATTTTGGAGGCAGGAGAGGGGGTGGTAAATGCACGAAATAAACACACAAAATAAACAGAAAAGGGATTTTCTACAGTTTGAAGTACTTCCAAACTTGACTGATTTTGGGAAGAAGGGGGGATAGTAAATGTATTACATCACTAGTATGTAAATAACACATACAATGCTATGGGTTCCATTCATCTATTCTCATCAACCCTCCCCCTGGAATTTTCAACTAACAGTTTCAATTTCTTAAGGTTCATAAATAAAAGTCATGCATTACATAACAAATCCTTACATAAAAAAATATGGAAACACTAAGAAGACCAGTTACTTATAAAGGGAACTCCATATTTTTTTCAGTGTAAGCTAATACATGTGGATGTTTTTTTTTTAGTTTGGCAACCCTTATGATGCTAAAATTATATACCTTCATTCCAAAAATTCTAGAGTCATGAAATTCTTCTTAATTTCAATCTTTGAAAAGCTTTTTAAAAAAAAAAATTCTGTGGCATTTTAATTCAGTGGTCAACAATATACATTGTTATATTTTCATGTTAAATAGTCAAATTTGATTAGTTTACAACATTTGTTAAAAAGTACTGTTACCCTACCAGGTGCGTAAACCGCGCCCTCCGGGTAACATTACATAGCAACGGTTGACAATGCATGACGACGGGTAAAAGTATTAAAAAAAATGTTAACTGCGCAGAATATCTGCGCGTACGGTTCACTGTGGGTTTTCTTTAAATGCATTCTAAATACATTCAGTACAGTATAACAAAAAAAAATACATGTTTATTTAGGGTAACATGTGAAATTGTTATCCCTTGTTAACCACGCGGGTATGTTAAGGCTACACCCAGAGATATCCTACTTGCCTTCACAATATGACGTCATAGTAAGCTGTAAGACGTGAACTATAGAAAGAATGATTTCTTAATATCTTTCTTTAAAGTTTAATTTCAGGTCCAAGAAAAGAATGGAATCATTCAAAACATAACATAAACTAAATCTTGTCGGTTTTGGGTGGTATAAATAGCTAATTATTTAGCACGGGGGTTAAATACCAAACCCATGACGTCATAAATATTGATCAAATATTTGCCGAATGAAATGAGAATTCATGTAAACAAATATATGAAATGGGAGTTTTGAGGCATATACCATGAATGTTATGTGTGATTCATAAGGAATTAAAGATTAAGGATCAGGTACGCTGACACATTCTTATCATGTTTTCTTATAATGAATATAGTCAGTGCTTTGAAATCCCGATCAGCCGTTCCTCTGTCGTTCTATAACAACAAAGATGTAAAAGTTCAACACCGCATACTTTCAAATATAATTTTTGTTTGTATCGAAAGCTTGTATTCTATAGTACTTGGAAAGTGCTGCTAGAATCGTGTGGTTAACATGAATTGATAAAAATTCCTTAATCGTATGTATAAAATGTAAAAATTTTGGTAAGGTTTCTTGCGAAACTTTGGAATATTTTTTTCTGTGTCAGGAGAGTAGGATTCTAGCAGCACTTTTCATCGCCCAGTGATGTTTTTACATAATTATTTTCACTAAAAGAAATGAATTATCTCCGGGGTAGTGTGGAACTTTTCACTTTTTCATTAAGGCAATTTTTCTATTTATAGACGTCACGTGATGACGTCGTAGTGGAGTGCTTCTTTTAGCCTAAGACTCAATGACGTCTACACAATGGATAATAATAGTAAATGTTTTATCTATGGTTTTTCCGATTTATCAATGTTACATTTTACGAAAAAAAGTCTAAATTCGCCGAAATATGATCTGGGTACTGCCTTAACATAACTGCGCATTGCTGACCTCGATCAGCAGAGGTTTTCACGGGATAACAATTTCCCATTTTACCCTAAAAAAAGTAATATTTTTATAAAGTGTACTACTATTTATGCCTGTTCAAATTCTTAATAAGATTCTATTAGAATAGTAATTGCTTTAGTCTGAAATGTATAAATGTCCTTGTTATTTCTTCCCAAAATACATTTTTTATAACAAGTTATAACTGTATTTTTAAGCATACAAGTATTGTATTATGTACAGTTTAATAGTATTTTACATCAACTCGTAAGTTGAACATATTAGCCTAAACATTTTCTGTTTGAAATCATCCAAAAATCTAATAAAATTCTTAAAACTTACATAGTGTTCCTATAGAAGTCTTGTGATCACCAAACAAAGTTTTGTCTATTTATGTAATATCTACGTATAATATAAATACGTAGTTCACATGACAGTTCTTATATCAGAGATGGAGACAGCTGGTAGAATTGATGACAACTCCATTTTAGGTAGAAACAAATTCTCTCTCTCTCTCTCTCTCTCTCTCTCTCTCTCTCTCTCGTCGATCGATCGATCAACATTCTTTCCATCAATAAATTTTCTTTTTAAACTGATGTAGAATTTCAAAATTTATCCTCACCACTCAGTAATAGATCATATAAAATGTTTACTTCAGAATCTGCAATATCAATTGCTCTCTGGTATCAATTTAATTACGTTTATTTTTAAGAGAAAAAAAATCTTTGGAATGTCAATATCCTATAATGCATTCTACGCCTGTATAATACAAATTTTAATATAAAATGCGATATATAAGATATATAAGATAAATTAAATTGGTTATATCTAATATACAAAAACAGTAAGATACAGTCAGCATTGCATCTACAATATTTCCATATATATATATATATATATATATATATATATATATATATATATATATATATATATATATATATATATATATACGAGGGGCGTTCAAAAAATACGCGGACTAGTTGCAGAGAAAAAATATTTAGCGACAAAAACACACAAAAAGTCACACGTATTATAATACAATCTTTACTTTAGTGGTCAACAAAATTTCATGTCAATATATTGTAAATAAATATCAATTTTGAGTGATTACTTCAGACCTATCAAGAAATCACGGCGCAGTTAAAGTGAAATCTGCGACGTCACGACATCATATAAAATATGCGATTTCATTTTCTCAAATAGTATTCTCTTTTTTGTTTGATACACAATTCGTGTCACTCTATCCACTTATAATAGACATCAATATATCATTCCTAAACCAGCTTGGCAACTATAAAACTAGAGAATTGTTTTAAATCTTGTTTGTTCTTAAACCCCAAAACTGCATCTACTTCTGAAATATTCTGTGACGTCGGTCGCCGTTAAAACGGTAACAGTCCAGATCACGATTTTGTCGATGATCTTCTTCCGAACCCCCCCCCCCCCCCGAACGTTTTTAATAACGCCATATCGTCTGAAATTTTCTTGTGCTATTTGTAGACAGATGTCTGGCTTATCGCTGATTTATTACATGTTTAATCAAGTATATTTTGGGTCTCTGTTTGCGTTTTCCATATTCTACACATGATTTGACAAACGTGCGCTGCTCCGTCGAATCACTCGACGTCATTTTTGCAGTTGTTTTTATAGGGAACACATCGGAGAAAAATAACAGTATTTCTGTTAATACTTGAAATATTACGTCAATAATTTTAATTCATAATTATGTAACAATATAAAGAATCTTTAGAGAAAATTGTCGAATAATCTCGCGAATTATAGAAAATTAATGAGAAAAATTATGGGTTCTGTGAGTTCGTTTTTCAAAAATTATTCCGTGCTCCGTACATCACCATCGGCAATAAGAAAACAACAATAATTTTAAGAGAAAATAATTATTATCAAAAAGTTGTTCCAAACTTTTACTAAAATCATTTATAAATATGTTTCTGTAAAATTTCATCGCTATTTAACGTCAGTAAAAGTAAATAATAGCAGAGTCCGCGTAATTTTTGAACGGCCCTCGTATTTATATATATATATATATATATATATATATATATATATATATATATATATATATATATATATATATATATATATATATATATATATATATGTATATATCTATATATTTATATTTTTATATATTTATATATATATATATATACATTTCCAATAAATTTCCCCTATGATTCTTTACAAAATAGATTACAGTTCATTTTCTCATGAACTACCATGGATGAGCATGAATATCTCTGTAATGGTGGATGATTTATAGTATCTATATATGTTATTAAATCTTTGTTATTTATTACAATGTATCTAGTCACGTATTAAAATGAATAATTATTGTAATATTGTGTTGTGTAACATTATACTATTATTATTATACTACATTTAATGTCGGGTTCGTTGCCGACTTTGCGCGTGTGTCAGGCCGTTCGGGACAACGTCTGGACGTCTGTTAACGGCCTGACCACCGTGACGTTCGCAACGGCCAGATTAGATCAGTGCTAGACTGAGACAAGCTGCGAGTAGGTATCCACCATCCCCTAGACTTGTAATATTGTTAATTGTAACTTATTTATTTATTTATTTCATTTAATAAACCTTTGTTAACCTTTAAAAATGTGTTTCTCTCTGTAAATCACTGAATCTGGATTAACATGGAAACGTACAGGTTTCCCGTTACATTTTTTGGGGGCTCGTCCGGTGATTTACAGTTGAGAACATTTTTCGGTCTATTGTAAAAAAAAAACAAACAAACAAACAAACGTATCAACAATTTATGTTCAGAATTTTAGGAGGTATTTAAAGAAAAACATTTTTTTTTTCTACATTGTATTTTTATGGTTTAAATGGCGTCAACACTTTTCAGTAATCTGTCCAACAAATTTAGGCAATGGTTTAGCTTTCATGAACCGGAAGCAAGGGCTAGTACTAGTGAAGAAAGGAGCGGATCTCACGGAAATAAAAATATTTCCAACAAAACTCAGGTAATTCAAAATCAGCACAATTTCTGCGATGCGGACATAAGATCAGATAGACCTACATGTATTCAAAGACCAATTGTTGACAATGACATACCTGTTTCATGTTTCGTGGAAAATAAAGAAGTTCATGCTTCTTGTAATGTTAGGCCTAATGCTAGTGCACCATACCGACAAGAAAACCATGGGGTTTTTCAAACAAGTCTGGAAAACGGTCACAATGTAGGGTTTGAACGAAATGTTCAGAACAATTTTGACTCATATCTGAGTGATAACATGTCCAATCCATATGAAAAACTGTCACAAAATAGCTCAGCTTCTCAGCGTATTTTCAATCGAGGCGATCACGTGACACAAAACGGGTACTGGGGTACAGAAAGGGGAGATAAAAACGACCCATATTACTCTGGTCGAACCAGGGGAAATTATTTTGCACATAGTACACCTATGACAAATATTGAAAATCGAAATGTGGTGTCGAATTGTGAAACAAATAAAACCCCTCATCGGGAGGTTACAAACAAAATGCAATATTTTGAACCAGAAAATAAAATTGAAGATGAAAGAGAAAATTACTTTTTCTCAAGATGCGGTCAAGATAATGTCACTTCTCTATATCCGAGATGGTCAGATGGGGATCAAAGTTCATTGAATATACCCTTCCCCAAATGTTCACTACAGTTCAGGGTCGAGAGTAGAAAATGATTATTTCGCTGAAAATAAATACGGCGCGCAGTCGGTCTATCCATTAGACTCAGAGGTTCGAACACCTTACCGGAATTATTTTGATCGGAATGATCAAATACCTCCTGTTAAACATTCTTTTGAACCAATGAAAAACATGCCCAACAATGTGAAAAATTTTCAGAATTCTGAATGTCGTTTGATAAATGACAATTTTAGCAAACAAATGTTTCCAACAGGTGCACAAACGTTCGAATGCCCTGGTCAATTGAATGCAAATAATTACTTTCTAGATCAAAGACGTAGACAAAGAAAAGAAAAAGAACCCGATCTTTTTACCGGAGAAAACGTGGAATGGGCAGATTATATTTGCCATTTTGAACAGGTGTCACTTTGGAACAAATGGTCAGAAAGAGAAAAAGCAGCACAACTCGCAATGAGTTTACGAGGTGCTGCTCAGCGAATTCTCGGTGATCTGTCTCGTGACCAGTTAACAAATTACGAATCTCTAAAATCAGTTCTAACGCAAAGATTCAATCCCTTAGAGCGCGAGACTGCTTTCCGCTGCGAGTTCCGGAACCGGAAACGACTTTCAGGAGAGACAGCAGCTGACTATGACTACTCCTTAAAAAGACTAGCTACTCGCGCATTTCCGACAATACCAGTTTCACTTCGTGAGAGTATTGTTATTGAACAGTACATTAACGGACTAGGTAGTCAAGAAATAAGAAGACATGTGCAATTTGCACACCCTACTACGTTAGACAGGGCTATATCTCTTGCCCTGGAATTCGAGGCATTTGAAGGAGTTCAAAGTAATACTCCTCGCAAACCAAAAGATACTGAAATTCAGTCTGTCCGAGCGCTGAAAGCAACAAACGAGTCTAATAATCTTGAAAATAAAAGACTTTCAGAGTTAGAAAAATCGCTTGCTCTGATGCAAAAATCTATTCAAAAATTAACAGAAAGAGAGAACCAAAATGGCAGAATAATTTCTCGCCGTACGCAAGATGAAACTCGAAAGAAAATCGTCAAATGCTATAACTGTAACCAAACAGGTCACATTAGTAAATTTTGCCCAAAGTCATTAACACCCATACTTGCATCAAGTCCTAGAAAGGTTACATTTTCGGATTCTGTCTCAAAATCTGGTGATTTAAACTAAGTGGGGCTGAGCTCGGGGCCAAAAGCCCAGCTCACAACGATTTAACTACTGAAAATTTGACAAGGCCCTCTGTAAGGTTGTCGGCAATCTCTAAGAGTTGTTGGTTTTCTATTGTTGAGATTGGTGGTTTGAGCGCAAACATGCTCATTGATACCGGCTCATCGGTGTCTCTGTTATCAAAGGAGATATATGAGACTTTGAGTTTCAGACCGATCTTAACAAAAGTAGCAGACAAGTTAACCACAGCTGACGATGAACCCCTGCGTGTTTGTGGGAAATCGAATTTCCCGCTCCGAATGAATGGAGTAAATTTTAATTACCCAATTATAATTGCAGAATTGGGTGATCTTCATGGTATATTGGGATTAGATTTTTTGTCTGACAACGAAATGGTAGTGGATACTTGTAGAGGAATTTTGATGTCCTCGCACTTTCAAATTCAGTTATGCAGGGAAAATAGTTTAAATCATACGTGTGCAAGAGTTCAGATTTCTGAAAATGTTCGAATACCACCTAGGTCTGAGATGTTTATTACTGGCAATGTCAAAGGTAATATTTCGGATGATGTGACGTGCATCTTAGAGCCAGATAGGGACCAGACAGGACATGATGTCCTCATACCTAAATCAATTGTCAACATCACAAAATCATCTGTGGTGTTTTCTGTCCTTAATCCTACTGACAATGATATACATTTGAAAAAAAATAAATGCATAGCTAGTATACAAGCTGTAGATTGTATCATAGACAATGATGATTGCAAAGGTTCGGGAGTAGAAAATAAAGATATGTCTTTACAATCAAGTGTACCAGATCATTTGCAATCGCTGCTAGAAAATGTGTCAAATAAACTTTTATCTGTTGAGAAAAACGAGTTGAAACATTTTGTTTTACAATATTCTGACGTTTTTTTCGGATCTGACGGAAACTTAGGCCGAACTGACCTCACTGCTCATAAAATTGACACAGGGGGCGCGAAACCGATTAAGCTACCCCCAAGACGACTTCCAATATCTCAGCGAGATGTTGCTGAGCACGAAATAGAAAATATGTTACAGAAAGGAGTAATAGAACCTAGTAATTCTCCATGGGCTTCGCCCATTGTTCTAGTAAAGAAAAAGGACGACTCAACGCGTTTTTGCGTTGATTATCGGCGCTTAAATGCTGTCACTGTGAAAGACGCATATCCACTGCCTAGAGTGGATGAATCTTTTGATTCACTAGCCGGTGCCAAATATTTCTGCACACTCGACTTAGCCAGCGGATACTGGCAAGTGGTTATGCATCCCGATGATAGACAAAAGACAGCCTTTGCTAGTCATAAGGGATTATATGAATTTACGGTAATGCCTTTCGGACTGTCAAATAGTCCGGCAACGTTCGAACGATTAATGGAGATTGTACTTTGCGGACTCCAGTGGGAGAAATGTCTAGTCTATTTAGACGATGTCATTGTTTTTGGAAAAACTTTTCAAGAAACTTTAGAGAATTTAAGATCAGTTTTCGACCGATTTAGGAGCGCAAAGTTAAAACTGAAACCTAAGAAATGCGTTCTTTTCAAAGACGAAGTGTCATTTCTCGGTCACGTAGTCTCAGCTAACGGCATTCAGTGTGATCCGACGAAAATTATCGCGATTAAGGAATGGCCGGTACCCGAAAACATTTCGGATGTTAGAAGTTTTCTGGGACTTGCGTCGTATTATCGTAAATTCATATACAATTTCTCATCAATCGCTTACCCTTTAACAAGACTAACACAGAAAAATAAACCATTTGAATGGACCGCAGAAAGTGAAAATGCTTTCACTACTCTTAAAAAGTTACTGACAGATACCCCGATACTATCATATCCTGACATCAAGGAAACGTTTATTCTTGATACCGAAGCTAGCGCATTTGGCGTTGGTGCAGTCTTATCGCAGATACAAAACGGTCAAGAAAAGGTTATAGCGTACGGAAGTAAAACACTGTCCAAATCTCAAAGCAAATACTGCACTACGTATCGCGAACTTCTGGCTGTTGTCATTTTCATTAAACACTTCAAGCATTATCTTTATGGGAGACATTTTCTCCTACGCACCGACCATTCGTCTCTCCTTTGGCTGAAGAATTTTAAAGAACCGGAAGGGATGTTGGCCCGATGGCTTTCCTTTCTAGAGACGTACGATTTCGAGATTAAACATAGGAAAGGTTCTCTGCATGGAAATGCAGACGGTTTATCTAGACGCCCCTCGCGCCGATGTAAGAGATTTGACTGTAACCAATGTTACGGTACCTTGCCAAGCAGCAAAGACAATATCTCAGAGGAGTCAGATAGGCAAAACAATGCCTGTATCGAAACCAACCAAACAGTATCAGCAGTCACAAATAAACAAAACCAGAAAAATAAAAATGATCAAACATTGTTAAGTTCAAATTGGTTAGGTATTGATGTAGATATTGAACGTTTACAGTCAGAGGATGATACAATAAAAACAGTAAGAGATTTCTTGCTTGCGTCAAATGAACGTCCTAGATTAGCAACTTCAGACAAAGAACTTGATTTTCTGTTAAAGCAATGGTGGGTACTTGAGGTTAAAAATAATATCCTTTACGGAAAATGGGAGAATGAGGACAGGTCCATTACTTTGCAATTAGTTGTTCCGAAGTCAATTAGAAAAGAAATCATGATTCAGTTGCACAACAGTAGACTTGCTGGTCATCTGGGCCACGAGAAAACCCTAAAGAAAATTCGATCGCGATTTTACTGGCCTGGTATGTCCACGGATATTCGTAGATGGTGCCAAAACTGTATGTTTTGCCAGAAACGGAAACCAGGCCCGGGGGTGGGAAAATCTCCAATGAAACATGTAGATGTTTCAGCGCCTTTAGATGCTATTGCCATTGACATCATGGGTCCTCTACCTATTACGGAAAATGGAAATCAGTACATAATGGTCGTTGGTGACTATTTCAGCAAATGGACCGAGGCATATGCATTGCCTGTACACACAGCTCAATCTGTAGCTGACAAATTAGTAACCGAGTTCATTTGCCGATTTGGTACACCTCTGCGTATCCATACAGATCAGGGACGCGAATTCGAATCCAACTTATTTTCAAAATTACGTCAGCTTTTAGAAATTGATAAGTCCCGTACTACACCGTACAGACCCCAATCTGACGGCATGATAGAAAGATTTAATAGAACTTTACAGCAAATGTTATCTATGTTTGTCAATGAAAATCAAAATGATTGGGATGATCATCTCCCATATTTAACAATGGCATATAGAGCATCTGTACAAGAGAGCACAAAGTGTACCCCAAACAGAATAATGTTAGGAAGGGAAATTTCAGTTCCTATTGATATTATGGTGGGATCACCATTAGATATACATAGATCCCCGTGCCCTGTTCTGTATGTAGACTGGATAGAAAAAGCTATGCAATTAGCTTTTGAGTTTGCACATGACAACCTACAATGTAGTTTTCAAAAACAAAAACACTATTATGACATGAAAACGAAACCTAGACAATTTGAAGTAGGTACTTTGGTACTACGTTGGTATCCACCAACTGGAAAACAAAAATTAGACTTAGGATGGACGGGTCCTTACGAAATTGTAAGGAAACTATCTGATATTACAGTTGAAATAAGAGACTGTAAAAGTTCTAAACTCAAAATTGTTCATATTGATCATCTTAAATTGTTCAAAATAAATGAAACAGAATCTCAGAGTGAATATTCTCAGTTGTATTCGGACAAAAACTCTGTATCTGATGACAGTGTTGAAGACATGATAGAAAAGCAGTGTTTCACAAGAGCAGGAAGACTTGTAAAACCCCCGTCCAGATTTTCCCCATAAATAAGCATTTTTTTTAAGAAGGGAGGGGGGGGTATGTCTGTGTTATAAATAGTTTATAGTATTTCTTTTTATTTTATTTTAAAGGATGGACTTTGAAGATTTTACTTTAGATCTCCTGGTGGATGATAAAGAAATGGACTTCTTAGAAGACGCCCCTGTCTTTGCACCTCTAAGTTCTGAGACATCAAAGAACATTGAGTTCTTTTTCTCATCTGACATGACTTGTCCTGTGGATGGATGTCCTCCAGCACTGACTTTCAATACAAAGGCCAAATTTCAACGACACTGGATGGAGAAGCATCTCCCAGAGGTCATATCCTATTCATGCCCAGTAGTCAACTGCAAGGTCGCCTGCCGTAGACGGTATGATATGAAAGTTCATCTACTTCGCGTCCATGGGACCAGCAAAGGATTTGTGGAAAGTATTCTTTCCAAGAGTCAGAAAACATCAAGACCCAATGCATCTTTCATTCATCCTGGAAGTTACACATTCTACGGCAGGACCAGACCACCTGTGGCTAAGGATGCTCTTCCTCCAGTGCCGTTGACTTCTACATCTGTGCCTGTGGCCTTATCCTCCTCTCCTGTGGTGCCTGATGAGGTTCCCCTTTCCGTTTCTGATGTGTTGGAACCACCTACCAAGAAGACCCTCACAGTTCAGGAGTACTTCTCTCGACCAGTGTCCTCGATTCTGCGACCTCTCCATGTTTCTACCCAGACCAGGTGCCAGGATTTCCCTCCTTTTTCTCTTCCTGACGTCCCTGAGACGCAAGAAGAAATCCTAGCTTACATTCATTGGTTAGACAGCCTTTTCAACTCTATCAATCTCAAGAGGAAAACGGTCGAGGAAAAACTTGCGTGTTTGAAGACTACTTCCTCTGAACTTCTCGTGGAAAGGGAGAAAAGACGCAAACTGGAGGCCGAGAACCTGCGCCTGCGGAAGGAACTGGCGGACCTCAAAGCTGTTAATCTTTTGTTTCCTGAACTGTGAGGTATTGTTTCTTTCCATCATCCTTTCATCTGTGCTTGTGATTTAGAGACTGTATCTGGTGATCTGTAACTTGCAGATTTGTTTTGTAAACTGTAATTGTAATGAAATAATTTCAAATCCTTTGTATTATAATGATACATGTACATGTTTTATATTATGTATAATATGGACTGTTAATTGAATTTCGAATATTCTTTGTTGCCAAATATGATGTTGTTACATATTGTTATGTATTGCAATGAATGCTTATAGCTGTTATAAAAAATTACTATCTTTATACTTATGTACTTGACTAATGTATGTGTCGCATACATTAGGTCTTAAGAAGGGGAGAGTGTAATGGTGGATGATTTATAGTATCTATATATGTTATTAAATCTTTGTTATTTATTACAATGTATCTAGTCACGTATTAAAATGAATAATTATTGTAATATTGTGTTGTGTAACATTATACTATTATTATATTATTATTATACTACATTTAATGTCGGGTTCGTTGCCGACTTTGCGCGTGTGTCAGGCCGTTCGGGACTGTGATGTATTCCGGATCTATTGTATCTTTGGTTTGTATATTAGAATGTACTGCACATGCGCATTCAATAAAAGTTAGTTCCGTTATGGCTGACCCACGTGTTAGTGTGATGATTTGAACAACACAACATTTTGGCGACGAGGATGCTGGTTTAGAGTCGGCAAACATACAGATTGATACAAAATGGGTGAAGAAGGAAACGCTCAACAACTGATAGGCTTACAGGTCAGATCAATCGGTAAGATTGGATCATACGATGAATCAATCGAGACATGGGATGTCTACACAGAACGTGTTGATCTTTACTTTAAAGCTAACGGGGTGTCTGAAGACTTATTAGTGCCGTCATTCTTAGCAGTAATAGGACCTAAAACGTACGGGTTACTAAAGAACATTGTTGCACCTACTAAACCTGCAGATCTCACGTACCAACAAATTCTTGGACATTTGAATAGACATCTTTGCCCCAAGCCTTCTGTTATTGCGGAGCGCTTTAGATTTCACAAACGTGAACAACGGTCAAGTGAAACTGTGCTTTCATACGTGGCGGAACTCAGAAAATTGTCAATTCATTGTAACTTTGGAGAGACTCTCAATGACACTATAAGAGACCGATTCGTGTGTGGTATTAACAGTGAATCTGTCCAGAAGAAACTACTTGCTGAACCAGCACTAACCCTGGATACTGCAGTAAAAATTGCACATGCAATGGAGACAGCAGGACGTGATGCAACAGAGCTTCGTGAGCAGAGAAACACCAGTACTACAGTTCACAAGGTGAATGGTAGTCAGAAATCAAAACCTCGTTTTTCTATGAAACCTCAGACACAAAAGCATATGCCAGCACCACAACAACGTTCACACAAACCATGTTGGAGATGTGGAGGTGAGCACAGTGTAACAAGCTGTAAACATGTAAACAGTACTTGTCGTTACTGTTCAAAGAAAGGCCACATTGAGAGGGCATGTTTAAAGAAAAAGAAGGACACAGAGAGAAGGACTGGAAAAAAAGTGAACTTCTTAAATGACAATGATGAACATGATGAACATCAGTTTGAACCTATGTTACATGTGCATACTGTTAATAACATGAACAAAGTTGACCCAATTATCCTCCAGCTGATGATCAAAGGACAACAAATTAACATGGAGCTAGATACTGGATCATCTGTATCTATCATACCTGAGGCCTTTTATAAACAAAATCTCAGTGATGTACCACTTCAGAAGACCAGAATAAAACTCAGAACTTTTACTGGTGAGAATATTAGTCCTCTAGGCACAGTGCATGTACCGGTGACATTGAATCAGCAACAGGGAAACATGGACTTAATAGTAGTCAGACAGAATGGACCAGCACTCTTTGGTCGTGATGGACTATCACAGTTTAAAGTGAACTGGCATGAAGTGAAAGTGTTGAAGCTACAATAGACCACACAGAAAACTGACACAATGTTAAAGAAAATTCTCGACAGA
This sequence comes from Saccostrea echinata, assembly GCF_033153115.1. Classification (NCBI taxonomy): domain Eukaryota; kingdom Metazoa; phylum Mollusca; class Bivalvia; order Ostreida; family Ostreidae; genus Saccostrea; species Saccostrea echinata. Next base: position 1,861,705 of record NW_026889825.1, read on the forward strand.
CATCAAGCTGTTTTTGGGTCAGAAATTGGAAGACTGGAAGGAATTAGAGGTACACTGTACCTGGAAGATAATGCTCAACCAAAATTCTGTAAGGCTAGACCCGTGCCTTATTCCCTGAAGCCAGAAGTGGAGGAAGAACTCAAGCGCCTGGAGAAGGAGGGCATCATCAAGTCAGTTACCCACAGTAAATGGGCCTCACCTGTTGTCCCTGTAGTGAAGAAAAATGGTCAAGTACGTCTATGTGGAGACTACAAGGTAACCATAAATCCAGTAATGAAGGTGGACCAGTATCCTTTACCTCGAATTCAGGATATATTTGCTTCACTAGCAGGAGGAAGGAAGTTTTCTAAGATAGACTTGACACAAGCCTACAACCAGATGGAAGTGGATGAGTCTTCCAGAGAGCTAATGACAATTAATACACACAAGGGCTTATACCAGTACACACGCCTACAGTTTGGTGTAGCTGCTGCCCCAGCTATCTGGCAACGTGCAATGGACCAAGTGTTACAGGGGATACCATTCACATCATGCGTATTAGATGACATGATCATAAGCGGAAAAACAGATGAAGAACACCTTGCAAATCTTGATGCAGTTTTAGAACAATTAGAAAAGTTTGGTCTACGAGCTAACCTAGAAAAGTGCGACTTCTTTAAAGAACAAGTGTCATACTGTGGTCATATGATATCAGAGGAGGGACTGAAGAAGTCACCAGACAAGGTCAATGCTGTACTTAATGCACCTAGACCAGAGAACTTACACCAACTCCGATCATTCCTGGGCTTAGTTAATTACTATCGTTCCTTCTTACCAAACCTGTCAACAGTCCTGGGTCCACTGAATGAGCTTTTACAGGGAGATAAAACATGGAAATGGACAAAACAGTGTGAACAAGCTTTCACAGAAGTTAAGGAAATAATGACGTCAGAGCAAGTTCTTTGTCACTATGACCCAAACCAACCGGTCAAGCTAGCTTGCGATGCTTCTCCATATGGACTTGGTAGTGTACTTTCTCATGTAATGGACGATGGTACCGAACGACCAATAGCGTTTGCTTCCAGATCACTTACCAAGGCTGAAAAAGCATATTCTCAAATTGACAAGGAAGCCTTAGCTTTGTATTGGGGAGTTGTTAAATTTCATACTTACCTTTATGGACGTCGTTTCACATTAGTCACAGACCACAAGCCATTGGTTAGCATCCTGAACCCCAGTGCTGGAATACCTGCCATGACAGCTGCACGACTGCAGAGGTATGCACTGTATCTGGCTGGGCATACTTACGACATAGAATACAGAAACACCAAATCTCATTGTAATGCTGATGGTCTTAGTAGACTACCGCTTTCAGTGACAACATCAGATTATGAGGACACGGCAACAGTATTTTACAATACTCAAATAGATCAACTACCAGTCAATAGTGCACAAGTCAAACTTGGAACTCAACGAGATAATATCTTATCACACGTATTGGACTGTGTTTCCAAGGGACACAATGACTTACCTGCAGATGACGAGAGATTTCGTTTATACAGTAACAGATTTAAGGAGCTTACCTGTCACCAGAATTGCTTGATGTGGGGAAATCGTGTTGTTGTGCCAGAGAAACTTAGAGACAGAGTTTTACAGGATTTGCATGAAGGTCACATTGGAATCGTCAAAATGAAGTCTATCGCAAGATCGTTTGTATGGTGGCCTAAAATTGATCAAGATATCGAAAACTTATGTTCCACTTGCAGTGGTTGCCAGCAACATAGCAACATGCCAAAGGCTGCTCCGGTACATCCCTGGGACTGGCCTAAGGAACCCTGGGACCGTCTACACATAGACTTTGCCGGGCCTTTCATGAACTCTATGTTCCTACTCATTGTGGATGCGCATTCCAAGTGGTTGGAAATCTTCCCTATGAAGACTACAACAGCAACAAATACTATTGAGAAGTTAAGAATATTATTTTCGCAACTGGGACTTCCTAAAGTTATAGTGTCGGATAACGGACCCCAGTTTATTTCCGAAGAATTCCAGTCATTCCTTGCACAAAATGGCATTAAACACATTACCTCTGCCCCATATCATCCACGAACAAATGGGCAAGCAGAGCGACTTGTTCAAGTATTCAAACAGTCAATGAAGAGTGCAAAGGGAGACAATGCATCCATGCAGCAAAAGCTGAGCACATTTTTATTCAAATACCGTACTACACCACACTCTTTAACAAATGAAACACCAGCTAAATTACTAATGGGACGAAATTTGCGAACTAGGCTAGACATGATTAAACCAAACCTGAACGATAGGGTATTGTCAGGACAGGACCAGATGAAGCTTTCTATACGCTCTAATGTTAGAGAATTCAAAGAAGGACAAAAGGTTATGGCCAGAGATTACAGGAACGCAGAACGCAGTTGGATTCCTGCTGAGATACATTCTCGTACTGGACCGCTGTCTTACACAGTTGACACAGGACTTGGCACTCTATGGCGACGTCATGCTGATCAGCTTCGTTGTGGAACTAGCGACATCAATTCTGAACCAAATATTGAAATTCCTCATGTCAGGCCAATTGTTCCAACAACAATTCGTACTCCTAAAGGAAAAGATGCAATCTCACCAAATGTCTCGAAAACTCCTGTGGTGTCAAAAGAACCTTCAGCCTCCGTGTCTGTGCCAACTCCAAACGTTCGACGCTATCCGCAAAGAGAGAGACGGGCCCCGAAGAAACTGAATTTGTGAATATTATACTGATTACACAGTGTTGGGAGCATAATAATCTCCATGTAATCAGTAAGAACCAGAGGTTCTTTTCTGTTTATTAGTATTGTTGTAAAAGTGCAAATGTATTCATTAGTTCTAGTCATTTTTGTCATCTAGTCATTCTAATCACTTTATATGATATTGTTTTCGTAGCTAAGTAGCTTTTCATAAAACTAAAAGCCAGGAACATTTTTAGTGACTTTCAAAGTTGTACTACAATTTTATTGCCAATTAATAACTGTAAAATCTTGAAAAAATTGTACATCTTAAATGAAGGGGAGGAATGTGATGTATTCCGGATCTATTGTATCTTTGGTTTGTATATTAGAATGTACTGCACATGCGCATTCAATAAAAGTTAGTTCCGTTATGGCTGACCCACGTGTTAGTGTGATGATTTGAACAACACAACAGGGACAACGTCTGGACGTCTGTTAACGGCCTGACCACCGTGACGTTCGCAACGGCCAGATTAGATCAGTGCTAGACTGCGACAAGCTGCGAGTAGGTATCCACCATCCCCTAGACTTGTAATATTGTTAATTGTAACTTATTTATTTATTTATTTCATTTAATAAACCTTTGTTAACCTTTAAAAATGTGTTTCTCTCTGTAAATCACTGAATCTGGATTAACATGGAAACGTACAGGTTTCCCGTTACAATCTCCATTGTTACGTCATAATACCTTACTTGACGTCAAAACTATAGTGCAAACTGTTTTTGCTTTAAAAATGACAATTGCATGGCGTTATATATATATATATATATATATATATATATATATATATATATATATATATATATATATATATATATATATATATATATATATATATATATATATATATATATATATATATATATATATATATATATATATATATATATATATATATATATATATATATAGAAACTGAAACTTTAATAAATAATGCTGTTATAGATGTAATTTCTATTTAATAATAGTCCAAAGTTTAAAAAAGAAAAATCCTTAGTTCCATCTTGGGGTTCTTTATTTATCTTCTTGTGAATATCCCAATTTCATTCATTTTTGTGAATGTATTTTTATCCTCTGTCATCTTTGTAGACAACCACTTAGATTATATATCTGACGTATCTCAGGATTAGTTCCAGTTTACAAAGAAAATGAAGAGCTATATCCGGTAAATACATGTTTTTGCCCCCATAAATCAAATAGGAAAAATTTCTTGAAATGTGCTGAAATATGTGACCGGTCGGCAGGGGATGCTCACTCCTCCATGGCACCTGATCCCACCTCTGATGTTTAAGAGGTCCGGGTTTGCTCTGCTTCAAAATTTGTATTTTGTAATGGGCTTTTGAGCTTGAATACTGTTCGTTATTACCATGTATTTCATGTATATATTGTATGAAAAAGCTGAAAAAAATATTAGTTTTGAAGTAGGCTATTGCCAATACTTGTTTCTATATTATAACGTCACAAACTATTTGGATTTTGCGTTGCCAAAATGGGCAAACTTTATTCAATTTTTACTATATAATTAACAGAGCGCAAACCTGCTCCATAACAATATTCACATATTTCATAAATATTATCATTCTACACATTATAGCAAAACATTGACTTGGAGCACACCTGCACTCAATGACTTTTACTCAAAATATTGACGCAGTATACACCTTTTTCTATAAAAATCATGGAAATTTTGAATTTACGCCATTTTCCTGACCTCAGACATATTTAACATGTGCAATCATGGCTGATGAAAATGGTTAATGCTTTGAAGTCTGCAGATATCCCCCTGGTTTAGAACACATTTTTAGATTATTCCGTCAAAGTTTGGTCATAACCGAATATAGACCTTTGATATATTTTAACATACATGTATTTTTGTGACTGTGGGAGCGTATTAACATAACAGAGAAAGGGTGAATATTAGCGAAAAAATATAAAAACTGACATTTATATTATGAAAGAAGTAATAGTATTAACTGGAAGTGTTAAATTTCAAATTTTACATTTTCTGGCTGAGGTGAACGAGATGAGTCTACCTTCTCTTCACTTCGATTATCTATTCACCCTGTAACTAATTGTTACCTTGTCCTCAAAGCTAATAAAGGGAAAACTGTGTTTATTATATAAACATTATCTTCTTGCCTATGTGTACATGGCACCTCATTTTAATTTAAATTTACACTTTTATATTCAATGGTTTTTGAGATTTTAATATGACTTTTCCTTTTGTATTTTAACATTTTGGATTTTGTTTTATGATATACTACACCAGAATATCAATGCTGAATAAATATGAATAAGTGATACTACTGTGAATTAAGCTATCATTTCGAAATGGTAGTGACTCATGAGGACTCACTGGCGTTTTTTCATATTAATAATTCAAAAGTTCTGCTCATTCCCTAAATGTACTCTCAAATTAGTCTTTGAATCAACAATCATATTCAGTTTCATATCACTAGTACGTGAAGTATCTTTCAGTTTAGACCAGTAAAGTGACTCAGTGACCCACATTCTTTTCGACCAATGAGGTAACGCCGTTTCCATAAACTTTGGAATATTTCAAGTTATTTTCTGATCTTGAAATTCCTAATTCACAAATGAATTTCATACCACTCCCCATGCGCCTTTAAAGGTTGGTACAAACCTCCACAAATTATGAATTATTTTTATTTTTATAGTGATGGACAATTCTGAGTAAAACTGAATTTTTCAAAGAGTAATTAGTGTTATTCTATGCACTGGTGTACTTGTCTAAATTAAAATATACTCATGATAATATTCAATCAAATTTCAAGCCCCAAAAGAAATCACATGTTAACTGTCAAAGGATGATTATTACATAGAATGAATCATTAGTAAAAGTCTCGGAGTTGTAAGTTGACGCTGGTAAGGATTCGTGTATTTGTTTCGTTTCTTCGTTCGTGTATTTGTTTCGTTTCTTCATCAACGAAGGAAATCGACAAGATATAAGTTTCTATACATAATATAAAACGTACTGCAGATTTTCTTTTTAAAAGCATGATGTGGAACCAGAATAAATACTGTATATCACTTTATTTTGGCGAAATCTTATATTAGCGAGACAGTTATTTGGTACTTATAACTGAGATTAAATTTCATAAATTTAAGTTTTTGTTTAATGTACTCTTCTATACTATAAATATACGAAAGAACAAAATATTCGCCAGCAGGCAGTCGATCTCGCATAATTAAGCAAAAATAAAGTCCTTACGAATTACAAGTTACCATATTTAAAATATATTAATGGATATTTATACTCCTTTGCCATATTCTTTAAAATAAATTATCAAAGTATAAGGAATTTGGCAGATGTGATGCCACATATGACCCACTTTAGGATCGCTTAAATGTAACTACAAGAAACAGACATATACATACATTTTATGTCATGCAAATTACCCTCCTGTTATTTTAATTTTAAATGTTTCCCATTATATTTATATACCCGCACTTTCCAGAGAAAGTTTGGGTATTTGATGTAATTAAGGTCCGTCTGTCTGTCCGTCTAACACACTGCAATCTTCCTCAAACTCCTCTTACTTTTTTTACAGTAGCCAAATCATCATCTGAAATATGATTGTGTCCTGTGGATATGCAGTAAGGTTTTGGTGTTTTTGTATTTATCCTGGGGTAAATTGAAGTCGAAAAGATAGATTTGTTAACAAAAACCTGGTTCACGGATCTGTTACTCTTTATGTAGTAGCCAAATATCTTTTAAAAGATTATTTGCTTGTTTCTTGTAGATGAGCAACAAGGTTTCATAATTTTCATTTCCATACTAGATGCCAATTAACGACGTTTTTCTACAAAACCATAGTCTACCATAGTTCCCAAAATGTCTTTCATATTTTACGCTGTGGTTAAATCATCTTTTGGAATACGTGGCCTTTAAATGTGCAATAAAGTTTCGGAATTCTTTCTAAAGGTTGATTGAGGATCGAAAAATAACTTTTTTCTACAAAAACGATGTTCTCGTAATATTCCTCTCAAATTTCACACAGAAGCTAAACATCGTTTGAAATATGATTGGTGGTGTACTGTTGATGTTCAGAGTTTGGGAATTTTCATTTTTATCCAGGAGGCCAGCATGGAATGTGAAGATAACGAGCAGTGATTATTCTCAAAAGTCAATCTTAACAATACAAATTACCAATATGAGAAAAGAAAAAAAGAGCCTCTGAAAAAAGTGACGGGATCAGGTGCCATAGAAGAGTAAGCATCCCCTATCGACCGGTCATACCGGCAGTGTGCTCCTTGCATTGTCATGATCGGGTAAGCGGGCAAAATTCTGTGTCGATAAAATGTCTATAAATTTATTAGGCCTAATTCTCCTTAAAAAAATTTATGCTTCATTAAATAATTTAAATTAAGACTTGTAATGAATAAATTATATGAATTACTAACAACTGAAGAGACCAACTTGCTCACCTGAGAATTTTATGCTCAATTTGATAAATGTATAGTTATGTTATTTACAGAAAACCATTGTGGCTTTTTTGAAGTAACCAAATATATTAATTAGTTAATTGGTCAGGAGGGAACATATAGAGGCAAATAGTTCCTCGTGGATATTACTGTCTTAAGAAAACATCTAGTTTGTATTAAGGAATACCTGTCTAATACATGTATTTTGGTTTTATGATGTGATCAAGCAATATTCTTGAGTGATAAATTGCATAAACGCCAAAGGCTTAGTCATCGTCATAAAACTAAAAATCTGACGGTTATTCCTTATATTTACATGCTCTTTAATCCATAAATTCACGTGCTCCAATCCACGCCTTCTCTCTCTCTCTCTCTCTCTCTCTCTCTCTCTCTCTCTCGCCCCGCACGTATTTTTATTAAACATTATTATTGGCAGAAATCTGGCTCAAGACCACTTCACATCCTTTTCCAAGTACACTCTTTAGGTGATGTATTTAGGTATCTAGATAAGAATTTTACATAGAAAACTGTTTTAGCTTGGAAAGAGGCCATTTTTGAAGTACATGTATGTCAAACTGGTCCAAGGCAGAAATTAAATAATCCAGACTTGGATTTCACAAAAACTTGCTTCGACCTTGGTCTTTGATCTAGGATATTCGCTGGATGTCACAGTGCAATCTTTACCCTGTAGAACTTGTAAGGAGAAGTGTGAAACAGATTGGGCCAAAGGATTTAACACCTGTTTAGACATTGACTTTTATCTAGAAACAAAGATAAGATCATTGCTATGGGCCCTCTGTGGGTCAGCCTTGAGTCAGATTGGGCCAAAGGAAAGAAAATACACTAGTACTGCGGACAAGAAAGGTGGGACGGTTATTTAGACAGGCAACTAAAAGGACGGACGGATAAACAATGAACTGGTGTACTTACTGATCATTTAAGGGCTCCAAGAGAGAGGATTCCTTACTACATCAAGCTTGCAATAATACTTAATGGGCAAAATGTCTTCTCTAACAGATGAACCATGGGGCTTTGAAATGAGGAGGGGAAAAAGTCCACTCTAACTCAAAGTAAAATAGTTCGATTATATTGAACATGTCTTGGATAACACTGTACTTGTGTCTGCTCACAATTTGTTAACCAAGTCCAAAACATCAGGGATAACAACACGTGTTAAACAAAGGTGTTTTTTTTTCTTTATGAACCTTTTGCGTGGAACATCGTATGTATTAATAAACGATTCCTTGTGTCCAGGCAGCATGTCTGATCAGTAATTGATTTTACAGTAGATTTTTTTCTTGATTTTCATATATTTGCTATATTTATCAAATATGATGATAGAATTCATGACAGTTTCTTTGATAGATAATTTAGGACCAGTATAAAACAGCTCACTGCACAAAATAACTCTGTGTGCAGACTGCATGTAAAATATAGGAATCCATACTTAACATACTTTAAATACTTCGAAAGAGAAAAAATGATCATTTTCTTCTTTTAAAAAAAACCTTCCGCCACAAAATATAGTTCCTCACTTAATGCTTTTGGTATGGAATTTAATCATAGAGTTTTAACTGAATATAGCTTAATTGACATTGTAAAATCCAAATTTATTATAAGAATTAAAACATTATTAAGAATTTTTGATATATAAGTTAAGATAAAAATCTGCTCAAAAGCTCATGCAGGAGCGAACCTCGTTAAACCAAAGTTTATGCTCTGAACAGCCCTCAAAGAAAATATGATGATACATGTAACACTCCTTACATTTTTTTTTCAATCATTAATAACAGGTTTCAATCTACTGTAAAATCACATACATGTATTTCTTGGGGTCAAATTTTCGTGGTTTGAGGAAAAACTATGGTTTCGTGGGGATTAGATTTCGTGGATGAAGAATTGTTGAGTAGCTATGTATATGACATTTCACATTTCGTGGTGGTCATGAATTCGAGGGTCTCTTAATTCGTACCTCTAAAACAAAGAATTTTTAGCCCCCACGAAAGTTAGTGATTTCACAATACCTCAACGCATGATCTTTTTTCCACAAATATCACCTCGTCACGAGTAAATATTCAGGATGTTCGAAACGGAATGTTTATGAAATATTATTAACCAAATATTCATGCAATGTGCATACCTTCAGATTAGGGTCGAAATCAAGGCATCTTAAGGAAATTGTTTTTAACAAGGTTCAATCAAATTTTCCTACTGATGTCACATCGTTGAATTATGTCAAATAACGGACCTTATAACTATAAGAAATATGCAACAAATAAAACCGTGATTTGAACTAGATTATAAAAATTTGTCCGTTGAATATATTAACAGCAGTGTTCTAATGTGTGACATTGCATTAAAAGTTAACAACATAACGGATTGTATGCATAATATTATTCATGATGTATGTGGGTTATATGTCACCAATCATGCTCAGGCCATCTTTAAAATAATGTTTGATTGCCCTCTCCCGATACAAGGTAAAAAAATTGGGTCGATAGGTAGGTGGGAAAATCTTTTTTTTTCTCAGAAAATTTCAACATATATGTTGACGAATGGGAAAATCCAGGAATAAAAGGGAAAAAAATATCTTAATACCTGGAGATTGAAAAAAGTTTGGAGTCAGGCCATTTTAAGCCAGTCGGTCGGGAGAGGGCAACTTAACAATTTTTTTAAGTTGGCCTCAAGCGTTGTTTTGCTTCCATAAATGATATATGAGGTCGCAAAATTGTACTTTAAAGTCTCTCTCTCTCTTTCTCTCTCTCTCTTTACAATTTTCATGACTACACTATACCATTTTAACTATAAATGGAAAAAAGACTTGACTGTCGGCCAAAGAAATATATACAATGCTATCGATCATATAACTTTACTTTTCTGAGCAAAATTCGATTTTGAATTTGCCCTAGGATTTAATTTCTATTCTATTTACTGTAATAGAGGTAATATTTCTATCTCTTTCTACAAGATACCGGTATTAGCCCAAAAAGGCTACATGTATTTTTTTATGAAAGATAAAATCAAATACTACCCCCGTTTGCTTTTCACTATGAATTTCCAAAAGCGTTCTTTTGTATTGAAAAATGTTTTGTTCCAACTTTCCTCTCTTTATTTCCTCGATCAGTAATTGATTTTTCTGTTAGTTTTTTTTTTAATTCAGTAGAACATTTCATCGTTGTCTTATTTAGATGAAGAAAAAAAGGAGATAATTAATTCATGAAAATAATTCCTTCATGAAGATAAATATGATGAAGATTATTAAGGCGCACATCTTGATTCAAAACGGTTGAACAAATCTTTAAAAAAATGTAATATTCAAATTTAATGATGACCAACAGATATCTGGAAATTTTTGTATAAAGTATAGGTATTGTGTGCTGATGCCCAAGAGTCATCACTGCCACCAAAGAAGGTCGAGAAGAAAATGCCATCAATTTTGACATCATCATATTTCCGTAAAACAACATCTTTAATTGACATGACAGGACTTGATGCGTGGTTCATAAAAATCTTGATCCATCCATCTGCATTTCCGTGACCACTACTACGGACTGTATTAAGGTGGATTTGTTGCTTCAAGTTTATCCACTGATTATGGTGGAAGACAAAATTTGGAGAGCGAATAGACACCCCATAATTGTCATGTGTTACGATTTCTGCATTTTGATGTTTTGCCCATGTATCGAAATTTGGTTGAGCATCTTTAGGAAAGTACAAATACAATTCCCCTGCTCCGTGAGCTCGCCACATGAATCGAGTGGAGATGCAGTGATTTGAATCCCGTCCCCCGGAGCAATGGGTGCTGTGACCATAAGTCCCGGGAAGTTTCCCACCATTCACCCATGAAAATGAACTCGGGAAGTATACGTCATAGCTCAAAGTGACGTCAGTGGCACCATTAGGATAACCAGATGGCGTGACAAAGAATTGTGCTCCTCTCACTAAGTCATGAGTATGTGAGTGGCTTCCTTTGGCGTAATTTGCCTATTCGAAGATCATGTGAAGATTTAAACCAGGCACGTAGATAATATAATTCTAAACTCTAGAAACATGTATATGTAATCGTAGAGGCAATACATGTAAATAATATAGTTCTAAACAAATGATATTTTAGACATAGAAAGTCGTAAAGAGCTAATACTGAATATCTGAGCTGGGAACACATTTACAGAGTAAGTGTTTTTTTCCCCATAAAATGTAAGTATTTAATAATCTTATCTTAGATTTGCCTTCCTGTTTCTTGAAGGAATATTGTGCAGGTGTAATCTTGGCAGCGAATAAATACTATTTTTTTATTTTTTAAAATCCTGTTTCAGTATAAGTATAGTCTTATGGAATGAGTTATTCAGACATTGCGATTTATTTTACCTTAAGCACAGTGCATGATGATCTTTTTGGGTCGTGTGTCACATCAAGGTCACTAACGCCAAATGTCCCGGATGTGTGAACATTGACCCCAATGTGGCTCAGGAAAGAGGAAACTGTCGTGTAATGTGGACAGCTGGAGCTGTGGAGATCTATATATAATATTTGAATGATCGTTATTAATATTTGTCTATTATAATTTCCAGTAGGTTATGGTCATTAGGTTTCTTGTTAAAGTTTTCATCAATAAATTCAGGCACGTTCTATGGAGCACTTTAGCTTGGGGACACAGTAAATGGAAAATCAATTGACAAGCTAAAATTGTTTTGTTTCTTTTTTAATATTATATATAAATTATCAATGAGGGAACACAACCGTAACTTAGCATGGTGTCTATTGTAAAGTATATGTTGGCTAAATTATGCAGGGAATCCTACCCATCCACCCCGTCCTTATATATGTACTTCAAAGTTAAAAGTTAAGAGAGGTTTGATTTGCAAATCTTGTATTAATGTATATTCCTTGTACTTCTTGTAATATGGATTTAATTAATAAATTCCAGAACATTGTGACAGTGGCTTAATTTCTTCATCTTATTTAGCTAAAATTCTTTTTTTTTCATTATCAACAAGGACATCAAGATATACATGTATCTTATATAAATAATAATTTAAGTTCTTCGTCGATAATTTAAGGGCAGACGACTCGTTCCTCAGTAATATATTGTTTTTCCCAAGAATCTGTGATTAAAATATTGCTACTTTAACAAGTTTCCTCACAAAAAATTAAGGTACCTTACCAAGCATAATTGTCCAAAATAGTACTAGATAGAGGATGGTACAATGTAATTCTTATGTAGTAATATTGGATATAACTTCAATTGCTGATCTAACAATTTTTGGTGTCAATATCATTAAAGACAATTTTGAAAACATGCAGTTGAGAAATAAAAACATGACAATAATTATGAATATTTTGGTATACTGCAAAGAGATGCAAAAACATATATTCAAGGAACGTGCCATATATACTTACCACTTATAATAAAAGAGCATGAAGGTTGAAGGATGAGAAAAATCAGCAACCAATGCCTATAAAATGTTAAAAAGGAAATAACAAATCATCAAAAAAGAATCTGAATTACCTTTTCTAAATACATTTCTGTACATTTTGGTTGGTTCAAAAATCCTGTTACAGTGTATTACATGTATGTAAAAAAAATAACTCGATATCTTTCTATTTTTCTTGATGATAAAGTTTTTTTTGACGAAAAGCAAAACAAAAACTCGTATTGGATTACAGATAATGGCCCATTTTATTCTGAAAATCAAAATATCTTTTAAAATTCATTATTTTAGACGAAACATTTCCCACGGGATAATACCAATCCCTGAAGTAATATGTCTGATCAATTACCCCTCTTGATATGGCAAAAAGAGCAAACATTGAAACCCTGTACTATTTCATTTATTTTGCAGTGTTTAAATATTTAATTCGTCGGAAACACTATACTTTATCATGGAAATTAATTACGCGAGTAGTAGAGCACTAAAATAAGTTTGTTAATATTTGGAAATTCAAAAATACGCCTCATAAAATAAAATGATGTTTGCCATTCGCTAATTTATGGGAAATCAATTTCCTGTCCATAGGGAAAATGTGACCCAGAAAGTTTTATGATAAGAGAGAGAGAGAGAGAGAAGCTAAAGCAGTAAAGATACGATTCAATATGTAAAGCATTTACTAATATCGCTGAAATATATATATTCTTTTAAGGGGATGGGGTTCCCGCCGTGGGAGAGCATCTCATAGATATATATATAAAATCAGCAACAAATTAAGGAATTTCCTACAGTTTAAGGGATTTCAAAACTTAACTTTTGTAGTTTTTGGGGACCAAGTCTTCCAACAATTTTATGGAATTCCGATGGGCACTAATTATAATCCTTTATTAGCCGACCTGTTTTATATTCCTATGAAGAAGAATTTATTCAGAAACTTCTACATAAGAGAAAGGAAACTCTTGCTGTTATCTTCAACTCAACATTTAGATATATCGACGACGTTTGATCAATTTACAACAGTTACTTTCATTTTTTATGTCGACTCAATATATCCTAGAAAACTCGAAATAAAAGACCACTACAGAGTCTGTCACATTATATTTAGATGATTTACTGTCTATAGACGATAATGGCCAAATGATAACCAAACTGTATGACAAACAGTATGACTTAAGCTTTTCAGCTTCCCTTATTTGTGCAGCAATATTCCAACATCACGTACCTGCATATGGTGTCTATGTCTCTGATTTGATCACAAAAGCATGATCTGAGTATGATCAATTTTAATCCGAGGCAAGCTACTGACAAATAAGTTGATGTTACAAGGATTTCAACAACCCCGTTTAAAGTCAGCTTTTAGCAAATTCTATGATGGTTATAATGGTCTTGTTTGTATAAATACAACCTATCGTTGAGTCGTATTTTGTCTGACATATTTCACACCATTTTTTATGTCACTGCTTATATAATAAATTCGACTACGGAGTACTCCGTATACCTGATTAATACACAGGCCGGTCAATAGGGGATGCTTACTCTTCCTTGGCACCTGATCCCACCTCTTGTATTTTCAGGGGCCCGTGTTTTTGCCCTGTTCACGATTCTTTTTGTTTACTAGATTTATGAGATCGATCACCTTTTACATTAAGGGGGCTATTTTTGAGGGAGGGGGGTTAAAGGTTATATATCATGTTTTATTTACATAATATTCTGTAAATCAAATAACACTGAAATCCCCCCCCCCCCTTCTACTGGATAATCCCTTACTAATGAGCAATTTTATTTTCCCTAAGTCTATATATAAAGGAGTCTTGCATTGAAAAACATTTCATTTAGTGAATACCCAGAAATTGCCTCATAATAATGTCCCCTTAATCTTATTCATGTATGAACCTCATGAAATTAGCAACATTTATATGAACACCAGGCTGAATTAAAACGTTCTACAGTCATGTTTCTGTGTAAATCGATTTCCTACTAATTTCAAGCTTTACAAGGCTTTTTTTAAAACAAATTTAGTGGTTTTTAATTCAATAATCAACAATAAACAAATACTGTTATAATATCTGTGCCTGTTTCGATTTCTAAGTAAGATAACAAAATTGTTCGCTTTAGTCTGAAATATTTACATTTCCTTTTAAAATTTGTTCTTATAGTAAACGCTTTTAATTCAAATTTACATTTATTAATTTACAAGCAAGTGTAATTGTATTATGTTCAATTTCATGATTTTATCAATATCATGTACACATTACAACTAATCCTAAAGGAAAAATATGGACCTCAATAATATACATGTATATGTCTAATATCTCTTAAGTTTCTAATAAAAGACTTGATACTTACATGGTGTTTCTATTAGTCTTGTGATCAACAAACTGAGTTGTATCTACCTTGTTTATAGTATAAATATATATAATTTATATGCATGTCCTCTATCAGCAAAAACACCTGGTCTTTCCCAGTAAAACCAGAAGCTGTGATTGACGATAATTCCATTGTAGGTAGGAATCTCCTCTCTCCCTCTCTCTCAATTAAATAGTGTTTATAATATAAATTTTCTATTCCAAATTAAAGCAAAAAATATTAATATCAACCCTTAAACAGTCAGCAATAATTAAATCATTTAACACTTATAAATAAACACTGCTCTAGCATCAGTTAAGTTACTTTTATTTTAATTTTAAACATAATACGAGGGTTGTTCGTAAAGTTCATGGACTATGCCAATTTTCGTTATACTACAGTGGCTGCAACGTTATTGTTGACAAACCAATCGTGTAGAATCGTTCGTGTAACGTGCGAGATCGTGCGTGTATCAGACTCAATCGTTTGCGGTTTTAATCGTGCGTGATCGTGCGTTAAGAAACGTGTAAATTTCGTTTTGTAGGTTTTTATCGGAATGTTATTTGCTATACAAGCATTTCGCTTGTCTGTTTTTTTTTTCAATCCAAATAAAATAAATGAAGCGCGATTTACATAATTGAAAGCAGAGCGAACTAATTATCGCTTGGAAATAAGCAATATAGTAAGTCGTACAATATTGTGTTCTCGTCAAATAGCGTGATTTTTTGTGATAAACTGTACTTAGATGTTTAAGGACTTTTTCTCTGATGTTAATTATGTTTACTGCTAATTATGGTCAAGATATTTTTAAAATCAATAGATCAAAAATAGATATTTTTACAAATAAATAAATAAACAATCTCGATGCTTTCATAAATATTTAGTCGGCGAATGTACATGTACAAGACATGATTTGTCGGGGTTTCGTTTTTCAGTGTTTATCTCTGGAGCTTAGTTTTAATTATCTTTATAATTTCTGCAAATAAATGATTTGTAAAATAATTGTTGATTTTAGAGATTCACAAATAGAAACATGGATATATCTTATAATTTAATTCATTTTCATGCCATTTTTTTCAAACTTATCCCTTTCTGCATATTATGAAATCCAATTCAATCAAAACTCAACTCCACCTACATTTTTGTCTTCTGATAGGAAGAAAAAAAATCTGTTTTCTTAAGTCGGTCGGGAGAATTACGTAAATAATTATTTGTAATCTAAAATAATTAATAAGTCTTATATGTATTTAATTTCAGAAATATCGATTTCTATTCTTTTTTATTTTTCAAAGTCGATGAAATAATATCAATAATTATTTGAAATCTAAAATAAATATTAAGCCTTATTTCGTTTTGAAAATATTCATTCCTAAAGAATTTGAACTATTTTGCGTGGTGAAACGTGCGTTTGCGTTAGCAATCATGTAAGATCGTGTAACGTGTAGAATCGTGTGCGTGAAGGATCGTTCGTCTAACAGATTTTATCGTGCGTCAATCGTGCGGAATCGTTCGTGTAACGTGATCGTTCGTGTAACTTGTCAACAATAACGTTGCAGCCACATGTATCTTCAAGAAATTTAAAATGAGCACATTATCATCTGTAAAAATATTTATTTTGTTCAAGTGTAAAGTTTCATAACATGTAATTTAAAAGAATTCATGCTATTTAATTTTAAAATCAATTATCATATGTAAAAATATTTATTTTGTTCAAGTGTGAAGTTTCATTCCATGTGATTTAAGAGAATTCACGTTATTTAATTTTAAAATGTTTTGTAACCACGGAGCAAACTCAACAACACTGTTACGTCAAAAACATACCGACATGAGGTTCTCAAAAATACTATCCCTATACATTTCACACAGAATTGACCAATACCAGTGCACTAATTAAAAACGTTTCTCTATCACCAGAAATCTATTTTGCTAACAATTGTTCCAGTAGCATCATTTAGTTTGTCAATGTTATATTTTTTCACCGTATAAGTGCGCTTTCACAAGATCAGCATCTGTGATCGCCAAACTCTTAGCATGACGTTACTAACTTTTCATTGTTTTTTGATAAGATTTTTACAGATAATCCGGTTTTTACAGATCACCATCGTCTAAGCAGAGTACACTATCATTCAAATACAACTTGTACCATGTACACACTCATGCATGGCTCGCTTTTGACATATTTCCTACTTCCTCCGGCATTTTCAGAGGTTTTTTTCTGGAGTTTTCCAGAGTACAACACAAAATTGTATCTAGTTAACTGCTGCTCCGTGACGTTCTACGACGTCATCTTTTTTGCCTTTTTCAATGAGGACTACCTATCTTCTGAAACTGATTTCTTTTCAACGAAGCAAAATATTAAGTCTTAATTCGAATCAGAAACGACAAAACAATTCTTAATTTGAACGTGTAGAATTTTTTCCGTTTTTGTGTCATTTTACAGAAGATATGACTTCAGACATTATTTAGTGTCTTAATTGTAAATTACGAAATTCTGACCTGCTCCGTGATCCGAATTTCGCATTTTTAAAGTCTAAATAAGTTTGGAATAAACTACGATATTTTAAAATTTTTTAATACATATCATTTGAATTTACTGTTGAAATATTTCTTCCAAATTTGGATATAATATGACGTTAAGTAAAAAAGATATGACGGTAGTCCACGAACTTTCCGAACAACCCTCGTATGATCTTAATCAGAATTAGGAATTATACTTACAAAACTACGGACATGTAATTATCATTTGCCAATTGAAACAGGTAGATCGAATAATATTGATAGAAATTTAGGAATATGTACTACTGTATTTGTGGCTGTAAAAGTATTGGTGATGAATTTCATTATGCTATGGAATGCAAGTATTTTTCGAATGACAGAAAAATATTTCTCCAAAATAGATATTGTAAAAATCCTAACATTTTCAAGTTAAATGAACTTATGAACACAAATAATGTAGAAATACAAAAATCGTTGTCAAAATTTACTGAGAAAATTGTCAAAACTATCTGTCCTTGTTGAATCCTCCATATGTATAACTGATTATATGTTTACTTCATTCTTTTCTTTTTTCTTTATTTGACCCTTGACTGTTATTTTTGTTTGTATACATGTACATGTATCTTTTGTACCATTGATCTGGTTTTGAGAGAATGAAGAATTGAGAATTGAAGTAACTTGTTTTCAAATTTAAAAAATAAATACATAGGGAAAGCCGTTTTATAGAGTATACTTCTTTATGTTACTAGTATCAATTATTCATGAGGTCAGTCATGCAGTCTATAGTATGAGCAAAAATCGCATGTTTTATTTTTCTTTATTTAATTAATACAAGTATCTGTCTACGTTTCAATGTCTAAGTAATAGTTTATGACTCAAATTTTTCCAATCTCTCTCCTTCTCCCCCTACCTACCCTTCATCTTGCAGGAAAATCTTTTCTTTTTTAGTCTATACAAATACAACTGATAGTTTAGCTATTTTTAAATGAAACACAGAGCATTTTTAAAAAGTGGTACATACATATTCTTCCTATTTTTTTTAAATATACAAATAAATTAACAACAGTAATTAGTCATGGCTTATACATAATACACGTATATGTAGACCTGACAAAGATAAAATATATTATTCAAATTGTTTCATCCTACACACTTAAATATACAAATCTCGATAAAAAAAAATAAAATATTTTATGCTAGTTGGAGCTTTCAAATGCGCCTTGTTACAACGTCCTTTGAAAAATTACGCACTTTGAAATTCTTTTTTCTTTCAAAGTCCGTTAAATTTGGAGCCAAGTATACCCACTTTGAAAAAAATATATTCATTTTCAAATTGGGTTAATATTGACCATATTGAGGCACTTTGAAAAATAATGTGCACGGCTTCGTTAATATTCCTGCAAATTTTATTTGAACCTACTTAGATAATTTTTCGGTGATGACGTCACTTCAGGATCTGAGATGTAAACGTTTTAAAATTTTCTTGTGTTTGTCTTGTTCTCAAAGGTTCTCGTAAATGTTATAAAAGGGAAGTGGGTCTTTTAGAAATAATGGAGGAATTGTTTGATAGCACAATTTTGTTTCTTTTTTATTTTATGCAGCCTATAATAAGTTCGGTAGATGTAGGGTCGATAAGTGACTTAAGGCAACGCATTTTTCTTAAAGAAAGGGGAGCATTTATGATTTTGCCATTGAAAAAATTTCTCGCACAACATGATGGTTTTTTTATTGTTATTTGAAGAGTATTTAGAAGTATGAAAAAATTCTTTATACCCGATAATATGATGGCCTATTTTACAGTTATTACGAGGTATGAAAAAATTATTTATGCATTTTATACTTTTCTTTTGATTGGTATTATATTTGATTTTGTAAAGTCACATGTACTTTGGTCAAAGTATAGTCAGTTGACTATTGTTGCTTAGATCAGTGATATGGCCCCTAAGCCTCTCTTCTTTAATATAATAGGGTGCGTTATTTTTTTTCAGGAAAGCTTAATATATAAATACTTATATCTATTTTAGGTTAATTCACATTTATTGAGAGAAAGTATATCAGTTTCATACCATTTATGTAAATACATATGTTTGGTTAGTAAAGATAAAGAGTTGGGCTGAGGGACCTTCTACCTGTCTTCTACCAAATTTAATGCACTTTGAATTTTTTTTCAAAGTGCGTCGATTTTTTCTCAATTTTACCGCACTTTGAAACAAATTTTCAAATTGCGTTATTTTTCAAAGTGCATTGCCACAGCGCCTGAATAAAAGTAATATTCCTAAGCGCCTCTTAATCAATTATGATTTTAACTTTAAATCTGCGTAATCAATTTAGTTTTAGGGATTCATCGTTATAGTTCTCTTTGTCTTAATTTCTTCTGAAATTAAACGAGGTGTAAAAACCCCTGTATGCTAATAATATGGTAATTTATATAGCGCTTAGTAAACAGTTGTTAAGGGGTACCGACCCTCTGATAAGAGAGATAACCTTCAAATAAAAAATTCCTAATATTACTCATATTTTTCTTCACCAGATTTTAATAATTACTTTTTATCAGGACCTTTAGTAGTCATTTCGAACAAACTAGACATAACTTAGAACTATTTCCTTTTGCCTATACTTTTCAAATAGTTTTATACCTCATACTATTTTTCATTTGAATGTAATGCTATAGCTCTTGATGAAAATCAATACATTGGAAAGTTGAAAAAAAAAAATGAAATGTAGAGCAGAGGGTCACTATTTGTCCTTTAGGTTTAAAATTTTATGGCCGTTATAATGACCTTGTTAGCAAATACATGTATCATTGTATGTTTATATCATATTGGGTTGTTGGGGGTTTTTTTTTGTTTTGTTTTGTTTTGTTTTTGTTTTTGTTTTTTTTGTTTGTTTGTTTGTTTGTTTTTTTTTTTTGTTTTTTTTTGCTGACTTGTTTCATACCATTTGTTAGGTCTTTGATTTTGTACTGGTTGGCTGCGGATTGTTCCGTAAGTCTGATCAATGCATAGGGTATATGGCGGATGTGACCGGTCAGCAGGGGATGCTTACTCCTCCCAGGCACCTGATCCCACCTTTGGAATTTCCAGGAGTCCGTGTGTTCTGCCCTCTCCACATATTTGTACTGTTTTTGGATTTTTTTGAGATCACTGTTCGTTATCTTTACCTATTACATTAGTTCTCGAAAACGCACAAAGATCTTAGTTTATTTGGAGTACTTTTATACATCCTTGAGAATATAGGCCGATATTTAAAAAACAAAAACAACCCTTTCCAAAAATTAAAAAAAAAAAGGAAATAACAAGATGTCATTCTTTATTTCAATTTATACTTTCTGACCAATAATAAATTTTAAATTTCAAGATACATGTAGCTACAGGGAAATCAAAACAACGCACAAGTAAATTGTTATACATGTATTTTAATTTTACGAAAGTTAAATGTCTACGTTCAGTTTATAATGTACAATATTAATCGTGGTTGGGTATTTTTTTTAGAATCAAGAGTTCCATGGGCCACATCACTCACCTGAGCACAGTGGCTTGGAAAAAGTAGAAATCAGTTCAGTATTGAAAAGTTTACGGGGGGAGGGGGGGTCAAGCTTAAACTTATATACCTCAGGATGTTTCCATATCAATATTACTAATAATGGCTTTGATGTTCTTGAGCAGAAATATTTAAAGAATTTTTCCCTGTATATTGCTATGTAAAACTCTGATCGCTCAATGTGGCCCAACTCTACCAACCCTAAATGTGAACAAACTAGGATCTACACTACCTGAGGATGTTTCTATAATAATATAACTAATCATGGCCTTGCTGTTCTTTAGCAGAAGATTTTTTCAAGACGATTCCAATATATTCTTATGTAAAACTTTGACCCTCTGTTATACCCCCCCCCCCACCCCTTGGGGTTCATAATTTGAACAAACTTGATTTTCATTTTCTACAATACCTAAGGTTGCTTCTATATAAATATGACTAATAAAGGCTTTAATTTAGTTGTTCTTGAAAAGGAGAATTTTAAAGATATTTCCAAAGTTATTTGTATGATCAGGTTCTTACAAGGGGTATAAATTTTCCTTTTCCTCTGTCTGAGTTAATGATTGGAGTAATTATTCAGACAACTCTGTCTGAGGGTAAATCACACAGTACTAATTTTTTTTTCTCTTTCATCTAGAGATGGGGACTGGGTAATGTACTACTTGTACCGTGTGTCTCCCTTAGGTTCCTATTGATAGATAAGACCTTGTCTCTCAGTCTTCTTTAGATTAACTACACCCAGAACTTAAACTTATTTTCCTGCGATACTTGTCACAGGTGCATAACTTTTATACTTTTATTTTGCTCTAACCCTTATCTTCTTTATTGCTTATTCAACGGCCAACTTCTTCCGCTAGCTTCTGAATCCCTGATTTTCCCAAAGCTTTGCCTCATATACCCTTTGGCTAGTCCATTTCAAGGATTGTCAGGACATTTCACCATTTGAAGTCTTCAATGCAATTTACGCACATACCCCTTAACCATTACATCTGTATATTCCTATGTAAAACTTTGACCCACTATTGTGGCCCCGCCCTAGCCCCGGGGTTCATGATTTGAACAAACTTGAATCTACACTACCTGAGGATGCTTCTGTATTAATATGACAAATAATGGTTTCACTATTCTTGGGAAGACTATTTTTAAAGATTTTTCCTATATATTCCTATGTAAAACTT
The DNA here is from genome assembly GCF_033153115.1 of Saccostrea echinata. NCBI lineage: Eukaryota > Metazoa > Mollusca > Bivalvia > Ostreida > Ostreidae > Saccostrea > Saccostrea echinata. The sequence continues at coordinate 1,883,897 of NW_026889825.1, forward strand.
TGGCCCCCTGTTGTGTCTGCGCTCAACCCCCAGACGTCATGATTTGAACAAACTTGAATCAACACTTCCGGAAGATACTTCTATATTAATATGACTTATAATGGCTTAGCTGTTCTTAAGAAGATTTCTAAAGATATTTCCAATATATCCCTGTAATAAACTTTGACCCCTTGTTGTGGCCCTTCCCTCCCCTAATAGAATCATAATTGGAGAAAATTTGAATCTACACTACCTGAGGATACTTCTATAATAATATGACTAATCATGGCTTTGCTATTCTCGAAAAGATTTTCAAAGACATTTCTTATATATTCCTATGTAAAACTTCGACCCCTTCTTGCGAACCCGCCCTACCCCGAGGGTTATGATTTGAACAATATAGAATCTAGAGTAATGAAGCTTTCACATAAGTTTCATCTTTTCCTTCTCAAGTGGTTCTTGAGAAAAGATTTTTTAAAGATGTCACCGAATTTTCACGAATCCTAATTATCTTCCCTTGAAAGAGGGTGTGGCACTTCCTGTGAACAAACTTAAATCCCCTTTACCCAAGGATGTTTTGTGGCAAGTTTGGTTGAAACTGACCCAGGAATTCTTGAGAAGTCAAACATAGGTAATCAGAGATTACAGAGCTCACCTCAACGAATGTTGTCTTCAAGTAAGGCAAAGTCCCATATTAAACTAATAGTCTAGTAGTGTACATCCCAAGATGCAATATTTATGCAATTTTGATCTGATATGGCTTTCAGTTACTTGGAAATTATCTTATCCAAAAACTTCGAACTAGTCACTCATCCAGAAAATGTCATTCAAATCCAGCATCTGAAGCAAGTATGAGAGTGTTCATCCCTTGATGCATCATCCATGCAAGTTTGGTTCAGATAGGCCTTATAGTTTCTGTAATGGACTTTCATCCTGAAACATTAACCTGGACCATATCTGAAAAATGTAGGTCAGATCCAGCATCCGAAGCAAGTCCAGAAGTTTGCATTCTTAGATGTATCATCCATGCAAGTTTGGTCAACATAAGGCTTACAGTTACTTTAGAATGAACCTGCTCCAAAACTTTAACCTGCTCCAAAAACATTAACCTAGTCATTCCTAAGCTGAAATTGCAGCATCTGAAACCTTGACTGTTACAATGAAACACAAGATGTATCTTCCATGCATCTCTGATTAATGTAGCGCATAGAAGAACTTGAAAAAAACTGAACCAAAAACTTTAACCTGGGACGCCGATGCCGACGCCCAAGGTATCACATAAGCTCCCCCCAACTTCGTTAAGGTGAGCTAAAAATGAGAAAAGTTTACGGAGATGACAGACGATAGACGGACGCCGAACACTCTTTGATCAGAAAAGCTCACTTGAGCCTTCGGCTCAGGAGAGCTTAAAAATCCTAAATGATTATTCTCATTTCGTTCCAAAGTGTACATTCCTAAATATCTTAACCATATTCTTGAAGAATCATGCGTTATGATCATGACCGTTCGTTCAACGTGTAAAATCCTGTGCGTGAAGGATCATTCGTGTAACGGGTTTATTCATGCGGAATAGTTCAGGTAACGTGATCGATCGTGTATCTTGTCATCTATAAGGTAGCAGAGCAACAGGAACATAAAATGCAATATAATTTGATTTATTATCACATATAAACAATCAAACACAGTCAGTAATGCATCTATTTCCCAACAAACATAGAATTCACAAACTTTAGTTAGAGAATGGTGTTAAGACGTTATTTCTATTCAATAAAAAGTTCCAATTTTAAATACATTGCTTAGTCCCATCTCGAGGTTCGTTGTCTTTTCGTTAATGTTCCATCTTCATTCATTGTTGTGTATGTATTTTTATCTTCATTCATCCTCATGTAAATTATATATCCGATACAACCAAGAAACAACAATGTACCAGGTCCCATAACCATTACATTCTAGAATAGAGAAGAAAATTAAGGTTACGTATTTATCTGACAGAGACCAACAATTTCATTATGTGTACAATAAGTTATTCACTCCCACAAATGTAAGGTGTACATATATGCTAAGTGGAAAGTGGATTTGTTAATGAAATTGCTGATTTTAGTGTAATTTCTTATGTTTAAATAAAATGAAGAGTAAATAAATCTTGATTTTTTTTAATGTTCATATTTTTTTTATTGTTCCCTAGGAATATTTATTATTTTTTAAGGGGGGGGGGATAAATGAATATAAATTCATACAAGTTTTTGATATTGTACTCTCCTCTCTCTTTGTGCAGTTCATTCTTCAAATAAAATTTGTCAATACTTTGTACACATATTTTTCTCATGTCTATCCATCCCAACCCGACCCCACCTAAAGAAAACAAAAGAGAACTGTATCTTTTTTCCCTATAGATATGCTACATGCATCTTCAATGCAAGTTTGCATGATGCTGGACCAATGAAATATATGGAGATAACGAACAGTATTCAAGCTCAAAAGTCCATTAAACAATACAAGATAGGAGCAGAGCAAACACGGACCTCCAAAACATCAGAGGTGGGATCAGGTGCCATGGAGGAGTGAGCATCCCCTGCCGACCGGTCACACCCGCCGTGTGCTCCTTGCCCCTTGATCGGGAAATAACGGAAAAATCCGTCGACAATTCAGTGTGTAAATAATAGCCTAACAATTAGTATGAAAAACGTCAGTTAGCATTTGACTCAATGATAAATTGTATTTGCTGACAAGGTCATTGTATCGACCATAGAACTTATGAAATGATGACTTTAAACGAGACAGCTGATATTCTTGTTTCATCAACTTGTTTATCAATAATTTACCTCGTTTTAGAAATTGTACATACGTAGAGCATGCTCTTGTGTATCGAATCAACCGAGAGATATATACCCCGTATGCAGGTGATGAAGGTATATCGCTGCATAAGTAAGGGAAGTTGACAATTGAAAAGTTAAAGTCATCACGTTTATCATAAAGCTTGGTTGTTAGATTACCATTAACATCTTTTTCAAGTAAAATATCCAAATATGAAATAGATGTGTCAGACTCTGTGGTATCTTTAATCTCAAGCTCACCAGGATATATTGTATCGACATAAGAATGGAAATAGCCATTGTTAATTGACAATACGTCGTCGATATATCTGAATGTTAAGTTGAAGGCCAGGAAGTGTTTTCTTCTTTTCACGTACAAGATTTTGGACAAATTCTTCTTTATATGAATACAAAAAAAGTCTGCTTATAATGGGGCGCAATTGGTACTCATGGGAATTCCAATAGATTGTTGGAAGACCTGGTTTCCAAAAACCACATAGATATTGTCAATCAGAAACTCAAGCATCTTTTTCATGTCAACTTCAGAGTACTTGTGTGTACAATCAGAATGTTTTTTAACAAAATAATTTTGCAAATGACCAATGACAAGGTAAGTAAATTTACGAGTTCCATTTTTATTGAAAAAGCAGCTATCAATGATATCAAAAAGCCTGGACTTTAATTTATCGTGGGGAATCGTTGTGTATAAAGTTGTAAGTTTTTCTGCTGTTGATTTTGGTAAAATCTTGTGATTTCAAATTTTCCAAAAGTTCCTTGGATTTTCAAGTATCCACATCTGATTTACACCACTTCTCGAATATATTGTTGCACAGTACTCTTGAAGTTTCTCCTTCACTACTGTTAATATCTTAGTGAGGAGTAAAGAAAGAGGCTTGGTTGAACATTTACTGGAACCCACTATGTATCTTTGTTTGTAAGGATTTTTATGAAGTTTCGGAATCCAATATAATATGGTAATTCAAATTCATTTTCAATTGGTTGTTTGGAATATTAAAAATATTCAAAACTGACATATGATTTTTAAGAATTTCTTCCTTAGAAAGGGAACTATGAGTATAAGTTGGATTACCACTTGTAGAATTAAATCCAATAAATACTTAGCTAAGGACTTGCTTTATTTCATACCCTAGTAAAAAAAATTCAATTAAATAATGCATCTGAGGGTATTTACACTTGTAAAATTAAGTACAAGAGCCAAGGCATTCGAACAAAAGGGATCAACAGAAACATATAATTATTTATAATAATTAATATTATTTTTACTATATATATACTTATGATAAATGTCACTACTTGTAGATAAAATATGGTTTTGCCCTGTCCAAACCCTCCTTTATTTAAAGATTACGGTATGTACATCCTATTTCTATAAAACTGGTGGTTTGGTTCTTACGTGTTTTTCTATTTTTGTAATTATGAGTGCATAAAATGTGAATCGTGGTGTCTGGATATTTTTAATTTGGAGTTGACAAAGTGTCAAAATTTTCCAGAAAAAGTCACTAGGTTTGATAGATAATCTACATTTTCTTATCATGGTCAGGATTTCAAGTTCACGTGGACTAACGCTAAATGTTCATATTATTCTACATTTTTTCTTATAAAAAGAAATTTCGGACAGAAAATACAATATAAAAAATATAATTACAGGCAAACTTCGTTAATCCAGACTCATGTTTTCCAAAGCTAATTGTACGGATTAATGAAGTGTCCAGAATAATGAAACATATTTGGTATATGTATATATATTGTTCCCCACAAATTTTGTGCAGAAGGTGGAGTGTCCAGATTATTTTACATCAGGATTAATGCAGCCCCACTTCACTGTATTTAACAGGTTGTTATTTATTGTCATTTGGTTTATTTACAACAGAAACAATACTTTACAACAAAAAAATATTAAGTTTACAATTAAAGTTATCTTATTAACAAAGTGGATTGAACTGCAATTTTGTGCATTAATTAGACGATTAGATTTAAAATGGGAAGAAAAATTGCTTGATATTTTTATAAAATGATTAAGGAAAATTGTCATGCCTTTCAAATCATTCAGTGAGAAATTCTTCATTATATAAGCATTTTAGGAAACATAGATTTCATGAATATCTATTATTGTAGATGTATATTTTTCCAAAAATAAACAAGAGGCCCACGGGCCTTGTAGGTCACCTGAGTAACATGTATCAACTTTGCTCTAAGCCCTGCCCTAACACCAGAACCTTGACCCAGGGCACATAAAATTCACAATTTTGGAAGAGGCACCCTACTCATCATAACAATACTCTTAGTTCATCGGCTTAATACCCAGGAGAAAAGGAGAAGATTTTCAAAGAATTATTGCATTTTTTACTATGTAATCATTAGAGCCCCACCCTAACACCACAACCCCTGACCCAGGGACCATGAAATTCATAATTTTGGAAGAGGCACTCTTACTCATCATAACTATGTATTCAGTTTGTTTGCTAAATACCCCAGTTCAAAGAAGAAGATTTTTAAAGAAATAATACATTTTCACTATATACTCAACAGAGCCCTGCCTTAACACCAGAACCCCTGACCCTGGGGCCATGAATTTCACAATTTTGGAAGAGGCACCCTTACTCATCATTACTATTTTCTTAGTTCATTGGCTTAATACCCAGGAGAAAAGGGGAAGATTGTCAAAGAATTATTGCAATTTTACTATGTAATCATTAGAGCCCTGCCCTAACACCATAACCCCTGACCCAGGGGCCATGAAATTCACAATATAGGAAGAGGCACCCTTACTCATCATAACTATGCATTCAGTTTGTTTGCGCTGGATTAGAGAAGAAGATTTTTAAAGAAATAATGCATTTTCAGTATATATTCAACAGAGCCCCGCCCTAACACCAGAACCCCTCACCCTGGGGCCATGAAATTCACAATTTTAGAAGAGGCACCTTTCCTCATCATAACTATGCATATTTTTTGTTTGCTTAATACCCAGTAGGCAGAGGAGAAGATTTTGAAGAATTGATGGATTTTCACTATGTAATCATTAGAGCACCAATAACACCAGAACCCCTGACCCTGGGGTCATGCAATTCACAATTTTGAAAGAAGCACTCTTTCTCATCATAACTATGTACTTTGTTCATTGGCTTAATACCCAGGAGCAGAGGAGGAGATTTTTAAAGAACTACCGGTAATGCATTTTCACTATATAAGGCCAAAAAAAATAATAGTCTTGTTTCCTGCTACCTGACCTACCCTATTTTTTAGCCCCCGACCCTAAAATTTTTTTTAAGTTTTGGAAGAAAAAAAATCGGGAATCTCATTGTTCTGTCACTGTAATCGGTTTCCGTGTTACACTGTAACACAAGACAAGCATTTCATGAAATTCTTGTTTTAAATATGGACTTTCATAAAATATCACTTGAGTTGTGCATAAAAAGACATGAAATTTAATTTTAAAAGACAATGTTGACCTAGCTGTGACATGTTTAATTTGATCTTGTGTTAGTTCATATCCAAAAAATGCTGTCGGAAAAAAATAAAATTAAAATATAAAATAAAATAATTTTCCTACCTACCTACCCTATTTTTTTCAGGCCAGTAGCAGGAAACAAGACTATTATTTTTTTTGGCCTAATCATTAGAGCCCCGCCCTAACACCAGAACCCCTGACCCAGGGGCCATGAAATTCACAATATTAAAAGAGACATCTTTCCTCATCATAACTATGTACTTAGTTAGTCTATCAAATATCCAGGAGCAGAGAAGAAGGTTTTCAAAGAATTAATGCATTTTCACTATATAATCATTAGAGCCCCATCCTAACACCAGAACCCCTGACCCAGGGGCCATGAAATTCACAATTTTAGAAGAGGCACCTTTCCTCATCATAACTACATATGTATGTACTTTGTTCATCGGCTTAATACCCAGGCGCAGAGGAGAAGATTTTTTTAAGAAATAATGCATTTTCACTATATATTCAACAGAGCCCCGCCCTAACACCAGAACCCCTGACCCTGGGGCCATAAATTTCACAATTTTGGTAGAGGGTTAAATGCTTATTACAACAGTTTGACTGCTTGAGTGCTTGATGTCCAGGAGTAAAGAAGAAGATTTTTAAAGATTGCAATAATTTTTATGGTTTTAGCCCCACCCCTTAGGCCCCAGGGGGGTTAGGGGTAATGAATTTCACAATTTTTACTCCCCTTCACCCATAGATGCTATATGCCGAATTTGGTTGAAATTGGTTCCGTGGTTCCAGAGAAGAAGCTGAAAATGTCCAATTGTTAACGCACGACTGACGGACGACGCATGATGCATGCCGACTGACGAAAACAGATAGCAATAGGTCACCTGAGTAAACTCAGGTGACCTAAAAAAATTGTGAAAATTTTTGTGAAAAATAAAGTGACACTTTTTCATTTCATTCCTTCAGAATTATTCAGCAAGGCTCATTTTTAATTTTAAGAATTAAATTTCTATGAATAGGTCTGTTTTGTCAATTTATTGTCATGTGACACAGTGACACAACTGAACCTGTGCAATTATGGCAGTATAAATAGTCAAAATTTTCAATGGTCTCAATTTCAGGCCTAAGCGAGCTATAAACAACGATTTGGGGAAATGTTTTCTTGTCTAAAAGAATATGTTAGAAACACTAGGTTAGTACAATTTTCAAATGGCTGCATAAATAAACGGAGAAATAAATCGAGAATACAGGGCACTTTTTTGTGCGCAATAAACATACACTTTTTTCAATGGGTGACACTGTAGCTCTCTGGTCCTCCATCCCATTTTTTTCAGACCAGCGAGTAGCTGTAGAACTGTAGCAGTATGGTTCTATATTTTTGTCTTTGACCATAATGCCACAGTTCCCGTAATGCAAATATGGTGCAATTTAAGGCACAAGATTTTCTGCACATGGTTGGAGAGAATTTCTCTACTTTCCAGCATTGATCAATCAACTACCTTTCACTCTCTAATTCTAGACATATTTTTAAATCAACCTGTATATTTTATCCACCTTCTAACCCTTTACATAGTTGTCTCTACAGACCAATTAACTCGCTTGTTTTGAATTTTTGTCAAATGGCAGAAAGTTCAAAACAATGCTACAGTTCTGAGACTAACCAGCGAGCTACAGATCTGCAGCTAGTACTGCAGCTGTGTAATTCCTAAAGGATGATGTTCCATATGCCCCCAGTAAACTGACAAAAAATGAAATATCTAAATTTTTCTCTAATTTTTGCATCCACTTAATCACTGATATGACTTTAATGCTTGGAAAAAAGGCATAATTTTTTTTCTTGTTTTCTGATAAACATTTTTTTATTCATTTGAGTCACAGGTTAGACACAAATCTACAATATCCCTGCTCATAATTACAAATAATTTTTTTTAATAAATATACATTATATAATTTCATAATTTTGTAAAGCGTTGTTGGGCAATTGGCTACACATATTCCTGAGAATCAGTGAATACACATTTCAATGTGAATTTCTCGACCCAAAACAGTAAACACTGAGGTTCCATACGTATTATCATGCATAAAAAGCCTTTGCTGACCATTAAAAGGTTGAAATGTAGTAGATATAATGTGTAAATTGACCTAAGCCATGTGTCTGTGATAAAATGTAAACATGTAGTAACCAGCATGTTTTGTTGTTCAGTCATCGGATTAGACATTAATTGTTCTCGGTAAGTGACTATGTGTGAAATAATAACAATACCCATATAAGGTAGATTCCTCAGACACCCATACCCCTCTATTGTAATAAGACCCGCCTATTCTCTTTTCATAAAAGATTCTATTGTCACAAACCAGGCCAAATTTTGCTCTCATGGGGTCTAAAAAATCATAGATAATGCACTCTTTCCTTATAATTAAAATGTGTTGGAACTATTGAAACTATTCAAAAGGCGTATTTATTCACTTTTGTTTGAAAATTATCAAAATGGTTGTAGAATATATAAATATAATTCATTGTAAAAAAAGCACATGTGCTCCCCATGTTATTCTGTAAATGACGAATGATAAGTATATATATATATATATATATATATATATATATATATACGAGGGTTGTTCGAAAAGTTCGTGGACAATGTCAATCCTCGTTATACTAATTTCAAGAAATTTAATATAAGCACATTATCATATGTAAAAATATTTATTTTGTTGACGTGTGAAGTTTCATTCCATTCGATTTAATAGAAATCAATTTACTTTATTTTAAAATCAGCATGTTTGGTAACCCCGGAGCAAACTAAATAATATTACAACGTCAAAAATATAGCGTCATGAGGTTCTCAAAATATTCCCCCTATACATTTCACACAGTCTGGTCCAATATCTGCTCATTTAAAACGTGTCTCTATCAATTGAAATTCACTTTGTTAGTAATTGTTCCAGTAGCATAATTTTGATTGTCAATGTTTTCTTTTTTTACCGCTTAACTATGCTTTCACAAGACCAGCAACCGTGAAACGCCTTTCTCTTTCCAAGACGTTACGAACTGAACGTTTTTGGGTTGATTCTTTACAGACAATCCGTTTTCTCACAGATCGTCCTCGTCTGATAGAGAGTCTCTATCATTCAAATACCGCCTGGGCCATTTACACACACATATGCATGACCCGATTTTGAAATATTTCATTTTCTTACAACATTTTCAGATTTTATTCTGACGTTTTCCAGAGTACAACAGAAAATCGTATCGTAAACTGCTGCTCCGTGACGTTCTACGACGTCACCTTTTTTGCCTTTTTCAATGAGAACTACCTATCTTCAGAAATTGATTTCTTTTCCATGAAGCAAACTATTAAGTCATAATTTGGAATATGAAACGATGTAACAATTCTTCATTTGATGATCTAGATTTATTTTGATTTTCAGCCATTTTACAGAGGATATGACTACAGAAATTAATTAGTGTAATGTTTGTAAATTGCTAAATTTTGACTTGCTCCGCAAACCAATTTTTGCAGATTTTAACTCCTAATAAGTTTGAAATAAATCAAGATATTTTAAAAGTTTTCAATACAAACCATTTGAATTTATTGTTAAAATATTTCTACCAAAGTTGGATATAATATGACGTTAAATAAAAAAGACATGACAGAAGTCCACGAACTTTCCGAACAACCCTCGTATATATATATATACAACTGTATATACGTCTACCCCTCTATACTATAAAATATACTTATCATTCGTCATTTACTGCAGAATTACATGGGGAGCGCCTGTGAGAAAAAAGGGGCTGCAGAAAGCAGTTTTGGCACATCATCCTTTAGTTGAAGATAAACAGAGATATTATACGTGTCATTGTTAAAAACTAATAATAAGAAGAAAAAAAAAACTTTTAAAAAAAAAAATAGCTGCAGAACTGTAGCTCACTGGTTGAGAAAATTCGGACAGATAAACCTGGTTTATTTTCTCAACCAGGGAGCTACAGTTCTGCAGCTAAATAAAACAACAGTCAGCACGCACTATTTCGTTAGTATTGAAACACTTAAACTTACTGGTTTTGCGTAAAGTTCGAAGTTGATCGCTCTAAATGCAGATGTACTCGGTAACTTTCTCCAACCAGGAGACTGAAACTTTTCGTTTTGTTTGTCAATTTTGTCTTTGAAATCTGGATTGGTACCATTTTCACCTTTTGGATTCATGTTTTTATGCTAAAAATCAGGGGTTTGTTTTTACTAGACCTTTCGTTTGCATTTCAAGGGCGCATCCATCTTTGAAATCCCCGTATGTAGAAAAAACGAGCCCGATTTATATAAATCTATTTACATGTACTGAAAACTTTTATGTTTTTAAAATTTGACTTTTTGTATAGTAAAATTTTATTTGATATCTAAATGAATGTTCTAATTGTTTTTATTTGTAAAGGTACATATTCATTGTAGAAAAAGTAACTTTAGCAATCTAATTAATAACATGATTAAGGTTCATAAACCCTTTTGGATCACTCATATAAAATCTTATGATTTTCCAAAAGAAAATTATTTTTTTTAGTAAAATACAAACAATTTTATCAAAGCCTGTAGGGCAAAATTAAACAAAAAAGACATTTCAACTAGACAGATCTATAAAGGAATAATAGGCATTTATGTCATTAAGAGTTATCTCTCTTATCAGAGTATCAATGAACCTTAAAATCAAACTTCTTAGATCCACGCCGTTTACACTCCGGGGAAGAAGTGTATATGGCATGGATCTAAGAAGTCTTATTAATATTTCAATATTAGATTGGTAACTTAGATTTATTCAGCACGGAGAACTTCTTTTAAAAGAATTTTAAAATATCAATTTCAGTATTTCATATTTCGAAGCACAAAATTTTGCGATAAAGATAATTACATGTTGCCAACTTTTTAAATCCGATCCCTTGAAATAAAGTTGGTTACATCTCAATATTTTTAGTTCTTGGTTCGTGCAAAAAAGTCTTGACTTCTGGCTACTGTAACATCATTTAATTTTTAATAATGTAGAAAATGAAGATAAATTCAAAATATTTTATTAAAAAAATTTAAAACTTTAGTCACCATGGGAGTGTATTTTTAATTTTATTTGCGTATATTCATTATAAAGCACCATCGTGGATCTATTATCTATCAATATTTCCAAATGATTTTAAACTCAGAGAGGGAAAATGTGAATGTGTGGTAGAGTGTGAAGAAAAAGCAAATCATCATGTATTGTTTACTTTTTTCATTTTTCTGTTTAAAAAATATTAGTGTTCATTTGCAATTAAAACATCAGTGATTCATTTTGAAAATAGTTATTATGCAATCTGATTAAAATCAGATCATTTGATCCGCAGGCCCGTAGGAAGCAATTTCATTGGGGGGGGGGGGGGCACAGCCATACATTTTCAGTTGAGGGGGCATTATCAACTACCAAAAATTCCTTGACAAGCAAAAAAAAAAAAAAAAAAGGTCATCGTTGTTTTTATTGAGGGGGCACAAGCATATAGTATCAATAGTATCTATGTTAATTTCTGTCGTACTCTATATATCGGCAAAATTATTGGGGGGGGGGGGGCACGCCCCCCCCCCCGTGCCCCCCTCCCCCGGTTCCTACGGCCATGATCCGCTCACATAGATCGCTACACAAGCACATAAGATTAAACTTTTCTTGCCCAGTGGTTCTTGAGAAGAAGATTTTTGAAGATTTTTTTCTTATACAGTATAAAGCATCCTTGTTTAGCGATCTATGTGAGTGGATCAAAGGATCTGATTTTAATCAGATTGTTTGTTGCAGTATATTCAAATCATTGTAATGTGGTAATGTATACTAAAATTTGGTAGAAAAAATTGTAATCTACTAAAATTCAATCAACTACCCCACCCCCACCCCCGAAGTAGGATTTTCGATTTTTTTTTTATTTTGATCGTCAAAGTTTTTTTTCCAGATACGTCTCCCCTTTTTTTCAAAAACGATACTACATGCCTGGTTTTATCGCAGAATCTCACATATTAACTTAAGAAATAAGTTGTCATTCACTGGGACATAATGCATGAAGTTGGCCACGCGACCAAACCCTATAACGTCCGAACCCTGTAAATTTACAATTTGACAACACGGGTAATGTAAACTAAGTCAATTAATAAATATATGCGATTCATGATCAATTTCACCTTTTTTAATGACTGTATCAACCCACCCACCGACCCTCCACCACAACCACCACCCAACCACCTCCTTGCACAAATATTGACGATATATATATAATTAAGTTCTGCATTAGATCGGCCATCGAGGTTAAAAAAAATATTGAACTCTTATGGCCGGTTGCGTACCTATGGCTCAGATAAGTACAGCTCAGCCGCTGATCCGCGGATCACGCAAGCCGGGTTTAAACCCCAGTTGAGTCGGGTTTACTTGAGACGTACTTCTGTTGCACGCTATAAAACTGAGTAAGGCTTACCTAATCTTGACTTACTCAAATTACACTGTTGAAGGCTAGTAAGTTTCCTAATTTTACAGCTCTTCAAACATTTTTTGATAAATCTGGTTGAATCTCGAAAGGATATATTTAAAAACAAAGATATATATTGATGGTAAATTGTTAATTAAAATGCAGAAAAAACTGCAATACAATTTAATTCAAACCACAGGATCTGTCATCGAAACTCAAACCATAAGAAAATATGAAATGGCGAACATAATACAGCTTTTCCAAAAGACTTAAGAGAGGAAAAACTGGGAGGGGGGTCTTGGGAATAAGTAAAAATAGAAACAATACCAAAACTTAAGACAGAGGTAGGAACAATGTATATATTTAAATTTTCAATTTAATATCAGATGATACCTTTTCTGTAGATATCAAGCCATTAGTACTTAGTTGTTTAGAATGTTTAGTTTGATATACAACTAATGTAACAAAGAGATTATTTGGGCATTATTCATATAGGCAGCAATCCAGTGAAACATTCAATTCGGTACAAGTATTGATAAATGTGAGTTTGTTGTCATGTTTTCAAGGATCAGGCCGTAAGCATTTTCGGGGGGGGGGGGGGGGGGGGGCACAGCCAAACATTTTTAGTTGTGGGGCACAACCCAAATATCCTTGACAGGCAAATTAAAAAAAAAGTCATCATACGTTATTATTGAGAAGGCACAATCATACATTAGCTATATTTTCTAGAGTATTCTATATATCGGCAAAATTATTAAGGCTGGGCAGCCCCCCCCTCCCGGTCCTACGGCCATGTGGATAGCCTACACAATGATAAAAAATAAACTTTTAATTTCTAAGAAATTCGGTTCGGCATTATTAGAAACTATTGGAATGTGTATCACCAGCTGTTTGCATTGTTTGAAAGTGTGAAATTCGTAATTTGATTTAAATTTGGTATATGAGAAAGTTTATATAACTTTTTGTGTACCCGAATAAATTCCCACTTAAAAATTTCTAGTAACTTCAGTATTCAGCTGCATCAGTGTTATTTAAAACGACACATTGAAGAAATGTGCCAAAAAAAATCTTCAATATGACCATAAAAAATTTCTTGTAGAATAGCCTTTTTAATATGGCGAAATCTTTCAATACAATCATCGTCACCATAAAACATTTCTGGAACATCAAAACAGTTCAAAATATCAAGATATTCTACCAAAAATCCATGGAAACGATATCAAGCTGGGTTTAAACCACCCCTATACCAGGTTCAGAATTTACCGTAATTCTGAGCTGTACTCAGCCAAGCCTTACCTGTGTGCAACGTGTAAACTTGGATTTAAACCTGGAATCATTGATCGGAGGTTTAAATCCGAGATACGCAACCGGCCATTAAACACGCCACAGTGAATAAAAGTTAATTCTTGATTTTTTTTTTTTTAAATTAAGTTGTGACTCTTACTCAGCAGTACTGGAAATTATTCAAATCAATTGTGTTCACTATGATCTGTTTTCACAGATCCCTATATGAATAGTTACGGGGATAATCAAATAATCAGATTATCAAGTGTAACCAGTAATTGAACTTCTTTTCAGGAGAATCGTCAGTGTCTTGATTCTATGTTCTTGATTGCTAGCGCTCTCGAGCGCTAGCAACTACGTTAGTCTATATTTCTGGAATACGCATGCTCAACTTCACGGTCGGGCATTCTGGGAAAACTACTGTAGATAGACTGTGTGATAACAATTTCGTTTTGTCATACAAATATAGATATGGTCAGAATTTACACTAGCCTTTCATTTCTGACGTTAGAGACAGGCAATACCAGTCTAGATCCGGATTCTGATTTTTTTTTTTATTTATTGTCGAACCTACACATAAAAGTACAAGAAAAACTTAGGTCATATAATGCCAAGATTCATCTAGCTTTCCTCACAGTTATACCACCTTCCTGGGTAATTTCGGCAAGCTCGGAAAAAAAATCTTTTCAGGGTATGTCGGAAAGACATGTCAGTTTAGTTTTTATCATCTGAAAATACATATGATCTGAAGTTTCGTGTTTTGTTGTCTATTCTGCACGTAAATGAACAAAAAGTAACAGTTACTCGGGTCCTATAAAAACGAAGACTGTTATTTCTAAAATTGTAATGAATACCTAGCTTTTCTAATTTACCTTCATTGATTTTTCCGGCAAGTTCGGAAAATCGATGCAACCTCGGATATGTTTACCGAGCTTGCTGGAAAGTTCCGAGAAGTTGCGATTGCTAAAATACAGTACCACACTGGAATATTTTAAACTAGGTGCTCATTGGTTCTACTGACCTTTTTTTTCACCTCCAAATTGAAATTACAGTAGAATACAGAATGCTTAAAGCACAGTTAGGAGTTATGCCATTGCCGACGTGAAGCCCACTCTTAGATTTATACCATTCTGAATTATGACCCCCCACCCCCACCCCCAACCCCCCGACTCAACCCCCCAGTGCTCCAATGTGCCTTCTTATTAATAATTAATCGATTCAGCAAATTTAACAAATGGTTCAGATATCTTCTGTATTTTATTATGCTACAGCGCTAGCTCACCAATCTTTTTAAAGGATAAGCTTGTACTGCACTTACACTGACTGTGAGAGTAACAGGTGAATTATTATCAGATGAGTTTATCTCGGGCTCGAAATTCTCCTTTTACAAACGGGAATTTTCCTTCTGGGGCCTCATTGTTTACAAACAATATACCTTAAATTCTTCCGCCGGAAAAACATCAGATATTTGCACAAATTGCATTTTATTTAACAGAAATCTAAGATAATTTCTAAAGCTGAGAATATTAATAAAAGTTAACGCCAATAATAAAACTCGGTTTGACATTTTGATATCATATTTTAATGGACTATTTTCTTTCTCGTATCATAATATTATGCCATCAGCTGACATTGACCGTGGCGAAATTGTTGACAAAGAACACTGGTAAGATTTAGTTACTAACTTTGATGATTTTCATAATCACTCAACATAAATGTTGTATACGTTGAATTGGTGGAAGAATTTAGTGCAGAATTGTGGAAATATCGCATATCAAATGATTACATTGCTGTTTGTCGGGTGACCTAGTTTCATTTCGCTCGCCATGTTTGTAAACAAGTGCTAGATAGCAAAAACAAAACACACATTCTATTTCAAAGACTTCTCCACTCTAGTATATCAGAAGGCAGAAAGAAGAGTATTTCTGCATGTAGGATTCAGACGCTAATTATTAGGTGAGGTGCTTAATGGTTTCAAATGAATTTCAGGGGACTCGTCATTGTTCAAGAAATAGGCTTACAGTACAGAAGACCTAGCCCTTCAGTCTTTCAGTATAGGTCCAGCACAATCTCTTGATTAAGCTATATAGCTTGAAATAGCTATATAGCTTTATTAAGCTATTCGAAAAAGCTTGATAAAGCTATTCATATGCAGGTTTTCACAAAAGTGTTATTTGTACAAAATAGACAAAAAGTCGCTAGTATTTGACTATTCATATATGTAATATGGGTTATCAAATCAACAACCCAAATCAAAGATAGTTCTAACATTGCAGCATTTGAATACTTTTAAGCAAAAGAAGAATTTCCATTGTTTGGGTAGCTGTACACTACCTTGTGTGCATTGAGGCATGGATAAGTATGATTGCTTCTCATTGTACTGAATTATTACCAATCAATTATCTTGTTGACCATAATTGGCCTCCTTTATAATTTCATTGAAGAAGTAACTGTATCAATTGCTTTAGGGTGAGTTAACCATGCATCAGACACATACCTTGCTTCGGACAACTTGAAGCAATAAACTTTCGTTGAACCTGAGTCTCCCCGTGTTTTTACTTGTTTCTGTCTTAAAGGTAAAGATTTAAACTTTTTAATGATGCCGATTTTTATTTTCATGTTGTGATAAAAATACCACAAGAATGGCCTTGAAATTACGTCATATTTTGCATCATCAAAGGGGAGTAACCAGAAATTTACGATTTTGCAATTTTTAGAGTTGTCGTTCTTTTAAATAGACGTCAACGGAACGGGTCGGACCTAGGTAAAATTTATCAATAATTGATAATTTTTCAGAAATTTTCAAAAATTTCACTTCAATGTTTGTATAATATTTGTTAGAGTTGTTTTTAACAAGTATGTTTATTTCACCGTACATCGGACACAAATTAACCATGCATCGGACACTTTCCGATGCATGGGTGATCACTTCCATTTTCATATAAAACCCAAATGACAGCTATTTTTTACGGAAATAGAAAATAAAAACTCTAAATTTTAAGTGAAATACAAGATATCGATATATGACGACTAGAAGTGGACTCAATTTATTTCTTTAAACTAGATGATGATAACCCACGAGACAAAGGCGCGAGTTGCCATATTACTTGCATTGTAAAGCCTTTCTAAGGTGATGTGATGCACCTAAAATCTCTTCACATCTGTGGATCAAAATAGTCATTCAAATTTATCTAGAAGTTTAATTTTTTAATAAAAGATAAAAATGTTTCGATATCACTAATTTTAAAGCAGCGAGATCAAGGTATGATATTTTTCTGGTTTAAATACCATATGTCCGATGCATGGTGAATATTGTTCGATCCATGGTGAATTCTGACTTATTTCGAAAAAATCGGGTTTTAATGATATTTTCTTAATAAATAGCACAAGATTGTGTCAAAAATTTATATTTTAACCACATACTACATGTTAAGTTCCATTTTGATAGTATTCTGTTGGTAGCGATATCGCTAGAACTTGTTGAAGTGCGAGGGTGTCCGATGCATGGTGAATTCACCCTATATAGCTCCAAAACTTTTAGAACTTTGAGTACAAAGTCTCTAAAGAGATGCAATTTGATGAGTGATTTTTACATGCATTATTTTCATAAGCGTTCAAGGTTTGAATATCATCACTGCACCAAGGTGCGACTTTTTGTGCATACTTGGAAAATAACACATTTGAGAAAAAAGTGTGATAAAATAGCTTTATCAAGCTATTCTGAATAGCTTAATAAAGCTATATAGCTAAATCAAGCTATGTAGCTTAATCAAGAGATTGTGCCGGAGCTGTTAGTCTGCGCAATGTGGCTTCAGTCGAGCCTCTGAGTTACAAACACTCATTTTTAGCTCTACTTGTTGGAGACCAGAAGAGCTTATGCGAAAGTAAAGTGTCCGCCATATGTCCATCTGTCTGTCTAGCTGTATCAGTGTTTGTCAGTTTGTCTGAAAACAATTTTTCAAAATGCTTCTCCTCCTAAAGTTTTGGTCCGATTTCAATATTACTTGGTACACAGGTAGACTATACTAAGATACATAATTTTGTGGATCTTTTTTTTTATTTTGTTGAAGGATGTTGCCATGGTTACTTATTAAATAGAAATTTCTCTGAAATTCTTTCAAAATGCCAATCCAAAGACAGTTTCAGTCTAATTTCAATATAACGTGGTACACAGGAAGACTAAATAAGGATATATAATTCTGTTTATCAGTTTTTGATTTTGTTGAAGTGTTGCCATGGTTACTTTAATAGAAATATCTTTGAAATTCTTTCAAAACGCTACTCCTCCTACAGTTTCAGTCCAATTTCAATATTACTTGGTACACAAGTAGACTACAGTAAGATACATTGTATATAACTCTATATATTTGTTTTTGATTTTGTTGAAGTGTTGCCATGGTTACTAAAATAGAAATCTCTGTGCAATTCTTTCAAAATGCTACCCTACTACAGTTATTGTCCAATTGCAATTAAACTTGACTCAGAAAGAGACTAAACCAAGGATCATTATTTTATTTATTACTGTTGCCGTATTGTTTCTCAACTCCGACTAAGTGCTACCTTTTTCTACTTTTGTTAAGTAAAAAGCATTAGAGCTACAGTCTGGTCAGAGATTTCTTGTTGGTATATAGAGTAAACTGTAGAAATTTAATACCTGTACATATTTTAGATAAAAAAGCAAAGATGAATATGAAATTACCACCCTACCTCCAGGACGAAGTAGATGATGTTATTCCATATGCTAATGATGACATTGACTTCTCTGAATTTGAGTGGATGGCAGACCAAGAATTAGAGGAATTTGATAAACAAGTAGGTATATTTGTATAAGGAACTGTATGAAGTCATTAAAGCTTACTTTGTATGTACCATTGTTATACCTGGTGATGATTCAGTTACATTTTATATGTTTGGATCAATGGGATGAAGATAAAATTTGTATTCATTATCTTTGTTCAATGCATGCAGCAAATAAGATAATCCTTTGTCAAACAAATGCATGTTAGATATACACTGAAACTTACCTAATCCAGAAGTTGTGTATTCCAAAATCTTCCCTTCTCTGATGTAAGCTTTACATGTTAGTCTCTCCCAGTAATTTCAATTAATTAAAATGTTGTGTAATTCGGAATTTGTCCAATCAACACAATTTCTATGGAACCAGCGGTGTCCGGATTAGATAAGTTTTACTGTAGATCAAAATATTTATCACATGTATGTATGTAGATATGAAATATTTTCTAATACTGACAGCACACCGTTATTAAGAGCAAAAAATTTAAGGTCGGTAGAACAGAATTGATTAGTCTACTTGAATATTAACAAAAATAGCAAGAATTAAAAACATATATTTGCATGAAATGTTTGGTTCAAGTTTTGAAACTTGGGAAGCACTTTAACCTAAAAATAAGTGCCTGTACATTGGTCCCACCTGTACATTGTTGTTAATGTGATGGTAATTCGACATACTTTAGACTAAATAACATTTATACAGCAGTAATTCTGAAAAATCAGTTGATGAGACCAACATGATATATGGACCTTTTCCTTATTTTCTAAACTACTGTCTTCAGGTAGAAGAAGAGTTCTGGGAGGGTGAGTTCATTGAGGCATGTTTTGAGGAGATGCTCAAAGAGGAGGAGGAGAGGGAAATGACATTTTATCCATCATATCCTGACCACCCCCATCAGACAGTGGATTGTCCCAATAAGGTATGTTTTTGTTCCTTAGTCCTTTGAATATTGATACAATTACAGTCAAACCTCGTTATCTTGAACACAATGGGACCGAGAATAAACTTCGAGATATAATCCGAGGGTTCAAGATATTGGGGGTGAAATACTTAAAATATTAAGTGCTTGGGACTTCCAAATCACTTCGACATATCCATGCTATTCGAGATATCTGTGTTCGAGATACCAAAGTGTCACTGTATATATGTTACAGTTAAATCTTGTTTTTTGAACTGCATGGAATGGAAAAATAGAATTCAAGATATTAATGATATTTAGAAGTCAATTACATGAAGTAAAATATGTTAGGACTTTCAACTGGATCACTTTGACAGATCCATGGTATTGTTATGTCAATGTTGGAGGTACCAAAGTTTGACTGTATTTTCAATTTTAGAATTATGATATTAGGCAGTCCTTGAACACATGAATTTAATCAAAGTTTCTGACTTCAGTCTTTATCAAGCAGTTATTATATACTCAACTGAACTATGTCTAAACATGTTTTCTGTTCATCTTTTAGGTGTTTTCTAGTAAATTGAATCCAAACGCTCCTGAATTCATCCCTAGAAATTCCAAGAAAGGAAAAGCATAGCCATGCAGGAGCCAAGTAGTCTACATTTTTCAAATAGGGTTGCATTGAAAACAGTTGTAAATGCATTATACCCTAATTGTCTTTCATGGAGAGAAAAAAATTACAAAAAAATTAATACTCCCGACATTCGTGTATGGCTGTGGATCTGCATGTGTTCGTTTATGTTTGTTTGTTTACTGGTGTATTGTTTTAAATGTGTTATGATATCTCCACAAGAAAGACTGAGAAATGTTTCATGGTTTCATGTGCATATTGTTTTCAAAAAGTGCTATATTGGTGCACATTTTTTTTTTCAGGTAAATGTTTTCACTTTATGTTTAGGACACATTGAAGACATCAATGTCCTATTGTTTTCCTTCAAGTGCTCAGAGTTGCCTTTCTTTGTATATGATTTCTACTTTCTCTTACCTAATTCTTGATAAGAACTCTATAACAGAGGTTAAATATTCAATTTTTATAAAGAATAACTTTTTCAAATCTGTATTCTTGATTAACTGGAGGGATGATTTTAGATAATGAGATAAACTGTATGGTGTATATTTACAATATATATACATTTATCACATGTTTACCCCTTTATAAAGTAGATATTGCTCATATATCATTTTCATATCAACAGTTGTGACATCACAATGGTTTTTATCTTAAATTGATGAAGTCAAATGCAGTGGATTGATATTTAAAAACGTATATAAAAACTGTGTAGAACATGTTATAGCTGTGTGTAAAACATTTGATAAAAAAAATCTCCCTTTGGCTTGTGGATGGATGTAATTGTATGTTTTCTTTCCCCTCACCAAGGCTTGGGGATCATATCATATCCAACTACAAACCATGGGAGATCCTACCCTTACAGAAATTTCTGATAAGTGACTTATAAGTGATTTATTCTTTTACTTATAAGTTGTTTATACTGGACTTATACTTCACTGATACATTTATTTTATAAGTGACTGATCAGTGACTCATTAGGATTTTATATGCAAAAGTTGTTGTTTTTTTGTTTTGTTTTTTTACATATATACATATGCATCTTCACCTAAGATGAAATAATTAAGTTAACATTTTATGAAAAATATTCCCTCTCATATGACATTCTTTGATGATGCAAACTTTATATATTATTTCAGTTCACAAACAAAAATGTTGGACAAAAAAAATCAATTAAGATTTAATGACCTTGAGGTTTCTTCAAATTTATGAAATCTGAAAGCAACTGAGTCAATTGATTTAAAATTTCAGGCAAAGGAAGTTAAAATAAAAAGATGATGTGAATAGAACCTACTTGTTGAACCTGATGTGAAGGCATATTCAAAATAAATTTGAAATCTCCAACAACATCCTTTCACAGAGACTTAGTTTCAAATTCTTGTTGTTTATCTCTTCAGAGACAAAGTTTCTGATTGGTTAGCTTGAATACTCAAGACAAGTCTAGTATAGTGTAAAAATTTTAAGTCCACACTATTCTGGCTAATACCATACTGATCTTCACTTATAAGTGAAGTATAAGTGAAATATTTACTGATATGTTGCTAATCTTCACTTATAAGTGAAGTATTAACAAAATCTGTTCCTCACTTATACTTTTTTTGACTTATAGTACACTTATAAGTAAATTTCAAAACTTATAAGTGACTTATAAGTGGCTTATAAGTGAAGTATAAAACACTTATAAGTTTTTATTGGTTTTTTCTGTAAGGGTATGTATATGTTCTTGATTTCACATACGATATATCTGGAAAACTTGACATTATAAAGTTTGTATTAAAATTTCAATATAATCAGAAACCAAGATTCTCTGAAATTCAAAGAAAAGTAGAAAATGAAACACTGACATTAATTTCGGTCTATACAATGAAATACAATTTTGAGGAAAATTGTAGATATGCATCTTTAAAACTTAGAATATTTCCTCCAGTTTAATCTAAATGTTAATATGTTTCTGTATGGTCATTATCTTAAATGTAATGAACAAAGCTCCAGTCATGTCTTAATCAGGAATCCTTCACTGTAATATTAATTCAATCAGTATAATGTGTGTGTATGTAAAGATCTGTCAGTTTAAAACTGTCAATTTCATTGTAGGTGCCTTTTAATTTTCAGATTGTTTCATGTAACTTTTTTTTCACTTATGTTTTTTTTATTATTGTTTTTTTTTTATATTATCACACGGTGCCAACTGACAGGTTTTTTTAGGAATAAATTTTTTTTGAAAAAAAAAAATCTTGTATTTTATGGTGATTTTGAAGTTAGGGCAAGAAATATCAGGATGTATTTTAGAACAGATGCTTCCTCCTCGGATTTGAGTCCTGATCTCTATTTTCTCTGTACATGATGATGAGTAAGCGACTGATCCAGTTCGTATTTTTCAGACGAAACCGAGCGTTTCCCTGAAAATCTGACATGGTCTTTGTAATTTGGAGCATATTCAGGAAAAAACTGCGCTGTAGACTTTCCGATAAGGAAATTTGATCAACGGTCGATTGCACAGTGAGGAAAAAAATGAGTTGGTGTTCACAACGTCATTTAATGAAAGGAAATTTAGCACTTGGAGTCACAGGCACCTTACGAATGGTTGGTGTAACCCCCCCCCCCCCTTCATTCCGAGAATTTTTAAGACACGATAACTTAGCCAATAAACATGAATTCCTAACCTATCTCAGAAGGAGGGATGGGGGTTACACCAACCATTCGTAAGGTGCCTGTGCTTGGAGTCTCAGTGATTTAAGCAATTAACCCAGCATACATTTTGAAGTTTCGAAAATTTGACAGTTTTATATTCTCGCAATTTCAGTTGAAAAAGTTGACAATTCTAACAGCGTTGAGAATCGAAAGACGATTAGAGCGTGAGAAAAAACACCTTTTAGACTAGTTATATGCATTTGGTTAATTTCAGTAAAATTTTAGATTGAGTTAAGATCAGATGACGCGTTCCTCAATAAAAGAGAATTTTTCACAATAATTTGTCATTGAAGTATTGCTGCTTTAAAAAGATTCCTAGCAAAAAAAATTCGGTACCTTGCCGGGCATTTGTGCAAGATAACAGAGGATGTTGTTTACTATATAATCTATCGGAAATCACTAGTAATCACGGTATATTAATTTTTGGTGTCTTTACTTAGTTAAAAACAGTTTATAAATAATTAACAAGATAATGATAATTATGTTTAATTTGTTGTATATTACGAAGAGATAAATCAGAACAAAACAGGAGCGTGTCGTCAGACCTTAATTCAACAACACAAAAGTCTGGTCAATCAACAGTCCTAACTTACGCGTACTTACTGGGTATCAGTGTCATTTGATATAATATGAAATAACCACCTTCATATATAATTTAGTTCTGGTTATAACGCGGTATTTGATTGGATAAAAAAAATACTTCATATTGTATAAATTTGGTTGCCTACGTCACAATGACTTGCGTCAAAAACGTATCGATCCGCCTGACGTTACATTTAAATTTTGTACGATTTGAAGTAATTTTTTAGGGGCAATCATTTTTTTCTTACACTAAATGAATGAAAATTAAATTATAAGGAATGAATTTAATAGCTACCCAATTTATACGGTATAAAGTGTGTTGGGGAGTTTACGCTTTATAAACCGCAAAGCGGTTTATAAAAAGCGTAAACTGTTCCAACCCACTTTATACCGTATAAATTGGGTAGCTATTAAATTCATTCCTTAAATAATACATATCTCAATACCTACAGGTCGAAATTAATGAGAAGTTTCTTGTGAAATTCATTAAAATATAATGGTTATCAACTACCTTTTTACCTTGAAATAGTCGTCAAAATAGGACAAATATCTGACTCTATCTAGTAAGATTCATTTGTTGTCAAAATTGAATTCGGTGCAGTATTCCACAAATGTTTTATATAAATAAGAGAAATTTATAATAAATTTTAAAATCATTTATTTAAATCATCAACAAATTATAACAATAAATATATATATTTACAAGAACAAAAGATCACTGGGATTACTTCGGCATCTTAAAATTAACGAACATATACAAATATGCAATCAATGTGGCCATTTATGAACAAAATATGAAATGTCGGGATGCATATAGGCACGAGTAATTCAAACGCTTAAATTAATCAAAATTTCGAGAGCGAGACTCGGGCCTCAACGCTCACATAATTAAACTTGATTTTCCTCCTCAATTATCAGCGATAAAAGGTTCATTTCAGCAAAATCGAATTCCCATAAACCAGCTAATGGCGTATCGCCTTGAGAATAAGTGAGCTTGACGAGTAGTGTTCGAAAAGTTTTAGCTCACAGATAAATTGGAAACGCACAAACGTCGATCAAAGAGGTTGGTTCACTTGAACTTCTTAGTTGAACTGAATCTGGGATCTAAAGTGTAAAATTCAATGTTTCAAAATTGTGCTAATGTTTTAGGTTGCTCTCCAACCACTTTTGAGTTTATTGAGCTTTTTAATTTGAAAATTTCCAAGAGAGAACGGCTCATCCTTTAGATCATCTTCAGTTAAGCATGTAATGAAATTTCCATCAACCTTTTCGTCTTTGCACACGTCGGCTAGTTTATCCAGCTTGTATTCTCTCAAAAGAGAGCACAATGCCTCCACTCCTAAATTTTCTAAAGATTTTTTGCCTACTTCAACAGAGGGATTGAGTGAATCAGTCGGAAGGGACATTGACCTAGGCGGAACTGAAATAACGGGGTCGCTGACCTTTATGGCGGCGACAGGCATCGTTTTACATTTTTCTTTTGACCGCGGAGGAATGGTAGGGCTAAGCACTCGAGGCGGAGGTGAAATATTTGGCGTTGGACTTGATCCTCTAGGCGAATGTGCACTGTGAGTTGTAGGACTAGATACTCTCGGGGGCTGGGTAGGAGACACGTCTTCACTGCTGGCCCCTTCCTTACCGCTAGTCTCTGGTTGCTTGGGAGAAGACGGCTTCCAAAGTTCGATGTATTCTTCGTCAATGCCTGCCTGGGCTGGTCGGTCAGTATCAGTTTCAGGTCCTTCGTTAGCTGATTAAGAATTTAAATCGATTAAATAAACAATAAAGCAATTACAAAATGTTATTTTCATGGCATTAAAAAGAAATCATTATGTTTATCAATTAAACAATGAAATGCTTTCTTTGGTTTAGTATGGAAATAAATGTTGCAGCTGTTGCAGAAAAAAATACATAACCCGCGGGTTGCCTAATTTTTTTCTGCAATAGCTTTAACGTTTATTTCCGTACTAACAAACAAAGAAAGACATTTATATATTGTTTATACAGTTATGTGTGTTTAAATGTATAGATAAACGACCGTGGTTTTCATAAGAAATAAAGGATATGATGTTCAGTGGGTTTAGATATTACCACATATATCTCGTCCAGAAATTAGGTCAATCTGTATCGTCAGTAAAAATTCAGTGTCACAACATAATTTTAATCTATAAATGTTTATAACTTACATAAAACATACTTGCCTTTTATCTCACGTTTCTTTTCAGTTCCTTTAATAATGTAAGTCTGGATGTCACTGAACATTGATGCCTCTGGAACCACATAGAAAGGACAGAATGTGTCTATCTCCTCCATTGAATTTTCTAACACCTCCACATGGACAGAGGATAAATCTAAATTTTCTAGAAGTTCACATACAACATTTGAACATTCCTGCACGTATTTATCCACACACACCACATTGCACTTTCCTAGGTCCGCAAGAAAAAGCATTTTGTTGGATAGGGAAGACGCAACAATTTCATTTTCAAATTTTTGAGTGGCTATTAAATGTTGATCAATTTGTCGGTTGCAGAATTTTACTTTCCTAGGCAAGTTAAATCGTTCGACGATATCCTGCATTGAATATTTTTCAGTGTCTTGAATTATTTCCATCCCACACCTTATTGCGTTGGGCAAGACAATTTCAAGACCAGACTTTGGACCCTCTTTGACAGAGCAACACAACATTTCACCATGAAGTTCTTGTGCATTTGTATACTCTTCTCCAGACTTTGAGAAATTCCCTTTGTATTCCCGAATTTCCTTCACTTCTAACAAACTTTTCTTCTCAACTCGGATGCTTTCACATTCTCCATCTTTCTCACAAATTGCAAATAAATCAGAGGCTGGAATTATATACCTTGGAAATTCTTTGATCAACATTTCTACTTCATCATAAGTTTTCCCGAGGCAATGAATATCGTAGAAGAGTTCCGAAGTATCCCAAGGTATAAATCCCATGTTCTGTTTTAAATCTCGCGACATATTTGATTTTATGCAATCCTTGACAATCACTTGCTTTTCACACGAAAACACAACAAAACATTCACCACCCTTAAATGTCTTCCATTTTGGAATTTGCAGACTTCCCTCTGTCATCTTGAATACTTTTGGCAGGTCAACATTCTCAAGAGCGCGGAGAAAAGACATCTTCTTCTTCTCCGCCATCCTTGAAATGATCTGAAACTTGAAAACGGAAGTTTATAAATCTTGTCTATGGTTATTACACACAACGTCAAACAAATATACACACATTAGTTTACTTTTAGTCAATGGAGAAACGAGGAAGTGTTTTTGCCGTATCATACACCCAGTCTAATGTTGATAAAAAAAAAGTACAACTCAGCGTTTGATACGCTTTAACCAAACGTGGTACTTCCTGTAATAAATAAGAGATACATTCAACAAAATTATACATAATTATGTGACTTTTAAAGTGCTGTGCAAAATATATATATGACTTTTGGATTTACAAATGTAAATATAGAATATTTATGTTTCTGGTTCGCATCAAAACAATCAACTGGGAAAAAACACAAACAAGTTATAACAAATATTCATTTTTAAGAATGAATAAAAACTATTAATATCTTTAAAAAACGTTAGTGTTATTTAAAAAAGCAATCTTGTTTCTCCAGCAGAGAGGGACAAATACGGTGGTCATTGCAAAATTTCAATATCTTAATTATACGTTTCCGTTGGATTAACGCTTGTTGAAATTTCTTTGTGGTCAAGATTAGAAGACTAGTAACAACAGTTATGATGATTTGCTGTAAAACATAAAGTTAATTTGCTACCAATATATTTGGCATAAGGAATAAGTATCATATAAGGAAAGTTTTCTTAGTTTTGTGAGTGTTATTGGTAAGTAAATCACAAAGACTTGTCACTTAATATATTTTATGAAGCGCGCTATTACACACTAGTAATAACTTTCACAAACTGAAAAAAATTCCTTAAATTTAAATTCTAATTTTTTAAAACCAACAAAAATAAACGGAAGCCCGTTGAGGCCAGTTCAGAGAAAGAAATATTTTTTTATTTCGTTTAAACGCAATAATTATTGCGTTTAAACGCAAAAGATTGCGTTTAATCGCAATGTATATTGCGTTTAAACGCAAACACTTTGCGTTTAATCGCAAAAGATTGCGATTAAACGCAATATTTTGCGTTTAAACGCAATACTTTTGCGATTAAACGCAATAGTTTTTGCGTTTAAAAGCGATAATATTATTGCGATGAAACGCAATAATCTTTGCGTTTAAACCCAATAATCTTTGTGTTTACAGGCAGTCATTTGTATCAAACCTTGCAGAGTACAATGGTCCCACGCATACTAAAATCTTTTATTTCTTTCTCCTTTTTACTTATTAGGAAATTGTGTGCTTTATAGAATCAGATTTATTCGAGCAAAAGCTCTCTGAAAGGATAAATCACTTATATGAATTTATAGAAGAGAAAAAAAAATGTCGGGTTGTAAAAACAAAGGCAACCTAAGAACGAGACATGTCTTAAGCTTATTAGATCTCTACCTTCTTAATGGTTTTGGTCAGTTGCTTTGATAAAAAAACTCCTACGTTGCGGTCACGAAGTTTAACCCATGTATTAAGGGTTTTTAGAAAAGGAATGATAAAATGTTGGAATTACGTACAACATGTAGTATTTAGACTATGTGTATTCTCAACCCTTCCTATGGTTGCATACAGTAAACACAAGAACATAGGTGATGGATTCATATGAAATCAGATGATATATGAGATCAAAATCAAATGAAAACAGATTGATCGCTGTGTACTACCAAATTGACAAGTGCCATTAATACCACTTAAACATTATCTATAAGTTGTGATACGTAAGCAAAGAAGATCCGATTTGTTCTGTGTCTTTTTGCAAAATTTTCCAGTTTTTGAAAATTATAGTAAAACAATAGCATCCTAACAACCTGAATGTCTTAAATGTATTAGAACCCAACCCTCCTAATGAAATCGTTGATCAATTGAATGTTTCAGTAATATTGCATAATTACTAGGATCCTAGTACATGTACATGTAATTATAAGCTTGTGTTAAAATGCAAAACAAATCTTTATAAGGAAGGATTATTGCGTTTAAACGCAAAGATTATTGCGTTTAATCGCAATATCATTAATTTTAATCGCAAAAGTATTGCTTTTACTCGCAAAAATTATTACGTTTAATCGCAATATTATTGCGTTTAAACGCAAAAATTATTGCGTTTAATCGCAAAAGTATTGCGTTTAAACGCAAAAGATTGCATTTAATCGCAATCTTTTGCGTTTAAACGCAAAGTGTTTTGCATTTAAACGCAATATACATTGCGATTAATCGCAATCTTTTGCGTTTAAGGACATACGCAACGTAGTTTGAACTTTATTGTCTTTTTCCCTGGAGTTGAAGAGTTCCAATACTTAAAGGAATTGTTTGCTACATTTGTATGTCTATATATGCTGTTGTACACTTCTTCTAAAACAAGTTTGGATAAACAAAACATCTAGAATATGTGTTTAGTAATTTTTGTGTATTTTTCTTTGAATTATACAAAAATTTTCATCAATTGATATCTTTTCAAAACCCCTGGTAATGTATGCTGATTTTTTGTCGACGAACATCTGATGGCACTATAATCTTAAATTAATAATATCTTGAAAAATTATCAGTAGGTAAGGTACGTTGCGTATGTCCTTAAACGCAATAAATATTGCGTTTAAACGCAATAATAAATATTTCCTTCTCTGAACTGGCCTCAACGGGCTTCCGTAAAAATACACTTAATATTGATTTTTTTTTTCTCTGCCATATATCATTATTACTTTTTAAAAATCCCGTTTCTATGCAAGACTGTGCATAACAAGAGACCCAGGTGCCAAATAGCCTACCTGAGCTCTTTGGTTAGAGAAAAGAAGAAATCAGTTCAGTATTGAAAAGTATAAATATATAAGTGGTCCCACCCGACCTCGGGAGGGGCAGTGTGGGGCCATGATCTGAACAGACTTGAATCTACACTAACTGAAGATGCTTCCATATTTATATGCGTAATATATTTTTAAAAGATTTTTGTTATAGATTTT
Source organism: Saccostrea echinata (assembly GCF_033153115.1). NCBI lineage: Eukaryota > Metazoa > Mollusca > Bivalvia > Ostreida > Ostreidae > Saccostrea > Saccostrea echinata. The sequence goes on from NW_026889825.1 coordinate 1,913,581, forward strand.
TCTCTTATATATGCCTAAGGGAAAATTAGATCTTCTATTGTGGCCCCTACCTAGCACAAGGTGTCATGATTTGAATAAGCTTGAATCTAAACTATCTTAGGATACTTCCATATTAATATGATCAATCATGGCGTGATTTGCTGTTCCTGATAAGAAGATTTTTATAGTTTTTTCCTTTATATACCTAATAGATGTAAAACTTTGATCGCCCATTGTTGCCCTACACTACCCCCAGAGGTCATGGTTTGAACAAACCTGAATCTACACTACCTGAGGATGCTTCCATATAAATTTGACTAACCATGTTTTGATGTTCTTGAGAAGACGATTTAAAAAAAAAATTCTCTGTATTCCCGTATAAATTTCTGATCATCCATTGTAACCCAACCCTGGTCTCCTGGGGTCATAATTTGAACAAACTTGAAACTAAGCTACTTAAGGATGCTTGCATATTAATATGACTAATCAAGGCTTTGCTGTTTTTGAGAAGATTTTAAAAGATTTTTCTAATGTATTCCTACGTAAAACTTTGATCGCCGATTGTGGCCCCACTCTACCCCGGGGGTCATGATTTAAACAAACTTGAATTTACACCACCTGCTTCCATATAAATATGTCTTATCATGGCTTTGTTGTTCTTGAGAAGAATATTTCAAGGATTTTTCCTATATATATATTCCTATGTAAAATTTTTATCATCCATTGTGGCCCCACCCTTGCCCCTGGGGTCATAATTTGAACAAACTTAAATCTACACTATACAACGAAGTTTTCACATAAGGTTCATCTTTTCTGGCAGAGTGGTAAATGAGAAGAAGATCATTAAAAGATGTCTTTAGATTGTCATTAATTCTTATCTCTTCTTGAAAGAGCTCGATGGTGTGACCCTTCATTTAAAGAAACTTTAGTTACATTTCCTTCACTTTCATACTTTATGGCAAGTTTGGTTGAAATTGGCCCAGTGATTCTTGAGAAGAAGTCGAAAATGTGAAAAGTTTACAAACGTCACACGACAGACGGACGCCGGACACTCTTCAATCAGAAAAGCTCACTTGAGTCTTCGGTTCAGGTGAGTTAAAATGGCATCAAAATCAATGTCATAGTTGGATTAGTTAAAAAAAAAACCAGCACATGTCCGTTATCCATTTGAATATCTATCTACTTGTTTACTTTAACTTGAATTTACTTAAAGTTCTCACTATAATTTGGATAGACTCTACTAGGAATCCCTCTAACCTCAGTACTCTATAATACGAGATCATTGCCAATCAAAACACTTGCCATTACAAACCTTTTTTCGATCAACTTCACTACACCTTGTTCCGAATGAACTAAAGTAAATGTAGGGTCAGATAACTCGCAAGACTTCTAATCTAGCGTTTGTATAGTTTATCTCAAAAGTTGTTTGATTTTCATCAAGGTACATTTCTTGGTAAGAAAGGTATTTTTAAAAACGAACACCTGTAATTTATATATAGGGCATGCGATAATCTGTTTATATATACAAAGTGATAATTAATCCGTAGCACGCAAGTAATTTTGGTTTGTTCTTGTACACAAAATGATAAATCCAACTGTTTAAACAATTTAAGTATTTTTAAAAATTTCTTTGCTTTTAATCATGTAATATTTTTGAGGACTTCAAGACTCCACTTTGACAGGAAGTGTTAATTGTGTGAAAATGTGACTGGGAGAGTGAATATGTTACATGTCTAGATGTACATTATCAAGTATCAGGGAAATTATCGTGTATTTGTATTTTAACAACTTGAGTCACGCAAATATACTTAGAAAAATATTGAAGTATTTAAAATACTTTTTAAATATATATATATATATATATATATATATATATATATATATATATATATATATATATATATATATATATATATATATATATATATATATATATATATATATATATATGTATGTATGTATGTATATAATAGGCCCTAATTCAAAAAATATTCCTGTTTGTACAGTGTATCAATAATGACTAATTTCTTGGGGACAGCTGGAGGAAACGTTCTAAATACACTGAACATATCACGGGTAAGATTACAAGATTTCACTTGTCCATTTGTCCCCCCTCCCCCCCCCCCCCCCAAGAGCAACAAAGATTTACAAAAAAGGAAGAGGATGATCCGAATGATAGAACAAACTGGAATAGCTGCTGGAATATTGTAATGATTTAAGAGTCCATACGAAATTCAATTTTTGTCACATGAGTCTAGAGTTCAGGTCCCAGTTGGGGCAAGGTTTAAGCCTATCAAACTCATGATAGTAGGTCTCGATCAGATTCACATACATTCAGATCCCAACACGCAGTGACACTTCGAGTGCACACCATTCTGTCTCTATCCTCTTGGTTTTTGGGGACTTTGGATTGCTACACCATTTGAATTTCTTCCCTCATTATAAATACAGAAGGGTTATTTTAACGACTATTTGATTGTTTGGACATATCAATCAAAAGTTAACATTTCCGTTTCAATTCAGATAGAGGGGAAATCACACTAACTACTTTATTGTGAATATTCCCAAAGTTGTTTAAAGTCCTAGACGTCAGAATAAAATCCACTCTTAAACAGGAATTATATGAAAGTTTAAATGATTATAATTTCCTTTTTTACATTAAGAATTGTAACTTATTTGGAATCCCATTTTGTTTCTCAATAACTGCATACAACCTTTAATATACTAGTAACAAGTTACAATATCAAGGTATAAGCCTTATGGTGATTGTCGATTTTTTTTCAAGACCAATGAAACTGTTTAGATTTTGTCAAACTTGTGAGTTGAGAAACTGTTAAAAGATAAAAATCTCCTATTTCACATTGGTCATATGATTTACCTCGTTTTTTGACGTCGAAAAATGACCCTCTCCTCCCCCAGGCATAGAAAAATGTGAATATTTGGTAGAAAAAAAACCCTAAAGGTCAGTTTCCTACATGTGACCCTATAAGAAATTGACCCCCGTTGAAAAATGTCTCCTTTCCCAAAAGTGATACAAAATTTTAAAGAGGTGATGGATGCCAAGGTTTGAACAACAAAGTTTAATTCTTTTTGCTTGCATTTTTATGACGAACACTGGACGAAATGCAATGAAAATGAAATAAAGTAGTATTATATGTGTTTCTATCTATAGGCCTACTGTGTTCTCAGCAAACAATAAAAATCAAATATATATGTAACTATGGCTATTTGTTCCAACTGTTATCTTAATTTTCCTTTATCATATGTTTCATATTGGGATATTTTACGGATTATAGACGTTTATGGCCAACTTGCAACTGAACTATATGACACGAAATGGCTTCGGTTTTTCAGTCACCTATTTCTCATTATCACTTGGTTTATTCCACTATCACCTGCATAGGTGTTTATGTCTCCAAACTTATTCGGCATGCAAGAGCATGCTCTGGGACAAATAAGCTGATGTTCAGGGGCTTTCAACAGCCTTGATGAAAGTCAGTATTTCAAAAAAATGTGATCGTTATTATGACCTTATTTGCAAATGCGATAATTTTCCCAATTTTTATGTTTTTATGTTGCAAGGTTATATATTCTGTAATTGTATAACCTTACAACATAAAAATTGTAGAATGTGGATAACTTAAAAGAAATTTCAACACTCACGAAGGCCAAAATTTTATTTAAAAAATACAGATACGGAATATAATGCAAGTACTGTGTACCTTGCCGTTGTTCGGATTTGTTCGGTCGAACTGGATAGTTGCTTGGACAACTTGGTTCTTCTTTCGAGCGAGTTACATATTTGTTTGAACAGTTTGATGTTTTTCTTTGCATAAGATTCACCATTCCTCAAATAAATGTGAGCATCCAGTGAAAAATCAATGCTAGTACAGGATCAATTGCTCATTGGGTGTGGACTTTCCCCTTCCCTAAAAAAAATCATGCATATTACTTTTGCCCTTAATCAGCTCACCTGAGCCAAAGGCTCAAGTGAGCCTTTCTGATCAAAATTTGTTCGTTGTCTGTCGTCGTTGTAGTCGTTGTTGTTGTTGTAAACTTTTCACATTTTCATCTTCTTCTCAAGAACCTCTGGGCCAATTTCAATCAAACTTGCCACAAAGTATCCTTGGGTAAAGGGGATTCAAATTTGTTCAAATGAAGGGCCACGCCTTCTTCCAAGGGGAGATAATTAAGAATTCGTGAAAAATTAATGGCATCATTAAAAAATCTTCTTCTCAAGAACCACTGTGCTTGAAAATATGAAACTTATGTGGAAGCATCCTCAGGTAGTGTAGATTCATGTTTGCTCAAATCATGACCCCTGGGGGTCGGGTGGGGCCACAATGGGCGATCAAAGTTTTACATGGGAATATATAGGAAAAATCTTTAAAAATCTTCTTCTCAAGAACAGCAAAGCCATGATTAGTCATATTTATATGGTAGCATCCTCAGATAGTGTAGACTCAAGTTTGTTCAAATCATGACCCCCGGGGGTCGGGTGGGGCCACAATGGGCGATCAAAGTTTTACATAGGAATATATAGGTTAAATCTTTAAAAATCTTCCTCTCAAGAACAGCAAAGCCATGATTGGTCATATTTAAATGGAAGCATCCTCAGATAATGTAGATTCAAATTTGTTCAATTCATGACCCCCCCCCCCCCCCGAACCACTTTTTTATTTAAACTTTTCAACCTTTCAAGACTGAACTGATTTCTGCTTTTTCCTAGCCATAGTGCTCAGGTGAGCGATGTGGCCCCTGGGCCTCTTGTTCATGTTGCATTTAAATATTTCAAAGTAAGATTTTTTTATATATCCAAATATGACATGTACATGAGTAAAATGTTAAAATAATTAACTTAAACTCTCTCTCAAACTCTCTCTCTCTCTCTCTCTCTGGAATATATCGGGGGGGGGGGTTTAATTTAAAAATCTTCTAAAAATGATATTTTTGTCAAATCAATTTGGATGCATTTCCACATAATGTAGATTAAAGGATATTAATGTTGTCAAATTTTCATAAAATACAGATCATTTTATTTGACACATTACCGGGAAGGGTGTGTGATCATATAAATCTTTTTCTAAGATCAACATATGGCTGTATTCTGAATTAAGCTACATGTAGGATGAGCATTTTGACCCACAGGCCTCTTGATTTATAAGACTTAATTTTCTAGCCAAAATGAAAATACATTCCAAATAAAATTCCCAAAGGAATTTAGCTAGGATGATCATTTTGACTTACAAACCTCTTGATTTATAAGATTTATTTTTCTAGCCAAAAATAAAAATACATTCCAAATAAAATGTACAATTCAAGGGATCATTATTCTACTGGGGCCATTTTTCTTCACATTTAAGAGTGATGACACTTTTTCTACAGGCAAAAGAGTTATTTCTCGACGTCGAAAAATGACCTCCAATCATTACTCTACGGGGTCATTATTCCTCTATAGACTGGTAGTGCCGCCGTCTTCCACAGTCCAGTCGAGTTGTTCCTCAGCAAAAATGATGCTGATTTACCTGTGTTTAATCTTCTTGAAATCTAGTTTATCAAATGCTCTCTTGTTTGAAAAAAATATACTGTAATTGACAATTAAGTAAAAATTGAAGCATTAAAATTGTGTATTAGCATCTGGTTAAACATTTGCAAATTAAAATAGTTTTGACTTTTGCGTAAATAAAAACGTTTAATAAAGGTTTCAATGTAAAAGGTGGAGATAACGAACAGTGATCAATATCATAAACCGAGTAAACAAAACGAATCGTGAACATGTCAAAAACAAGGATTACTGGAAACATCAGGGATGAGATCAGGTGCCTAGGAGGAGTGAGCATCCCCTGGTGACCGGTCACACCCGCCGCCTTATGTATTGATCAAATACACGGAGTACTCTGTAGTCAAATATAGTATAAAAGCAATGACCTAGCAAAAAGTATGAAACTTGTCAGACAAAATAAGACCCAACGATACGTTGTATTTTAGAAAAAGGTCCGTACAGTTGTAACTACCATAGAATTTGCGGAAAGCTAACTTTAAAAGAGGTTGTTGAAATTCTTGTTACATCAATTTATTTGTCATTAGCATGCCTTGGTTTAAAACTTGATCGTACTCAGTGCATGCGCTTGCATATCGAATCATTTAGGAGACATAAACACGTACTGCGGGTGATGTTGGAATATCACTACATCAATAACGGAAGTTGATGATGGAAAAGCTGAAGTCATCCTGCTTGTCATAAAGTTATTATCTGGCCACTATCGTCTGTAGTCAGCAAACATCCAGGAAGGAAACAGATGTCGTACACTCTGTAGTATCTTTTATTTCGAGTTCATCGGGATACATATTCAGTTGAAGATCAGTATCTCAAACGCCAATATCTCGCGATCGAATACCATGGTTATGTTGAAGTGATTTGGAAGTCCCAACCACTTTAAGTATTTTACACTATATATCTCGAAGTTTTTTCTTGATCCCATCGAGTTCGAGATAACGAAGTTTGACTGTATATCTAGTTGACATATGAATGAAAGTAACTATTGTTAACTGTAAAACGTCGTCGATATATCTAAATGTTGAGTTAAAGGCCACAGCAAGAGTTTTCTTCTCGCTGTAGAAGTAGGCTTTTGAGGTAATTTTACTTCACAGGAATATAAAGATAGGTAGGCTAATAATGGAGTACAATTATTGCCCATCAGAATTCCAACAGATTGTTGGAAGACCTGGTCTCCAAAGACTACATAAATATTGTCAATGAGGAATTCCTGGCAGCATCTTTTTAATATATACATCAGAGTACTTGTATATAGAATCAGAATAATTTTGAACAAAGTAACTTCGTAGATGAACAATCACAAATTATGAAAATTTACGAGTTCAATTTTAATTATGGAAGCAGTGATTTATTCCCTTTAATTTATCCTGAGAAATTTTCTAATAATTTAAGCAGGTACCGGTAGCTTTATATCTTTTATCAATCAAGTTTCATAAAGTGTTTCCGTGCACAAAGACAACAAAGATCGACATAATTAGCTGGTTAAAAAGATTATAAAAACATGAAAAGGACGGAAACAAGTTTCGTAAAATATAATAAAGCATGTATACACATCAGTTAAAGTGTTTCCTTATTCTCTACTCCATGAGGTTAATTATAGAAATTCTAAAAATAAACTAAAGTAAGAAATTTTCCTGACTACATTGTATGTCAACATCTTTCATTCATCTTAACGACATAATAATAATAAAAAATGAAGTAATGAAAAGCGATCAATCTCATAGATCACGAAAACAAAACAAACCTTGGAAAAAGCATGGATCCATCACATCCCCCAAAACACAATAGGTGGAATGGGAGGTCAACATTAATTACCGCTACACTGCGAAAAATTTCAACTCATTACCGCTACATTTTCTCAAATTTTCGGGAGATCATTACCGCTACATTTTATCAAAGGGACTAATGCCGAAAACAATATACATACCGAATCGGCCAGCAATGGCACGGGATATTAGTTCGATTCACTATAATTCACTCACCATGTAGTGATGTACAATTTGGATCTGAATTCTAATTAAAATGAGTATATATAAGTCTGTAGTCGATTTAGCGTCAGATGAATGTCATGGCTACTATTGAGAAGTTTGTGACAAATAAAAAATGAAAAAAAAAAACATCCTGATCAATGTCCTACTTTCACCTCCCCGTGGTGATAAGGGCCAACAGATCTTATGCATGTATACATATGTTGTACTGTACACGCATAAAAAGAGGCAATGTGGCGGTTATGTATACTTTTAAATGTAGCGGTAATGTATCCATTTTTTAGCGGTAATGTGCAAGTAGCGGTAATGAAAATTTTGAAAATGTAGCGGTAATGATACGCACCCGGTGGAATCAGGTGCCAATGAGGAGTAAGCAAACCTACCCTGACGACCGGTCACACCAACAGGGAGCCCTCTGTGTTGATCAAGTTAAACTTACATTTACTAAATTTCTTACGAATCGCTCTAGTAAATTTATAATTATATTTTTACGTATACTAAATATATTTTAATACAAAATATTATTAATGAAAGATTCAAAACTTGGTTTTTAACTATAAATTTTAGTAGACTTCCTTCCTTACCGATTGTAGGTCAGAACAGGTTTTTATTGATATTATTAACAACTTTTTTTGATTTTCTAGCTCCGAATATCAAATAGTTTCAAACAATTCTGCAGGTATCAAAGAAATTTAAAAATGCCATTTGCCGTGTTCTGTGATAAAGCAAAAATTTAACTGTCTGATATGATGCTAGAAAATCAAGGAGAGTTGATTATTACAATTGGTTGTATACCCCCCCCCCCCCAAAAAAAAAAAATAAATAAATAAAAATAAATAAAAATTAAAACTTCGACTCTGTATTCGAATATAGGTCTGATATGAAAATATCAGAAATTGTTCTTTTTTAAATATCAAAATATGGCTGATAAGTTCCCGACTAGTCTTTATTCTCAGACAAACAAATTAAAACCAAAAAAAAGAAAGGAAAGAAATCATCATCGTGTAGGCTTTGATAATTCTAGGTGGGGATGGTATTAATGTGCAATCCTTTACAGAAAATTATGATCCTATCTGAAATCCTCGGTTGGCAATGTAATAACGTTTTTTCTTATAAATCGCTATTGCCTCAGCAATTACTGATCAATTTTTCATTTGCCTCTGATATTAAATTCAAAGTAGTAACTAACCTCAGTAATTATTGAAGAAACTGACGTTTATTTCAATTCCTCGTGTCAGTAACTGATATCGTTAAGTTTTCTGTTTCTGTGCAATGTTATAATCGCTTCATAATATGCTAAATAAGTACATGTATATAAAGAATGTCGAAGCTAAGAAAGGTAAGCTGATATTCAAATTAAAGTTTTCGATCCCTTATAGGACCCCTAATTCTCTATCTTTTAGTATTCATGACGTGTACAATACTCTGATATTAATTTAAAGCATTCTAGAAAAGGATTTACCAAGGGATTTTTTTAAAAAAATGTAATTATCTAATTAGTACTGTGTGTGCACTTAGAATAGCGGGCTTCATTTTTTAATGGCTTTAGCGCAGACAACGATGCGCTATTTCAATAATACCACTAAGAAATCCTTGATAAATACAATACACGGCACGGACACGTATAGCGCTAATTCATGATTTCGCCCACAACTTGATACCCAGTGATTGCACTAAATTTTGAAAACGCCAATTTATGTACTTTTACAGTAATTAATCATCGAAGATGTGAAATGGGAATAATGTCAAAAGATACTGAGTATTGCATATCTGTCATGTATTGAATTTAATTGAATTTGAGGGTATTATAGATGTAATACCTTAAGCAGCTAGTTTTTGATTTCATGCCTTTTTCTGTCATTGCTATGTTGATGACGGTTACTGCAGTAATGGGTAGTCGGGTAATATCATCGAGTGTTGATTGAGGAGGGGGGGGGGGGGTGAAGTCCTTTCCACAAGCACCTGTGATATAGCACAGAAACAAAGTGGCAATGGTTCAATATAAATCTGTAACTCTTGTTTCACACTTAAAGCAATTGACTACTTCAATTTTTTCAGTTTAAAGTTTACCTTTAAAGTACCTGAAATTGGTTCTGACTTTCTGTTTATCAAAAAATATACTTGTTTTGTCATTGTTGCAGACATGGTACAAAAACCTACCTATTAATTGATACTTGACGTTGAAACTCGTATTAAAAACAGACTGGCTGCCCCTTCTCTCTCTCTCTCTCCCTCTCTCTCTCTCTCTGAAGAGGCTGTGCCCTGTCTGAATCGCGGTTATACATTGTATCTAATTCGCAAGCCCTCCTCTTTAGGTTTCTAGTCATCGTCCTCTAATTTTTCTGTTGTTTAATTTCCTTTTCTTTCTCACATTTTCAAGTAAACATACAAACTAACCATTCTTTTGCACAATTGTTTCTAGGAAGGAAAGTCAAACATACAATATTTTTAAATATTGTTTAATATTTCTAAACATACAATATTTTTAAATATTGGTTAATATTCCCAACAATCAAATTGAATTTGAATTACCATACTTATACATGTACTGAATATCTAAACTACATAAAAAAAAACCCTTACAGAGATACATAGCGGGATCCAGTAAGTGTTCTATGAAACCTCTTTCTTTACTCCTTACTAGAAACTTAACAATAATGAAGAAAAAACTTAAGAGTACTTTACAACGATACTAGTATATCCAAGAAGCGATGTAAATAAATCAGATGTGCATACTTAAAATTTCCAAGAAACTCTTAGAAAATTTGAAATCACAAAACACCATAACATCAAAACGTACGACTTTTCAACACTCTATACGACCATTCCCCACGATAATTTAAAGTTAAGACTTTTTGACATCATGGACAGCTACTTTTTCAATAAAAATAAATTTACTTACCTTGTCATTGATCATTTGCAAAATTATTTTATTAAAGCATTCTGATTGTACACACAATTGCTTCGAAGTTGAAAAGATGTTTTGAGTTTCTGATTGACAGTATCTATGTAGTTTTTGGAGATCAAATCTTCCAATAATCTGTCGGAATTTCCATGGGCACTAATTGCACTAATTAGCACTAATTAGCAGACCTATTTTTGTATTCATATGAAGAAAATTTTATTCAAAAACTTCTTTATGAAAAGAAGAAGTCTCTTGGTGTGGCCATCAATTCGAAATTTATATGTGTATAGATGACGTTTAATGTATCTTTAACAACATTCATTTTCATACGTACGAACAATTTTTGAAACGAGACAAACTATTGGCAAATAAGTTGATGAAACAAGTACGCAGCACAGTTAAGGCTACAAAAAGGGGGCGGAGCCTAATTTGTACGGGAAATGTTAACTATGACATCATACAAAACCAACAATTCTTAAAAATACTACAAAATGAAATGATTTGCTATTTCAAACTATAGGAAACCATCAGACTACATCTAAACTTACTATAACATGCTGTTTTGTCTTATGTTAAATTCCACATAGCAAGGTATAAACAAGTCACTGATCGCGATGCACTTGTCGATGTGACGTCATTTCGTAAAACCTGACGCAGTTTGTATGCAGTGAGAGGCGGATCAAGAGATATTTTCACAACGAAAAATGTATTGTATAATTAAATAAAATATTATTTAAAGATATTTAAGAGGCCATTAACTTGGATGCAATGTCTTCTTTATGATTTTATTCATATATATTCCCCATATTTCCTATTTAATTGATACTGCCGTATATTTGTATGCAAGTACATCGAAGGGTAATGTAAGGGTCTTAATAAATCGATCTAGTGCAAGGGCATACACTCAATGGATCACAGTAAGCTTTTACATATAAACTCTAGAAGTATTAAGGTATCTGAAAAGTGCTGCGATCCTGATGAAATCTTGAAAATGAATTAATTATATCTATATTTAATCCCGTTGAACAGCAAAAAATACAGAATGCGGTCATACAAATATGATTTTAACAATGAAATAGCAGAATCTATAGAGGATCGCAGCACTTTTCAGACACTTCGATACGTGTTAAAAATATTTATACTTTAAATTTAGAATTTTAACTTGATTATGCCCTTGCACTAGTGAAATTTATAGGTGACCTCAATATTGCCAGTATATGTGCTATATCACATGACTGACACATCATGTGACAAGTCTAAATATAAAATTTTATCGTCCTCAATATGTAGCTATTAACCATAGTTACTTTTGTCGGATATCAATAAAGTACCGAATCGCCATCCTGATTAAGAATATATTTTTAATCACAAAAATTGCCGATATTTCCATTGCGCACCTTAACTGTACTGCGTATATCAAGAGTCTCGATTAAAGTCAACATTTTGCAAATGATCGATACAATTACCCTGTCAACAAATACAATCTGTCATAAAGTCGAATGTTGACTGACGATTTTCATACAAATTGTTAGACCATTTTCTCACTGATTTGTCAACAGATTTTTCCGTTTACCCGATCATGACAAGGATCACACGGCGGGTATGACAGGTCAACAGGGGATGTCTACTACTCCATGGCACATGATCCCATCCCTGATGTCTTTAGAGGTCCGTGTTTGCTCTGTTCCAAATCTGTATTGTTTTAATGGATTTTGAGCTTGAATACTGTTCGTTATCTTCATATTTCATTACTTACAGTGGGGTTATAACCTGTTTAGTATCTGTACCATGAAATTCTACATGCTTGAGTGTTAGTAGCATCAAGATTCATTCAATCTGTTTTCCAAACTAAAACCTTTACACCGGTATTACATATAAATATTTATCTTTTTAGTGTATGTTTAGTGCATGACATGAATGCATGGATATTCCAATGCCAATATTTTCAATTAATTGTTCTAAATATGTGTAAGATATATTAGTACTAGTGTCAGTTCTACCGGCCACCTAAGTTTTGCCTAGATTGTCAAATCTTAGCTTGCTTCTCATTACGGTCTTAAATTTAAGAATGTATTTAAGTCCTACTTAAGCATGGTCTTAGACTTAAACACCCTTTATGCTACGATCCCAAGATCTCCAAAAGACTACTATATATAGTATTCATGAGGAACAATAGTTTTCATATTCTTAGAAATTCCGAGTTCTTAGAAGTTCCGAGAAAGTAGTAAGTCACTTTTGTAATCATAACGATAAAAAAGAAAATTTACATAATTATAACTTTTCACATTGACTCACTGAAACTTTTGAATGTTTTTTCTTTTATTATTATTATTTTTTCATTTCTTTTTTGTAAGAATATTTTTGAATAGAAAAGAATTCGAAGAAAAATATTTTTTAAGAAATTCTGAAGAAATCCAAATTCCCAATGCTTGGCTTTCAAAGAATTTTGGTTTGACACATTCTTTGCAAATATAATCAAGGATACTTTAATTTGATATAAAGAAAAATTTAAATCTTGCATAGAAAAAGAAATTAAGAATTGCAATTTTTATATCGATAAACCGAACAAGAAACCATATTTCTTATTCTAAAGGAGTTACTCCTCTTTTGATTATAATTGAGTAAATGTATTTACTTGAAATGACACCCTAGCTAACTTCTTACTCAAGGATTTATAAATTGATTTTTTGTTTTGGATTTCGTTTTTATGATATGCTTCCCCTAGATGTCAGACAATTTTTTTAAAGGTAGAAGGGCAGTTCTCGTGTTTGGAATACCTATACCTGTCTGTATAAAGTTTACAGATCAGAAGGGTAGTTCTCCTGTTTGGAATACCTATACCTGTCTGTATAAAGTTTACAGTTCAGAAGGGTAGTTCTCCTGTTTGGAATACCTATACCTGTCTGTATAAAGTTTACAGATCAGAAGGGTAGTTCTCCTGTTTGGAATACCTATACCTGTCTGTATAAAGTTTACAGGTCAGTATAATCATGTATTTCTGCAAGAGGTTTAAAAATAAGTAGCTAAAGAAAGACAAATACAGCATGGAGAGAACAAATACTGGGTTATTACTACCATTGAATCATCATAAATATCATATGTGTAATAAATATTTTTTTTTTTTTTTTGTGATATGAAGTGAAAGACTTTGATAAGCTCCCAGGAAAGAATAAAAACACTGAAATTTACATTTATGCAATGGATTTATTGTCCAGGTGCTAAATAAATAGTATAAAAGTACAAACAAGTGCGGAAAACATGTTAAATAAAATGTAAAACATGTGCAAAGTTCACTAATGAAAGTACAGAAAAAAAATAATGAATTTTAAACTGCTTCTTATATGCTTTGTGCATCTACCTTCTGCCATATTATTTCATTCAATTTCGTCAACTATTAAAATTATTTTTATAAAGAATTTGGCCAAATAAATTAGCTGCCCGCGTTTTTCAAGTGATCTAGTCTTCTTTTTTAATGTATACATTATGTGTTTGTTTTGACAAAGCTCATATCATTTACAGTGATGAAATATCAAAAAAAAATTCTCAGTAAAATTTTCATATCTCATATGTTTCTTTCTTTTAATGATGCTGCTGCTTTTCGTACTTCAACTTGCAGCTGTGACTTTGTTCGGTGTTTATTGGAAATACCATTACTTTTAGTTCTCTTCATTCAATGTAATGACTCCAAACAACGAATGAATTCATATACAGTCGAAGCCCCATTTAACAGTTTGCTGTGACGGAGGGGTCATCTTGCCAAGCACTGAAGTCTAAATCAGGAATCTCACTACATTCGGCTCTAGGATGGAACTCTCTGTGCATAAATATAACATATTTTAACATTAAAAATTTAACGTTTCATTTGTAGGCGCTTCAGTTGTTTTTCTTTTGTAAATATTCAAAAACAACAATACATGAATATATACAGTAAACCAACTGTTTTTCGCAAAAATTTTTATGTGCGATTCAACGGTTAGAAATATATCCGCAAGAAATTGAAATCTATCTGAAATCATTCTAAATATATGCACAGTCATAATGGCTTATTTATTTGCGAATAAAAGGGGGTTAGGTAAACTCGCATATATTTCTCGTACTTGAATTAAAGTTGGTTTAAATTTATTTAACTTACTCAGATGGAAGAAACATAACTCTTTGTTGAATTCTTTCGATATCCAAATTGTTACACATAATTTTGGCCAAGGACATTCTTCGGATTGCACTCAGTTGCTCTATAAGATAAAAAAAAAATCTTGTATATTTCATATCTTTCAACTTGCATGCATACATATTTGAAAAAGAATTTAAAATGTGGTTAAAGCATTTTAACATAGTTACATCTAGTAAATTAAAACCAGTACAGTAGTCTGCATTATATAACAAGATGTTTACTGAGATTTTACATTTTAAGTATAAATCCAATATAATATTTTAAAAAGCTTAAATTTTGCTTCATTATTATTAGACTTTTTCAATATATTCTCGCTACATTTTAAGTTCAGGATTTCATTCTGTCATTGTTTAAGTTATGTCCAATAAGGTTAATTTCATAGTTTCATTTACCCAAAAGCGAAAACAAATCTGCACAGAAATAAGTTGTGTGCAATTACAGAGGCAATGCCTCAGTATTATTCCAAGTACAACCAGAAAAAGTTTTTTTTTCTATATTTTGAATGATAATATAACATTTTCGTACTGATTGTGAACCCAGTTCGTGGATCTGGATTTTCAAACCAAAACCTGTCGCCCTTTTTCAGTTCGCTAAATTGTAGTCCCACTATGCAGGAAAAGGTTGGGCCGATCTCTGTTCCCATGCGCTTTCTCTCGGTCAATGCCCCTGTCAAAAGGTCTATGTCCATTGGGGATCTGTAAGCATCAAAATTACAACGTCGATACATTGTTTCCTCATGAATGAAATTTGTGAAAGCAATTTAAATGCAAAGTATATGCATTAATGCAAGCATTTGTGAAGTTCAGAATGGGATTCAGGGATGTTCAATATAATTTTGTAACATGATAAATGCTGTGGAAGGGAATAAAATAATTCAATGTTAGGTAAGAGGGACTTAAATAGCACCTTATATTGCAATATATACTTTACATCACCATTTATTCGCGAGAACTTTATTTTCGTGTAATTACGCCAGACAGTGTGCTCGCAAAAATTTCATTCTCGCGTATAATAGTAATCCTTAAGATTATATAGAGCAATAACCACAATTCGTGAAAATTTTGTCTCACTAATAAATAGACATTGACTATCTCGCAAAAATAAGTTGTTGCGAAAATTTAGTGATCTTCACTAGTTAGACTTGATCAATTGAAGCAGTCGAATTATGATTTCACTTTTAGAATTCTATTATCATTTTAAGTGATGGATTAAAAAAGTATAGTACATTGTGCAACATAATGCTTTACTTTCGAAAAACATTGCAAAACATAAAACAATAATTGTTAATTAAATTTCTGATCCTTTATAAAGCAAGGATGACAATCTATTTCTATGGTAGTACTCCATGAAGTATACATTACTTGTATATCTCCTTAAGCTTTTGTATCATTTCAGGTTCGTGGTCGAGGAGGTTTTCAAACTTGTCTGCGATTGGAAGAGAACAGAACCTCCGCCATGAGTTGTAAGCCGGAAGTCCATGGTCCCGCCCCCTTTGTATGTCAATGGCTGCCAGGTCTAAACTACTACCGTTAAACTCAAGGTAGGAATCTGTTAGTGCACGTACGTAGAATCTACGAAAAATATGACAGAATAAAACATTTAAAAACATTATGATATAAAAATAATTTTGGAACTAGTAAGCTTAATGTAGAAACATGGCGAAATAAGGTCTAATGTAGAAACGTGGTGGAATAAGAATAATTAGCATTGGAAGGGTTGATTGAAATAGAGTAAATGGAATATTTTAAGTTGTACATGCACTAATATTTAATGACGATTTGCGCTTCTATTCTCTTAAGGACTCTGATACCTGCACTTTGGATTCCTTTAGAAGGGTTATCAGCTATCATTCTCTTTTTTCAAAAGTTCAGATTCGGTAATTAAAAAAAATATCATGCAATCTCAGGAAGCATTTTGTGTTTGATTATGGGATATAGAAATTCATTTCGACTTAAGGCATACATGTATAAGCTCAAAAACCCTGGCATTTCTTTTTAGAAAATTGTAAGTCTTAATTTCGAATAATCTTAGTATATGGTAAAAAATATTAACTTATGGAACTTTCTCTATACTCAATTGGATCAAAAGGTCGTTAATCAAAACCAACTGCTCCCTCCAGCTGAAAAAGGTAATCGTAAAACCATTTGTGGTGGCATTGTGTAAAATAATTGAAGCTAATGATTTATTATACTTTAACAATGAACAAGGTTGTGGCGGAAACATTAGTAAAATGACGTCGCCTCCGAAATGTACTTTGATTATTTCAGAGGTAACATGACTAACTCGTTAATGTGTTTGGATATACAATCATACGATGTCAGGGAAAAATACTTTGGCTGGGTAGTCTAACAAGCCAGTGATTTACTACGAATGAATCCTGTCAGATTGTAGAATTATTGGTAGTTAGTCCTCCCCCATAGCTATTGTTTCTCGAGAGCATTATGAGTGGTAAACATGGATTTAAGGGATGTTTTTAATGGCAAGATAACAAAGGAAAATGACCTATTGGTTTCCGGTTGAGCATCATTAACCAGCCATTTCATTATCTCTTCCATGCCTCTGCCGCCATCTTGTTGCGCGTACCAGGGTCTGTGAAATGTTTTCTCTAAATCTACGTATTGCGTTTGGTTATCGTAAAAACCAAGCATATCTGGCATTTGGGTGTGGATAAATTTAATAGCTGCAGAAGCAAAACTGTTAGCGATTCCAGCATTCACGTTTGGATTATATGCAGAATAGTCATAACCGTCAATATTGATGGTCAAACCATATTTCCACATGCCCTCCTTTCCTAGAATAACTGGAAGATACTCTGTGTAGGTAATCTGTTGTATCAGGGCTACTATGATCTTCCTCGCCTCCTGGAAGACAAACTCTGGAAGCCAGTGAGGGTTTCTGCATTGTAATTTGTCGACAAGACGGTTGTGCTCCCTAACAAACAATGTATACATTGATGTGAGGGCTGGGCTTAGATTAATTCTATCGTCACCTGCAAAATATGAAATTCATCTATTCTCGCTTTATTTATAAAAACAAATCACACATTTTGGAGTTTTAATCTAATCTACATATCTTGTGATATGGAATGTTGTTTATAGTCCAGTCCATTTTTTATGTGATAAGAAATAAATATATAACATGGGAAGAAAATCCGGATATGAAACATTTTTCAATGGTTTTCGTTTTGATTCCTAGTGAATTAACAGCTAGGCAAGTAGCAACAGTTTCAAAGGTGGGGGGAGGAGGGTTTACCCCAAAAAATCTGACAAGCAAATAAAACAAAAACCAGTACTGATCAAACATACAAAATTAGAAGGGGGGAACAACTTCCCAAATCTATCTGAAGGCAAAAAAAAGAAGCGGATTTACTGTGCAAATCCTGGAATTTGCCAGTGCTCGACCCTACATCAAAATGTTGGGGGGGGGGGGGGGCAACCAGCATCTAAAAGAAAATTTACTATAGCAAAATACTATACTCAGAAAAAAGTTCCATGGGCCAGATTGATTGCAAATCAATGATGTCTTGCATGGAAAAAAAACCTTGGGAAAGAAAATATGTAAACAGGTCATATCTAAAAAAAGAA
Source organism: Saccostrea echinata (assembly GCF_033153115.1). Lineage (NCBI taxonomy): Eukaryota > Metazoa > Mollusca > Bivalvia > Ostreida > Ostreidae > Saccostrea > Saccostrea echinata. Next base: position 1,931,765 of record NW_026889825.1, read on the forward strand.
GTACAACTGATGCATAGTTCTGAATAAAAAAAAATAATATATAGAGTTTATTTTCTGTTTTAAATCACTCAGAGAATATCCATTTTTTAAAATAAAAACCGCATTTCTTGAGGATATAATTTTTTCCCATTTTTTCATTTACTTTCAATACAGGCATGTCGGTATTTTAATGGAAACAGTTGTCAACGGTTTTATGAAATCTCTATCTGATTCTGAAATTAATAAGGAGGGAAAAATATATAAAAAAACTATTTGGATAGTGATTGACAACATGAGACAAACGTGCATGTGTGTTGAATAGTAGAAGCGTTAAGCTTTATCTTTCAAAAAAAATGACGCATTTCAAAAACCATTTGAGATTGTGCAATGGTAGGTCAGGGTTTTTTCTGAACATTTACAGGAATTATCGCTTGATTTATCACATTTGTTCTTTTTCCCTTAAATATTGGTCATGACTCAGAAATAATGAGTCGATCATTATTTTAATTTTTTCTATGATATCAATTTTTTTTTATTTTGGCCATGAAACAAAAAATAACTTGATTCCCGACTTTGACGAAATATCTATGCACCTTGTGAATTAAATCATATACAATGTACTGGTATCACTGTAACAGGGTTGATGAACTCAGATTAAAATCCCTGAAATGAATTCTGAGCGATGCTTCTTCAAATATTTTGCATAAAGTTCTTAAAGTGTAGATATACGTTGAATTTAAAAACTTTATGCAGTTGAAATTCAATTTAATTTTTAAGTTTTTTGGTAATTGCTTTTCTTGTTCCTGTGGATTATATTAATTTATTTTTTGGCATAAGGGGCAAACAAATGGGATCAAATAGTTACATCCCCCCCCCCAAAAAAAAAGGGAAAAAGGAAATATTTCAACATTGACACTGTCACTTACGATTTTACCTAACAAAGCTGTAAACTCTGTTCGGCCATTTGCTCTCAAAATTATGCAAAGAAGTTTGTTTCCAATAAGATAAACATGTTTCTGCATCTGTAAACGATATACATGCATTTCTGCCAGTTTTTTAAACACTTTACCTAATTTCGGACAGTAGTCAAAACTCTTCTCCAGAATACAATTTTCTATGACAGGGTCGGCAGCTGGAATCATATTGTTACCATTTACTTTTAGTTTTCCTGTGGGAAAAAATATTCATTTAAATCACTTTCATCTTCATCATTTTACATCTTCCCCATCAAAAATATACTATAATTAACTATAGTTGACTATAGTTAACTATACTATCAAAGTTTTTACTATAGTAAATCAAACTTTTCACTAAAGTGAATCAAAGCATTTTTTCTATGGATTCTAGGTTTAAATTTTATGTTCTGTAATTCATACATGCATATTTTTTTTTTTATACCGTAAATGGAAATATTACTTGAATATTAGCATATTTTTCACAAATTTATCATTAGTATAGGATATAAGAGATTTTTAACTTTAAAATCTCAAACAAGATCTAAATCAAAGTTTCATAGTAAATCAAAGTTTCAAAGTATTTCCTATAGTTAACTATAGTTGACTATAGTAAATTTTAGTTAATTTTAATAAATTTTTGTCAGGGTTTCTCCAGTACTATGAAGAAAAAGAACGCTCTATAACGGAAATTACAGTAACTAAAAAAGAAATTAAGGAAAATTTATATCAGCAAATAAAGCCATTAGCTGAAAAAAAGTCATTTTAATTTAAAATCAAATCCCTGTATTTTAAATGTATGTAAACACTCCTTTCACGAACCATATTAATGAATATATTCAAAGAGGAAAGTGTGCTCCAACAAAAGAACATCCCTTCTAAAAGTTTATCAAACATTCAAAACAGAACATAACCATTAAGTATAATTATCTACTAAGCCTTTTGCCGAATCCCGTTCTGTTATTAAAATAGCAGTTATGGATTATGGAATTTTTTTTCACTCAGACATTAATTTGATAAAGCCTGATTAGAGTCTGCAATTGATATACGATTCTCATCACGATACCGTCAGAGTTTTGCCTTAATGGACATTTTAATTTCCTCTATCCTAATCCTAGGTTTCAGATACATGTATAACCTCCTACATTTCACATAGTCTTCTTTTCCTTCAATTTGTCTCTTTCGAGGAAAAAAAGGAACTCGAAAAATAAAAGTTTCATTTAACAATATTTCATTAGATTCGGAAATATTTCTCGTTTTACGAAATATTTCTCATACCACGTATTACATACTAGGGATCAATTTTACTTTTTTCCTCAGACGATGTTCATTTTTATACGATGCCCACCCATTTCTTCATGTAATTGTAAAGTAAAGCATTAAAATGAATGCATGTAACGTCTATGCTTTTAGTGTAGAGACAAATTTAAAGTGCAATTTTATCATTTATCATACTTTTTATCTCTAGTTAGAAATGTAATGCAAGGTGGTAAAATCAATCTTTCCATTTCAGAGGTGAGGATTGTAGAAATAATCTCTTACCAGTGTTGGCATCAACTATTTGTCTCAGTGTCTCGGTATTTGTACCATAAATGTGAGAACCGTCGATGAAAGCTGTAGCCAGGTTCAGTTGTTCTCTTTTTGCTGAAATGGTTTTTATTACAAAGTATACCAATAAAGATATAAGATGGTTTAATTCATAAAAAATTAATGATCAATATTTAAAAAAAACAAAAAAACAACTTAATTCAAATATATGAGGGAAATATAATGAAAGGATCCGTTGAAAATAAAGTAATAGTTCTAGAATGACGAGTTGATATTTACCTAATAGGCAACCTTTAGTGCAAGCATCTAATTATAATAGAGATTTTAAAAAAAAACGCATATTTTATAGAGCTAATATTAACGAGCAAATGACGGTGTATATATATATATATATATATATATATATATATATATATATATATATATATATATAGGATAAGAAGGAGCCGGGGAAAATGTCGTCCTTACATTTGAAAGATTGTACTCACTGGTGTAACACATTGGTCCAACTCCTGGTGCCGAACGTACCATCGGAATGCATCGGGTGTTGAAGAATGGGTCGTTTTGGGGAACGTTTATTGAGAAACATTCATGACTGAAATAATATAAATTAGAAATTTTAATTCTTTTATGAATAATGCTGATTTTAAATAAAGATTACAACAGCAATTCTGATAAACAAGATAACAAGACTTCGAACGATTATTCTTACTCGTTCTTATCTCTTCCACAGCAATCCAAAGCTTGGCCATGTTTGTCTAAAAATGTCAACCAAATACATGTAGCCTGCTAATAATACGTACTAAGTCATTCTGAATTTTTAGGAAAAAACTATGAATTTTTACATACATGTTTATCATATCACATTCCGTTAAATAAATAATTTTGGCTATATTTATTTAAGTTTTTTAAGAAAACATTAATTTATTGTCATATTTTAAAGGAATTTATGATCAATTCTTTAAAGCAGCAAATAATTTTCGAAAATAGCTGCTATGAGATATGATTTACCTCTGTAAGCAGGTACAGATAAAATATCATGCTCCAAAAATTGTCCCCACTGCATGACCATAGCAGATAGAACTATGTTCATGTCCATGACGTCACTTTGTCTATGTAATAATTTACTTATTTCCCTTGCACTGGGAAGTGGTTCTCCCGTGATGTCTAAGGATATTTGCATTTCAACCCCTTGATTCAAATACAAAGAAAGACTTCAAAATGTGGTCGAGATTATTAGTGAAAATATGAGTTCTATGACATTAAACATTTTTTGATAATTATGTGAAATTGCATTAATAAGCATTTTAACAAGACTGTGATTTTGTTCCACTTAAAGAGTTTTTGTTTTGTTTATAAACAATACTGAAAAAAAGTCTTTTAATTTGATATTTAGATGAATTTTTTTCATCTTGTTTGATATGTTTGTCATGATCATTGCTATCCAATCAGAAAAGATAACAAGTTTGTCCAATCAGAGAAGAGATACATGTAACACTGACTGACCATCATGATACCCTGGGGAAAGATAGCGTCGCAGAACCTGTCCAGACATGCCCCAAGTGGGGAACACCATATTATTACAGGAACCGTCCAATGATCGGTATTGGTCATCGCTACATTGTCCATGAGATGGACCCAGTTCACAATCCTTCTCTGTAAACTTTAAATGCAACGGTATTAGGAACTCGTCGTTTTCAAGCAAGGCTGATGATGTTGTGTTCACTCTAAAATTGAATAAAAATATAAATCACATTTTTGTTTGAAAATTGTTATCAATATTTATATTTTCTATCGTTGAATTCATAAATGCTATCATTTAAGTTGATATAATGCGATCGGCGTGCCATAAAGCACATATCTAAGAAATGTTTTGTTCGAACCCGAGGTCTGAATAAATTGTGTTATATTCATAATATTGATAAATGTCATATATGTCAAATTTTGTAATGACAGTGAAGGAAAACATTTATATTCAATTAAAAGTTGCTCATGTACTTGTAAATACTTGTTTGAAAAATTAATCTTTGCATAATGTTGAGACGTTTAGTCATCATTCCAATAGATCATGAAAGAATTTAAAGGACAACGAATAAAAAGATCATCTTAAGATGAAATGCATTGGATTGTAAATAAACATTGCACAATAGTCTGCATACATGGTGAGTGAATTTAACTTTAGAAACCATGTTTATCAAGCTCGTGTAATGGAGAACTATCAAGTCATGAATTGTAAAACTATAAAATGATAAATACTCGTAGGCAATCTCCTCAATGACGTCATGAATGAAGTTATACTTCCGGGTCTCGAACAAGGTAGGAAACATACTGCTTGGTAAAGGATTTTCATCATTGAAATCTGTGGATGTCTTCAATTCAAAAACAGCTAAAATTGAAACAATAAAGGAATGAAACTCTTTCTGTATTGATTCAATAATGAGTGGTCTAATTGGAAATCCAAATATGAAAGTATAGCCAAACCTATTAGCAGAGAACTTATATTATGCCCCGAAGATTCAGGGGTATATAGTTTTTGCCCTGGCAGTCCGTCTGTTTGTCCGCAAAAATTTTAACCTTGCCCGTTGATTCGTTGAAGCTATGGCTTTCATATTTCACATGTTTATTTCTTGTTACTAGACCCTTCCTTTGTGTACCAAGATATTTGACCTCTTGACCTTGAACTTAAAGTTTGACCCGTTTTGGAAAAAAAAAATTTAACCTTGGCCATAACTTGTAAAGAATTGGTGCCAGGGCTTTCATATTTCACATGTATATTCATTGTGAAAAGACCTTTCCATGGGAATAATTATTTTTGACCTTGTGACCTTGATCTTAGAGTTTAGAGTTTGACCCATGTTTTAAGAAAACCTTTAACCTTGGCCATAACATTTGAAAAGTTGGTGCTACATGTAGGGCTTTTAAATGTATATTTCGCTTGTGTATTTCTTATGACAAGGGATTCCGCTGCGTACTATTAATTTTGACCTTTTGGCCTTGACCTCGGATTTTGACCTACTTTTGAAAAACTTTAACCTTCGCCATAACTTTTGAACAGTTGGTGCTAGGGCTTTTAAATTTTGCATATGTATTTCTTACGAGGAAGGATTCCCCTGCGTATCATTAATTTTGACCTTGACCTTTCGGTTTGACTCACTTTTAGAAAACTCCAACCTTAACCATAACAAATTGCTTTTGTTTATTAGATAACACAGAGAAGATATTAAGGATCGTATGTCAACCTATGGATAATCTCCTAGGTATTACGTTAAAGACGTGAACTTTCAATATTTCAAGATCATTGCCATTGTGTACTGAGTCTGTTAACTAAATATCATGAAATAAAGATAGACTAGTGGAAAGTAAATTTCAGAATAGATGTAATTCAGTTCAGTCGTCGAACCTGAATTATGACCTCAGAGACATGTGTTATACTCTGGCTAAAGGGCTAACTGCTCATTATATTCATGTACACTGATTGCCTGCTGAATTTCAAAATTAAGACAAAGACTTTTTAATATCTGACCAACAAACCATATTAATGTGAGACCAAGGTGTCAAGACATATATATTTTATAGCATAATTATTCTCTCTAAAATCAATCATATGACTTGCCTGCTGACAATTCAAGGTTAAATGAACAAGATTTCCATTAAAAGAATTTATGCATTGAATAATACTTTTGGTACAAAATTTGTAATCGCTAATGTGATAAATATAGTTTTCCGTTATAAATATTCATTTTGAAATTAAAGTAATTCACTTACTTAAGTTTTCATATTCAGACTGGCTTTTAATGACGTTATATAGATCTTCTATGACGGATATATTAACACATTCCGATATCACAAAAAGCTGGAAACATAATGTAAGGAAAATCATCTTTCTTGGTCTGATGGTAACTCTACAACTGCAAATTGAGATGTTTTTTTAATTGTTGATGGTGATGTAAAGGTTACAGAAAATAAAATGCTAATTAATGTTTCAGCATTTTTTTTTTTTAATTTTTCTTCTATCTCTCTCTTAAAATAGTTTTGTATACACATGATTATGTTTGAAATATATGAAAATGATATTAATTCAGAAAAGTACTTTTTTGAGAAATGCTAGCTATTTGTAGAGCAATTTTTGAGTATAATTATATTATTACGAAATTGCCTTAAAAATTTAGTATAGTCCAACCCCAGAAACTGAAAGAAAGAAGAAATGATAAATTGGATGCAATTTTTGCTGCTTCAAACAAAAAAAATATTCAAAAAAAAGAGGATTGAAGAGGTCCGAAAAAAGAAATACTATTACCTCACGTATATGTGATTCGGATTTTATTTTCTGAAGGAAAAGTTGTTCTATATAAACTATTTAATTTGAATACATTATTTAAATTTGAATGAAACGCATTTATGCACAGAACAGATGCTTTTTACGTCTATTTGGCATTGATGATTAGACAACATAACATTATGGAATTCAATTATTATTCTGGCAAATTAGATGTTTAACATATTATTAGTAACTAGCATTATAGTAAAGAAACGTGACCTGACATAACTCAAACATTTTAAATTTCCGGGAATTGTAAGAAATATACATTTTTACATATTAATAAAAGCTATTTCGATAAAATTCTCGAGGTGAGTCAGAGGGTTTTTTCTGAATGACTAAAACAACAGGGAATAATAAGAAAGCTTATTAAGACTTATATATGATACAAATGTCTCTATAGGCATTATGAAAACTTTTTCCTTGTGAACTCGAAATAAAAGACACCACAAAGTCTGCCACATATGTTTCATATTTGCATGTTTTACTGACAATAGAAGACAAGGGCCAACTGTTAACTAAACTTCAGTTTTTCTACCGTCAACTTTCCCTATCTAAGTAGTACATGTATTTATGTAGTAACATTCCACTATCTCTTGTATATGGGATTTTACGTCTCCCAACTTATTTGATACGTAAGAGCATGCTCTGAATACGATCAATTTTGAAACCGAGGAAGGCTACTGACAGATAAGGTTAAATTACAGGAATTTCAACTTCCTCGTTTAAAGTCAGCATTTAAATTCTATGGTCGTTATAATGACCTTGTAAGCAAATGTAACTTACCATTGGGTCGTGTTTTTGACTGACGTTTTTCATATCAATTGTTAGGTCTTTGCTTTTATACTGAAATTCTGCCTACCTGATCAATACTTAGGGCTCATGGCAGGTATGACCGGGCGACAGGTTTTGCTTACACTCCTCCTGGGCATTTGATCCCACCTTTGGAATATCCGGGCTCCATGTTTTATGCCCTGTTTACATATATGTATGGTTTGTGGATTTTTAAGATCGATTACTGCTTGTTATCTCCACCCTTTTCATCCAGAAAGTCTACGATATATTTTTTGGAAGTCAAAATGTGCATGACCCAGTCCTAGTATAACCACAGTCAGTATATTTTTACAGTTTATCTATTTTTTTTTTTTTAATTCATTCTATACATATATTTAGCAATTGAACTCTGATTAAGAATTAAGAACAGAATGGTAAAAATTGTGAATGGAGTTGCCTTCATAAATTAAAAAAATCGCACTTTGAAATTTGATTGACACAATATCTTAAGTACCTTTCATGAAACTATATCTGAATGTTTGGTAAATACAATCTTATTAATACGAAGAACGCATACAAGTATAATGAACCATTTTTTCACTTGGACGTACATCTCCTATTCAAAATAATTTTAACATCCTTTTATGGTAAAACTGGTATGCCAGGTATTCTATGCATTGCATTAGAACATTACATTAGAAGTTTTTAAAATATATTATACACCCATATAACAAATATAAGCCCATATCAAAATGGTGTGCAAACGATGTATAACATGAAGAAGAACAAAGATTGCACGAGAAAATGAAGAGTTCAGGGTCAAATACTGTTCGTGTACATAAATTGGCGCATTCAAAATTATGCGCAATCACTGGGTATTGAGTTGCTGGCGTATTCATGAATTAGCACTACACACTTCCGAGCCGTATATTATATTTATTTATGATTTCTTAGAGGTATTTTATGAATTAGCGCATTAATTTCCGCGCCAAAACCGCTAAAATATAAAGCCCGCTTTTTTAAGTACACACACAGTAGTCCGTCTCATTTGTCGAAAGGATGATTTAAATTTGATAGACTGATTGAATTTTGTGAAATGTGAAAATAATGAACAGTAGTCCAATTAAACAATACAAATTATGGTCAGAGCAAACACGTACCTCTAAAACCAGAGGTGGGATCAGGTGTCATGGAGGACAGCGCATCCCCTGTCGACCGGTGACGACCACTGTGTGCCTCTTGTAATTGATCGGGTAAACGGAAAAATCTGCGGTGAATTCAGTGTTATGATAATGGCTTAAAAATCTGCATGAAAGACGACAGTCAACATTAGACCTAATGATATACTGTATTTGCAAGCAAGGTAATTAATTATATCAACAACAGAATTTGCGACAGGTTGTCTTTAACGAGATTGTTGATATCTTTGTATCATAAACTTTATTTGTCAGTAGCTGTCCTGATTTATAAATTGTTTAATTGTTTAATTCTTTAAACGAGTCAGATTGTTGATATCCATGTATTATCAACTTTATTTGGCTACAGCCTGTCTCATTTTAGATATTGTTTGTACTTAGAACATGTTCTTGCGTATCGAATCAACTGGAATACATAAACCCCATAGACTGGTGATAATTGTGTATTGCCGCATAAATAAGGGAAGTTCACGATTGAAAAAAAGGTTGAAGTCTTCACGTTTTTCAAAAAAATTAATTGTCAGAGATACTAACAGTATGAACTTGAAAAAAAAAAATAAATCTAAAAAACTTTAAATGTTAATTTGCGATATGTAAATAGTTTATAGGTGTACATGTATATTTTTATCTATCTTTATTGTAAAGTACACTTAAGTAGTACTGACGCCATGTAATATTAGTATGCAATACGTATGGAAATTATTCCAAGCAAGATTTTACATCCCAAAGATATGAACGGCATCCTTACTAAATTAAAATTAATACAATGTATATTAATAAATTATGAATGCACATTACATTAGCACGTTATATTCCAATCATTCTTTTATTATTGATTGCAAACACCTTGTTTTAATAATGGAAGTGTAGATTTCCATGTTGTCCCTTCAGTTTGCGGTCTACCAAACTTAGACAAACACAGATGATTTAATTAAAGAAACCACAATATGTCATATACCTTTGTCCAAATGCGTGGTTTTGTCTATCGTCAATTTCTAGCCTAGTCATCCAATAATTTTTTAAATACGCTTTTAATAGTATGCAAATCTTATTTTCATAACAGTACCCTAAAGCTAATTAAGATTTATTTTGAGTGGCAGTGCTGCAGATTTGTGTTTTTGGGGGGAGTTTTCTATTAAAAGTAGTCATTTGTCATAAGAAGAAAACAGTCATGCTAGATCCTGTAAATTTTCTGTACGTGAAACAATTCATTTAAATTAAAAAAATAATAATAAATTGTAATTTGTAAGCGAATTATATGATCCATGAAAAACAACTGTAGAATGAAATTACGAACTTAATTTTTTTTTAAATATTTCTAGATTGTGTACAAAAGACAGATAACTTTTTTGTGGTCATTTCGGTTGGTAGAAGGAAATAAATAACTACATGATTTAAAACAGTGAGGTACTTGGGCTCTTAATGTGGCATATAAATTAATGATGACACTGAAGTTTACATTATGATGTTTATCATGATAACTGTGTAATTTGTCTGCCTTGATTATTAATACATTGTATACATAATTAAACGCACAGTTTTTATTTGCTTTCCTTTAAGTTTCAGGAACTATCGAATGCAGTTGTTCTGACACTCTTCAAATCTTAGTGAATACATGTATATTTGATTTTTCGTCATGAATTATTTGGTATTCTGACAAAAATCAAACTCCCAAATATTATGAGAATTAAAAAACAAAGGTCGACATTGCATATTTGTATTGAGGGCCCTTTTCTCTTTTTGCTTCTTTGTTTTTATTTAAACAATCTATTAATTAAAAATTCCGAGTCAACCTAGATTGACCTAGATCTATATGTGAAAATAAATGGTATTGAACATACTTTTTGACGAAAAATACAAATTGTCTATAAATTCATCCATTTATTTGATTTTCATTTCAACTGTTTTAATTTTAGGAACAATCAATTTTTGATTAATTGACCTGTCTAGATAATAAACACTTTTAGGGCCAAGAAGAGTAAATTTGGCTCTGACATTCGATCTATTCATGTACAACCTATCAATTATCTGCAGAACACTTTTAGTTTTGATAAGAAATAAACTCTGAAAATTTTCTATTTGGCGTCAATATATTTAAATAAATAATAAGATGTGAATATTTTCAATCAAATTAGAATTGGTAAACACATATCTTGCAAATTTTCAAATGTACTTGCAAATACTATTCATGGAATTGTTCCATGTTGATATATTGCAAATTAATGAATGATTATGCAGGTTCTTTTTAACAATTTTCATTTATAATTATTTTTTAATAATGCTATAATGAAAAAAAAAACATCAAACAGACAAATGACATTCTTACGTCTGATCATAGGTTAAAAATGTCTTCATAGATGTCTACATATGTAAAACTAAAATAAAACATTCACCTTACTATTTTTGCTTTAAAAAAGAAAATATTGTGTTCCAAGAATTGTGCGTATTTTTTCAATGTAGAACATATTTCTCAACATACGAGGACATAAATGGGCATCATATCTACTGCACGGTCAATTTTATCCCTAAAATTACTTTCTATAACATTTAAGTAATTCAGAATGTTTTAGGGGAAAGGAACTTTGAAATAGCCATATATATTTTGTGATTGGCGTCTCCGATGTATGGCAAAAATACTGCAGACTTGCGTTCAAAAAAAAAAATCAATGTGCCATCTATACAAAATTGATGTACACACACTCTTGAAATTTATTTTAAAAAGATGCTTGACTTCCTCATTTATAATATCTATATATATAGTTTTTGGTCTTGTGAGAGCAGGTCTTTCAAGAATATGTTCGAATTCGTATGGGCACTTATTTTGCCCCTTTATTTAGTAGACCTGTTTTTGTATTTTTATGAAGCGAATTTTTATTCAAATCTTTCTATATGAAAAGGAGAAGCTATTGTCAACATCCTTTTTTATCATGCATAATACCATTACCTGCGTATGGTGCTTACGTTTTTCAGTCAATTCGATACCTAAGAGCATATTCTACGTAATTTTTCTTTACAAGGCTTTCTACACTTTGAGAATTTTAGATGGAGCTTACAACACCTACATCCGTACACATGACCATGAGAAATGATTTTACTGCTCCTTATACCATCTTTTCTGCATAATATGTGTAATTGGAATAAGTTGACAACATAAGCCAGTCACTTTTTACGTATTAAGTGTATGTTAACAAAAATAAAACGTGTTACACATAGTTAAGAAAACTTCAATTAAAGTATGCAAAAACAAAGTTACTGTGAAACAAGAAAACATTGACATCAATTGTAGGTACTACAAATCAAATAATACAAAAGATTAACAGGAATTTGAAAACTATAAATCAAATATTACAAAGAATAACAGGCATAGTTTTGTCAAATTTTCCTTTTTGCATGAAAATTAATACATAATTGTAAGCATCTTAACTTACTCAAAATTTGTCACCTCAAAAAGATTTAAATGTCTTCGAATATTAAAAAAAATATTATTCAGTTCTGTATAAATAGGAAATTGGAAACAACAAACGTTGTAACAAGAAATTATGACCAAATTATGAACAAATTTTATTTACTTACACTGAAATGAAAGAAATTCATTCCAATCTAGATCTAATGAAAAGAAGGAAAGGATAATGCAAATTTATGATTTGTACTATTTTTTTTAAATCTAGCTTGCAGTTTGTGAAGTTTACAATTTTAAAAGTTTCTTAAAACTTACATAGACATCCAGCAGATGATAAATCCGGTTACCACTGACGAACTACGTTAATTGTAATTAAACAAAACGGATACAATATACCATGCTAATTAAACAATCTATTTGGAGACAAAGAAACGATGTCAAATTATAAGGTTCGCTGCGCGTTATTTATCCTTTGTGGTAAGAAGTTCAAATGTTAAAAATAATGACATTAATCGGTTTGAGATGTATCAAACCCACGTTGCTTCGTGAAGGATCTAATTATATTAGTTAACACCTAGATGTCTATGTGCCACAGCGCTCACCTGAATAAATTATTCTTTAATTCCTCACAAGTGAATTTGTACATATAAATAGATCGAGCCCCAAATTAAAGCATGTGATTTTAACAGTTTTAATTTTCAGTATACTGAGGCTTTATGCATGTCAACTTTACAAAATTACATATTTTTTTTGGTTTGAGATTTCTGTATAATTCTGTAAAATTCTTTTTAACGAAATAGTTGCCTCAACCCACATACCCTAAGCCTATGCCTTTTTTTAATCCTTTTAATGTGGTCCCGTCCTTGCTCTGGGGGCCATAATTTTATTTTTCATTCAACAAATCTCGAATTGCACCACATGAAAATGCATTAGCTTTACTGTTTGTTCACTTATTATCCTCTTTTACTTTAGATAACCCTTTCAAAAAGATTTTTGCTATTCCAATACACATCTCTGACCGAATTGATTCCCAATCTTAGTCCCTGGGGGCATGGTTTGAGAAAACTTTGTTGTACACATTTGTAGAACCTTATTCGTACATTAATTTGATTATATGATCTTGATGTTCTGCCATATATATGCCTCCACCCTAGTCCGGAATAATGATTTGAATTATCGTTTATGTTACCAAGATTCTTATATATAATGATGAACAACTTAGTCCTGAAGTCCTTGATATGACATTTTAAAAAAAAAAATCACATTTATAAAGCCACAGGTGACATGCTTTGAAGGAAAAGAATTTCTACACTGTATTGAGATACTTGTAAAGTATTCTGACTATATATTTGAATCTTACTATTGCTGGGAAGATTTCTTCTTCAATTTTTTCCTGCTACATTTACTTTAAACCCATACTGTGGGTCCATTCAAGCCCCAGGAGTCATGAGATGAATAAACCTGAACTTACACCACATGAGGAATGCCTGTATTATCATATGATTTTTTTAGTTTCTGCTGTTCCTCAAAATGTTTTGTAAGATTCTATATATTCCTCACCTCAAGACAGGGGGCTATGATTTTTACAAATCTGGACTTACAATTAACAGGAAAATTTCTTTTCTAGGAAAGGGGGGGATTTTTAAGGGACCCAAACCTGTTCTTCCAGATTATGATCCCTTGAAAAAGGACGTAGTCCTCAATATTAACTCACTTTAATCCCTTTTTACCAAATAATACTTTGTGCCATGCAACCTTCAGCTCTGACACAGGTGAGCTAAAACACTAGTCATGGAATGTTTAATTCATTTTATTCAAATTATTTTAATTGCCATCCAAATTATAGATACATTTTTATAGAGGAAGAAAAATAAATATTTAAATTTAAAAAAATTACAAACTCTTTACAGTACCTTGAATTTTTGTTCAATTTTTCTCTAACAGATTCTTGTGCACTAGAGATATGTAGGTTACTGAGTATCAATATTAAGATATACATGTACAACATATTTCAAACTTTTTAAACGTCTTTTAATGAACTCCTTCCATACCTTTTAGGTAGATATCCAGGAACCTAACAGAAGTACATTATCTAAATATTTATCTCCATTATTCCTTTTTTGAATATAACCCTCAATCAATCTCAAGTAATTAACTATAATTTTATAGTATATATTACTAACAGCATACATAGGGTCCAAAATATTATTACATATCATTAAAATTAAAGCTAACTATCACTATATTTCTAATATTTCTATGAAAACTAGTAAACTTCTAGTATACTCAATATTTTTATCTTAAAAAAAAGGGGGTGTTTGTGAAACACTGATGCCCCAGTATGGCAACTTAGTATTATAGCAAAGGTTAAACTTTCTCAAATGCAAATCAAATATGTTGGTACGCAAAGTTAGGTCTTGCCTCAAGGAATAAACCTGTGAAATATGAAAGCCCTAGAAGCAACCATTGAATAGAGATGGAAAAGGTTAAAGTTTTTTTTTCAAAAATATGTCAAACATCAAGGTCAAATGGTCAAAATTAATGGTGCCCAAGGAAAGGCCTTCTCCCAAGAAATGCACAGGTGAAATATGAAAGCCGAAGCACCAATAGTTCAAAAGTTATGACGAAGGTTAAATTTTTCCAAAAGTAGGTCAAACTTAAAGGTCAAGGTCAAAGGTCAAAGGTATTGATATCCAAAGAAAGCTCTTGTCACAAGGATTACACATGTGAAATATAAAAGCCCTAGCATCAACTGTTCAAAAGTTATCGCCAAGGTTAAAGTTTTTCAAAAGTAGGTCAAACTCCTAGGTCAAGGTCAAAAGGTCAAAGATATTGGTATCCAAAGGAAGGTCTTGCCACAAGGATTACACATGTGAAGTATGAAAGCCCTAACACCAATTGTTCAAAAGTTATGGCCAAGGATAAAGTTTGGTAAAATTTTGCAAAACTGGGTCAAACTCCAAGGTCAAGGTCAAATATTGTGGTACCAAAAGAAAGGTCTTGTCACAAGGAATACACATGTGAAATATGAAAGCCATAGCTCCAACCACTTAAAAGTTATGGGCAAGGTTAAAGTTTTTGGGTACAAACAGACAGACAGACAGACAGACGGACGGACAGGGCAAAAACTATATACCCCCGAATCTTCGATACGGGGCATAAAAATATTAAGACCTTGATGGGCTGAAACTTCTCAGTTTATTGAATATTGAAGTATTATTTTTACTTCATTATATACATATCACGACAGGAAAAATATATGTGGTTAAAATAAAGGAAACATAATGATAAGGATGGTCAAATAGAAGTGCAATAATGCTTTTCTTGCTTTAATGTCCCTCTTGTGTATCACTTTGATCGACTGCGTTCGAATTCTGTGGTAATAGTACACAGAAACATCAACCAACATGTGCAAGAAATGGCAATTGTCTAGAGCAAAAAAAAAATTCTCATTTACAGTGTCTTTTTCAACTTTTATTATCTTGCATCTTATATAGGAATTAAATGGCTATTAAAGGCCTATGGTTTTTTTTTTCTTTTTTCAGATAGACAACACAAAGGCGTCACTGAATAAAGACTCCCGTGAGAAATAATAGAGTAAAACACACTTATAACGAAGACCAGGGACGGACAATTTTGCTTCGTTGTAAACGTAATTCGTTTTATCTGTTAAATTCACAATGTATTTTAAAGCCTCGGGGAATGAAAATCAATACGCTGTAAACGTCAATTTATCATAGGCGTATTTGCTATAAGCGTGTTTTACTGTAAGTTGTCAACTACCCCAATATTCTGTGTGTCAGCAGGCTGAATATTTCAGCCTATAAAACAGATTGTTACTTAGTACTTATAAAATATGCGTTACAAAGGTAATCTGAGTGAATGTTATTTCATAAATTCATACCGGTAACCTTAGGCAGAATATTCAATGTCATTCATTTATCATCAGTCGGAAAAACCTCGAACTAATCTAACTGGAAGGATTAGACATATATATTAAAATACAACATATCGATTTCATGAAAAGAAACGATGTACATTTGGTAAGATACATTACCTTATTTAAAAAATGGAAAGAAAGGATTAAAATTGTCATTTAACCATCTGTTATATATTTTTAGAAATGTACAAATACATAATGAAGAATGGCCATTAGAAAAAGAAATCCTGTATTTTATAATCAACATTATTTCTTGTATCTTTATACCTATTTTTCCCCAACGGATTGTCCATATTTCAAAATCACAAGATAGCCATATTATATCGTGGACATTAGAAATGAATATTAGATCTTTTCAACTTACATACGCACTGTTTCATTAATTTTGTAAGTATACAATGTATATAGATATAACAACAGTGTACTTTGAAAAAAAAACAACTTATGTTAAACTCTTTATTTTTGCTAAAAATATTTATACAAATAACTTGATAAAGAAATATGAGGCATTAATCATAAATGAGTCAGTAATATTAAATTTGCTTTATTAAGCCAGCAAATATATCTACCGATATCAGCGATCAAATTTATTTTATTTTGAATTCATTTTTTTTTTTAAATTCATCTAAAAGTTCTTAAATCAATGTTTAATTAGAATGCAAAGAAGAAATTAATCTTGAAAAGATTCTCTGTCAAATAATTGTTCAATATCCAGTTTTAAAAAAAATCAAGTATTTATTGTTGATAGCTTTCAATTTCGTATGCTTCTTCTTAATCCCTCTTGAAAAAAAAATATAAACGTTTGTTTGCTTTTTTCCCCAAAACTGTGTAGAATTTTGAATAATCTGTTGTTGAGTTTGATAAAGTGCATCATCTTAGAATAATATGTGAAAGTCATAAACATTAACAAATTAATATTAAATATATAGAATGAAGTCAAGGATCATGAGCGTCGAATAGTTTGTTTTCATGTTCATTGGTAACTCATCTAGACGAAAAATTTAAAAACTACCTAATTAGTAATATTTTATTTATTTCCAAAAAGAGTTTAAATTTTTTGGACTTAAAACATTTAGCAAAACGAAGGACTTTGATTTATCTTGATACATTGTCTCTTAAATATTTCAAATAACATTTAAATGATCCTAAATGTTATGTTACTATACTTTATGGGTACCTATTATTTCTAGTTTATGATTTTGTTTGAATCTTTAAAAGAAAAATTTCAAAAATTAAAATTGTTAAAGCTTATTACTTTTTTTAAAAAGGATAAAATTGTAAATTTTGAGAGTTAAAAGGAAAAATATTTCTTCATCTACATTGGATTAGGAAAATTCTCATTATTACTGCCTCTAATATATAGTTCAAATAAAATAAAAATATACATTAGGACTTTCCTGTACGGTTATATTATTAAATTAAAGATCATGCTTACTATCAAGTTTTACAGTACATTCTCTTTTTAAAAGATCCAAGAAAGTTAAAGCATGAATAGAACAAGTTTTATGCTATGTGATATTACTTTCCTGTGCACCATATGGAAGTTGATAGCAATGTTTAGATCAGTTTATAGATTTTCTCTTCGAATATGTTTCTTACTAATTAAAAGCATTGTCGAGACAAACAAGATGCTTTTAAGACGACAGGAAACTCGCTACAAATTTAGAACATCACATTATAAGTAAACAATATAGCAAACGATTCCGTATCATATCACAATTCAACTACTTTTTTTTAATTTAAGAAATACCAATTTAAGAGCCTTGTAGAAAATGCAACATTCGTCTTACAGTCGCCAATTTGTGTACTGTAAATTGAAAGATATTTTAGATACAAAAGGCAAGTAAAAGTTCAGATAAATAAATATAGCTGACGATGCAAAACTGCACAATTATTGAATTATACCCTTGCTGAATAAGTTAACTTTTTTCTTTAGTATATACATGTATTACAGGGTTTGAGTATTTTGAATATAGGAATGGTAAGCTGAAAAATCAAAAGTTTATGAGGCATACACTACTCCGTAAAAAGTCTGTTTTTTTCATTATCAAACCCTAACACATTATATGTGGCTAGAATAAGCAATTATCTGTCATATCAATGTTACTACATCTCCAAAAATAATACTGGAAACGTTAGAAATATAAATAATTTTATTTGGAAAAATAATCAAGTTAAAAGGTCAGTGTTCAGCCAGAAATTTTAAATCGGTAAAAGTGGATTGGGATGTCCTAATCTTTAAACATAAATTAATAATTAAGATTGGATTGGATCAGAGGAATATTCATTTATATTGTTTTTGTTTGTTTGTATGTTGTTTAACGTCCCTCTCGAGAATTTTTCACTCATATGGAGACGCCACCATTTGCCGGTGGAGAGCTGCAAATTTTGTCCTATACTCGACACTTACGGCCATTGAGCAGTGAGGGATCTTTTTCGTGCCAGCACCTACTGCGACACGGGACCTCGGTTTATACGGTCTCATCCGAAGGACCGGTCTCCACGTCCCACAGTGGGATTCGAACCCGCGACGTAAAGATCAACTCTTTACCTCGCGACTCTAACGCAGACGCTCTACCACTGCGCCACGCGGGCGACAATATTCATTTATAAGAGAACCAGGTAGAGGAGTATTATTCTATCTTCTTTAAATATTATAAAATTGAATGCATTTATAAATACCAGTTATCCTTCTAGTTTAAATGCATGTATATCGTTACCCAAATTTTACAGATTTTTATACATAGATACTGTACTATATTTTTAAGACTCTATGCTTAAATGATAACATTAGCAGTAAAAATTTATGAGAAAGTGTTGGGGAATACACACTAGGTATTTTGTATATTGTGTGTGAGTTATTTAAAATTGGAAATTGGTGAAGAAATAGAGAACAAAATTGAATTTTTAAATTAACAGAAGTTCTTTGGTCTTCAGTGATTTTGTCACAAAAAATTTCTCATCTGATTGTATCAGATACTGTGTATGAAATTCCAATATTTGTATATCTGTCTTTTCCAGAGCTTCAGAAAAATATGTTTAATACAATTCACTCATTGTGGTACATATCACTAGAAGGTTGAGGAGAAGGAAAATTAGCCGATCAAAAAAAACCCCAAAAAATCGTCTTTAAGTTGCGTAACAAATACACAGTGTCCACTAACGCGCATCAAAAATAATTTAGGAATTACGCTTCCCATTCTGTTTATATGCATGTAAACCGAGCACAATGCCAGGCAGTACACTATATAAAGATAGGCAGATGTAGTGTTAACCTCACATTTCTAAGTCAATTGAGATGGAATGGATGTTCTTGGTTGTTTGCTGCAAACTTATGAATGGGCCATGGCAGAGATTTTTCCCAAATTCAAATTATAACTTACAGTTGTACCATCATTCAGTTGTAGAATAGTGAGATGCAAAAGGAAAAAAAACAATCTGCAGTGTATGGATATTTGCAAATGTGAAATCCTGAACAAAGCAGAGAAAATTCGAATTAAGTGTAGAAACAACTAAGTTTTTCGAATTAAAGTAATAATGTTAGCATTCCTTTATCATTTTTATAGTTGCATTACACTCTGTGAGATATTCACACATTCTTTCTCCTATTTGAACGACATTAAAAGAAAATTAGAAAAATTGCATGTCCGCCATTTTGAATCGCCATTTTGACCTTTTTAACGCCATTTTCATGAAGGCCAGCATATTTTTTCGGATTCAGCATACTCGAAATAGGTTAAAAATCTATGCTGGACCAAATAATAATTATTTGCCGTTAGAAGTATTTTTTTCTATAAATCGGACAAGACTATAGGTAAATTGGAGATCTTCAAGACCACATTTCTCAAAGACGCTGAAAATTCACCTTTTTCATGCCTTAGTGAAATATTACCTGTGTGTGTGGGGGGGGGGGGGCGGGGGGGGGGGGGGTAAATGTTCGTGGGCAAGCAAACATTTACTGGTTCATGGGATGTAAATTCGTAGGTATAGATATTTATACGGTAGATTCAGTGAATCAATACGTTGACAAAATAATCGTGCATTTAGGGGTAAGGGTGACCAAGAACATTGGTCCCCAACGAACAATAATGATTCCACAGTATTGTAAAAGGTGATGATGACGAACAGTGATCAAGCTCATCCATACAGTAAAGAAAATGAATCATGAAAGGGCAAAAAACGGACAGCATTGATCAGGTAAATGCAGAAATCAGTAGTCAAAATGCTTTAAAAAAATGGCCTAACAATTTGGTGAGAAACAATTTGTGAGTCATAATACGGCCCAACGATAGGTTGTATTTGAAAACAAGGTCATTATAAAGACTATAGAATTTGTGAAATGCTGAATTTAAATGACAAAGTTGAAGACTGTAACATCAACTTATTTGTCAACAGCTTCTCTCAGTTTTTAAATTGATTGTACTCACTGCATGCTCTTGCGTACCGAATCAGTTGGCATACACATCATGTACATGTGATAGTGGAATTTTACTTCATAAATAGAGAAAGCTGACGATGGAAAAGCTGAAGTCATTCCTATCTGTGGTATAGTCCAGTTGATAGTTGACCATTTGTGTCTTAAGCCAGTAAAACATCCAAGTATGAAATAGATATGGCATTTTATGCTGTTATCTTTTATTTCGACTTCAATGGGATATATAGAGTTGATATATGAATGAAATAACTATTGTTAATTAAAAAACGTTGCCAACGAATATATCGAAATTTATTCATATATTTTAATAGTACGCCCTAGTACTTTATGTAGAAAAGTTTATAATACAGAGCATCATTTTAAATATTAATCTTGATTGGGATTATTCTCCAACATTGTTATGTTTTTTTTAAGATTTCATACATGTACATCTTGCCAATGGTGTTTAAATATGTATCATTTGAACATAAATTCACTTGAATATGAATCCTACTAACATATGAATCCCACTGAAATATAAATCCCATTGAAAATAAATCATTAAAGTACCAGTACATAGTCCACTAGGAATATGAATCCCACTGAAATAAGAATCTCATTCAAATATATAATTTCGAATAAAAAAAGGAACCCCCACTAAAAATATCACTAAAATATAAATTCTACTAAAATACGAACCCTACTAAAATATAAATCTCACTAAAAATATGAATCTCGCTAAAATATGAAACTCACATAAATATGAACCCCAAATTATACTCTAAAATATCAATCATACTTTAATGGGTACAAATATAGTACTTACTTATCTTTGGTATATATTATTTAAGGCCAATTGAAGTAATATTGAAAAGATCGATGAGAAAAGGGCAGAATAAATAATCAAGGTCACCAAAGCTTGGTAGTCTTCAGTGTTAACCCGTGATAATGGAGGTATCAATAAATTTTATTAAAAATCCCATTGTATTTTTCAGTTTCCTGTTCTGTAGAGCTATTAAGTACAATAGTGTTGTAAACTGTTTGGTCATACTATCTTATCAACATCTCTTCACAAACAGGGAGTATCATAATTGATTTTAACCTTTGCGCATTTCTCTCATTAAAGAAAAATTCGCATGTTTGCATTGATCAATGGGAAGTTTGGCAGAGATACGCTAAATAATAGGTTGTCGATTTCTCACATTTTCATTAATAAAATATCAATGCGTCTCTGTGAATATGATGAATTAAGTAAAAACAAGTGTGATCTGCGTTGGAGGAATTTGAAGTTAATAAGGACATCCACGCACCCTAAATTATCTAACAACTTTCTGAACTAAAAGCTATCATCAGATTTGAGATGCTGGTCAACTATGTAGAAGAAGTCTGTTTTATTTCAGATGTGTCTCTTTAAATTGTACTAATCTGGTGATTGGTTTCAAATTCTGAGAAGAATGTCTGAAGCATATACTCATCACTGTGTCTGTCGTGTTCTATACGTTAGCTAAGTGGCCAGTATTTTTTTAGTTTATCGATTCTGATTTTTTTCCCTACGCCTTTTTTCGTCTGGGAGTTATAAGTACTTGTGTATGTTTTATCGTTCTTTCACTTCAATTCACTTGTCATTCCAAAAAGGGCTTACGATAACTTAAGAGGTATGTAGCTTCTAGGTGCTTAAAGGATTGTGTTATAGTTATTCTTTAATGAATCAAGATTAAATTTTAATGTATTTGTGACTTAAATCTCTTTTATTTATTCCCTTGCAAATTACAAAGTTAAAAAGTGGATTTTGTTCTGTCTTGGACTTTTGTTTTGATTTCTTTTAACTCAAATATTAATAATTCTGAAAAAATAATGTCTTAGAAAAATATATACTTATCTGTGAATGAAGTTGAATTTAAGGATTTTGCAAATAATTCATAATCCAGAGTAAAGAAGTAATGTCCATACATCTTTTTTTTTCCTAATGTATACATATGTGTTAAGAATATTTTCCAATTTTCATCAAAATAAATATCCAAAAAGATTACTTTGATATCTAAAATTATGTTTTAAAATCTAATGACATAAATTTACGCTGGTAGAAAGGTCAAATTAATGAAAAAACATCTGCTTTAGATATATACATGTAGCTGTAATGGCAATATTGGTTGATGGTTCATTCATGATATTCTTTCATTCTTCGAAATTAGAGTTATACATAGAAGCATATATTAAAGACGTCAAAAAAATAATAAAAAAGAAGAAAAGAAATCATCAACCTGTCAATTTTATTGTCTGTTTACTAAATATAGTATTACAAATATATATTTCTTCAAGATTTTAGCAGGCTGTTGACAAACAAGCTAATGATACAAGGATATCAACAATCTCGTTTAAAGTCAACATTTCTATGGTCGATACAATAAACTTAATTGCAAGTACAATCTGTCATTGTAAAATTGTTGACTGACGTTTTTCGTACAAATTGTTAGGCCATTATTTTCACTCTGAATTGTCTACGGATTTTCCCCCTTCACCCAGTAATGACAAGGAGCACACGGAGGGTGTGATCGGTCGACAGGGGTCCTTACTCCCAAATGGCACCTGATCCCACCTCTGTTTTCAGAGGTCTGTGTTGGCTCTGCTTATAACTTGTATTGTTTAAATGGACTTTTGAGAATATCAGGCATCTCATAAAGATAAATTTATTTATGTTTAAAATATTTGAAATAGAAACACTTTCATAATATGCTCATTCTGAATAATTAAAATTAAGTTAAAAATTGTGTGATATTTCATTGTGAATAAGCAAGTTGATTTTGAAAATGCATAAGATCCGAAGCTTAAATTTACAACATATAAATATCGACAGATGCATTCTGCTGTTAATTCCTTTATTTTATGCAAAAACATATACAGCTTGAGATCTAAATAGATAAGTATGGCAATATCTAAATAGTCCTTTTTATTAATTATGTCTAAACTACATTTTATAAACATATCTATAGTACTATTCTTACATTAAGAAAGAGAAAATTGTGCTATTCTATATGGTAACGTTTAAATTCATTAAAGAGTTGATTGCATCACGTTTTATTTAGTACAAGATATAAATAGATAAGTACAATATACCCTAACAAAGCTTAATACACAATTCAAAAAAATTGGTAACCCTCGTCATTTTAATGCGATGTGCTTTTTTTTATTAATATGTCGTAATCCGTTTCAGAAAATAAGTACATGTAAATGATAGAATTACCACGTTTCACGAGCCGCGATGTTCTTTATCTACATTTATATATGGGATTTGCTTTAAATACTTAATGAAAGCGCAAGCCCGTAGAGCGCGAAGAAGAGGGGGGGGGGGGTTCCGGGTATAGTCTTTTGCTGTTGTTTTCATATGAAAATTTTCATTTAGATGCTGTTTGTCTCCCCGTGCTGTATGACTCCCCGGAATTTTTGCTGCTGTGAGGTTGTACACTAGCACATCCCAGCATTTGAAATAAAAATGTGCCAAAGATTTACAGAAAGCCCTAACGCCCCCTCCACCACTCCCCCTACCAAAATAGGATTTTTGATTGGGTAGTTAACTTTTCTTGGCTTGTCAAATTTTTGGGAGGTTCCCCCTACACGACCCTGAAGTGGTTCATTCCTACAACTAGTATTTATTGTACATTAAACTCAACTGATGACAAGAGGACAAGAATTTCATGGACAAATATTTTCATACCATATTCAAGCTTTATTGACTTTAATATCTTTAAAAACGTAACAGTTCCACGAATTTTTTCCAGACAATCCCCGTTACCCCTTTTTTATATGAATTAATTTTCAATCAAAATGTTTGCTTAGTGAGTGGAACAATTAAAATTAAATATCAGAATTTGGGGGGAGGGGTCCATTAAGTCTTAATTAATATTCATGTACTTATAAAGAACTATAAACGTCATAAATTTTGCAGCTGAGCCCACGCAATGTACATGTGACATGTACGGATACTTGTTAAACATTGAGCAATACATTTGGCGTATGGTTTTGTTAGAACTGCAAAATATACAGTATACCTATTTTAAGTTCTAATATTCGCCTATTCTCTTCAATGCACTCTCTAAAGATTTCGAAATTTCAGAGAGTCTGTCTTCCGCATGCTTGTTGATTCTTATGTTAATCCAAAGTATTCCCGATGTTGTGTATTATGTTTGTTTATTTAGCTAGTTTTGTCTGGTCGTACCTCTCTCTTGGACACGCACTTAATAACTTATTTTTATATAATTATTTTCTTAGAAAAAGTGTGCCTTGAAAAGCAAGAGGACTTGAAGTACATTTAGATAAACTTCAAACGCTTCATATATATCTATATTTTCAATTCAATTTACACAAGGCAGTTCGAAGTTCAAAACGTCAATGAAATGATTGCCTTGAAATAAATTTTTATCATTCCTTCCGATGTTATAGTCTGTTTAGATCTATAACATCAGAAAAAATGAGAAAATTCAAAAATCCTCTATTATTTTCATTTCCAAAGACCAAATACAAAAATCGTCCTTTGTATTTCGGGTATAAAGAAACACATTATAGAGACAAACATAAGAATTATTACAAGGGGTGAACAGGTTTTGGGATTTGGCAATATCAATGGAAAGTAAACAAAATAAAATAATTTAATGAAAAAAAAAATATTTTGCTTCATATTTTTTCATACTTTCATTGCCAAAGACCAAACACATTTTTTTTTTTTTTGGCAATCTCAAATACGTCAACATTGATGAAAATATAAAAAAAAATCTTTCTGTCTAAAAAAAAACATCTGTCAATCAACAGTTGACGTAAGAGACTTGAAATCTCTCTGCTCATTTATTGACTCGCGCATTCCGATAGCGACAAAATTTATTGAACAAAGAATATCTATTACTTTTTCATTTTCATGGGAAACGAAGCAAAAAACCTAACCATAAATTTCTTTAACAACAGGCATAACACAACTATCTCGAGCAGTAAGCTAAATTAATCCCCCCTTTCAGGTAAAATAATTGAGTCGTTATTTTAAACCTGTCAGCAGGTAACAATTACAAAAGATATTCTAAGCCTCGTTTACAGGTGTTAATTTTTATTACTCGGATTTACGCAAGGTTGTAGATTGTTAATAATGTTTTTCCAATAATTTATAGCATATCTTTTCACAGTATGACCACAAATACACCCGTTACCTTGAAGTTTAGATACAAGAATTGATTACATGCAAGTTTAATTTTGCTATCATGCAAGGCTTCAAACCTTTTTGGGGTATTTGGGTATTTTTGGGTGTTTGGGTACATTCATGAGTTCACGATTTTTTTTTTTTAAAAATAATGGTTATTTCATTTTATCTGCTCAAAATAAATATGAATGAACGTTTGTAGGAGTTACCCAATAGTCTGCGTGCATTTCAAAATTTCTTTAATATAATATTGCATTTAAGTAATCTTTGTATATCTTTAATGTATCATAAACACCCTCTAATAATAATAATCAGTATTACAAAATTGTATTGTATCATTGATAGTAATAGACATGTTTTGGCTATTTTGGCACGGCCTTTCGTGATTTTATCCACGAACACCGCAAATGGATAATATTTTTAAAGATATTTACGCTTAATCGTGATTTTCCCAATAAATGCAGGACCTATATTTGCACTCAATTTAGAATTCTCTAATTCTTGTATCTAAACATGAATATAGCAGCTATATCCGCGAATATAGTGAGTAAAATATTTGATAAAATTTGTAAGGTCATGAATGTACCCAAACATCCTTAAAGAAAAGGATTTAAATGCCTTAATAACAAAGTAAGGATGCCAGAACGTAACCTTGTATAAAAGATTGAGAAGCAATGTTAATTTCAGTATATGTAAGAAATTTTGAACAACAAAGCATGCAGATTCAAAAATATTCATAGAGTGTGGCGTATGTTTTACTAAATTATCCCAAAAAATTGGTATGGTTTGGGTTTATGATGCCCTTAAAATTCGATGTTTTCAAAATGTTTTAAAATTGGTTTTAAATATGTTGAGATGAATGCATAACTGTGATAAATCAGGAAAGAAAATGGTAAAAAGAAAGACTGTTTTGGAAATATGACGTCATAAGTTCTTACATTTCTACATTTTAAACAGAAAAAGCCTAAAATGACTCATTTTAAGGGTTATTTTCTTTATGAAAATAGTGTCCACAGCCGTCGCCAACTTCAATTTTCGGACATGTTTTGTAAAAAGTTTTGAGAAATCAAATTTCTTAAAATCTTTGTGGGCGGTGCATGTAGTCTAGATTGTCTGAAAGAAAATTATACTGAAAATTGATGTCTTCTGCTACTTTTTAAGAAAATACTTGAAAATGCACAAATTTATGACGTCACTATTGGCATTTAGGAGGTCATATACGCAAAACGATCTTCAGGACCTTATTGCAATGTCTTTGAATAATTTAGAAAGCATGAGTTCTAATTTCCCACAACGATTTCATATTTATATAAAAAAGAAATACAGGTTCAGATCTCTATTGAAACCGTACCTTCTTTACTTTTCATTTTTCATATCATTCGTTAATTTAAGATTCTTTTGACGTTTTAGGACGTTTGTTGAACCAGACCATGCTCTGTAAATTCTGGATTCAGGTATTGGTTGCCGTAAGCCTATTGACAGTTTCATTTGGTCAAGTCAGTTTCTCTACGAGCTGGGGTAGTGGGAAAAGGTCCTCTAATACAGCTCCATTGGTCGACGACATCTGTTTGACTAAGACAGATACGAAATTATTGTACGATTTAATGAGGGTTATACAGGTAAGTGATAATGTGTTTTTCCTCAATTCACTTCAATGTTTGCGAAAGGGAATATAATAGAAAATAAAAGTATTGATCCGATATTGTGCGGTATTGCTGATTAGTTTTACACATTATTATTCTGTCATTTCAAAAATAAAATTCTCTTTAAGTATTTTGTTTACCAATCTTCGTTCAATATATCGTTGCACATGTCTATGAAAACATATCATCAAACTAGTATACAATGGGTTTGGAGATCAAGTCTTCCAACAATCTATATTAGCAGACCTATTTTTGTATTTATTTTGAGGCAGAATTTATTCGGAGACTTCTACAAGAAAAGAAAGTATCTAGCTGTGGCCCTGAGTTCAACATTTATACATATCGACGACGTTTTATCAATTAACAATATTTATTTTCATTCCTACGTTGATTCGATATATCCCTTTGAACCCGAAAGAAAAGATAACAGTCTGACACATCTGTTTCATATAAGGATATTTTACAAGAAAAAGACATTAATGCTAACCTAACAACAAATCTTGACGATAAACGTGATGACTTCAACTTTTCTATCGTCAACTTCCATTATTTATGCAGCAATATACTTTTGTCAACTGCACAGAGGGTTTATGCCTCCCATATGA
This sequence comes from Saccostrea echinata, assembly GCF_033153115.1. NCBI lineage: Eukaryota > Metazoa > Mollusca > Bivalvia > Ostreida > Ostreidae > Saccostrea > Saccostrea echinata. The sequence goes on from NW_026889825.1 coordinate 1,959,714, forward strand.
TTCGATACGCAAGAACATGCTCTACGTACGAACAATTTCTAAAATGAGGCAAGCTTCTGACAAATAAGTAGATGAAATAAGAATATTAATAGTCTCGTTTTCAGTCAACATTTGGAAATATCTAAGGTCGATATAATGACCTTGTTAGCGAGTACAATCTATCATAGAGTCGAATGTTGACTTACGTTTTTTCACACAAATTGTTAGACCTTTATTTTCACACTGATTTTTTCGTTTGCACAATCATGACAAGGAGCATACGGAGGGTGTAACCAGTCGACACGGGATGCTTTCTGCTCTATGGCACCTGATCCCACTTCTGATGTTTTTAGAGATCCGTGTTGGCTCTGCTCCAAATTTGTATTGTTTCAATAGACTTTTGAGCTTGATTACTGTTCTTTATCTTCATATCTTCATATTTTCTTCTTACATTCAGAGGCAAGCAGAACGCATAATTGCCTGCAGTCGCAATTACGATGAATTGAAGCGGGTATGGTATGTAGTAAGCAATATCTGCATTTTAACACTCTGAACTATTTTATCTTAATATCTATGTGGTTAGTTTACAATTTTCATTTAACATTAAATAAAAGAAACGCATTATAAATCGAATATCTTTTTGGTTATTTGCAGACTCTCTCACATATCTGGAGGACAAACGTCATATCCTCTACGTCATATCCTCTATGCAATTTTAAACGAGAATACGAGAAAGAAGAGGAACAATCATTAATTTTGCGACAAATACTTCGAATTTTCTATCAAAAATTTTATTTCCAAAAACAAACTTTTTTAGAATATTTGCAAGCAGAGCAATCTGGAAGGTGGTTGTGTTATTTTTGGAAAAGTTCACAACTGTTATCAATATAATGAAGATGAGATATGAATTATCATGCAATTTCAAAATTAATTAATGATAAGACATGTAACATACATGTATGTAAATGATGGAACGTCTGTATATTATTAATTCTTGGAAATCGTATGTTATTTCTTTAGTGCTATATATATTTGTTTTTAATATCTCTCGAAAGAGTCTTTTGAGTGGATCAATTTATCATTTACAATTGATATTACATACCTTATACATCTAGTTTTATATAGTTTTTGTTTAAAAACCATTCATTGCCAAAGATAATTTTACGTCATACTAGTATTTTGTTTTTAATTAGCAGGAAAAAAAATAATGATGCCAATTTTTGTAATTCAACTATCAACTGTATTGAATATTGGCATTCACACTCTAAAATAAAAGAAGCTCAAAACCTTATGTTAAATTTAGAATAAAAATCGTATAATTTTGTATGTTGTTGTTTTATTTGTCTTTGTCAAGGTCACAATCTGAAGAACTAAGCATCAATACTTTGCCCATAGCGTAGCCACATGAACAAAAACTTCTCTTTTTAAAACATGCAATAAAGCTTACAAAAGTGAAAGGTTTGAGAATTGAGATCAACATCACTTCTCATGGTGATATCTGCAAATGCAAAGCCATTTGGAAATTAAGATACTGAAGAATCTGAAAACCCTGATTGGAAAAAAATGAATTTATTCTATAGTATGTTGTTGGCTATGACTCTATATGTGTCATGATTTTGACTCAAATCATTTATGAAAGGTTTGAGTTAATGAACAATCAGATGCAGAAACTGTGTCTGGCCATTAATTTTTAACCCTTGACTGGAATGAATTCAAAATTTAGCATGTTGTTGCTAATGATCATTTTGTGTGTGAAGATTTTGAATCAAGATCATATCTCAAGATGAACCTACACCATTCAGTCAACTGAATGGTGACAAAAGTCTGAAAAGGTCACTGAATGCCAGAGCTCTGTCATTCAGTCATCTTTCAGTATACTTTCAGTCACCCTTCAGTTAACTGAATGGCAGAGTTTCATCCTGTGATATCTCAAAGATTAATGAGGTTCTGAAGTTTAAATGCCTCCCCAATTCCCAAATATACCCAAGACTATTATTATTTTACCTTGACTACATGAACCTGAAACAAAAATGTAAAATCATGACTTATCCAATGATTGAGGACATCTAAGGTATTCAGATTGCATGTATTTTGATTGACGGTTCAAAGTTCGTGACTGAACAAGATTTGCATCATAATCTCAACATCTCATCTTTGAGATTTGACCTGATGTCAAGCTTATCAGCTTAGTTTGAGGCCATTCATATCAAGAGTTGCAGAAATATGGTTGAAAATATTCTATTGATATCTCATTGCTTGAACTTTACCTTTGAAGGATGGAACTGAGTGAAGATAATGACAGATCATGGACAACAACATAATGAAGTTTGAATTCATTCCAGTTAAAGGCTAAAAAGTTCTGACCAAGAAACAGGGGTTGATTTTGCATTCTGTAAATTAATCCAATAATAACATGGTTTAATCATGTGAGATTTACCAGTAAAAAGTTGGGTTTTTTTTTTCATCTTAAAATTACACTTAATACCACAGTGACTGCAATATTCTAACAAAAAAGATCTATAGCAACAGAGATACTGATGAACCCGGTTTTTATTAATATCCCACCTTGTAGTAAAATACACGAATGCATTACTGCACCTTTTATCGTTATCTTCACCTTTTTCATTTAAAGAAAATATAGACAAAATCTGTACGACTGAATGACTTTACCATCGAAAGTATCGGCTTGCACTGCGCCAACAACAATGGACTTAATCACTAAACGCAACCTGGTCCTGCTATATACAGATATAGGGTACATGAGTCACTCAGGTGACCTATTATTATCTGTTATCGTCCGCCGTCGTCCAACGTCCTTCAATCATTGTTTGTCTGTCGTAAATTTTGAATATTTTCAGCTTTTTATTGTATCTATTTCAGCCAAAGTTGGTACAAAGAATCTACTAATGTGTATGAAGGAGGACAAAAATTGTAAATTTCATGGTCTCTGACTCCTTTGGACCTGATGGGTGTGGCCAAACCATTAAAATTAGAGCAATCTCCAAAAGTCGTTTTCTTTACGCAATGAGTCCTTTACCAAAATTGTAAAACTCATAGATCCTGAGTTTAGGGTTCTGGCTGCAGGATATGGGACAAAGCTAGTCATACTGAAAGCTATTAGTTCCATGTGTATCTGTTTAGTATTTCCCATGAAGCAATTTGTATTGTAGGTATTATTTAGCAGCATGCCATAATTCAAAAATCACAAGAGAGTTCCTCAGACGAAATGTGGTTTTTGCAATTCCTGGAACAGTCCTGATTCACAACCAAAGAAAACATTTGGGATCAGATAAAGAAGACCAAATCTTACTCAAAACATGCCAACAACTTATAAATTAAAAGATAAGTGGAAATCACTCTAGCGAGAACGGTGCTTAATTCCAAAATAAGTTCTCTGATAACTTAGCATGTCTTAATGCATTGAGGCTATTATCCATTCAAAAAAGGGGAGCAATTGCAACTTATTACTAAAAGTTATTATCAATTATGAATATAAAAAATAAAATAGCAAAAGTCATTATATTTCTGTTCACAAAGCATGTTAGGTTAAAAAGTTTTTTGAGCTGTAATGATGTGCTTTATCTTCTTTCTCCTGGACATCTAGGAGACAAGCTGCATAAAGACGGTAATGAATATATCTCACCGAACGCTTCCAGGTGGGGCCAAAGTGGTCATAGCCTGAGAAACATAACTATCAGGTGATCGGGGCCTTTTATTTGTACAAACAGACAAACATACCCAAACCAATTTGTGTCCTCATGCTGGAGAAGACATAATTACCAGATGTCCCTTTAGTGTGTTTCAAGGTACTAAAATGTGTAAGTTTCTAATTTTTATCAATCATTTGCATTCATTTCCTTACGACAAACAAATGTTATCAATATTAGTTTCCATCAATTATACTTTTTTATTATACATACAATTTATCGTTTATCACAAAGCCGGTTTACTAGATCGGAATTATTAGGGAGGGGTCATGTAGAACTGAGGTTTCTATAAATTCTTTTAAAGCTATAAACCACATGTAACAACTTATTTGTGTGTATACATGTACTCTTATAATCAAAATAATCATATGAATTTCCTTTTTTTATTGCCCCGTAATCGAAGACTCGGGGCATATTGCTTTGCTCTGTCCGTCCGTCATTCTATCTATCTGTCTGCCTAGCTGTTTTTCTGTCTGCCTGCTCGTCTACAAAACTTTAAGGGTGCTTGGACACATATTTGAAGTTAATATTTTCTCATATTTTCTGTATAATATCACGACTTATATATCGCAATAGCATTTCACACGAAAATATAATAAAAACTGGAAATCTGGAGATTATTGGAACTACGAATTCCGGGACGTGTTTGATTAACACATCTTTGCACTTATCCTGGTACACAAATTTCAACCTTATCCTTAATATTTAAGAAAAGAAGCGATTCTGTCATAACCGAATAGTACATCTATAATCCAGAAAATTCAGAGTAGAAATGTTCGAAAGCAAAACCAAATCATCAGTATTGTCAGTCCGTGTTCTGTGATGTGTACAGAGTTTAACAAATTGGACACACCCGTGAAACGTAAACTGTTTTTGTAAACAGGGCACGAGCTCTGTTATTGTTAATGTTTACGATTCACCGGGTGTGTTCAATTGTTAAACTCTGCACACACCACTGAGCACGGACAAGTTTACAATACTGTGAGTGGGTTTTTGCTTTCGAACATTTCTACTCTGAATTTTCTGGGTCATAGTTTTAATATTTTTCATTAATACACAACAAAATTTCCACTTTTCTTAAATATTAAGAATAAAATTAAAATCTGTGAAAGCGCAAGGATGTATCAATCCAACGCGTCCAGAAATTCGAAGTTTTGATAACTTTGAGATGAAATAAGATTTTTATTATATTTTAGTATGAAATGCTGTAGCAACATATAAGTCATGAAATTATACAGAAAATTTGAGAAAATATTAACTTCAAATCTGTATCCATGCACCTTTAACCTCATAAGCTCATAACTTTTGATTGGTTGGAGCTGGGGCTTTCAAATTGCACATCACGGTGCGCAGCACAGTTGAGGCTGCAGTAAGGAGGCGGGGCCTAATTTATACGGGAAATGCTTACTATGACATCACTCAAAAATATAAGTTCTTCAAATTATGACAAAATGAAATGATTTGCTATTTTAAACTGTTGCATAGCTTTAAACTACATCAATACTAGATATTGCATGCATTTTTGTAGCTGGTTAAATCCCACACATCAATATAAAAACAATTCACTGATCGCAATGCACTTGTCAATGTGACGTCATATCGTAAAATTTGACGCAGTTTGTATGCAGTGAGAGGCGGATCAAGTTATATTTCATACAATGAAAAATGTATTTTGTAATTAAATAAAATATTATTTGCAGATATATAAGAGGTCATTAACTTGGATGCGATGTCTATTTTATGAATTTATTAATATACTTACCGTACATTCACTAGACAAGTGAAACTGCCGTATATTTGTATGCAAATTCATTGAAGGGTAATAGAAGGGTAGTAATAAATCGATATATTGCAGGGGCATACCCTCAATGAATTATGACAAGCTTTTACACATAAACTCAAGGAGTATGAAGATATTTGAAAAGTGCTGCGAACCTGTTGAATTCTTGCAAATGAATTAATTATATCTATATTTAATGTACTTGACCAGCGAAATATTCAATATACGGTCTAACAAATGTAATTTTAACAATCAAATAGTAGAATCTATATAGGTTCGCAGCACTTTTCACAAACTACAAAGAGTGTTGAAAATAATTATAAATTAAACTTAGATTTTTAACTTGGTTATGCCCTTGCAATATTGGAATTTATAGATGACCTCAATGCTTCAGGTATATTTGCTAAAATCACGTGACTGCCAAATCTAATTGTCCTCGACATGTAGTTTTCAACCACATTGCATTTCTCCGATAATAGCAAAGTCCTAAAAAGAATCGCCCATCCTTGGAAAGAATATATTTTCTATCTAAAAAATTCGCCGATATTTCCATTTGGCTCCTTAACTGTACTGCGTGTATTTCTTGTGATCTTTCTCGGGTACCAACATATTTGACCTCTTGACCTTGACCTTGGAGTTTGACCCACTTTTAAAAATGTTACCAAACGTTAACCATGACCAAAACTTTTGAACCATTGGTGCAAGGGTTTTATTCCTCATGTGTATTTATTGTGATAAAACCTTTTCTACGATACAAATATTTTTAACCTTGGCCTTGGAGTTTGACCTACTTTTAAAAAATTCTTATCTTGACCGTATTTTTTGAATGGTTGGGGCTAGGGCTTTCGTATTTCACAGGCGTATTCCTTGTGACAAAACCTTTTCTTAAGGACATCCTCAACGTACATGTAAGCGTATTTTACAATGTATCTTTCCCACTGATAATTTCCCGAGATATTCTAATTCATAGTACCATCAGATGTCCTTCGACAAAAAATCAGCATACATTACCAAAAGCATCGAAAAGATAACAAATGATAAAAATCCTTGTGTTTTCTTAAAAATTTTGAAAAATTAACAAAATATAGTTTAGCTAGTATTTCCTATATATTTCATTCAGAGGAGATGCTCAGCATTATCAGGATAGTAAAACTGCACAAAGTCCATTCAATTATTAGAACTCTTAAATTATACAGGGAATAAGAAATTAAAGTTTAAAACTACATTGCGTATGTCCTTAAATACCAATATTTTTTACCTTGACTTTGGAGTTTTACCTACTTTTGAAAAACTTTAAAATTGGCCCTAACTTTTGAACGGTTGGTATGAGGGCTTTCGTATTTCACAGGTGTATTCCTTGTGACAAGTCCCTTTCTTAAGTACCAGTGTTTTTTGACGTCATGATGTAGAAATTAAAGTTTGACCGACTCTTGAAAAGCTTTTAAAAAAGCTTTAACTTTCTGAATTGTTGTTGCATATATCGTTGTTTTCATATTACACAGGTATATTCCTTGTGACAAGACCTTTCTTTCGGTACCACCAATGTTGATCTTTTGACTTTGACCTTGGATTTTGACTTGCATTAGAGAAATTTTTACTTTCGCCATGAGCTGCCATATGGGGGCATCATATTTTCACAAACGCATTCTTTTAGTGCTCCATTACTTTCAAATCCCTTTAAAAGCTTTTTAACGTAACAACTTTCTACAAATAAAAACAACTTTGGATTGTGTTTAAAAATAAGAAGAAAATATACACTGAAAGTAATTTGATGATCAAGAAAAAAAAATATTTTCCCTTATCTAGGAGAGGAAGATGTGGATGATTTTTAACTTTGCGATCTTTGATGATGTCATAAATCAGCCTTGCACATACCCCATATGTCAAGGATGACCTCATTTTACGAAAAAAATAAGTTTATCAAAAAATATTCACTTCTGCACTAAGTCATACATATGGAAACTCACTAAAGCCTATTGGGCTAATTTATGTAAAACATTAATTTTATGGATCCTTATAAGCGTAACTCCTTAATATATCCTATATTCATAAAACACTTTAATACGTATATTTTAACACTCTTCAAAACTCAGGGAATGAAAATCACTTCGCTATAAGCGAGATTCATTATAAGCGCGTTCGATGTTACCGTGTTTTACTGTGAATTTTAGGTTTGGGGTTATTATTATCTCGCATGTTATTCAAATCTCTTGAACATCATTTTGGTTTACTCATACTAATTTATGCATTCCATCTATAATACTAGTAAGTATTCCGATATGACGCGATAAATTTCGTGTTAATTCGCAAAAGTTTCAGTTTATAATGTTTAAGTTCAATTGGCGGTGATAAATTTGCAATGAAAGTTCATTATAATCACTTTACTTTTGAATACTCACGAAAATTAAGCATATAATGTTCAATTTTAATTTGTTTTCTAAATCCCCAGTGAAAGCTCCTTGAAGTACATATACTAGTACATGTATAAGGAACAAAGAATCTACCGCCTTAATAATTCATGCTATCGGAAAGCAAAGATATTAGATTCATTTCTCATTTCCGAATTAAAAATTTATACCCTGTGATTTATGGTCGTGCAAATGAGTATATTTCTTCTTGAAGCAGGTTGGATACATATCCAATAATATCAGATAGCAACGGCGGTCTGTTACATGCATTCAAATTACTATGTTTATATCTAACTGTGGAAGCTAATTACTTATTTTTCAATTTGTTATAGATGAAAAAAGCAAACTATTTTTGTGCTGCAAAGGTGGAATAACAACACCAAAATGTTTTAGATCTGATATTTATAATGAAACATCATTACAAAGTTCAAACAATGACGAATGCGTTGTCCTTAGTTTCATTCAGAACGTTTTGCAATGACACCTGTAGGAATGAAGGTGGATTATCATTGAAAATCCTAACCGTTTAGAGACAGCTTCTTTGCATTGAGGCGTTATCTACACTAATTAAACAGTTATCTCTGAACAGAGTGCCTTCCTAATTTGGAACAATATTATATTTCGTTCAAAACCAATATTTTTTATTAATACAGATAAAACGCAATGTTTATGAATTATATTATATTTCATACCTTTGTTGCTATAAGAATAAGACAAAATTATATTTCGGGACATATTGCAAAACTAGCAATATTGACATTTTGTCATATGTAGACATTTCATTCGGGTATATGTACGAGGGGTTATCAAAAAATTCGTGGACTAGCACCACAAAATTAAAACCGCTTAAGGTACATCAATGAATTTTCAAACATTTATTAAGTATCATCTTTCTATTTACATAATAAATTATAAATCATAAAATTTATTTTTTAATAAATTGTTAATGTTTTTGTAAGCAATGGTATGTCCAGGCGGAGCAACCTCAAACATGACGTTTTTTTTTCTGAGTGTAACTAAGAAAAACTTTTGATACGAGCATTTGTCATCCAAAAATCTCACTTATGTGGTATGAACAATTATTCCGTAAAATTTGCAATTATTACCTCATGCATTTTGTAAGTTCTATGAAATTTTATTGTAAATTTTATATTATATTATATAAGGGGTTAAAAATGACGACAAAGGGGGAGGGGTTTCTTTTTCCAACATTCTATAATGTTTCACCCCTGCAAAAATGTGTATAGATCTAAGAAAAGTTAAAATGGGCTACAGAGAAATAAATTGAATCCAGAGTACTTTTGAATGCCAAAAAAATTACGAGAGAGGAGAGATGTACAGTTATTCCCGATTGTAGTCAGAATGTCCAAAGTCAGTCACGTCGAAACATGTGGGTAGATATTGAACTCCTACAAGCAAATTATGCTGGCATAATGAAGTAAGGATCTTTCCCTTTATGTAAAGATCCATTTACAATATTATATGCATTGAAATCATCTGTTCGTGACATTGTAAAGTCATATCAACAAGACGGGTTTAAGTCTTTACATAACTCCAGGGAATATCGTCAAATTAAGTGTATGAGATAGAGAAAGCGGACATTAAGAAACAATGACGTCATCGGACATCATGAAACTAAACATCGGGTGATCATACAATGTCTTTTTTATTTAAAGATAATTTAGCAAATTATCAAATTAGCAAATTATCAACGTATTAAACTAAAATTTCTTAAACTTTTGTTTTTTACGTTCGTTCCTTATAAATTTTGTAAACACAGACTACATATTAGTTTTATCGCATCAGTCCACGAACTTTTCGATAACCCCTCGTATGAATTGAAGAACATAAGATATAATAATCTGAAATCAATTGTAAAAATACTTTGATTTACTCTAGTGAAAACTTTAATGATTTTAGTGAACTAGAATGAACCATAGATTTTTTTTGTTGCCCAGGGCGTGCTTCTTTATCAGTCGACCTGTTTTTATATTCCTATGAAGCAGCTTTGATTTAGAAACATCTACATGAGAAAGAGAAAACACTTGTTTTTACCTTCAACCTTGACATATATATATATATATATATATATATATATATATATATATATATATATATATATATATATATATGGACGACATATTATCAAACAACAATAGTTACATATACAAATGTACTCCCATTCATATGCTTAATCGATATATACATGTACAAGTGAACTTGAAATAAAAGACACCACAGAGTCTGCCACATCTGTTTCATATTTGGATGTGTAACTGACTGTGTACGATAAAGGTCAACTAACAACTAAATTGTATGACAAACGAGATGACTTAGCTTTTCCATCAACTTTACTTATTTATCTAGTCATATTCCGCTATCACGAGATATGATTTTACATTCCCAACGTATTCAATACTCAAGAGCATGCTCCGAGTACGATAATTTTTTTAACCGAGGCAGGATACTGACAGATAAGTAGATGTTACAGGAATTTCAATAACATCGTTTAAAGTCAGCATTTCGTAAATTCTATGGTCGTTATAATGACCCTAATTGTTAGTAACCTATCATTGAGTCGCATTTGGACTGACAAGCTTCATACCAATTGTTAAGCATGTGCTTTTATACTGAAATCAACTATTAAGTGTTTCGTCTAGCCGATCAATACATAGGGCTCACAGCGGGTGTTACCGGTCAACAGGGGATGCTTACTCCTCCATGGCTCCTGATTCTCTGGAATTTCCAGGAATCCCTGTTTTATGCTCTGTTGACAGATGTGTATTGTTTATATTTTTTTTTTGAGATCGATCACTGTTCGATCCGTTATTTTACCTTTTGCAGCATAATCAATAGAGCCCTGTCCAACCTCCAAAACCTCTAATATGGGCAGTGAATTTCCAAGTTTTGGAAGAGACATCCTTGCTAAGTTTAGCCATGCAATTAGTTTGTCAAGTAAAAATCAAGGGTATAGAAGAATAATTTTAAAGAATTCTTGCATTTCCTCAATATAATTCATAGACCTCCACCCTAATTCCAGAACCCCTTACCCAGAATTTCACAATATTGGAAGAGGCACCCTTCTTCATCTAAACCATGCATTTAATTTGTTTGCTTAATACCCAGGAACAGAAAAGAAGATTTTCAAGTAAATAATACATTTTCACTATATAATCAATAGATCGCAGTCTAAACCAATCCCTGATCCAGGGAATGATGAATTTTAAAAGAGGTGCTCTTGCTCATCATAACCATGCACTTAAATTGTCCTCTAAAAATACAGCGGGAGGGAAACTTTTTTTAAAGAATGTTTGCATTTGCAGTATAAAATTAATAGGGCCCCGGCCTAATTCCAGAATACCTGACCCAGGGGTCAAGAATGTCACAAAATTTCACAATTTTGGTGGACGGCTCAGTGCTAATTACAATCAAACCAACAGTTTTAAAACTTTCTAATAATTAGGAGTAAGGAAGAATACTTTAAAAGACTGCATTAATCCGGTATAAATCTGACTCAATGGGGGTGGGGACCAGGAAGTTAATATTTTTTGTTTCCCTTTACATGATGGCATGCTAATTTTTTTGGATTAAATTGGCTAAGTGGTTTCCAGAGAAAAAAACTGAAAATATTCAAACATTAACACACGACGGACGACGACGGACGAAAACAGATAGCAATGGATCACTTGGGTGGCTCGAGTGACCTAAAAAGTATTTTCCTTTTAATTTAGTATTGAAAGTTAGTCCAAAAGAAAGGAACCTCTCCCCTCCTTTTCTTTATGGCTATATCCAGCCCCATTGGCTGAAAAACGATGATCCAATGATATGTGCATGTTATACAAAGATCGTAATATCAATGCTAAGAAACCTATAAAATGTAGTATTTAAATTATCTTTAAAAATGCGACAGAACTTAAATAAATGAACTTTTCCACAGAATTAAATTAAGCATAAACTTATTGTGCTCTACAAATACCGATCGTTTTCTTATTATTAAGCGAATATTTATTTTTTTAAGGAAGGTGAACTGAAGATTACGCTTTTGCACTAATAAATATCGGATAATTTTCGCGTGTGTAAACTGCTTTGCATCAACTAAATAGCGGAAATCCCCACCTCGTTAACTCGAATTGGAGTTTCCAGCTTCACTTAATGGCCGTTAACTGTGATGGGCACAGCTAATGTTCGGCGGTTTACTTTGATTCCAATAATTCATGTTTTTCTTTTCGTTTTGATATTATGTTTAAAAAAGCTACACATTTTTCATTTCTCCCGGAAAAAGCTTCTCTTACTTTCAGGTTAAGCTATTTTATCTTTTTCTATGGGGGAGATTTCCCCCATTTACGTTCTTCTGTTTCTTTGAAAAAATAACATTTATTTTGAAAGTGTCTTTGTAAACAATAATTATCATAATTTTTAATTAGGTTCCAAATTAGTCCCAAATCTGATTATGGCTTAATTTGGAAATACAGAAATGCAATTAAAGATGAAAAAATAAGTTTTCGTTGAGTACAAAGTAAATAATAGCTATTCAACAAGTGCACAGAACGTGAGCTATGGGAACTTTCTTGTTAGTTAAAAGATGAGAAAAATAAATAAATATAACCTTCCCCTCACCCCCCCCCCCCCCACAAATAGATATATTTTTCGCGTTAAAAAAATGTGATATTCAGTGCTAATAAGAATTTTTCTGTATTTGTCAGTTTGATTTCCTGTTAGATGAAGAAAATTATCGATTATGTGTAAAAGACATTAAATATTCAAAAAAAAAAAAATCTAATCAAAGTAGTGACGTACACTGACTCAAAGAACATGTTTAATTTCTGTTCAAAATAAATATATATATGGAACTTCTGAAAGATATTTATTTTTAGTTGAAGTGATTTACCTACTATAAGTAGTATTATTCAGGTGTGGGAAATAAAAGTCATTTTAAGTATGCGGGCTTCCTAGATATGCCATGCATTAAAAACATTATGAATGATGTAGGTAGTTTTACGATTTGAAACTTGGTGCAAAAGTATTATTATTTCAGTAATAAATATGATACATTCACAATAAAGGAGGTTCGTAGTCAATTTGTCTACTATTTGAAAACATCGTTGTAACGGGTATACAATAATAAAACAAGTATCCATTTCAAAGGAAATGGTCGTGAAATGTATTTACAGCTTCTTGACCGATTTATTTCAAAAGTACAAAATAACACGATATAAAAAACGTATCGGTACACCATGTGATAAATATACACGTGTAGAAGTAGACTGCACAGTCTTCCTTGCTTTATCAAACACGTAAAATAATATGAAAATTCCAGAAACCTGCACAACAAATGAAGTAGTCTGTCGTATTTATCGCCAACTTCACATAAACTTAATAATTGAATTTGAAGATATCAATTCATGTATGCATGCAACAATTCAATTAAAGATTAGTTGAAGTATTGCCATCTTCATTTGAATTATTACGCACATTAATTAACTGTGCGCAATTGAATTATTACCATTTTCACAATGATCATCTATTATATTTGTTATTATCTATTATATATCTATATATTTTCTCCAATGATTATCTATTATTTACATGTATGGAATCTTATAAAACACACTTCTTGAAGAAATCAAGTCGGACTTTTCGCTATTTCTTTTTGTACGAGTTATCATTCTTAAACTTGTGCAAAAGTTTTGTTTTCCATAAATTTCTTAGGAGAGTATGGTTTAATTCAATTAATACCTTTCTCTAAAAAGTAATTATTGTGTGTTGGTATTCAATTTTTTTTTTCTCTAGATGGGAGAGGGTCTAAAAAGCAGCTGCATTCCAACCCCTCACTGGAAAGCTCCTGTTCTTGAACATCATGGTAGCTTAGTCGGTAGAGCACTCTCTCCCTGATCGGAAGGTAGGTCTTGGATTCGAACCTCGGCCATGACTGTCGATAAAAAATAGGTAGCAACTGTTCCTTCCCGCAAGCGCTTGGCACTTTGAAGTGAAAGTTGCTAGTCATTTGGATGAGACCTTATTAATAAATAAAGAACCCTCACTGCTCAATGGCCCCGAGTGCCAAGTAAAGGGCTAAATTTGAAGCCCTTCACCGGTATATCGGTATGGTGATGTCTGTATATGAGTGAAAAATTCTTGAATTGGATGTAAAATAAAATACAATCAATCCTGTTTCTTGCATAGTGTTCATAAATTATTCATCATTACCTCTTATATTATTGCAAGATAAACACCAGGGGTGTGCAATTAAAAAATTCAAGTACTAGCCCACGGGCTAGTGGCAGCAATAAAGTTACTAGCCCCAAGTAAAAAGTTACTAGCCCAAATATAGAGGCAAAAATTAAAAACTAATATTGAAAAAAAGTTAATTGTTGAAAAAGTCAAGGTACTAACTAAAGGTAATTCTTTTTAAAATTAAAGTTTAATTCTCACTAGTGAAATTTAATCATATATAAATTAATGATTATGATAGAAAATGAAAAAGAATTTAAATCTTCCCTTTTTCTGATCATTGCACTTGCTCATCTAAAACAAAGCAAAAATCATTTTGTTTTCATCTTAACATACTTAAATCATTAGAAATACACTGGAAATATATTTTGTTTTAATTGCATACCACTTATCTTTCAGCTGATTGAGTGATTGTAAATAATTTAATGAGATATCTGCATGTATTTACCATAAACAAAAGAATGGAGGAAATTCGGATTAGGGAAAAAACGATCGTTTTTTGAAGTAAATAAGTCAGGTAATACTGCAAAATGGATAAGATTATGGAGATTTATGGACAATAGGAGCATGCAGCCTGGAAAATTTTCACTGGTTGGGAATTTAAGAGCAAAAAATGAGTGAAATTACCGGTTGTGCTTTTCATGTATTACATGTGTAGTTTTAATTTCTACTAGCCCAAGGGGCTACCTCCGTGCAGAAAACCACTAGCCCGACCCCCGAAAATGGTAGCCCCGGGCGTCGGGCGATGCTAATTGCACACCCCTGAACACTATATAAATGCTATCATAAATTTCATTTCATTACAGTGAAATAAAATACTTGAACGTCCTTCTCTGAATAAATAAATGTACTGTCAAACTATTAATAAAGAAACAACAGGAAATTCTTCTTTTTTTTCCCCTCGTAAAACAAATCTGAAGAAATTATTTAAGACCTTTTTAGTACAGGTTTATTTAAAAGCAATGTCAACAGTCTGCAAAACATATAACAAAAAACCATAATTGTCCAAATGATTCTACTCATGTGGTTGTTATAAATGTAACATATAACTGTATCACATTTTATTTTTTAAAAATCATAATTCTGGGGAGAAAACAATCAAGTATTATGGCAGAAAATGTTTTATCAATTCTCATCCTAGAAAAAACTACTTTAACATAGTTTTGTATTTAGAAGTAATTAACACTATTATGAATTAAAAGGCATTATAATACATTACAATATACTAAACCTCTTCTGTAAAATGGGACACAAAACAAAATTCTAAAGATAAATTAAATACGCAACAGTCAAGCACTAACTGGAAATACATACTGGGGTTATGACCTCTGAACTTATTTTGCTTTTCCTTGATTGGCTACCCTCTCCATGGCAGCCTTGACCTCTGCTTCATCAGCCAGGTAGTAGTCTTTCACATACTTCATGTTTTCATCCATTTCAATCACCAAGGGGATTCCTAAAAACATGGAATTTGTTTAGCTTGAAGAAAAAAAAATCTTACCAAGACATTTAAAAATAGTTTAGTACAGATTATTATACCTCTACTGATTTTTCCCTATATAAGATTAGATGTGATTTATTCCCTAGAAATCATTATGAATGGACTAATCCCCGTGCGTTAGTCAAGCGAGCTAATCCCTGCTTCGAAAGCTAATTCCCGGTTATTCATAATCCTCTAAATATTACTTTTACATTGGTATGATATGTGAATGGACTAATCCCCCTATGTGTTAGTTCAGTGAGCTAATCCCTGCTTTGAAATCACGCTATCTGAATCCTCTAAATTTTATGTTTGCATCGGTATAATAAAACAGTTAAAAGTATATCATTGCAGGAGTTAGCAAGATTCCAGTTCCCCCCGACCAGGGCTATTTCCCTTGGCTTCGCCTCGGGAAATAGTCCTGGCCTTGGGGAACTGGAATCTTGCTAACTCCCTCAATGATATACTTTAACTGTATACTATCAGTGTTTATATCTGAAGGGATACTCAGTTCTGGGTAAGAGAAAAACTAGTACAAGGTATCAGTGTTTACCTGTAGGGATATTGAGTTCTGGGTAAGAGACAAAACAGTTCAATGTGTCAGAGTTTACCTGTAGGGATGTTGAGTTCTGGGATTTCCGCATCAGGAATGTTCTTGAGGTACTTGACCAATGCTCTCAGACTGTTTCCATGAGCTGAGATTAGCACCCTTTGACCAGACTACAATATAAAACAAAAAAAAATTCTACTTATCAGAGTTCAACACTAACTTTTAAAACATACACTATAGTAGCCTGCAGGGCTAGGAATTTTAAATTCCAACTAGCCTGTTTATGAATACTTGTCCAGCAGTCAAAGGCTGATGGCCGAGTTGCAAAGCAATGAGGGGGGTAGGGGGGTAGGTGAAGGAGGGGATTCCCCTGCTGGTGGGGGTATCAGGAGCCTCCCCCAGAAAATTTTGAAAATAAAGAAGCCAAATCCTGCATTCTGGCTGTATTTTAGGGCAAAATTACATCTTTAAATGTAAGTAAAGATATTTTTCCTTATTGATATTTTGTAAACCACACTTTAATTCAGCATCTACATCAGTGGTTTTAGCCATCAGTGCATTAATTGTATTCTAAGTTTTTATATCATTGGTGATAAATATTTTTGATAGGTCATCCCAAAACAATGTCTGGCAATAGAAAAGTTGACAATCTAACTTTTCTGACGACAATTCAAAAGTTATATTCCTTAAACCTTGATAACAAATTTGGAATTTTTTATTTTATGAATGAATTTTTACAATTGCTTTAAGTGAGTGTATGCAGTATCTTACATTTCAGTAACCCTGCAAGACAAGCTTGATGACTTGTTTAGCAGCCTGACCTCACTTTACAGTTGTCCTGGGTTAGCGGGCTACCGTTAGTTGCATCATCCATACTAATTTAGTGCAGGTAGGGCTTTTAGTTATATGTACTTGGGAATGGACCTGCTCCAAAAACTTTAACCTGGTCACTCATCTGGAAAATGTAGATCAGATCCAGAATCCAAAGCAAGTGTGGTAGTGTCAATCCCTTGATGCATCATTCATGCTAGTTTACACCAGGTAGGGCTTATAGTTATTTGGGAATGAACTTGCTCCACATTAACCTGACAATTCACCTGGAAAATCTAGGTCAGATTCAGCATCCAAAGCATTTGTGGAAGTGTTCATCCGTTGATGCATGAACCATGCAAGTTTGGTCCAGGTAGGGCTTAAAGTTACTTGGGAATGGACTTGCTCTAAAAACTTTAACCTGGTCACTGACTCTTCTGGAAAATCTTGGTCAGTTCCAGCATCCAAAGCAAGAGTGGTGGTGTCCATCCGTTGATGCATCATCCATGCAAGTTTGGTCCAGGTAGGTAGGGCTCATAGTTACTTGGGAGGGACTTGCTCCTAACCGGGACTAAACTTTAACCGGGATGCTAAAGCTAACGCGAATGCCTGGGGTATAGCATAAGCTCATCTTGACTTCATCGAGGTGAACTAAAAAGAGTGTGCTAATATTTCAAGCATCTACGAAGAGTAGTTGCTGAGAATACAGCAACAGAAATTAGTTACAAACAGACAGACATGCAAGGGTAAAACAGTATACAGTAAATAGTATACCTAGAAACTACTTTTGTTTGGCTGTCTGAGTTCATTATTATGCTTATTTTGCATTGGTATGCACACTATACAAACGTAATATTACCTTAATGGTTGGAACTATGATATCATGCCAGTATGGCAGTACTCTGGCTACTGTATCTTTTAAGCATTCACAGGCTGGGACAACTGTGGCATCATATTGCTGAAAAAAATGAATATGTAGAAATAGAATAAACAAATATTTCAAGTTATTTTGTCAAAGATAAAACTACAAATGATTAAAAAAAATTGATTTCTTCATAAAGCTATTGTTTTATTGAAAGGTGTGATTAGAATAATCACATGTAGGGCAGGAGTGAGAGACATAAAAAGCTAGAGAAGTGGGTGGGGCTTTGGATCAAGTATGTGCATTTACAGAATCATGTAAATATAAGTAATAACTGTCAGTTTATTTTTGTTTTATGATGATCAAGGAATTGGCTTGTGTGATGATTCTATACATAAACGCTTTTGATGCAAATTATCACGCAAGCCAATTGCTTGATCACATCATAAAAAGATATAATAGTTATGTAATTTAGAGTTGCATTGTATAGATAGGGATAGGTGTACTTAAATGTGCATGTACTTTCTGGATGATAATCAAAACAAAACACACCACAAGCTTATATATATAAAATATCTATTTAGTTACTTACACTGAAATGCCTATCACTGTACTTAAATGTTCATGCACTTTCTGGATGATAACTTAAACAAAACACAAAGCATGCTTGCTGGAAGACAACTCTAGTTCTATGAAATATCTATTATAGTAACTTACACTGTAACGCCTATCATTAGCTGACCATCTTGGATCTGAGGGTTCCAGTGCTGGAGGTGGAGTGTCATAGGACCTACGCCAAATCTGGAAGGCAAAAAAGCTTTTAACTACACTACAAATATAATCTGCACAATCTTTCTGTTCCCAGTTCATCAATATCTTAATGGTCTTATATATCTTGTTTGTTGCATTTTAGGTAAATAGTTCTAAATTTTTTCATTTGTACATACTGCCATCAATATAGTATTTCTCTCATTTGACAATTGTATTTTAACTATGCTGTGAAAAACTTCCATTGAAAATTGTGACAGAATATGTAGCGTTACTTAACATCACACAGAAAAAAGTACATCTACAGCAGTAATTTTTTCTCAGTGCATTCTAATAACATTGTTTCTTCCATTGCTACAATACCTTCACTTGGGCCTCCCCATATTTTTGTGCCGTCTCTGATTTGTTTAATCCCTGCAGTGCTCCGTAGTGGCGCTCATTCAGTCTCCAGTGCCTGTGGACTGGAATCCAATGAAGATCTAATTCCTCCTGA
This sequence comes from Saccostrea echinata, assembly GCF_033153115.1. Taxonomy (NCBI): domain Eukaryota; kingdom Metazoa; phylum Mollusca; class Bivalvia; order Ostreida; family Ostreidae; genus Saccostrea; species Saccostrea echinata. Next base: position 1,978,782 of record NW_026889825.1, read on the forward strand.
ACCATATACAGTGTTTTTACGGCTCTCTTCAGAACACTGGTGAATGCTATATCAAACTGATAACCTTTCTCTTTTAACATCTGAAATAAAGCAAAGATATGGTCAGAAATGTCAAATTTTTCTTTTGAAAAATGTGAAAATAACAAACAGTGATCACACCATCATTCTTAAATGTCCACAAATTAGGTCCGCAGGACAATTATCATTTCAATGTTTAGAACATTCTATCTAACTTCCGAAATATGTGCCAGTATTTAAATTCTAAAACGCCATGTACTGGCACATATTACATTTGAAAATTATATTGAGATATTGAACAGGTCCAGTACAATCAGTACATTTAACTACGTAGCTAGAATTACCTACCATAGCTTTATTTAGCTACCTCAGGTAGCTTTAATTAGCTATTTCAATGCAACTTTTCACAATTTTGCTTTTTTATTTAAAAACGACAAAAAATCGCAAGTATATGAATACTAATATTTATAGCGAACGCAGCAAGCAGCGCGAATCGCTGCTCACACTGCGAGCTCTAACGACAATGCCTGGGCGAAGAGAAAATTCGGACTTGCACATTGATCCAAATGATTTTATTTTCCACAGTAATTTCTGGACCTAGAGACGGGTCTAATTAAATAGCAAATAATACACAAAAAAGGTGTATCTGTGCTTGCTCCAACGATCGCACTGTCAGCATATTACGTCGGTTTTTTAAAAAAGCAATCCAAAGCAGAGATAGTTTAAACATTGCTGCGTTTGATCCCTTTTAAGCAAATTGTTTGAGTAAATGTAAACAACTCTGCATTTGGTGAGGCATGGATAAGTATGATTACTTCACATTCTGCTGAATATTTACCAATCATCATGTTAACCAGAACTGGTTTTCTTTGTTATTTCATTCAAGAAGTAACTGTTTGGTCACAAATTAACTGTTGTATATAGCCCCAAAACTTGGAGAACTTTGACTGCAATTGCGCAGAAAAAACACACTTCCAAGAGTGATTTTTTCATGCATTGTTTTTAGATGAGTTTACAGTTGAAAATTATCACTGCATCAAAGTGCAATTTTCTGCACATCCATGACATCCGAGAAAAATTCTAATTTAAGAAATAAGTTTGAATTGGTAGCTAATTAAAGCTACTTCAGGTAGGTAGGTAAAGCTATGTAGGTAATTCAAGCTACGTAGCTAAATCTAGTGTCTGTACCAGACCTGTTGAATAGAGAAAACTCGAGTTTTTACCTTTCCTGCATTTTGTGCCTCAACAATTCCAGTCTCAGACAAGTCAGCGTCATGCCAACCACAGAAAAGATTTTTCTTATTCCACTCGCTTTCTCCGTGACGCACACAAACTAATGTGTACTTGGCCATTTTTCCTAGCCAATGGAAAATACAATATTCTTCCTTTGCCGGTTGGTTTCAACTTGACCTTGAATGCAAGTGGCCTTGAGATTCTAATATCTAACCAACACGGGGCCCAAATCCGGATTTATGTTAAATGCGAAAAACGTAACGGTCATAGAATCCGTATAGCTAGTCTGAGGTAAAACTTTATGGTCCAGCTTTCAATAAAATAAAATAAAATAAAATAATTTTAAAATGGTCAATAAACGTTAGTAATGTAATATATTTTTTTCCATTGGATAAAAAATCCATGAGGATACAGTATTAAGCTGAAGAATTTTAATTTATATCTCATTTACAGAAGTGCAAATTCATTTTTACAGTGAAGTATACTATATTCTAGCCTGATAAAAAGAAAATAGGAAAAGAAGAGATGAGGTATAGGAAATTCTCTTTTAATTACTAGTCAAGGTTTAGGTAGAAAACCTTGCCTTTGCTAGTCAATTTTATTTAGCTGAATCAATATAGTGTTTTATTACAAATGTTAAAAAGTTTTAACACTATAAATTCACTTGGATATATTAAAATCGGCTAAGCCTGCTACATGTGCCTTCATTGGTTAGACATTTTCCTCTCCCTTCTCAAGGCACACACATATATATTCCCTATTCATGAATTCAATCTAATTAAAATTAGATCTTCGATCTGCTCCAACTAGATCGCTACACAAAGTTGGAGCGGATCAAAGATCTAATTTTAATTAGATTGTCACAAATTTGTATTGTTTGTAGTTTGTTTTTGCTTTTTAAGATTGATTTCTGTTTGTTATCTTCACCTTTTAAATACAATTAATGAAACTCACAATTAATCCCTCGTCTATATAGTGAATTTGAAGTCCTTACCCTGATTAACAAATTCTGGAGTTATCCTGTCAAACAACAAATGTATAAACAGACAAACTGACACACAGCATCTCACACAGACAGTGAAATATGCTGCTGTAAAACATCAATATTCTGAAGAGGAGTCTTAAATAAGGAACAAGACACAACAGTAAGGTATAACAGTTTTTATTCATCACTGGATAAACTACTACTGGACGAGTCACTGGACATGAAACCCACGTCCTCTGTCTCTGTTTTGTGTCCTTTCATGTCTGATAAAATGTGACTCCCACTGGCCCCCAGACCAAGTTCTGTTGATGAATGCCACCCCGAGGATGAAGTAGGAGTACCATCTATTAAAAAAAAATGCATAATCCCTACTAAATGGGTCCTCTTTTGTATTTTTAAGTTTTCCCCATTTTATAGAGGTTAAAGAGAGACAACTCTGTATTTAACAATTGAATATGACAAGCCAATTTAGTGAAAAATTTTCATTGTAAAAAATAAATCAATGTTTGTATTTCATACACATTATTTATACTGACCTGTTTGAGCCCCACTCCTGTTACTAGATATAGGATCCCCATAGGAGCCTTGTGATTGCAAAACAGGGGTATTTAAGGGGAGATCACCAGCTTTTCCTAGAAATCCAAGTCTCATTTCAAAGTCTGTAGGATAGGGCCTTCTGGGATCACCTTTGGAAAAGAATAATCTGTGACTAACAAATTTTTTCCTTAATGTCATGGACTAGTGAAAGAAAGTTTCATTCAATATGCTTTCATAAAATCATTGAAATATTGATAATCTATGTGTGAAAAAGAGAAGAAAAAAATCAAAGGATTACTTTACAATATATGTAAACATATTAATAGAAATAAGTCAACTCATGAACAGTTTACATTTTCATAATTTCATATTTGGTGGGTTATAGCAAGGAAAATATTGTAACCCTATGATATTTCTGAGATTTGAAATTAAAAATTGTACAAGCATATTACAACATATATCTAGAGCACCAAAATGGTCTTACACATGTATAGGTCATGTCTGAGAAACTATTAAAACAAATATACATGTACTGACTACATTTATTATCTAATTTAAGCAAACATATACTAAAATACAGTGGACATGTTTTATGACGAATTAATTGACCTGCATATATTTAAGACTTGGTACTTAACTTTTTAACAAACTTCTATAAGATTTCAGATCCTATCTTGTCATACCCCTACCGAGATGCGACATTTCTGTACCTACCTGGGGCCCATGTTGGCAGTGAAGCTACAGCATTACTAGGACTGATTCCATGGGCATGTACATACCTGGGACCTATGTTGGTGGTAAAGCTACAGCATTACTGGCACTGATTCTGAGGGCATGTATGTACCTAGGGCCCATGTTAGTGGTGAAGCTACAATTGGCACTGATTTTTTCGACATGTACATACCTGGAGCCCATGTTAGTGGTGAAGCTACAGCATTACTGTCACTGATACTGTGGCCATGTACATACCTGGAGCCCATGTTAGTAATGAAGCAGTGAAGCTACAACATTACTGTCACTGATTTTATGAGCATGTACATACCTGGGGCCCATGTTGGTGGTGAAGCTACAGCATTACTGGCACTGATTCTATGGGCAAACTTGATCAGTTCTTCAGATGAGATTTTCTTTTTGTTTGCCTGATTAATAGCTGTCAATTTCTGTTTGGCTTGATATATTGCAGTAGACTGTAAAATATAGATGATATACAATTCTCAACAAATGATAACAACTAAAACTGAAAACAGAATCAAAATTGTTATTAATATTTTGGTACATCATACACAGCATAAATATTCATTAATAGAACTGTATGATTTTAAAATTACTGAAAATGGAAAATATTTGTCACATACCAGAATAGTTTCTGCTTCTTTGAGATTCTTTTGTAAATGTTTGATCTCTGCGTCTCTTTTGTCAACCTCTGTCCTCAGTTCATCTATGGTCTTCTGGATTTCTGCTTGTTCCGCAGCTTTAAAAAATGTAGGTAACGAATACATGAAATACCTATCTTTTCAAATGATCTCTCTCTAACTGTACCTGATAAATTCCCAATTTGGTCAATTCCAAATTTAATTTCAAAGAGACAACAAATACCCAGCTGCTACATTATTAGATTTGATGGAGCATACCATATAAAGCATATTCGAAAATTATGTGATCATTTTTCATGTTTATATGCAATTTACAATGCACCAATATATCAAAAATGTTCAATACTGGTAATAACTGCATAATGCATGAGCTTTTTGATTTACAATAAAATAAGGTGAATAGATATTAGTGTATTTAATAAAATTCTGTGGGTGTAAATACGTACAGCACTTTGAAAACAAAGTGTGCAGAAAACTTTATATATATCAAGTAATTAATTAAAAATGATCTTTGATACCTAATTTTAAAGTTTCTTTAATTTCTTTGTCTTTCATTGTGACCAACTCAACCAAAGTTACAGAATCCATTGCATCTGGCTTTTGTTGACCCTTTGGTGTAGCTGCCACTTCAAACAGTTCCCTGGAAAATAAATAGAACATTAAAAAATGATGAGATAATTCCAATTTCGACTCTAAATTTCACAATTTTTTTTCTTTGTCTAACTAGATACAGAATCATATTTTTGTGTAAATGAACAATTGAGGATTAAATTTCGATATTTCATATGCCCTCCAGACTGAATTTCATAACTTTTACACAAATTAAAAAAATATTTGCACAAATGCACTAAAATAGCTTCAGTCTATCTTGAATACACTAGCTTAATAAGCTGTGTAGCTATTTAAGCTATACATTGTGATGGAAATAATGAAACATGTGAATTCCTTTTGCTGCACTGCAGGTGTAACTTTTATCATATCTAATTCATCAAATTTTGCTTTACATATCATTAAAAAAAATCATAATTAAGATTCAACTCTTTTCAATACTTAGAAATGAGCTCAACATCTTCTATGAGTGAAAGCAACTTCTGTTTTGTACTGATCTCTGCCATGTTTCATCTATTTACAGTCCTGTCCAATGAAATAAATTTTTTCAAAGATTGCATGAGATTGTAACGAATCAAAATTTAGCTTACAACCCTCATGAAAAGTGAAACCGGAAGTACATTAATAAATATAGAAACCATGAACAACAAATTTGATGCGTGAGTATTTCACGTTTTAAAGCTTTGCATGTTGTATTTCTTTTTTTAGGTTACTGCAGAAAGTAATTTAAAATAAGTGCATTCTTTGTGTAAGATCAAGCGACAGGCATTGTGCATTGAAGGAGTGTTAAATCAGGCGAAGCCTTATTGTGCTTGTGACGTCAGATTTCCGAATTGCCTGACTGTTTACACTCGTACAGACACGTGTAATATTGTGTAAAAATGCCACAAAAAATCAAATCTTTTGACGTTTTACGTTCTACGGCTGAGGATAATGAAAATGGGTATGGAATATTTATATCAAATATGTTTCATATTTTACCAATTCAGTCTTTTTAAGGTCTTAGAAAACAAAAATATTTTTCCCGGCTTTGATTTCCATATGTGATTGATTTGATGATCTTTTTGCCTCTAATGTTTATTGGCCAATGTTCATTTTAAGATTCAAATAACATCAAATTAACTAATAAGAATTATTTAGATCACATATATTTATTCCTTATTTTGTTTAATACACTTTGTTTCCGATGAAAGCTTTTGCATAAAGTCATCTGCATTATATTCTTTTCTGCATCTAACATTTTCCATTGTTTATATAGCCAAAAATTCTTATTGCACATTATGTAAATAGCAAGAAGAATTTTGATTTAGAGTGAACTGGATATAAGTTTTTCATAATTGTTAAATTTCACTGCTTTGCTTCAGTCGAAGTTTTATTCATCATAGATAATTTTCTTGAGTTTATCTGTGATTTATTTGTAGATTCACATCTTTATAAAGCACTGATTTTAAAAATACATGTAATAGTGCTTCAGATGCTATGTTTGACAAAACTAAAGAAGAAATTTCAGATGATCCTACTTTATAGTCTTACAATGGAATGTTGGTATTACAGCTGTACATGTAAGTTGTTTTTAATATTAAGATATTTTTACATTATAGTTTAAAAACAGAAGACAGTGGAGAGGAGGACAATGATCAGAGGAATGAAGCAGAGGACCCTCCTAGACCCTCTCCTGTAAGTCTATAGGCAGTTACTGGAGAATTAAAATTATATTACTTATTAATGATAGAATATTATCACTCATGAAAGACCGTTTCCTTCAAGTCTGGAGGAGAGGAAATACAGACAGTTATTTGACAATTAAAATATTAACACATGGTTAATATTGCAATTTTCACTCTTGAAAGTCACCTGTAAGTGAAAAGGAGAGGAAATATAAATGTAATCTGAAAATTAATATGTCAATCTTCACTCATGAATGAAAAGTAAATGTACACTTTTTGACCAAGACTAGAAGCTTGTTAAACAAAATTGAAATGGTGAACCATTCCCATATCGAAAATGAATACAAAAATAATACAAGAAAAAAATACTAAAATAATACAAAAAAAGTATATTTTTAATGACCAAATTTGGAACCCTCTAAATCTTGGTTCCAATTTAGGTCAAAAATAATAGACTTTTTAAAAGCCAATCACAGAAAAATATATTTTTAATATACTTTATTTTTTCGAAATAATACAGAAATGATACACATGACCTGTAAAAATGTATTGTTTTTGTACTTTTGTATTATTTCTCTATTTTCCTCTCCAAAGTATAAAAATAATACAGTCCATAGAAAAGTATAGAAAAAATACAGAATGTATTAATTTTGTATTAGCATATATTATTTTTGTATTTTTTCACCTTTAAGAATTAAAATACAAAAAAAATATAGAATATATTAATTTTGTATCACATATATTATTTTTGTATTTTTTCATCTGGAACAATTAAAAATACAAAAAAGATATAAAATATGAAAATAATACAGTACACGTAAAAGTATGAAAAAAATATAGAATGTATTAATTTTGTATTAATATGTATTGTTTTTGTATTTTTATCAGCATGAAGGATTGTATTTCAAAAATATCAAAAAAGTACAAGAATGATAGACAAAAAATACATTTAAATGCTTAAAATAATACAAAACAGAGTTTTAAAAACTACTAAAATGATCATGGGCAAAAATTGTTATTTGAAGAAAAGGGGTTGGAGATTAAGGTTCTTAATAGCATCTATTGATTGTTATTCAAAAATCTTTTATTTATTTGAAAAATTTGTTAAATAACAATTTTAGTAACTCAGATTACCTTAAATGTACAAATAGCTAATTAAAAAGTAATTAATGTGGCTAGGCTACTGATTCAGCTACCAACTGTAGTCTTGATCTTTCTTTTTACATGTAATCTGCTCTTCAATAGTCTTGATATTTTTCACAAATTTAACTAATCCTGTTTTCTTTGTACTTTTACCAAATGTTTCGATCTCTCTGCTTTGCTGTTTCTTTTGTATGGAAAAGGTAGAGGAGTGTTTACTTTGTTGCAGAAGTCCATCTTCAAATCACACAACCTGTCATCTCATCTGACTTCATCACTGTGAAATATAGAACAGAATGATATAATAATAAAATTTAATGAACCATTATCTCAACAAAACACACATTTTAACATTCAAAATAATTCTATATAGATTTTGTTTAGCTCACACACCTGCAATACTTTCTTGAGAGGGATTTTCTTCCTCCATGACTTGTCAGCTTTTCTTCAATGTTCGGCTGACTGAAATTAACAATAATTATAAATTGAAATTCCAAAAGATCCAGCGGAGTTCACCAAATTCCATACAATTGTACCATTGAAATTACTTTTCTTTAATCTGGGGTTTCTTAGGGGACAACCATTTGATTTGACAATCTGGAGAAGAAAAGGGGGGGCTGATTTATAAAATATTTTTAAAAAAATATTTGTAATAAACAATCTGTCCTTGAAAATGTTGAAAGAGTAAACAAAATGTGTGCCCCAATGTTATTTAAATAAACTGCCCCCCCCCTCCCGAACCCAACCTACCCCCCCCCCCCCCGAAAAAATTTGAGTTTATACAAATTACAGAATTGTTTTTGAAGGGAAAATAAATAATTCGTCTCTGGTAAACTTGAAAAAATTGGAATGAATTAGAACTAGGAAGCCAAAGGCTTGAAAATTACCCCCATCTTCCACCCCTCCCTCCCCAATCAGAATTTATCACAAAAACCCTTGTTCCCCACATGGCCAATAACCGTACTATTTTATCTTTCAACAATACTACAAAATGGGTAAAAAGGCAGTCTTTGTTCCTCTATCTTTGTACTAAGTTATTATTTAAAAAACTGAAACTTTAATGTGCTAAAATATATATAATCTTACCGCAACTGTCGTTGTTTACACCAGAAAAGTCCGGATATGATGCCTAAAAAACGTCAGTCTCCTTATGTATTTGCTCTTCTTGGTTCATATATATGATCCTGTGTACCATGATTATGCTGAACTTCTGTTTTTCGATCCATTTTACTCGCGAGCAAATGAGAGTTTATTCAAAATCACCTCCAGCTTTCTCTACACGTCCCGGGAAGAATTTTCAAAATGGCGTGGGTGAAATATTGTTGACCAATCAGAGAACAGCACGGTAGAGTTTTAAAATCTGACCAATCATATTGTGTCATATATACGAAAATTACCGATGTTGAGATCGGAACAGTTAGAGAAAACATATTTACATGGTTTTAAATATCTTGAATCAATTGAATAAACCTAAAATTATGTTAGAAAAAACGATGTTCAATTTAATCATCAGAATCATTTTTTTTATTCCTTACGGAATTTACCGATTACGAAACATCGTTATTTCCGGTCATCATTTCCGCTGAGAGCAGCCATTTTTATATTCAAGTTGACCTGTGAAGTAGACCATAAAGTTCAAATATAATGATCAAAACGAGCGGGAGATACATAATATATAGCCTTTTTGACGGACAACTTAACTCATACATACGGTACCAGAGATTGAAATAATGTTTAACAACTATCCTTTACACCAATTTCACAACATTTTCTATATTATTTTATGAAATTCTTTCGTAATAATTTCTTCTTTTTTTTTAAAAGTGGATAATTAAATAGTTCTATTCCATGTAATTGTAATACGTAATGAATTAAATATAATGTATACTAAATTGAGTTGTATAGTCAAGAAAACATCGTAGGTACTGTAATTAGTGGAACTCTCCATGTTGTTTGTTTTTGTTTTGGTTGGGATGTGTTTTCACGGGTAAATCATGTTATTTCTTTGAGTAGTATAACATGTACTCGTCTATTGTTAGCCTGCAGGTGGCCACCTGTGCTGTTGGCGATAGTTGTAAACACTCGGTTGTAAACACGCTGTAAAATTTTCAACACAAAAAGAAAGTCTGAAGCTCTGAAACTTCAAAATTTACCGCGTGTTTACAAGTATCATGTACAGCACAGGTGTCCCCTCAGACGTATCTATCTCTTTCCAAATGACAATTTCACACCTAGTAAAGACATGTTTTAAAAATGAAATTGTTTAGTTAACAAATTTAAACTACTGAAGTTTTCTGTTCTAAATAGCAATTAAATGTAAATAGTATAAAAGCAACCTTTATAGCAGTGGTCTTAATTAATAAAATCTGAGAAAAAATATTAATTCCAACAGACTTATTGCAAGGACATTCTGTAAATTTTCCTAAGTTCAAAGAAATACAAATTTCAGTAAAAGAAAACACTAAGTCCAAAATAAATATAAAAAAAATACATACTGACTGTAAAGTATTTTTTGAAAAATTATTAAGTCCAAATTTAATACAAAAATAATACAAACTAACTGTATGTAATTTTCTGTAAAATTACTAAGTTCAATTTTAATACAAAAATAATACAGATTAACTGTATGTAATTTTCTGTAAAATTACTAAGTTCAATTTTAATACAGAAAAAATACACTTGAAAAAAACTAAGTCCACAAAAATACAAAAATGATATACTGAAAATAATCTAAGTCCCAAAAAATACAAAAATAATACCCTGTAAAAAATCAAAGTCAGATTTTAATACAAAAATAATCTACCTATTTGTTGGTGATACAAAAATAATATATTTTTTCTGTATTAATTTTAAACAATACGAAAATGATTGTATTAAAAATATATTAAAAATATACTTTTATGTATTATTTTTTGATATGGGTTTCCTAATATTTTTATTTCCTTGCATACATGTTTTTTTCTTGTACAAGTATATTCATTTTATGAACTTTTTTGTGCTTTAAAAAAGGTGATAACATTAGCTTTTTATTGGATTTCTGTTTTACACAACAACACACCAGTACAGTGTAACTATATAATATAATATTCAGATATACATGTCACACTAAATATCAACATCACAGTAATTATTTACAAAGTTTTGTATACATGTTCAATGAAATTTTTCTTTCCTCTGCAGAAGCCTGGCCCTGGGGAGCACCCTCTACAGTTTAACTACTCCCTGTGGTTTTCCAGGAAAGCCCCAGGAAAACACTCTACAGCAACTAGTTATGACCAAAATCTCAAACTTGTGGGAACATTTGCATCGGTAAGTATTTTATTAAATATAGAAGCTGTATACAGTAATGTCATGGCCCCGGCCAGTGGAGAAGGTTCCCTATTTTCTTAGGATGAAGAACCATCAGGAGAGGTGTTGAATACATGTACATTGGACAGTTTGGATAATTAAGATAAATTTGTTGTTGATACACTCTTATACATTGAAATTCTTTGCACATACATGTACTTATATGATATATAGCCTACAGTTGTATTAGTATGTGGTTAGGAACATCTTCCACCATCCTCCAATTTTTTTTATCGTTCATCACAGTTTCTTTTTTTCCCCCTTAAATAATATTAAAAGAGTGTAATAAAATTTTTTTAAATTAACAATTTTAATGCAACATTTGTTATTTTATCACATTAATTGTACACATAAATTTAACTATTGTTGTATTTCAGGTGGAGCAGTTCTGGAAGTATTATGCTCACATAGTGCGGCCTAGTGATTTAACAGGGCATAGTGATTATCATTTGTTTAAGGAAGGAATTCGTCCAATGTGGGAGGTAAATTCATAAACAAAAATAAAATGTGTAATCAGCTAGGTACAGATTAAGGAGGTTGAGTGGTCAAAAAATCAGTCCACTTAAATAAGAAATGTGATTTTTCTAGCGTAAAAAATTAGTTTGTAAAAGGGAAAAAAAAACATTTCCAGCTATAATATTTAATGTTTCAATAGTCTGGACTCTCCTAATTTTAATACACAACTCTTCTTTTCCAAGCATTTTAGGCCAAGACCCCACAGCCCTCTTTATACAGTTATACACATCTATGATAATGTGTAGAATTTTTTCCCCTTTTTAGATATGTTTAATGCCCTAAGTTTGATAATGTGTAGAATTTTTTCCCCTTTTTAGATATGTTTAATGCCCTAAGTTTGATATAAATGTACAGTGTACCTTAAAATGTCAAAAAGTATTCAGAGCATATTGGCTGTTACACTGTAAACAACAACTGACATTTTAGTAACCTTTTGTAATTTTGTTATTCATACTTGGAAGGATTCAGCAAATAACAAAGGAGGTAAATGGATTGTTCGACTTAAGAAAGGCCTGGCCTCACGGTGTTGGGAGAATTTAATACTAGCCATGCTGGGAGAACAGTTTATGGTAGGAGAGGAAATATGTGGAGCGGTCATCTCAATACGATATCAGGTATGTTAATGGTGCTCTCATAATCTCAATACGATATCAGGTATGTTAATGGTGCTATCATTATCTCAATACGATACCAGGTATGTTAATTGTGGTGTTGTCATCTCAATATGATATCAGGTACATTAATGGTGAGGTCGTCATCTCTATACAGTACCAAGTCATTTTGTCCAAGTATCCTTCTGTGAAGCAATGGTGAATGCCATCATATGGTTTCTTTTAATGATTTTCATTACTGACAACAATTAAAAGTTTCCATGGTTTCAGACACACCAGTTTTGGGTGAGATTATCATCTAGTAGTATTAGATGTGAGCATTTTACCTACATGTACACATATCCGAAAAGAATGAATAACCTTTTAGAAATTCCCCTTTGGAAATGATGTGTTATATGCAGGGATGGGGTCAATTACTTTAAAAAGTAATTAATTAAATTACAATTACTTTGACTTTTTCTTCAATTAAAGTACAATTAAATTACATGCTTTCTAAGACATGTAATTAATTAAATTACAATTACTTTGCAAAAGTAATTAATTAAATTACAAATTACATTTTTAATTTTTTTGAAAATTTTTATAATCCTTGTCAATGAATATACAGAACATCATTTATTTGTATATAAGCTCAGCCTCTGCACAAACAGTACAAGAAATAATATGCTATAGGCATTGTGTATCATTCTGGTTTAATTTGCAACATTTATTTACAAAACAATAAGAATCTCTTAAAGAACTATCTGAGATCAGTTTGATGCAGTTTCCACCACACAAAACCTACGTGTACACAAATTGCATGGCTTATGATATTTGATTAAAAGTGAGTATTTTAATAGAGTGAAATGAGTCGCAACTGTAACCCCTACAAATTAAATATTTCCTTTGAAGGTAACCCGAACATCCTAAATTGCTATTTATGTTGAACAATTTTACTTCATAAATCAGAATTGTACAGATAGAAATTTAATTCATTCATTAAAATCTGTTTAGATGTTAAAATAATTATAAAATTGAAAGTTTTTCTTTTCTAAAGCTAGCGAAGCATTTTAAATTGAAATGATTATCTCCATTGGCTTTGTCTTCTAAATCATGGAGTGAATATATCTTTAGAGGAGTTGATTTGTTTTGATTGCAATTTACATCTGTGATCTGGAGGGCAATTATCTCTTCCCAACAAGAGAGAACTTAATTAATGACACACCTTCTTCTTCTTTATTATTAATCAAACAACAAAGATTGAAATATAATAAATGTGTGTTTCATAGCTGAATAGACCTAAGAAGGGTTGTTCAAAATTCATATTTATAAACATAGATCCAAAAATTCAAAATTTACATAATGATTAGAAAGAAACTATTATTATCAAGCCAATCATTTAATTATTTTTTGGTAATCATTAACCTAGTAAGATTTTGTATAATTGAAGGATTGAGGATATGTTTAACATAAAATAAAAACCAATAAAATGGGGAGGTAGTGGTGACGATATATCATGAATATATCATGAATGTGTATTATATAAAGTAATTGAATGTAATTGAAAAAGTAATTGAAATTACATGGCATTTTTTCAGTGTAATTAATTAAATTACAATTACAAGTAATTGAAAAAATGTTCAATTACAAATTACTTCCAATTACTTCAAAAAAATAATTAATTACAGTCAATTACAATTACTTTTTTCAATTACCCCATCCCTGGTTATATGTAACTCCTGATTTTTGACAATTAAGGTTTACCTTTGTAACTACTAAATATTCCAGAAATTACACAGAGTCTTCCCTAATATTTAGGACATTACAGTAACTTGCCATTGTATTTATAGCATCAATTTCTTAAAAAGGGCTATCCCACCCTGTTTTACTGTTATCTAAATCTTCACTTAATATAATTTTACTTGCCAGGAGGACATTTTGTCCCTGTGGAACAGAACAGCCAGCGATCAACAGACCACGTCCAGAATTAGGGACACACTAAAACGTGTTCTCAACCTTCCACCCAATACAATCATGGAGTACAAGACGCACAATGATAGCATCAAGTAAGTTACATTACAGTTGATCCCTGCCAAACTCAGTGTTATACATGATGGAATTAAAAGTAATTCAAAAAGATTGTGTGAAATAGAAAAACTGAACTTAAATAATTTAAGAAGCAATAACATTAAAAAAAAAGATTTTTTATTGCTTCTATGGTTTGAAAAGAGACCATGAATATTCATATCCTCCATGAAATGACTTTACAATTCTTCAGTCGTGAAATTAAAACTCCACAAAATTTTTTTTCCCACGATCCACAAAAACTTGACATCACAAATACATAGAATTTCACAGTACACGGAAACATTGCTCTTTCTATAATGATTGTTAAGAACATCAAATATGCAAATCCACATGAGTTCAAACTTAATACAAAACCTTTTTTTTTTTTTTGCTTTTTTAAAAACATGACACCAGTTAGATAAAATATAGATGTAAAACCATCAGTTTTTATACAAGTCATGTTATAATTACACGTAAATTATGACTGCTTTATTATTTTATTACAGGGACAATTCAAGCTTCAGAAACACAGATATTTTTATGAGGTGACAATAGAACAAGCTATTATACCAGTAGAAACTGTTACAGAGAGACAAGGTTCACAAAATGTTACTGTGCTCTGTGTTTGGAAAAAAGTCAACATTTTTCTGTTATCATGTTTATAGTACAGAGGCACAAGGGCAAGAAAATTATAAAACGTTTCAGTCCCCACTTTTACATGGCAAAATGGGCAAGAAAGTTAAAATGGATTAAGTTCCTACCAAGTGTTTTCGTACATCAAACAAGTATTTGTGAGAAGCACTGTGGTACATGTGGCTCATGATGTTCAGGATTGAAATTGTTTTTCAGTTTGCTATTAAAAGAAATAGGAACAAGTCAGATTAGAATTAAATTGATAAAAAAATGTTCTTTTAATGTCATGTATATACAGAAGGTACAAAGTTTGTATAAAGACCTTGTTAAGCATTTTAACAAAAAGTTTTGATGCAATGTGTTTGTGTAAACAAATGTTGTTTTAAATAAAAAATATCAAAATCCATTTATGGTGCATTTGTTCATACATTTTATTTGGTTTGTGCAGAATATGAAAGATGTTCAAGCACTATTATTACCTCACCTGAGCAGCTTTTCTGATCACTTGTTGTCCGTCCTTATAGATCTGTAAACTTTTCACATTTTCAACTTCTTCTCAAGAATTAAAGCTAATTTTAACCCAAGTTGGTACAAAGCATCCCTGGGTGAAGGGGAGTTTAAATTGTTAAAATGAAGAGCCAATCCCCTTTACAAGGGGAGATAATCAAGAAAAAGACAAAATTAAAATAAACAATAGGGTGGGGTCATTAAAAAATCTCAATCACTCGGCCAGAAAAGGTGAAACTTATGTGGAAGCATCCTGGGGTAGTTAATTAGATTCTAAATTATTCAAATCATGATCCCTGGGTAGGATGGGGCCACAATAGGGAATCAAAGTTTAACACTGAAATATACAAGAAAAATCTTTAAACATCTTCTCAATAACCACTGGGTCAGGAAAGTTGAAACTTATGTGGAGGCCTCCTGAGATAGTGTAAATTCTAAATTGTTCAAATCATGACCCCAAGAGTAGGGTGGGGCCACAATAGGGAATCCAACTTTTACAATGAAATATAATGAACAAATCTTCTCAAGAAGCACTGGGCCAGAAAAACTGACACTTACATGTATGTGGAAGCATGCTGGGGTAGTGTAGATTCTAAATTGTTCAAATCATAGCCCCTGAGGGTAGGATGGGGCCACAATAGGGAATCAAAGTTTTGCATTGAAATCACAGGGAAAAAAACTTTAAAAATCTTCTTCTCAAGAACCACTGGACCAGAAAAGCTGAAATTTATGTGGAAGCTTCCTGAGGTAGCGTAGATTCTAAATTGTTCAAATCTATGGCAACTCGGAGTTAGGGTGGGGCCATAATAAGAAATCCAAGTTTTACATTGAAATATAATGGAAAAATCTTTTTCCTAAAAACCACTGGGCCAGAAAAGCTGAAACATGTGGAAGCTTCCTGAGGTTTTGTAGATTCTAAATTGTTTAAACCATAGGCCCCAGGGGTAGGGTGGGACCACAACAAGGAATCAAAAGTTTTATGTTGAAATATATAGGAAAAATCTTCTCAAGAACTACTTCACCAGAAAAGCTGAAACTTATGTGGAAACTTTCTGAGGAAGAGTAGATTTTAAATAGTGCAAATCACTTTTTATAGATAGGTCAAATTTTTGTGGTGTAAGGAAAATTACCAATTCTATGGGAATTTGAATTCGAGATTAAAGGAGAACTGTTCTACTGATTAGTGCAAAATTTTCATATTACATGGGGGATATGAATTCATGGTTTTTTATACCACAAAACAATGAAAATTAAACCCCCACAAAAATTAGTGATTTTACAGTATAAAAAAAAATGCTAAAACTAAATTTGTTTACAATATTTATTCTCAGAAAAGTATTCTTTTATTGAGAACTATGTACAACATCTGAATGTAAAAGAAGATAGGAATGTACATTGGAAGACAGAGTAACACAGTATATTTAAATTTTGAAGACAAAAATACAGTTGTATTACAAATTACATTTTCATTATCTCCCTTTCTGAGTATTTACCTTTATTTTTTTTATGGAATCTCATAAAATAAAAGCCAAGGTAAAAAATAATGAGTAAAAAAAAATTTAGTAATACATCAATTCACAGGGAATTAATCTGACTAGATAAAATGTTTTCCTGTGACAATAGTGAACTGTTTAACTCCAAGCACTTCACTGTCAAAACTGAGTTCATCCACCATCTTCTCAAACATACACAGACATACACCATCAACACTAAGACAAACTTTTTGACAAGCAAATTAAATCCAAAAAATAAGAAGAAGAATAATTGAACTGAACTAGTTTGTAAAGCATGGTGCATGAAATTAACATAAAAATATAAAGCTTCACATAATACAAAAATCACCCTCATTTCTCAATGCCACTAGATGGTTAATTGGAAAAATAGTAATCATTCATGTTAATTTATTTGTCAATATCACAATTTTGGCACTTATGTATTTTAAAGCACTGTTTTAATAATTTGTGACAATACTTAATTTGATTCCCAAGTCAAGTAAAATGCACTTAAAATATGTTCACATATCATGAAAATCCATTTTGAAATAAGACCCATGGGCCACAATGCTCACCAGAGTCACTTTGGCCCTGCTGTTCTTCATCATCCGATTTTTTAAAGATTTTTTCCCTCTTTATTTACATTCAAAATATTGTCCCCATATTGTAGCCAAACACTTAGGTCCCAAGTTGAATCCACACATTATGGGATACATAGCCTTGCTTTTCCACAAGAGTTTTTTTTTTTTTTAATCTGTTTTCCTGTAAACATGCATCAACTTTTAGGCCCCAACTTAACCCCAGAGTCTATGATTTCAAAAAACTTGATTACACTAAACTTGATAATGCTTGCATATTGATTCAATTAAGAGTAGCTCTGCTACATATGAAAAATTTCCTTTATACACTCATATAAAACTTTTATTGCCTACTGTGGTCCCATCCTACATTCTGGAAGGCATGATTTGAACAAATAAAAATCTACATTATAAAAGCTTTAATTCACATCAGTTTCTTTTCTGGCTAGTGATTTGAGAGAGTATTTTTTTTCAAATGATCCCCTAAATTGTCCTATTTCTTTATAACATTGAACTAGAGGCCCATGGGCCACATCGCTCACCTGAGTAACTCTGGCCATGCTGTTCTTTACCAGATTTCCCCCCCCTTGTAATACCTATTGTGGCCCCGCCCTACCCCGGGGGGTTCTGTTTGAAAAATTTAGAATCTACACTACCCAAGGATGCTTCCACATAAGTTCCAGTTTTTCTGGCCCAGTGGTTCTTGAGAAGAAGATTTTTAAAAATTTTTCCTATATATTTCAATGTAAAACTTGGATTCCCTATTGTGGCCCCGCCCTACCCCCGGGGGTCATGATTTTAACAATTTAGAATCTACACTACCCAAGGATGCTTTTACATAAGTTTCAGCTTTTCTGGCCAGTGGTTCTTGAGAAAAAGATTTTAAAAGATTTTTTCCTATATTTTTCAATGTAAAACTTGGATTCCCTATTGTAGCCCCGCCCTACCCCTGGGGGTCATGATTTTAACAATTTAGAATCTACACTACCAAAGGATGCTTCCACGTAAGTTTCAGCTTTTCTGGCCAAGTGGTTCTTGAGAAGAAGATTTTTAAAGATTTTTCCTATATATTTCAATGAAAAACTTGGATTCCCTATTGTGGCCCTCCCTACCCCCTGGGGTCATGATTTTAACAATTTAGAATCTACACTACCAAAGGATGCTTTCACGTAAGTTTCAGCTTTTCTGGCCAAGTGGTTCTTGAGAAGAAGATTTTTAAAGATTTTTCCTATATATTTCAATGTAAAACTTGGATTCCTTATTGTGGCCCCTCCCTACCCCCGGGGGTCATGATTTTAACAATTTAGAATCTACACTACCCAAGGATGCTTCCACGTAAGTTTCAGCTTTTCTGGCCAAGTGATTCTTGAGAAGAAGATTTTTAAAGATTTTTCCTATATATTTCAATGTAAAACTTGGATTCCCTATTGTGGCCCCGCCCTACCCCCGGGGGTCATGATTTTAACAATTGAGAATCTACACTACCCCAGGATGCTTCCACATAAGTTTCAGCTTTTCTGGCCCGGTGGTTCTTGAGAAGAAGATTTTTTAATGACCCCACCCTATTTTTGTCTTTTCTTGATTATCTCCCCTTGTAAGGGGACTTGGCCCTTTATTTTAATAATTTAAACTCCCATTCATCCAGGGATACTTTGTACCAAGTTTGGTTAAAATTGGCCCAGTGGTTCTTGAGAAGAAGTCGAAAATGTGAAAAGTTTACAGACGGATGGACGGACAGACGGACGGACGACGGACAACGGGTGATCAGAAAAGCTCACTTGAGCTTTCAGCTCAGGTGAGCTAAAAAGGGAGTGGCTCTTCATCTGAGCAAACTTGAATCCCTTTTATCAAAAAATATTCTGGACCAAGTTTGATTAAAATTGACCTAGTAATTCTGAAGAAGAAAATCTGAAAAGTTTAAAACAATGACAATGCAAACAAATGAATTCTGATCAGAAAAGCCTTTGGCTCAGGTGAGCTGATAATGAAGGCACCATAAAATGGGAGTACATGCTGTCACAATTTACAGTTGTACACATGGGGCATCAAAGGAACAGTTCACATAATGAAAGTTGTAAAGGAAATTGATTTAAAATTTAATGCTGGTCTTTAGCATAAAATAGTATATATATACTGGTATGACTATATATTCAAGTGTCATGGTAATATAACTCTGACCTTTCAACTGTATCTATGAATATATGGATATCATAGACTTAATTTGTTCTTTCAATAACCTCAGAAATCTTATATGGCACATGCTAGTCAACAGTAAACACTTTAAAACACAATAAGGTTGTTAAGCTCTTAAAAAGGTTGTTGATAAAATATTTTTTTTTAAATAAATGACACTTTGGGTTGTAGTAATTAAATATTTTAACATAAGGTTGCTATCAACTTCATTGATGTCGGGGGGGGGGGGGGGGGGGGGGGGGAGGGGGGATAGGTAAATAAACTATACCAGCAAACAAGTAGTTATCATATAGCAAAATAAATATATCTTTTAAAATATAAGTAAAAAATATCACTTTTCTTGAGAATTTTTAAAATACACCTATCATAAAATTATTGTTTTTTTTACTATCATTAATATAATATTCCCATTTATAGTCAAGAACTGCATAGATTTTCAATATATTTGTAAGGGATTTACAATGTGTTCAGCAGTAGGTCTTCTTTTGTTAACTGTACCACTCCCGTGAACGATGGACTGCCTTCTCCCACTGTACAAATCTGTCCTTGTATGCTGGCCAGGCATCTTTTTCTGCTGTAAACACAGTCTCTGATTCACGGATTTCTCTCAATTCCGACTTATTCTTCCATATCCCTAAATCACGCAGAGGGGAAAAATTTTCAAAATATATGATGATGTACACTGAAAGGCATTTAAGGATCAATGTGCGTGTTTCTAGTATTTTTTACTAATATCAGCATCCAGACAAAAAAAAATTATTTATAAAACTTTCTGTGTCATAAATAAAGATTTTCAATACTGTGAACTTCAACAAGTTTTTTTGCAGTTACAGGATAAATGTTCAAGAAATCTGCAAGGAGAGGGAAAATTTTGCTGTAAACTACTACATGTATTCATTTCTGTACATTGACAGCAAAGCCATCTTAAGTCCAAACAAAAAAAATGGAAAAGAAAATTGGTATATTCTTTAATGGAAAAAAAAAGCAAAAAGCAGCTGCAAAGAAAAAAATCATTGACTTTTAATTTTTTTTTACCAAATGACAAGGTATTCCAAGAGATGAAATATTACATTGGTTTAATTTCACATTGGTAATTTTTTATCCAAAGTAACATTATTATATATATGACTGCATAGTAAAACTTGGTTATAAAAACGTCACTGGAACCTTGAATTTTAATTCCTCATTAGTGAATTTCTTTTTATCCATATAAAGAACATAGTGAATGTAAAATGTTTCCTTTAACTGAAATTTCCTTATAAGCAAGTTCTTCATAACCAAATTTCACTGTACATGTAAGCATGAGCTTTTTATTCTTCCTGTTAGTCAAATAAAACTTAACACCATGAGAAGTGAAATTTTCAAATATGAAAAATAAAAGTGGAACAAAATTATTCCAGTTAATAAATATACAGATAAATACCTTTCGCTAGCCCAGCTAGGAATGCTGCCCCTAGACTTGTCATGTTGGCCCTCTGTTTGGCTCTATCTATTGTCTGATTGGTGAAGTCTGCAATCATCTGCATTAGGAAATCATTATTGCACACACCCCCATCTGCCCTGAAAGAAACATCTCAGATGTATTTTTCATTAAAAAGCATGTTTTTGAGCAATATATCCTTGATGTAATTACACAGTAGTCTTTTAAAGCCATAATTGAAGATATCCTCAGACGGTGTGTAGTACTCGTAGAGTAGTTTTTGTTTGACATGCAATGTAGTTGTACAGTAGTAAATATATTGTTATAAATAGGTTTTTTTTATATAAATATGTAATATCTTAATGTTTTTCATAAATATCTATAGAATGGTAATCATTAGTGTAGTTATTACAAATAAAATATAAACAGCTTAAATTGATTCTAGTTTTACACTCTGTGTAATTCAATTTGTTAAATATGTATATTTCTGCATGCAACTTTTTCAGAATGATGCAATTAAATAGAAACCCCATCAAAACTATTTTAAAACTAGTGGGTATTGTTTTTTTTTTTACAAAAAAACACATGTCTCCCCTTCTTTACCAACATTAACGAGTGCAAATATATGATCAGGGTCAAAAATAATAATGCAGTGCATCTCAACTCAAATTCTGTGTACAAAATTTCAAGTCTTCATGTCAAACGGATCTCAAGTAATGGTCTGGTCGTGTTTTTCTTAATTTGACCTTGAAGAAAGTGGTCAAGGTCAAATATTTTGATGCAGTGCATTTAGTCTTAATGTTGTCTTTCCTTGTCCCAAGTTTGAAATCCTAATGTCAAAAAGTTCTCAAGTTATGACCTAGACTATATTTTCATGTAAACGACTGACCTTGACTTTATTAATAGGTTAAGGTGAAAAAATGTTGCCATTCACCCTTCCTCTATACCACCTCTCCATGTTCCAAGTTTGAAGTCTTAATGTCAGGGTTCTCTAGTTATGGTCTAGTCATGTTTTCTCTATTTGACCTTGAAGAAAGGGGTCAAGGTCAAAATTTTGAAACGTTGCATCTTGTAACAATGTCTTCTTTCTATGTTACAAGTTTGAAGTCCTAATATCAAAGGGTACTCAAGCTAAGGCCTGGACTCTATTTTGATGTAAAAGATTGACCTTGACATTATAATAATTGGATCAAGGTCAAAAATTTTGGTGGCATGCATCCCTCCTTCATACCACTTCTGCATGTTCCATGTCTGAAGTCTTTATAACAAAGGATTCTTAAGTAATGGTCTAATCAAGTTTTTACCCTATTTGACCTTGAAGAAGAAAAGAGGTCAAGGTAAAAAATTTTGGTGTGTTGCATCTTGTATCAATGTCTTCTTTCTCTGTTACAAGTTTGAAGTCCTAATATCAAAGGGTACTCAAGCTATGGTTTGGACTCTATTTTGATGTAAAAGATTGACCTTGACCTTATAATAATTGAATCAAGGTCAAAAATTTTGGTGGCATGCATTCCTCCTTTATACCACCTCTGCATGTTCCAAGTTTGAAGTCTTAATGTCAAAAGGTTCTCAAGTTATGGTCAAATCGTGTTTTTTCCCTATTTGACCTTGAAGGCAGAAATGGGTCAAGGTCAAAATTCTAATGCAGTGCATTTTGTCTCAAGGTCTTCTTCCTATGTTACAAGTTTGAAGTCCTAATATCAAAGGAATCTCAAGTTATGGGCTGAACTCTATTTTGAATTAAAAGATTGACCTTGACCTTATAAATAGGTCAAGGTCAAAATGTTGGTGGCGTGCACTCCTTCTCAATGTCATCTATCTATGTTCCAAGTTTGAAGTCTTAATGTCAAAGGGTATTAAAGTTACGGCCTGGACAAAATTTGGATGAAGAAGAAGAAGAAGAAAATCAATAAAAACAATATGTCTCCCCTGGAAGGGGAGACATAATACGAGACTGACAGACTCCTCTGAACAAGGAAAGTAACTTTAATAAATATAAAAACTGAAAAAATACCTGTACATGTACCATTTCTGGGCAAAAAAAAACAACATAGACTTAATTAAATCTATGATTTCCACATAATATACAAGAACATGTAATGTAACACACTTAAGGGGCTGAGTGGGGTTTTCATTGCACAATACTTCACACAGCATAGTAAAATAAAGCGTATTTACTCTTTTAAAGCAACTATTTTTACATAATTTATGAAATGTAACAATTTTAGGAAATCTCAGGTTAAAAAATCTAATTACATTTTTAAATAACTGATTTTTTAAATGATTTTTCAAAGGATGGGTAGATAGACGTCGTACATGTAATAGTTGTGTTTTTGACGTTACGAATAACCGAAGTTCTTTAAGCGGGGTCAATAATTATGTCATAAAATTAAAAGTATGAAATAGATGTTCTTGAAATTTCAAGCATAGGAAATTGAGAATCTCACAATCATTTTCATTATTTTTTATTTAAATCTGTATACAAAGTATCTGTCAAGTTTTGTTGTACTCCATAAAAACAGGAAAATATCATGAATTTCGACATTTTGAGATGCCTCCTCTGGAAACCAGATGGTATAATTTTGTGTTTCTTACATAAAATGTACAATATAGTATTACCCTTCAAATAATATAATTTGAGCAAAATATCTATAGTAGCATTTGTATAATTTGCTCTGAAGTACAAAAAAATGGTAATTTCCTATGTAATTCTATTAGTAAATGAACCTGTATTTTGAGATGGTCCCCAAAAAATAAGCAGACGGTAGATTTTCACTAAATTTGGCATGTATTCTGAAGTCAATGTAAGGTACATATGGTGTAAAATTAAAGAGTTTCTCTATAGTAGTTTTCACACAATAAAACCCCAGTCGGCTCCCTTGAATTTAAAATGTGGAGTTTCTACCTGATATGGGACAGAGGAATTTTGGTCTCTGATAAGATGGTTTCATAGAGTAATTTAACCCTGAATGCCAAGTTTTCTAGGAGTGCTCGGACTATGTGAGCTTTGGTTGTGGTGGGTTTCAACCCAATCAGAGTAGTCACTGCTTTATCATCATTAATAGGGGCCTGAAAAAAAATTTACAGAAAATATCATAAACTTAAGTAATTATATATGTACAGTGACATGGATTCAAATATAGAACATGTACAGTGTATATAATTTCTGCCAATGCATGAGCTCATATTACCGGTATTTATGTGTCGTGCTCCCAACAGTGTAAACTTCAAGCAAGATAAAGCAAATTTTTTTTTTACCCTCGACTTGTAGCAGTGCAGGCATGGTCATTCCTACCTGTAATCCACTGAAGGCTCCAACAAAATAGACCCCGTCACTATCTACAAACAGGGCATGAAAACAAAGTTACATCACAACAAAGTACTGGTACACCTTACAACAAACATACAGTACTGACAATACAAGTTTTTGTTTCAATTCTTCTCTGCACTACAGCCTACATTAGGGACAACTTGGTCTTCACTAAATTCTACATCAGGGAGACAGGGACACAACAATCAAAATATTGTTTCATCAAACTGTTAGTACAGATGCTTCCACAATCTAAGCCATTTCACTTTAATCAATTTCTTTGAAACTATAATGCTATAGGTACTAATTCCTTTTGCTTTACACTGTTGATGTATACAAAACAAGTTAACAGGAATACAGAAATACAGTAAAACACGCTTATAATGAAGTGTCAGGGATGGACAATTTTGCTTCGTTATAAGCCTAATTCATTAAAGCTGTTCATGTTAAAATATAATTTAAAGTTGCACAAAATGAAAATTACTTCACTGTAAGCATCAATTCATTATAAGCGTGTTCATTCTATAAGCGTGTTTTAGCTGTAACATGTTCTGAACTTACCTGGGACACTTTCCGCTATTTTAGCTGTGTCTCCTACATCATCCACAAAACCTATGAAATTGTAAATACAAATAAAGTGAGTTTTACTCTTAAAGTACTGTATAAAACAAAAGTTTCACTTCAAGTCTGGGTAGATACTCATCATAAGTAAGCATTAAATTTTATTTTCCTAACTTATTTCACTTTACCTAATGATTTTGCCCATTCTATGATGGAGCCAGTGTCTGTTATGCTCCCCTCTGCTACAAATGTTGTCTCATTTCCTATTTTCCAACCCACTATAGGATAAAGCCCTAAAAGATAAATAAAGTCCATCTAAAATTTATATAGAATAAAGTCCTAAAAAAGTAAATAAAGTCCATCTAAAGTTTATATAGAATAAAGTCCTAAAAAAGTAAATAAAGTCCATCTAAAGTTTATATAGAATAAAGTCCTAAAAAAGTAAATAAAGTCCATCTAAAGTTTATATAGGATAAAGTCCTAAGAAAGTAAATAAAGTACATCTTAAGTTTATATAGGATAAAGTCCTAAAAAAGTAAATAAAGTCCATCTAAAGTTTATATAGGATAAAGTCCTAAGAAAGTAAATAAAGTACATCTAAAGTTTATATAGGATAAAGTCCTAAAAAAGTAAATAAAGTCCATCTAAAGTTTATATAGGATAAAGTCCTAAAAAAGTAAATAAAGTCCATCTAAAGTTTACATCAGACTTCTCTGTATTTCTAAAACAATTTCAAGAAATGTTCCACAGAATGCCAGTTCAGGACTTTGATCTTCTAGAAAGAACATTGTTTAGATTCTTCTTTTACCTCCAATAGAGGCATGAGGTGTGTCTCCACAATTCAAATCAAGAAAAGTCCCTGTTCCCATGGTGCATTTGATGTCTCCAACTTCAAAACAGCACTCCCCAAACAATGCCCCAGTTTGATCAGAAACCTACATGATAAGAAGGATCACTGTTAACCCCTATGCATACATGAAGTAATGTAGATTCCTTATTTTTCGCGAGTACTTATTTTCGCGAAATGGCTCTTTGACGTCAAATCGTGAGAACAATAATTCGCAAGTGGACGGTTGATCAAGAGATTTTACACTGATTTCAGCACCATAAAAATAAAAGCAAGGAATTTTATTTCGTGAGGCGTGCTTTACGTGATAATTAATTTCTCGCGTACATTTAGGAATGTACAGTATTGTTCCTCTCAGAAATTAGAATGTGTTTCTGAATTTGAAAACACTATTGACCACTAGCTGACAAAGTCAAAAAGGGCCTGCAGTTTGTTTTTTTTATCAATAATTTTGACCTTGCAGAGCAAGTGGCTTCAAAATTTATAGGGATCCTTTTCAATTGTGAAATGAATATTAATTAAGCTAGGCTTCATATGTATTTAAAATTTTGTATCAAGCATTTTAAAATGGGCTTTTTTGAAAATATTCCATTTAGAATTGATCTTGACCTTTGAAATCAAAAGATTCTCCTCCATTCTTGATTATATATAAAGTAACCTGAGGCACATGGGCCACAATGCTCACCAGAGTTACTTTAGCCCCGCTGTTCAGAAGATTGTTAAAAGATTTTTTATATTCTTTTGAAAAATAAATACTTACTACTGCAGTAATGGGAATGGCTGCCCCAAATATTGCTGGATCTGTGGTTCCAAAATCTCCACTACAGCAATAAAAAAAATGAGCAACAGTTCATACCATGATAAACTAACCTATTATGCAAGTAATTACATAAGCAGCCCACACATACAAAGTACCATGTATTTACTATTTAAAAACTATTATATAATCAACCTGCACATAAAAAGTACAATGTATTTACTATTTAAAAACTATTATATAATCAACCTGCACATAAAAAGTACAATGTATTTACTATTTAAAACTGTGAGTGGGTTAAACCAGAAGTATCTGAGGAGACTCTAACTCTACTGGCGTGTACTTATAATAAAGATTTCAAAGATATATCTTAGTATAGGCTTCTTGAATGTGTACCATGTCTAATTGAAATCCGACCAAAACTGTAGGGGGAGTAATGTTTTGTAAGAACTTCACACTCAGGAATTTCTTTTTGTAGTATAACATGGCAACATGAATTGCCAAAATCAAAATATCTAAATATAGAATTATTTATTTAGTCTACATGTGTACCAAGTCTTATTCAAATCAAATTTAACTGTAGGAGGAATAACATTTTGAAAGAATTACATACTAGATATTTCTGTTTTTAATAACCAGGGCAACACCATTTGTCATAATCAAGCCAGAACTGTTGGAGGAGTAGCATTTTAAAAAGAATTTCCAAGAATTTTCTATTTTCAGTATTATGGCAACATAATTTGCCAAAATCAAAAACTGATGTATAGAATGTATATGCATCTTAGTATAATCTACTTATATTATGCACCAAGTCTTACTGAAGTCAGACTAAAACTGTGGAAGGAATAGCATTTTGAAAGAATTTCCTTTTTAGTAACCATGGTGACATCATTTATCAAAATCAAAACCCATAAATAGAATGATGTATCTTAGTGTAGTCTACTTGTGTACCAAGTTTTAATGAAATTGGACCAAAACTGTATGGGGAGTAGTGTTTTGAGAAAAAAAACTGCTTACAGACAGACGGACAGACAGACACCTACGGTTGTCCCTAAGACCCAGGGGCCAGGGAAATTCCCCGCCTATAATGATGTAATCCCCCAGTTATTCTGGTATTCCCCCTCAACTCCCTGTTGGGGGAGGAACCCCAAACCCCTTTCTACCTCTTTAATGTTTCTTGCTATTTCAATTCTTAGGGAAAACCCTGGACACCTTACAATTGCATAAGCTCCAGTAGAGCTAACAAAAAAATCATTAGTCCTGCAAAAATTACAATAAATTTAATTTTGAAATATTTCAAAACTGGATTTTTTACAGGACATATACACAGACTTCTCTTCTTACAATGTAAACACTGAGCCCCTTTCTTACTGTTAATACCTGGTGTCTCGGATCTCAGGTAAAATTTCCATAGGAATGTTCAACAAGTTACATACAATGGTGCTCCATTCAAACTGAAAACAAAACATATGCATACATATTATGAACACTGTCAGATGTATGTACAAATCAGTGCAGCTATAGTTAGATAACATGGTTATATTGAAAGGATGAAAGTTTGACAATTTCAATATTTTAGAAACATGACGAGTGAAAACTTTAACAGTGCTCTTTAACAAGAATGTCAAGGTTGATGAATGGAAACTTTGACGTTTTTTCACTCATTCTGCAATTTCGTCAACATTTCCATGTCATCAAAGTTTCCGCTTTTCCAGTAGCATAAAAGGCTTTCAAGAACAAACTACGTGCAAGTCTTTTTTACAGTGCATTATTGTTAACACTGAAAATAATTTCAGAACATTATATAGTTTTAGTCAGGTATATCTAACTGTCAATCTTGAATACAACAGTTTTATCAAATTATTAACAAGGCTGCAAATATTAAATCTAATTTGCTGACATTGTGTGACAATACAAAGAGTAGGTTTTTTATTATAGAATTTAACGTCTCTCTTTTTGACATAATATACAGATTGAACTTTGGTATCTCAAACACTGATATCTCAAATACTATGGATATGTAGAAGTGATCTGGGAGTACAACCCCTTATTCTTTAAGTATTTTACCCTGGTTATCTTGAATCCTTGGATATCTCGAAGTTTTTCTTAGTCCCATTGAGTTTGAGATAACGAGGTTTGACTGTACTTAAGGTAAAAGAACAAATGACATACCTGGTAGGGATCAAACAGCCCTGTTCCACTTGCACAGGAGTAGTCAGTCACTATAAGCTTTTCTTTTGTCAATTTATATAACAACCATGTTTCTATACAACCTAGGCACACCTCATTTACAGCTAACTTGGCTCTCAGCTACATGGAAAATAGAATTTTTCAAATACATGTGTATTCATTTTTGTATGAGTGAAAAAAAGCATTAACTGTTACCTACAAATTGTTTCTTAATCAGTTCAGTGTACTAAAGATACATGTATTTTGCTAACAATCCAATAAAATTCAATATGCACGTACATGTGTATATTAAATATGCATGTATATGTATATTAAATTTCAGAACATGTAAAACTACTAGTACCTGAAAAATTATGAATCAGCATGATCAGGTATCAATTTTTATTT
Source organism: Saccostrea echinata (assembly GCF_033153115.1). Taxonomy (NCBI): domain Eukaryota; kingdom Metazoa; phylum Mollusca; class Bivalvia; order Ostreida; family Ostreidae; genus Saccostrea; species Saccostrea echinata. Next base: position 2,007,741 of record NW_026889825.1, read on the forward strand.
CTTCATATTTTAGTACAGTAAATTCAGTTTACACAGAGATAAAAAACTATGAGATATCATTGACAAATTTCACAAACATACCTTGTTTGAAATTACAATTTTTAAAGTAAAAACACAGATAAGACTATATATTTTTTCCTGATTCCTTGATTCTCTTTTTTTGTGACCTAAGTTTATTTGCTTAAGCTTAGACACAAAATTTTGATTTTGCATCCCAACATAAGTGTAAAACTCTGGAAGGGATATAAAACAAATAAACAAACAATTTTAGCATCTGGTATTACACTATTACAAGTACATGTACAGTTAACTTCATTATCTCGAACACCAGGACATTGGCAGTCCCAACAACTTTTTTTGTCTGTATTTCACCCTCATTATCTCAATTCCTTGGATATCTCGAAGTTTAATCTTGGTCCCATCAAGTTCGAGATAACAAGGTTCCACTGTACTTCACAGATTAGGGAATTATATTTTTTTTATGCAGTTTATGACCTTACCTCTTCCACATTTTCTAAAACCCAGATCAACCTCATTGTAACCTAAAAGAGAGAGAAATGACAGAATCATTTTTTACTGTCCATTCAATGCATCACGTACCTTTCAACTTTCTGTTTAATTCAAACTTACAGTATGTAAATCTAAAATACATGTATATTAAAAATTCTTTCTACATTATAAAATTCTGAGAGGATTGTAAACTAATGCACAATCATAAAAACATGTACAAAAGTTGATCAGTAAATTCAATTTTTTTCTTCTACAAGTAAAAAGAAAGCCACAAATTATGAGGGATTTAGGTATGCTAAGAATGGCCAATGGAAATCACTACAAACTACTGTACAAAGTACTGGACTTCAATGAAACACTTTTAAACTGAAAATGACAGAGTTTAAATTGAATATATGCATACAGATTTCCTTCAGATGTTTATCAAAAAGGGGAAAAAATGATTAAATGGCAGCGTCTCACCTGCTGTGACATGAATTTCAGTACACTTGCTGACAAGAACCTTTTCTGTCTGGTGAACATGTGTAGAATTGAGGAACCATTATTTAAAGCCTGAAAATTTAAAAATTCACATGTAGTACAGTAAAACATAGTTATAGCAAAAATTCAAAATACTTATAATTCATTATAATATTCAAGGCTAATTCATAATTAACACTTAAGAAACTGAATTGTACACTTAATGGATATAGTGAGTTAAGTTTATAACGATTAACAAAATTTTTCATCACTGGCCCTTTACTATAAGCATATTTTACTGTAGACGGTCGACAGTAACATAAATCTAAAAATAAACAGCAAATTATTAACTCCAGAAAAAGGAATTTCCAAGGAAATATGCATATTAAATACATAGAAAGTTCATGAACTTGCCTTCATTCTTAATGAATTATTCCAGCTTTTGACAATGTTCCTAGATCTCAAGTCTTGCCAAGTTATGAAGTTGTGAAATGGTTTTCCAGTTGTTCTACGAAAAATTGTCAAGGAATTAATTATTAATTAACCTTTCTATGAGATAGAAATAATTTTCCCCAAAAAATGGATTCATAGAATATCAAACAAAATCTGTTGTAAAAAGTGTGTTAGCATAATTTTAAATGCAATAAAAAAAAAACTGCAGGAAAAGAATGAAACTTTCACACATTAAAAATAATTTATGATATGCTTATAACATAATTCATCATTGTACATGTATCAATTTTGAAAATGTACAATAATCTTTTTTTAAAGCAAAGTTTGAGTCAAAACTCTTATATTTTCTTATTTCTATCAAATAGGAAATTATTCTGATTTATGACATTTAATGTAACTTTGTCAAAATCAAAATACATACCTCATCTTATCATAAATTTTTATCTGCATTACATTATCAGAAAATTTAACGTAAATCAAGCAATATGCCACTTCTCTTGTCCTGGACACGTATATATGATCAAAAAAAAAATTTTTAACCTAAAAACGATCAGCTTTTATTAAAGGGGCCTAGACACAGATTTGAAGTTAATATTTTCTCAAATGCTCTGTACAATATCATGACTTATAGCATTTCACACAGAAATATAATAAAAGCATGTTCAGAAACTTATTTTATCTGGAAATTATTGAAACTACAAATTCTGGTACGCATTTGATTGACACATATCCTTGCACTTTCACAAAGTGAACTTTATCCTTAATACTGAAGAAAAGTAGAAATCTTGTTGTGTATGAATGAAAAATATTAAAACTATAATCCTTAAAATTCAGAGTATAGAAATGTGAGAAAGCAAAACCAACTCACCAGTATTGTCAGTCCGTACTCAGTGATGTGTGCAGAGTTTAACAAGTTGAACACACCCAGTGAAACCTAAACATTAACAATAACAGAGTTTGTGCCCTATTTACAAAAACATTTATGTTTCACCGGGTTATAAAGGACAAAGTTTACGTTGTGAAAGTATTTCCGTGTGAAATGCTATAAAACATTATATTATACAGAAAATTTGAGAAAATATTAACTTCCTTAACTCCTTTAAGGAGCATACATGTAAATGGGCCTTACTTCCTCTTTCTTATTTCAAGCTCTGACACCAGTGTATACCTTCAGTTTTATAGAAACCAAATTGTACTAAACTTGAATTAAAACCAACCTGTCCCAGGTTAGGAATGTGTTTCTCTGTGTTGTTATACCCATACAAGCCACATCATGGACAGATATTCCTGCGGCTAGAGGAAGAGAAGACATAACGCATGTAATATATTGATAACATTAAAACTGTACAATATGTACATTTCATAATACAGTTGAATTTCATTATCTAGATTACTGATATCTTGAATACCATGGATATGCGATTTGGAAGTCCTAACTACTTTATCTATATTGTATTTCAAACTTGATATCTTGAATCATTCGATTATCTAAATTTTTTTTTGGGGGGGGGGGGGGGGAGGGGAGGAGGGGGGTTACTAAGTTCCAGATAATAAGGGTTGCCAGTGTTGAAAGAATCTGATGTATTCAAAAATTAAATTTGTTTAAATTACAATGGATAATATAACTAGATATCGTTCAAATGGTGACCATCTCAAAGGGCCCTGCTTTTAGCAAAGGACATTAGGATGAAAGGCTGTATTTTGAGTTTGACCTTTGACCTTTGACTTAAATCTTCACCCATAGGCACTATTTGAATGATGTATGAGCAAGATGGGGCAAAGGTTCATATACAGGTTACATATTCCCATGTTTGATCCCGTATGTATGGTTCCACCCTACCTTCTACACTATTTCAGGAAGCTGCCTCACAAGTTTCATTTTTTCTGACCCAGTGGTTCTCAAGAAGCACACACAAGCTCTCTATGGGTGAATTGTTGGCCAGTTGGGCCAAGGTGAGAGAAAATATGCTAAGGACAAGGATTTTACATAAAGAAATCTGCTATGACCTTGAACTTTAATGTAGAAAATTAGTTCCAGGTCATTGCACACCCCTATTCCACAAGAACTTTAGGGGTAAAATTTGAGCAAGACTGAAACAAAGGGATAGAAAATATGCTCTAGGCAATGATTTTACACAGATGTGTTTTTTGACCTTGACCCTTGAATATGAAAATTGGTTCAAGTTCATGACACAACCTCTACCCCAGGTACTCCATGGGTTAAGTATGATCCAAATTGGGGCATGGGGAGAGAAAATATTCTCAAATGATTTTGGATGGACAGATGGACAGACATGGATCGACTGATCACTAGAGGGCACTAGCAGAGCGGGGTCCTAATAATATACATTAACACTACACATTATGTTGGGAAAAAAAAATTAACCTCTAATGGACTCTTTGATACTGTCTATGACTTGTTTAACCAGGAGATCGGGGTCCATCTCAAACCATCCAGGCTGAGGATGAAGAAGTTGTATCTAAAAATAATTTTTTGAAATAAAACACTTGAATGAAAAAAGTTCAGATAATGAAAATCTGAAACATTTTCCACATATAGTTGCACATAAGCTTCTTCATCTACAATGATAATTAAAATTATTAATTGTGTATCTTTCATGGGCTTAGAAGATTCAGAAATTTTCAAAATATTTTCCTAACATCAAAGTATACACAATTACTCTGTCTTATATACATGTAAGGATGGTAAGAAATCTAGATCATAATTTTCAGTGAACTTGCAGGAGAAAAAAGTATGTCGCATGCATTATCCTTATTCCAAAACTCCCAGTTTATTAAACTGGATGCATAAATAGATATGCAAGATTGTAATTAAATGACCTTTTGGTCATTCTAAATCATATCCCATTATTTTCAAGATTTGATGTATTTAATCTCAGAGACTGTCTGTGAATGGCAGGGTACATAAGGGGTGTGGAAAATTGCTAATGACCAGAATCAGGATTTTTTCATGGGAGGAGAAATCTTTATTCAATGAAAAGCCAAAAAAAAATTCAAAGAAAAAAAGAAAATTCTATGGTTTAGGTCCACGCAACTCCTCCCTTCCCCTCTGTTTTCAAAAATGACGTGTCTCACCCTTTTACTGCTGGCCCCTTTTATGTTTCCTTGTTTGTTGTAAATATGACTTCGTAAACTGGTGGTACCAATATCCACTGCCAACACAAATTTCTCCACCCCTTCAGATCCACCACTACTGCCATTCTCATTGTCTGCTGTTGGAGAGTCCATACGAAGTACTTTCTGTAGGGAAAGACATAAAAATATACAGATTGAAAATAAGGAAAACCTTTGTTTGTTTAATAATATTATATGCATCCATTTTCCATTGTTATTTTACTTAGGTTTAAAATTCAGAAAACATCTTAATTTCTCATTGCCTTTTTGCCTGTTGTCAAAAACTCCAAACGAAGTACTTTCTGCAGGAATAGACTCGAAGATAAAGACTAAAAAAAGTTTCACAGTAAAATATGCACCCAATATTTATTGTTCTATACATTTATCTTTAAATCTCCTCATTTCTAAGCTAAATTAATTATTACAGATGTTCTAGATCAAGAATACCTGGGTTAAAAGACTAAACGTGAAAAAAAAATCCCAAATTCAAGAAAATGAGATACATTAACTAATTCAGTAAGAAGAAAGATGTACCATATTCTGTAGCTACCTGTAAAAGTGATTTTCATTTTTGTCTGCTTAGGGTTCATTTTTGTTCTTGTGTTCTTTATTTGTAAACAATCCAGGCATGATGTCCAAATTAGCCAAGAGAAAATGCATGCAACCCATCAGAGTGATCAGTTTAAAACCCGAGTTATTACATGTACCGGTATATCCCTCATACAACTACTTCTGCTCCCCTGACATAAGGCATAAGTATAGTTTTAATGATATGATGTGTTTGGGTTTTTCCCACTTTCATTTTTATTTATCAAAAAGTCAAAGTGAAGAATATGTTGCTGTTGGTAAAGAATAGAAACTTTTTTATGATGATATAGCATAGAAATTTAAGCTTGTGTATCTATTATGTAACCAGTATTAATAATTAAGGATGCAATGAATGATGCATCAATTAAGCAAGTGTTAAGTGATAGATTATCCCATGCAGTCTTACTAGAACAGATTTTAGTTTTTCGATCATTATTAACATATAAAATACAGCTGACTTTTGATCTTAATGGGTCATCTCTCCAGTTTCTCTGTTTTTATGGAAACAAAAGCTGGATGTATTCATCATTTCTGGGGTCCAATATGAAGCAAAAATTATGTGATCTATATAGGGCACGTTCAGTCAAGACATCATGTACACGTTTTTGAAGTTAAAAGGTATTTTTCTTTTCTCTGGTCCTTATTATTTTGCAAATTTTGTTTTGGATCAGATCTATCTAAGAACCTTTTCAATAATAGCAAGTTGGACTAGTAAATTTAAATGTTATCATGGCAAGTAGTTCATTTATTTAATTCTTACTTCTTTATGATTAATGTCAGAAAAACAGAAATGGTGGATCATAACTGCAACATTATTTAGTGAAATGTGCCCCTGATAAGTAAAACCTATAAACCCTAGAGCCTTGATCAGCTGTAGATCACTAGACAGAAGATTCCTCGCCATGCTTTGTGCAATCTTAATAATTGCACATGTTCATTTATGTGTGATTAATGACATATAATATAAATGATGCTTACATGAATAAAACTTTCTCGGTGTTTATCTTCCATCTATATCTTCATCCTGTGAAACACTCTTTATCAAACGAAAAGAAATATAATCTTATCACCGTAATCACGTTTGAACAATGAATCATTGTTGGACATTTTGATTGTCACATGACCTCGAACACTGCCATCTACGATGCGACGTTTTGGCGCGAAAATTTGGTAGGGTTCTCTTCTATCCACCTCTTTATAAGAAAAAAATATTATGACAAGACTGAAAGTCACTCATGTCACTCTTAGGTTTTAATCAAAAATGATCTTTAAACTCCAAAATTTTTATTTTATTATATAATTTATATTATAGTACGCATTTATTAATCGCAGCTCAGGTGCAATAAGTGTGCAAAGGCTATCATGATAAAGGACACAATCTTTAAAAATATTCTTATTTGCGCTTAAGGTCAAGAAAAATGATGCATAGACCTTTTGTAAAGCATTTCGGATTTTAAAAAAAATATATTATCTAATGAGCTAGAAAAGCACGGAAATTTTTGATTTATTCGAATCCGTTTTATGGTTTACTTTGTATCTACTTACTTCCTGGTTGATCAACGATCCGGGATCTCTCTGTCACGTCTGTGTCAGCTGTGCGGACTGTGCCTGCGAAGCCTAATGTTATCTTCATGATATCAAGACCAAAGCAGGCGTCACAGTATGGACTATCGAATTGTTCAAGGATACTTTGTATGAAGAAATTAAGAATGAAGTCCATATTAATTTTATGTGGTGGTGTCATTGGTGTTTTAGGTGCGTAAACATTACTTATCATTTGATCTATCCGGCCCGCACTTCTAATACCTCTGAGATTCATATGTGCATTAGAACATTACATATGCAAATGTTTTATATCTAAATAGTATATAGTAGAGTGTATTGGGTTACTGAATACACTGACGCATCTAATCATTTGATTGACCACAGCTCACATCCTCAGGTAATACACCTGGAATTCATTTTGATGTGTGTATTAGTGCATAACATATGCAAATGTTTCGTGTTTTTTTTAAAATACATTTATGACTAGGGAAAGTTGTTTGTCAAGTTAATTTCCATTGATTCTGAAATCATTCAAATGAAAAAAAATTAAAACGAATAAATTAGCCTGTCATGCCCTGTGAACATGTATCATGTATGATTAAAGGGTTCTTTTGACAATAAAATTCACAAATCAGATGATTGGAAATATGCAGTATTAAATTTTGTAGTGTATCTACCTGCATTTTTCTCATATATAACTATTCTAATTAAAACCCAACACTCTGACTCTTAAAATAAGGTCCAGATGTCCTTTCACATCTGGTCTCTTGACCACTGTTGACTGTCCTCCTTTGTCAGTTTTTGGCCAATGGACTGGTGTTAAGGTCAAACACTGACCATAACTGGTATGCTCAAGACCTGCTTTTAAAAATATCCATATTCCTTTTTTTAAACCCATGTTAAGATTTTGGACATTAATTTGAAATTTAAATTTGAATTTTAAACTATTAAAGCTTATGAAATATCTTGACCTTTTAACTTCACATTTGACAGCATTTAAAAAAAAATGATATATTTTGATAATTACTATCAATATACTCATATATTTTAAGCTAAATTTTTCATATATATTTTTTTTCAGTATGGTTCATCAGGTTTTCCAACTCTACAAAAACAGAGTAAGAATTCATAAATTTCAAAATTACATTGTCTGTTCCATGTATAAGTATTGAAATGTCTTGACTTGTCATGTCATAAATAGTGCCCATTCATTGACAAAAAATAGTTATTTACTATTCCTTCTCACTATAATTTTTTTTTTTAAAAATTGCAGCTTTACGAGGCTCCTCAATGGAACAGGACATAGTGAAATCTATGAAGAAATCACTGCCCTGAAGGAACGTATCAGTCAGCTGGAAAAACAGTATGTATTACACACAACAGAGCAGATTTAATTCATTTATTGAGATATTCAAGTAGTCTAACCCTAACCCAGAGTAAAAAATTCCATGTATACTTTAATTTTTGCTTATAAGGATATTTTCAAAAATATTTCAGTTCAATATTGATCAAAGGATAAAAAATTTGTTTAGAGGTATACATCGATATCTATAAATATCTTACTACAAGGATATTATCAAAGATGATCAAGTAACAGCTGGAGTAGATAAAAAAAAAGATGAAGTTTTTATTGATCACACAGCAAAGACAGACACAGAATAGATCAATAAATGTGTATGCTGTGTATGCTTTTATGCCTTGCATTCAGAAAATTAGAATTTAAAAGCCTAAAAACATTGAAACCATTAGCAATGTTATTTATTCATATGCATGCACATATTATACATGCATGCACATGTATATGAATACATTTCTGGAAATGGTAAACTTTAAATGTTGCAATTTTTTTATATTGAATGAAATTAGCTTTGCAGATATGTAAAGACTGATTCCAGAGAGATATGATCCAGAAAGGCAATAGCTTTATACACTCAGATGTTCACTCTTTCTAAACCATTTACCATAAGTGGTAACAAGAAAATGTATAAATTACAGTTAAGTCTCTCCAAAACAAGGAAATTTTCCTACAATTCTAATTAATTACAAGTTTTTTTTTTCAAAATTTTTTTTTAGCTGGCTTCAAAAGTGAAAAGGTTTTTTTGTCGGTGAACAGATGCCAATCTAATTAAAATTAGATCCTTTATGCTCCTGTATTTTGTTATGTCGCTGTAAGGCAACATAACAAAATACAGGAATGTAAAATTAAATTGAACAGAATGCAGGTTTATTTATAGTTTTGTATAGCCACTAACCAAAGTGTTAGGGGTCTTACATAATTTATATTTTCTATATTTAAATATTACAGTATTTACATTTCTATTTTACAGTACAGGCAACGCGGATCCCGTATTAGACCGCGTCCCCTCGGCGGTGTGTTAATCCTTTCCGCGTTACACCGTCGCGGGTTTTGATCGCGGTACTACCTGCGACCGTGTTTACACCGCGGCGGGGCCAGCTACCGTTTTTCTTCAGCTTAGAGTTATTACCTGTAAAGTGTTGTCGATTTAATCGCGACGGAAAAGGGGGGGGGGGGGGTAATTTATTAAAAATCATGGCCTACATTATATGGTGAATATCATTAAATGAATTTTTTATTTAAATTTTCAGTATTGTATAATAGTTATTTATTTTTTTTTTTATATCAATAGTCACTCAAAATTTATTATTTCTCAAATTAAAAAAAGGCATATAATTGCCAGTACTTGCAGTAAAATTGGATGAAATATGATCATCAGCTCATTAACCGTGTATTATTTATTTAAAATCAATAATTCAAACATAAATTATCTTGGAATTGCTAAATAATCCACCTTATTACAGTAGCATTAGATTTTTTTTAAATGCCATCGTTTCTTAATTGTCCACGATTAGCCCGCGCAGTTGCGTTACCAGTTACATGTAGCTAATGCGTTTATTTTTTCTGCGAGATTCGATCACAGTCTTTGGTTTCTTAAACAAAAAATATGCCTTTTTGTTATATATATATATATATATATATATATATATATATATATATATATATATATATATATATATATATATATATATATATATATATATATATATATCTGATATAAATATTAGAATGAAAAACGATGATAGATAGAGATGGGAACAGTATTAAACACGTGTACGTTTAGGAAGATTTAGGAACCAATTAACTGCTAATACTATGCGCTAAACATGTAAGACTGTAGAAGTTATATCAACATGAACGTTTTTTCGTTATATTGTTAATAAAATCATTACATCCTATATATTCAGGATAATTTCATAGCAAGTTTTTCCATTTTCTTTCTTTCTGAAATTTAAATGATCATGCTCATCAGTATTTTCATTTACACGCATCGTCAAATCGGAAAAACCCTCTTTTATTGGCTGATTTTGTGCCCTAAAATAATTTGATCATTCAACACAAAAATAAACTTATTATATTCAGAGACAAATGTGTTAGAGCGATAGGCTGAGTTTTCAGGTATCTGTGTAACTAGCTGATACCCTAACTGTTAGATTGCATAATCTTACATCGTGAAGCAATATGGCGATCTTATAAATATATGTCTTGGAAGCAGTAAGTTGGTTTAGTAAAATAGTGTCTGTGGCTGTTGCTGTTTCCGTGTTTTTTCAGAAAGTAAACTCGATCGTAGAATTAGACAAGGTCCACAACTGGTCAATAAACTGATAAATCGGCTACAGTATATTACATGTATCTGTTCACAGAAACGACTTATATTGAAACTGAAACAAAATTAATCCAGAAGCAATTCATTTCATTGAAATTTTATCATGAATATTTTGTTTTAATCGATGGACTCGACAAATCAATAAAAAAGCAGGAAAAAAAGATGCACGTGCCGTAACATTCTGTACTTTTATTTCCTTTCTTTTTTAAATTCTACTTACATAATACATGCACATGTACATGTACATATACAAACAGAAACAAATATCAAGCCCCGTCGGCATTTACAGAAAATATTAATAAAATATTATCTGATTTGATTTATTTTATTTCATTCAAACTCTATTAATTTGTTTTAAATGTATGATTGATCCTTTTCCTTTTAATATACACTCAGGGTTAAAAAAAAAAAAAAAAGCAAGTATATAGTTGACTCGCGTAGATTTCATGGTTGTAATTTCATTTGAAAATGAAGAAATAATAAAACATCGAAGGAACTGGTGTGTTGTATGGCTAGACAACGCCTTGCAAATGCAGAGAAATTTACCCCAGGTACATGTACTCTACGACAGGTGTGAAACCCTCAGGGCATGTCGTTTCCTGCTCGGTCTGCTAATCCCTATACACAGGAAATGATCGGGACTAATACTTAATACACAAAGAAAAGAATATGTTCAAGTAAACTTGGCATTTGATTTTTTTTTCTTGAGTATTATTGAGAATAATAAGTTTTAGTGATATATACCCCCCCCCCCGCCGTTTTAATTGTTTTGTTGAGTTCATCACCATGCATGCACATCCTATCTTCTGTAAATGGAGAAATAATTAAATTAAAAACAAAACAATGTTTACCAAAGAAGTAAATATCGAAGAAAAGAAAAATTATATTGATATCTTGTAAAACGTTCACGCGCCCACTCACTGCAAACTCTCACGATTGAATATTACAGCTTTCCGGTCATTCGACAATTTCAGAGAAATGCTTGCACATTTATACAATAAAGTGAAATAAATTAAATGAATTATACTGTTCTAAATTTGGTAAAAATAACATAAACAGTATTAAGATGTACTTTTTCCTCATAGAAACACTGAAAACTGTTAATATAATAGGAGCTCGCACTGACTATTGTTTAGCACGTGTATGTAACATTATTGTAGTTCGCATATAATTTGAAAAGAAGTTTTTAGAACTTATATTTGCGACATTAAAATTTGTCATGTTAAACCTCTCAAATGAAACGGCTTACATTATACATAGTTTTCTTGACACTATTTAAAACAAAAGATTTCGCTTTAGTTTTGATCTATAATTTAAAAAAAAAAATAATTATAATAAAAACGTTTAAAATATCTTCTGCTTTACAAATTCTTTTTTGGAGTATGTTTATTATTTTCACCTCACTGTTGCAAAATAAAAGAAACTAATTTCATAAATATACATACACTGAAGATCTTTTAATTTTTTTAAGAGGAAATTTTGCTGCTGTTCATATATTTATTGACGAAACATGCAGATTCTCTAGTTGATATGTTATTTAATTGCTTTTTCACTTGTACTAACTGTATTATTTTTCTTTTTATTTGCATGACATATTGTAAAATAAAGGATAGGAACCTAGTTAGTTGTATAGAACTTGTTCCCAATCCTTTTAACTCAATAAAATATGTTCAAAACGGAATTTCGCAAAATTTCTGTTCGGGGAGATAACTCCCGTTTGTTTACGATACTAATTGATCGATGATTTAACCGCGGCGGGGACAGGTAGGTAATGAATTTCCCGCGGAGGGAACGCGGTTTACCTGTCTCACCTGGCTAAAAACCGCGTTGTGTATATACTGCGACGGGGCGCGGAAAATACGGGATCCGCGTTGCCTGTACTGTATGCTACAGTTTTCTATTTCATTCATGCTAACATTTAATTAATACAAATATGCCATACAGTTTCAAAGTTAAGCAGATGGCTTGTGTGTATGTCTAGTACATTGTTATCTATTCCCTTTAATTAAGTTAATCCCCTACACAATTATCTTTTGTTACACTGAAGACAGTATAGGTGTCACAGCTGACCTGCTTTTCTGCGATTTTATTTTTGCAACCTTTCTGTTTTTCCACGACTACTTCATGCTGCTTTTCCATGATTGGTATTTACAATATGTTATGTGTTATCTCCTTTTTTTATACATCCTTTCCACAATTTTTAAATAGTTACGGCTAGCCAATATTTAGCAGTATTTACCTGTATTTCCTCCATAGCATTCTACAATATGGGTACTAACTCACATTGTGATTAAAATTATTGAATGAATCTCGCATTTTACACTTAAATTTGGAGCTCGCACCAAGATGTGAAAGCATGCAAATTCCTTCTGTCGACTTTTTAAAATCTAGACCAGTGCTTGTTTTTTTATCTTTGTTTTATCCAGTGCCAAAGGTTTTAAATCAATGTTCTTATTAAGTGTTCTGGAAGACTTATTTTCTTAAAATCCAACTTCATCTCCATGTGGTAAGCAGAATGCAATGGGTTTTAAATGGCTAACGGAAGAGGTACAGAAAAAAGTCATGGAAAAGCAATAAAAATATTATTGCAGAAAAGCAGTATAAAACTTGTCTCAGAAAAACAGGATTTTTTATGCAGAAAAGCTATCTCGAATTGCGAAAAAATTAAACTGTGTGTTACACTAATGAACACTTAACCTGTCCATATCACTCTATTGCAAAGATGTCAAATAATCTTGAGTAAATCAAATAATCACTCAATTCACCTTAAGGCAAAGATTATATTTCTATAAAGAACAAAGAGATAACCTCAGTAGCTGTTTTACTTTTAGCCTTGGAGTTGAGAGAGTTAGTAGTAAAAGAGTTAGGGTTAGGAGTTAGGGCTATAGAGTAGGCAGCTAGCAGACCCAGTCTTGGATGTAAATAATGTACAAATTACTCCTCTAATAAAGACTTAAAAGACATTTCTTCTTATGTCTTAATCCTTGACAGTTTCATGTCAAGGACAGTAACCATGTCAAGATGTTGATGCCAGGTGTGCACATGTGTGCAGTATAGGGTGCACTACTTATTCCAGGTGGACCCATACCCTCCCCAGCGGTTACATTAGTAACAAAAAAATCAGTGTTGGTTTAAAAATATGTACAGTCATGCAATATAATATTTTACTGTTTCCAGCTGGTAGTATATGTATATAATCTTGTTAAGCACTTGGCCTAAGTGCATTACCAGGTAGTTAAAGCTGTGCCACAGCATTTTCTTATATCTGATGCTGGAATAATATTTCTTTTTACAGATAATTTTTTCCCGTTTAATTTGCTAACTTAGAGATATATTTACAAAAAATATATAGATATTAAAAGTCTTTTTATACACCAGTTAAGTTAAAAAAAATTAACCTGAAGAAATTAATCAAATTCATGTTAATTTTTTAAAAAATTGATAATGCAGTCATGAACGCCATAGGTGAGTCCACATCAGCAATCGATCAAATGGCTTTGAAGCAACTTACTTTTTTTTCTTTTTGCATTTATAAGTCAATGGCTTAACTGTTCAATCTCTGCTTTAATATATTAAAATTACTTGTAGTTAACTCTGTAGCCAGTAATGACCTTTATTGAAAAATATATTAACTGCACATGATTTAATATATAATTGGACCACAGTTGATCAACACAAAATAAAAAAATAAGTAGTATATTTCAATTTTATGACATGATCATGTTATAACAATGTATTCATGTATTCAAGGAAAGGTTAAAAGTCATCAATTTCATGTGCCCAGAAAAGTTTTTTCAAAAAAATTCCCTTTAAGTTAACCTGATTTTTTTTTTAAATTATGAATAGATTTTGAACTCTATTTAATACCTGTACCAAAGGCACTAAAATTGTCAATTGCTGGAATATGTCAGCTGGTTTTGTTTTGGCAATTTGATTCTGTTTTATTGTTTGGGGTTTGTTTGTTTGTTTGTTTTTAATTTTCGAAGTTTCCTTTAAGGTGTGCATTCTTAAACCCAGACAAACCACTCTAACATACCTTAAGAAAAAAATTGTGTGAAAAAGTAAAAAAAAAAAAAAAAAAAAGTGGGGGTTGTTTGCACTGATCTGAGTATGTGCCTTATTATATGAATGATGACTTCCTATTGTAAACTGGAATTAATAATAGTACATGTAATTGATAATTAAAATATATTGAAAATACTGTCAACTCTACTTAAAATAAAAATTGTAATGAACAGGTCCCTGTTCAATGCATGTATGCCATACAATTACTTCGATAATTTTCCATTTTTAATATGCAGATGATCTGCTGTCTTTAGCTATATGTTGGTTACTGAATGAACACATCTTAATTGTATAAGGCAACTTACAATATTATTTCTGCAAATGTTTTGAAAAGATAAATTGTTGGTATTACTCATCTTTAATACATGTACAAGTACATGTATAATTTATTTTGCAGAAATAAGATTTACCCAGATGTGAAGTTCCTGAATTATAAAGACAGGAAAAGGATCTTGGTATGTATACAGTTACACCTCCATATCACAAACTCAAAAAACCTGACCAAAAAATTCTCTATACTTATATATGTCTATATATATTGTAAACCAACTTTTATTCGTGTGCAAGAAATATTTGCGAGTTTCGCGACCTACTTTAAATCACTAATATTAATCGCCCCGAACCATTAATTTTTCTTTGTATTTGTAGAAAATGTTTCCTCAGTCGCAAAAATCAATCGTCGCAGATTGATTCAAACTGACGAATCACGAATAAAAGTTGACATGAATAATAGTTGGTTTACAGAATATAAGATTTGAATTTCTGAAGTTGACACTCAAATTCCTATATAGGTTAGCCTAGTAGATTTACTTTCAGCTTGGCCCTGGTATTCTATTGAACTTCAAATATGTGGTATGCAAATTTCATAGCAATGAAATGATTCAGTTAACACTATATAATGGTACTCCAAATTTCAGTATAAAAATTGGAATGTTGAATAGATTTCTTAAAAATTCTTTCTAAAATACTGTAAAATCACACAGTTTTTAATTTTCATGATTTGAGGAAAAAATTTTGGTTCAAAGGGATTTAAATTTTTGGTTAAAGAAATACTGCATTGTTAGAGATTAAAATTTTTACATTTCATGGAGGACATGAATTCATGGGTCTCTTCATACCAGGAAACAACAAAAATTAACCTTCACCCCCCACCCCCCCTCGATAATTAGTGATTTCACAGTAGACAGCGGTCATAGATTTCAATGCAGTTTTTTTCTTCAGTATTATTTTATCGTGATCTTTATTTTGTCAAAAAATGAAATGCTACTGCAGGTAATCTTTAATTTCTTTTCTAAATTAGTTTATAACAAACTATTGTGATTGATACCAGTGTTCTATATTTAGATCTCAGGAGGTGCTGGTTTTGTGGGATCTCACCTTGTGGACAGGTTAATGTTAGAAGGTCATGAGGTCACCGTGGTCGACAACTTCTTCACTGGAAGGAAACGAAATGTGGAACACTGGATCGGGCATGAAAACTTCGAGTTAATCAACCATGACATTGTACAAACACTCTTTATAGAAGGTGAGTAAATGTAATCAGAGTTAATCAACCATGACATTGTACAAACACTCTTTATAGAAGATAAGTAAATGTAATCAGAGTTAATCAACCATGACATTGTACAAACACTCTTTATAGAAGGTGAGTAAATGTAATCAGAGTTAATCAACCATGACATTGGACAAACACTCTTTATAGAAGATAAGTAAATGTAATCATTGATGACATTTTACAACAGTTGTTTACAGAAGATAGACAAAGGACTATATATAATAAGAGTCATTTTTGGCCCCCATGAATCAAAATTTTTAAATGTGAATCAGGTGATTTAAATTGTTTTTTATTAAGTAGAAGAGTTTATATCAAACATATTTTCAATACATTTGTCTCATTTATATACCCTTGCTGGCTGTAAATGACATCAGATATGATTCTATTTTTTTTCAATCCAATCAAAATAAGACAAAAATGTGCCTTTTCTTGACATTTTTCCTATGGGAAACAATGAAAACAGTTTTGAACAAGCAAAATTTTTCTGTAAGTAAGTAGTTTTGGATAGATACATCTTTGGTGAAAATATAGGATTTGTCCAAGTGTGTGCTTAGTATTTTCTGGAAGACAAAAAATGAGCAATTTTATACAAAATATGCTAGAGGCAAGAAATGGTGAATTTCATGACGTTATATTTCAAAATTAATGGCATTTTGATCAAATTGAAAATCACGAATAATCGTCACACGTATATCTGAACAAAGTAAACCTATATATTAAGTATGATTAAAATATTAATTTTAAGGGGCCGTTTGGGACACTTATCATTTATAGTTCTTTACATGTAATAAACTGACATGTAACAATTGTTTACAGAAGGTAAGCAAATTTACATGTTATAACTTCTGACATGTAACTACAGGTAGTTATAGAAGGTGATGAAATACAATTTGATATTCTATACCAGGTACATGTACTTATATAAGGTAAGTACATTTAATAAACCATGTCATCTTTATAAATTATTTATTCCCTAAATTGGGTTAACATAACATTGGTTCTATCAGATATATCTTCTTTACCTGCCTTCAGGATTTTAAAGGTGTTCACCTCACTATAAATTAATTATTTTTTGATGAATAAAAAAAGGTGTGTGCAAGGTTTGAGTAACTGAGAATCAAGTTTTTATGTGATGGATCAAAAGGTGGTGGACCAAAGAGGCCACTACTAAGAGAACAATTTTTTTCTTGTCTATGGAATGGGGTTTTATTCCATTTTTCCAATGGAAGATCATTTTGATTTAAAATTTCTGTATTCCTTTATTTTTCATTCATTTTGCATCATACAAATAATATCAAATGTTATCTTTGCCAAGAGCTCATTATACGGTAATGTTTTGTCACAGATATTATCCCTATCCCCTTGAGGGTCCCCTTAGTGATTTTTCTTTATATGTTTAGATTTAGATGCATTTTTTCTGTGCAGTTTTCTTTCACAGTAATCCTTGAACATTAAAAAAACTGAAAAAATCATTGCATTACCAAGTACCCTTTAAGCTGATCTTTCAAAAATCTTTAAAGTTATGGTGCAATGAAGGAATGATTATAAGACTTACGGTAGTATATTTCTCAGTATTTAAGAATTATTTTGTCCATGCTTTTTCCTTCATAACCTGGAGATAGAAACCTGAAACATTCAGAGGTAATAATATATTCTTAACATTTGCATCTTGAATTTCATTTTTATCAGCAGTATACTTATGGTGTCTCACTGGAAGTGGTACAAAAAATTGCTGATTTTTTTTTCACCTGCAAAACCTTTTTCTTAAAACACCTCCTGTTGCTTAATATGAGGTCCTACTTTTATGGCCTTTAAATTTTCACTGGACATGCAATCTGTTTGAAAGTAGAATTAGCCCATGAAATGAAATTCAATCATTTTTGCAGGAAAAATTTCTTATCTTCACTCATATTTTATTAATTTTTGAAATTCATTGCATACCAGCCAATTTTATGAAAGGCTGACATCTTGTGTGAGCCACAAGCAATGCATTTAGTTATCCTTGTATTTAATATTTCTTTCAGTGGACCAGATTTATCATCTTGCTTCCCCAGCCTCTCCTCCTAACTACATGTACAACCCAGTAAAGACTATCAAAACAAATACCATAGGAACCAACAACATGTTGGGTAGGTACTCAATAGCTAACTGTACAACCCAGTTAAGACTATCAAAACAAGCACCATAGGAACCAACAACATGCTGGGTAGGTACTCAACATAAACAACTAACTGTACAACCCAGTAAAGACTATCAAAACAAATACATGTACCATAGGAACCAACAACATGCTGGGTAGGTACTCAATATAAACAACTAACTGTACAACCCAGTAAAGATTATCAAAACAAACACCAAAGGAACCAACAACATGCTGGGTAGGTACTCAATATTAACAACTAACTGTACAACCCAGTAAAGACTATCAAAACAAACACCAAAGGAACCAACAACATGCTGGGTAGGTACTCATTATAAACAACTAACTGTACAACCCAGTAAAGATTATCAAAACAAACACCAAAGGAACCAACAACATGCTGGGTAGGTACTCAATACAAACAACTAACTGTACAACCCAGTAAAGATTATCAAAACAAACACCAAAGGAACCAACAACATGCTGGGTAGGTACTCAATATAAACAACTAACTGTACAACCCAGTAAAGATTATCAAAACAAACACCAAAGGAACCAACAAGATGTTGGGTAGGTACTCAATATAAACAACTAACTGTACAACCCAGTAAAGACTATCAAAACAAACACCAAAGGAACCAACAAGATGTTGGGTAGGTACTCAAAAGCTAACTGTACAACCCAGTAAAGATAGGTACTCAAAAGCTAACTGTACAACCCTGTAAAGATAGGTACTCAAAAGCTAACTCTACAACCCTGTAAAGATAGGTACTCAAAAGCTAACTCTACAACCCTGTAAAGACTATCAAAACAAACACCAAAGGAACCAACAACATGCTGGGTAGGTACTCAATAGCTAACTGTACAACCCAGTTAAGACTATCAAAACAAGCACCATAGGAACCAACAACATGCTGGGTAGGTACTCAACATAAACAACTAACTGTACAACCCAGTAAAGACTATCAAAACAAATACATGTACCATAGGAACCAACAACATGCTGGGTAGGTACTCAATATAAACAACTAACTGTACAACCCAGTAAAGATTATCAAAACAAACACCAAAGGAACCAACAACATGCTGGGTAGGTACTCAATATTAACAACTAACTGTACAACCCAGTAAAGACTATCAAAACAAACACCAAAGGAACCAACAACATGCTGGGTAGGTACTCAATATAAACAACTAACTGTACAACCCAGTAAAGATTATCAAAACAAACACCAAAGGAACCAACAACATGCTGGGTAGGTACTCAATACAAACAACTAACTGTACAACCCAGTAAAGATTATCAAAACAAACACCAAAGGAACCAACAACATGCTGGGTAGGTACTCAATATAAACAACTAACTGTACAACCCAGTAAAGATTATCAAAACAAACACCAAAGGAACCAACAAGATGTTGGGTAGGTACTCAATATAAACAACTAACTGTACAACCCAGTAAAGACTATCAAAACAAACACCAAAGGAACCAACAAGATGTTGGGTAGGTACTCAAAAGCTAACTGTACAACCCAGTAAAGATAGGTACTCAAAAGCTAACTGTACAACCCTGTAAAGATAGGTACTCAAAAGCTAACTGTACAACCCTGTAAAGATAGGTACTCAAAAGCTAACTGTACAACCCTGTAAAGACTATCAAAACAAACACCAAAGGAACCAACAACATGCTGGGTAGGTACTCAATATAAACAACTAACTGTACAACCCAGTAAAGACTATCAAAACAAACACCAAAGGAACCAACAACATGCTGGGTAGGTACGCAATATAAACAACTAACTGTACAACCCAGTAAAGACTATCAAATCAAACACCATAGGAACCAACAACATCCTGGGTAGGTACTCAATATAAACAACTAACTGTACAACCCAGTAAAGACTATCAAAACAAACACCTTAGGAACCAACAACATGCTGGGTAGGTACTCAATGTAAATAACTACATGTATAAAAAATTAAGATCATGAATTTCATAAGCAATCAAAACTGTAGAAAGAAATACATTTAGTAATATGGACTCTGACAGCAAATTGTATTAACTTTGCTTTATATTAACTAAAAGCTTAGAATATCTTAAGTTACATTAAGTGGAGTGTTGCAAAAACAGACTAGAAATCAGGGTCATTAAAGTGGAAATTGGTTACAAAACAGCCCCAAGCAAGGTGTAATGCCTGTTTCTTTATTGAATATAAACATAAATTTACCTATACATATATTAAAAGAATATGTTTGTATATTAGATATGTATTATGATGTATTGTAGGCTTAACTAAGAGGGTGAGAGGAAGGCTCCTATTGGCCTCAACATCTGAAGTATACGGTGGTATGTACATCATTGGACACAATTTGGATGCATTATTTATATACAGCATACACCAGAGGCCTGTTCAACAGAGCAACCATTTTCGAGTGGTCTCCAAAATTCCTTATCCCTCCAACAGAAATGTTCATGAGCACTTGCGAAAGTTCCCTCCGTTGAACAGGCCTCTGAATTTGGTATATGTAGCAGATGAATTGCTTACAGGTACAGTAAAACTTGTCTAATCCTGACACTACTGGTTCCATAGAAACTGATCACAGACTGCCAACCCCTTTTGGTAGAAAAGCATAATAAGCCAGTGTCCTGGGTCTGCAAGTGCCCCAAACTGCTGAGAAGACCTCAGTCAATGAAGATGAAAGATACTCACTTTAAAGTTGGTTTACTTAGTAAAGTTTCAAGATCCTATAACTTTATATTTACCAACTAGATGCACATTAGTCTCAAATATTCATCAGTGGTGTTAATCAAATGATGAAAACCATTCTGTATAAAGAGGAATACTGGTACCTCAAACTAAACTTCTGACCAAAAAAAGTAAAACAAATCCTGATTTCACACAACGTCTTTACTTGAGTATTGAAAAAGTAATCATATGGTGCACTTTTAAGGTGACAAATCATAAAACTACGATAAAATTGTAATAGTTGGCAACTCAGTGACTGGATTAGATAACATTCCAGATTAGGCAACATTTTAAACTACTGAATTTACTGAAAGGAGGTTAAAGTTCACATTGTAATATGCAAGATTTCGGAATACACAACATCCAGATTAGACAAGTTTTACTGTACCAGTTACTGCACATCCCATTTCTACACAGTACCCCTTTTCCATTTTTCTGTCATCTTCCAAGATTTTAAACATACATGTAGATGCAAAGTGGATTTTGTACTTGTACAAGGTAGTTTATTGCTTTGTGAATTCAATATTTTACATATAAATTACATCATTTCACTTGATATTTGAATATAAGTAGAGTTTTATAATGTTCACTTTTACCATCTAGTGAGCTGATGCAGTCATCCATCACAAAAATAAACAATTTGTACAGTAACAAATATTGATGATATGGCAATTCTATGCTCAAGTTACTGGAGAAAGTACACCCTGTCAATTTGAACCTTTCTGCAAAACTGATGCCAGAGAGCTTTATTTAAATACTTCTTTAGCTCTCAACGTGTCTGTTAAAATACATAAACTGTAAAACTCAGTCATAAGGACTGGTACTTCAAATTTCACTTCCTTTTAACCAATATATCTTTATAGGAGATATATAGCAAAAGGTCACCAAGGGAATTCATGAAATATTCCATATAACCAAGATTTCCTTATAACTGAGTTCCTTATTTTCTGTAGACCCTGAAGTTCACCCACAACCTGAGGAATACTGGGGACATGTGAACCCAATTGGTCCTAGAGCCTGCTATGACGAGGGAAAGAGAGTGGCTGAAACCATGTGTTATGCCTATGCTAAACAGGTATTATGTTAACTGAAGTGTTATGATTCTTAATAAAAAATATAGGAAACTATATCTTCATAAAAAAAATGTTATGTTGGGAATGGAAAAGAGAAATATCCATGACTTGCACTTCTTTCATATCCCTCCATACACACTGCCTAGAATACTTTAACATTCTAATCTTTAATTTTATTAAAGACATTAAGATCATTTCAACTACATGTACACTGGAACAATGTATTATTGAGTTCAAAATTTAGAAAAGAATGTAGCAGCTTTAGAGAGCACTTTATTGTTAAAAAAAGCAGGTTGACTTTCAGCTCAGTATCTATTAAGTGTTTCCATCTCACTGTTATTAATGCTTCATTAGCAAGTGAATGAAAATAATAATTTTCAATTCTGTGTTTTAGGATGGAGTACAAGTAAGGGTGGCCAGAATTTTTAATACTTTTGGTCCCAGAATGCACATGAATGATGGCCGAGTGGTCAGTAACTTCATTCTGCAGGCTTTACAGGGACAGAATATTACTGTAAGTACTGGCTGAAAGGATGTGTTCCTCATTTGCAGCAGAACACAGCTATAGAGAATACACATACTCAAAATAAACTATTATTCTTCACAATTTTTATTCACAATTTGCCAGTTTGAAATCCATACATAACTATTAAGGTTCATTGATACTCTGATAAGAGAGATAACTCTAAATGACTTAAATGTCTATAATTCCTTTATAGATTTGTCAAGTTAAAAGTGTCTTTTTGGTTTAATTTTTATTGGTTTAATAATTGTTTGTATTTTACTTATAAAATACATTTCTTTCGGAAAATCATAAAAGTTAAAGCAATATTTTATATGAGTGATCAGAGGATCTATGAACCTTAATTTCTGCAACCCAGGAAACATTTATCATAGGTATGGAATTAAGGTTAATTGATCCTGTGATAAAAAAGATAACTCTTAAATGACTATTATTGTCAATTTAAAAGGTCATTTCTATCAAATTTTCCCCATCAAGGTATGATGAAATTATGTGTATTTTAATCATGAATTTGATAGAATATCATTAGCCTTAAAGCAGAGTTTTATGTGAGGGACCAGAGGGGTGAACAACCTTAAATGAATGGTTTCAGCTAAATACAGTCAAACCTCGTTATCTCGAACTCAATGGGACCAAGAAAAAACTTCGAGATATCCAAGGATTCGAGATATCCAGTGTAAAATACTAAAAGAATATGGCGTTGGGACTTCCAAATCACTTCAACATATCCATGGTATTCGAGATATCCGTGTTCAAGATACTGAAGTTCAACTGTATTGCATGAGCAAAAAATAAGAATGCAAATCTCACAAATATATTTTGCTTATGAAGTTACTATAATAGGCAAGGTTGGCCGATATTGTATTGCCATATCCTAATTTCTTCCAGTTAATCTTTCATTAACTTTCTAGTACCGAGTGAAAAAAATATTTACATGCAGTTTATTCTAGGCTGAATTTATAATACCTGTGTTTGCTTTAAAACATGTTTTGTTGTACTATAGTGATAATTCTTTATATTTTAAAATTGTGATTTTATTCATTTTAATTGAATGAAATTAATGTATGTACATTGTACATGAGTGTTCCTTAGGTTGTTTCTTGGCCTGTTTCATATAATTATGCTAAAAGGGATTATTAGGAAACTTGCTTTTATTCAGCTTCCTGTCTCTGCAGCTATTATTGCAAAAACTGAAATTGACCACTCATTTATGAATAGGTGTATGGATCAGGAAAACAGACTCGATCTTTCCAGTATGTTTCTGACCTGGTCGATGGTCTTATTAAGCTGATGAATTCTAATTACTCCCAACCAATCAACTTAGGAAATCCTGAGGAACACACCATCGTGGATTTTGCTACAATTATCAAAGATTTAGTTGGTACGTAAAAACATTCTTCAGTTAAAGTAAAAGAATCTCCTTCAAATGAGTTGGTACATGTAAAGAGAATTACTTCAAATGTCCCAAATATATTTATTATAATTTCATGTTAAATACTAAAATCTGATTGGTTTAGATGCATTTAACAATCCGTAATGTTACCTTCACCGTTAGCAACACACTTGACAACGGGTAACTTTACGAAAATGTCACATGCGTTCAAATCATGCGCGTACAGTTCACCGTAGAATTCTCAAAACGTCGGTTGTGCGTTTTAAAGAAGCCGAATAAACGACGTCAATAAAAGCTTGCGTCCGATGTAGCTTACTTGAAAACAACAAACGACAGATGAAACATCCTTGCGAGTGCAAACTTTAGATGATAAAGGACTTTTTGAGTAGTAAACAAACAATAAAGAGGTTAATTGGTAAATCTTTTCCGAAGCTTTCTTATTGAGAAAAATAGAAGCAGGGAGGTTGAAAGCTTTCTAAGCGTGAACTTAACTTAATCTCCGAATTTTTTTTATGACATCCGAAATCAATAAGACATTCAGTATAATAAAATAAATAGTGCACGTCTTTGAGTGTAACTGTTGAAATTGACACCCCAAGGAAAACCATTGTCAACCTCTGCTCGGTTGACAATGGTTTTCCTTGGGGTGTCAATTTCAACTGTTACCCTCAAGAACATGCACTATTTATATAACATTTTCCCAAAATGGTTTGAAAAATATATTACATGAAGGTTGTCCCATAAAATTTCACACAATTGGGATATTTTTCTTAATTTTACAAAGTAAGGAAAACTCAGAGACAGTGAATGTTATATTCAGTCATATGTTCAAATTCTTGTAAAATTTAAAATTTTGTTATTTTCTTTTTAAATTTTGACCAATATACATGTACTAACCCATGATACAGCAGTAAAATAATTTATTCATTTTACTAGGCAAAGCAAAGAATGACATTTTCTTTTATTATTTAATCCTGTTAACCTAAAATAAAATGATTATTTTCTATAGTTGTTTGTTGGCACCTTTTTATACACACATGCTTGCTCTTTTAAATAATGTGACCCTTCAAGTTATTTCCCTTTCCCAATATTGGTTACTTTTCCTAATCTCTTTTGTAGAAGAGTTCTGATCAAAGAAGTTATTCAAAACTGATGTACTAGCACATAAAGTAACTACAGATTAACTAATCTACCTGAAGTCATGCTTCTATATCATTCTGACTAATCATGGCTTTGCTGCTTTTAAGAAGAATTTTTTTAAAGACTTTTTCCTGTATATTCCTTTTTAAAACTTAAGTTGCCCATTGTGGCCTCAGCCTGCAGAGGAACATAGTTTTCTGTCTTTCCTTTGAAGGTGGATCCAGCCAGATTGTATATAAACCTGCTATGCAAGATGACCCGAGGAAAAGAAAACCTGACATAACCAAAGCAAAGAAGTATCTGAAATGGTCACCCCAGGTAATGAGAAACCAGAAATTACTTAAATTACTGAATGCAGTACATGGCTTAAACTCATTATAAAGAAAATAGTTGATTCAGTTTCAGGGGCACAGTGGCAAAATGATTGCTCTTCTTCAATGTTATTTTGTTACTTACACAAGCATTTAATTCTTTATTATTTCCATTGATCTAATAGTGCTTGATAATGAAACTAGCTCTTTATATATTATCTTACAGATACAAGTGCATGGATACTCGATTTTGTTTTGTACTTGAAACCTTCTTCTTTTTTTTTACAGGTGCCAATGATTGAAGGAATAAAGAAAACAATAGAATATTTTAGAAATGAATTAAAGAGAACACGCCACAGTGAAAGAAATTTACATTTTCCGAATTAAAATACATGTATAGTACTGTATCAATAAGGCAGAAATATTTTAGAGAGCACATCTTAGAAAGAAGAACCGGTTATTTATGTTTCTGTATATCATATGCTAAGACATTAAATTCTTTTCAGCTCTGCTCAACTGAAAATTATATGAAATTGTGTTAATATATTTAATTGTGATGCATCTTTGTTATACATTCCATCTTTTATGTATTTTATCATGTTCAATTGATTAAGAACATTTTTTTTTCATATTGTATATGTATTTTTATCAGTTTACTACTCTGCTAATTAATAATGGACTGGATGTGCATGTATCTAATGTCTCAAAGTTCAGCCCTGTGGAGTTTTATTAGCCTTTTTCTTTAAATACAAAAAAGTTCTTACGGTACATGTACTTGGATTAAAATGTACAAAATATTGAATATTTGCATACATAATGTGGTATATTTTCCGTTTATTAAAGTTTACACGTTATATAATTTGCTGTTGCTTTTTTGACACTGTCTTTGCGTATACATGTACATATCTTTTTAGCTTATTGGCATTCGCAAATATTTTATTTTAGAGGATGTATAATAATATGAAATGCATAAATATTGTCCATTCTGTTTTGTAGCTTTTTGAATCCATTCAATAGTATTTATTATTTCAAATCCTTAAGTGCTGTATATTTATTTTGTTTTAAATAATATTTTTTATCATACTTTTTGTCTAAAACAAATGGATATGAAATCCTGTAATTCATGTACATCAGTGGAACTTATTGAATATAACTTTTTTTGATTTGTTTGTTCAAATGTATCATTCTCAGCTGTACGTATGACTCAAGTTAAATTTTAAAATTGGAATATCCAGGTGTATGGAAAATGAATTGTGCCATAATACAATTAACCAGGCCGCAATGATTAATTGCGCTTTGTTTTTTTTTTTCCTTGGTGTATTGGAAAAGAATACTCAAATCATGATACACATTATCAATTTTTTTTTCTTGTGCCATAATTTATTGAGTTTAGAGGACTAGGACATAGAAACACCCTCTCCACTCCTCTCCATAATGTTCAGTCAATTTCTAAGGAAAAAATCATATTGAAAATAAATTGGAGATTTATTTATGACTGGCTGAAACTGCTTAAAAGTTTTGTCTCTGATGCCACAGATGTGGTGGATTTCTCCTTATACCTGAAATCATCAATAAAAAATGTCAAATTTCTTGTACTTTAGGTTAAATATTATTATTCTCCATGTTGTTTCAAAAAAAGGAGTCTGGGAAGACCCAGGCTAAGTGTTTTTAGAAAAGAAAAGTGGACATAAATATGTGGACTGTACTCTAAGGATCCATCGTCGGACACCCATGGGTGATCTTGCCTTAAAAGACCAGATCACTCATGGAAACCTGATGATGCTAAGGATCATCAAAATTTGCAATTAAGGTTAATTTTCCCAGAGTTACTGTAATTTTAGCACATACTAATTCGAGGTTATTTTTGTGATGTAGAGATAGTAATTACTATTGTTCCAATAAGGTCTTTGTTTCTGTTTTTCTTTGAAATTATAATTTTCAAGAAATGCTATCATTTTCATTCATGTAGTTGTACCCGTGAAACATATTAAATCTGATCTTTACATTTTATTGAAGAGTTTGTGAGCTTACTCAGTGTAGTTTCCTTGTATATTGTTTTATTGGGAAAACGTCATTATCTATTTACAAAGATGTTGGGCACTGTTTCTATTTTAACAACCACAGGACCATAAAGTTCAAATAGATACGAATAAAAAAACCAAAAATTTCTTCTTTCTTTGGTTACAAGGAATGTAGCGATAGCAGTCAATGGAAGAAAAAAATTGTGCATGTTTCTGCAGTGTTGGAATTGTTCATACATTTGAAAAAAATTCAAAGGAAACGTTTTAATGCTTAAATGTTTTCAAATATTTATATGTAACAGTGAGGTTTACAATCCAAAAAGGACAAGTAGGATATGTAAAGAAAAAATATAAAATTATAAAAACTGTGGCCTAACAATTGGGGCACCAAAATTAGAGATTTATCAGCTTGTAGGGAATAGAGGAGAAAGGGAGATTGAGGTAAACAGTATTTATCTCCATTCACCTATAAATTATTACTAATCATATTTATTTAAAATTGCAACTGACTTTTTGAGGAAAAATTGAATAGTTTAAGCATAAGGCAGTACCCCACTGACACGACAAGTAACGTCCGATAAAACCAAAAAAGCAAAAGGTCACTGAATCAACAAATTTAATGTGCAGTGCCTTAAAATGATTTGCATGAAAACAATAGAAAAAAGAAGCTCCTGAAAAATCCCACAGTTGATGTTCAAGACAGGAAAAAAGGAACAGAAAACTTCAGCTTTTCGAACTCGTGCAGGTCTTTCAGAGCAACAACGAAGATAACAGGGTTAGAGGGAAGTGATGTATTTACCAATGCCTATTAAAACAAAAAAAAATGTGATCAATAGCCTTGAAAATTTTAAGGAAAAGGTGGGGGGGGGGGGGGGGGGAGGGGGCAAAGAATCGATGTGTTGGATTTGATTAAAGAAAGGACGCAAAGGAAAGAATATAGAATCTAGAAATATCTATAAGCTTTACAGATAAAGCATAAATCTTTCCTAAACCAGCAGGTATATTAGAATTAATGCTTTCTACCACGAACAATATAAATGTAGAACTGTGCAAGTTTGTTTGTTTGTTGTTTAACGTCCCTCTCGAGAATTTTTCACTCATATGGAGACGCCACCACTTGCCGGTGGAGAGCTACAAATTTTGTCCTATACTCGGCACTTACGGCCATTGAGCAGTGAGGGGTCTTTTTCGTGCCAGCACCTACTGCGACACGGGACCTCGGTTTATACGGTCTAATCCGAAGGACCGGTGTCCACGTCCCACAGTGGGATTCGAACCCGCGACGTAAGGAT
Source organism: Saccostrea echinata (assembly GCF_033153115.1). NCBI lineage: Eukaryota > Metazoa > Mollusca > Bivalvia > Ostreida > Ostreidae > Saccostrea > Saccostrea echinata. The sequence goes on from NW_026889825.1 coordinate 2,036,374, forward strand.
CAACTCCTTACTCCGCGACTCTAGAGCAGACGCTCTAACCACTGCGCCACGCGGGCGACCACTGTGCAAGATAACAACTTCGAATGTAATAGACGATTTCAACTAATAAAGGGATAGACTGTGTAACTGGTATTTCCAAATGCATAAATAGAAAAGATTGAAAATTAATCCAAAGCAATGTATTTTGTAAGGAACGATTTTAAACCCATTGCACATGAAAACACATAGGGGCGAATTAAAAAAAAATGACCACCAAATTGAAATTTTTTGACAAAGTTCAACTACCCATAACATATTTTTCACTTATATTATCATATTGTAAATGCATTCTAGTTCAAATTTCCGAAGTTGCAATAGAATAGACAATTGGATAAGAAAAGGTTTCTTAAGTTTTTATTAGTAAAACTTTATTTGAAAAAAGAAAATATCACTATATCCTAAAAGACTCTCTAAAATACATAATCAAAAGAAATTATAGTGTTTTGTGCTTCCAAATGGTATCAGGGATAGATCTAAACCTTGATTGAGTTTCTGCTCTTGTATACCAGTATGTGGGGGGAAAAATTGGCTTTTTGATTGTTATTTTACATTATTTTTTCAATTCTGGTTTGAAAAGTTTTAATATGAAAGAAATATGAAAAAGTAAAATTCCTCCCACATCATTTTTTTTGTCCATTTAAGTCAATTCTTTAAATTTAAGCCAAAAGAGAATTTTGACATACAAGTTTTCTTACGAAAAAAAACTAGATTTTTAAATGACCCTTTGTTACGTTACTGTGTTGCACTCCTGACATCTGATATCTGATTTTATTTAACATTGTTTTAAAAATTATAATACACCATAACCCATTCTTAGTTTGTAAATCAGTTTGTCGTTATATATATAATTACTGTATTTGCAATGTGTAATATATATATACATTGACTGTAAAATGTCTGTAATTAGTTGAGAGCCATAATGTTTTGGACATCAAATAGTATTAAAAAAAATTTTAATTTATGTTTTGTAAAGATAGATGAAGATCATTGATAATTATAAAACAGTTTTGTTGCACTCCTGACTGCAGTAAAAGTTAAAATTCAAACCACAGAACACAAAAATTCATAAAGTGCTGGCAACATCAAGTGGTAACAAAATTGTTCAATATTTATAGTTCAATAACTCATGATTGAAACACATAAAAGAATTTAAACTTCACTTTTTATCTTGAATTATTCCTTATTTATGCCAAAAAACTAGCTAAAATATATATTTAGAGGATAAAATATATTTTATAGTATATTTTCCTTCACAGGACAAACACTGTAAGCAACTGAGGTCAACCAGAAACATTCTACTCATCAATTTATCTTTATAATTATTCATATTTGATCAGAAATAATTCTATCATATTTGTTGCACTCCTGACCGAGAGCATGGAAGTCTTTAAAGTAGAATTGTGAAGCGAAAATTATATCAGAACTTGTTCTGTTGTTTCAGTGAAGTTGAGGTGGAATTACTTGAACTTTATAACAATTTTTCATTGTGTTTTTTTTTTCCACATACTTAGAAAAATCAAAGAAAAGATAAAAACACATCTGAATTGATAAAATTGCAAAAGGGAAGGATTTTAATAATAAAACTGTCAATAATTTAGTAATAAATTATTCAAAGAGATCATTATTAATTGAAGAATATTTCTTAGCATGAGTAGAAGTCTTTTCGTCATATAACTTGAATCTTTAAAAAATGTGTTGCACTCCTGACCATAGAAACATAGATCTGAAACACAGGCATACCCTGCAATTGACAACACTTCATTTTTTTCTGTTGCACTCCTGACATAGTATAACATTTTTTTCAACATCAGCCATGACCATAACTTGGTCAAACAAAAGTTGCAACAGTCTACATTTAAAGCTCAATACTTTGAATATATTATCATGAAAGTATTTATTTCTACCAATTCACAGACCTTTAAAAAAATATAAAAAATGGTGTTGCACTCCTGGCATTTTTAGCATGATTTTTGGGCATAACTTTTTTGTGAATCGAGATATCAATGAGATATTTGGCAGGTATTTAGGCACTATCTAAAGACATATGCTGAGACATAGAAATTTATTCCCTTTGCCTGTACTTTTAGTGCAGGTTAAAAAATATATATGTGATTGGTCTTTTTTTTTTTAAATTCACTCATATGCCAATCCAAGCATTCAACACAAATTTAATCTGCTGAGCTCACAAAGTTTAATTAGCCATGAATTATCAGGTCCCTGACATCCTTAAGATCATCATAGTCATGGAAAATTATGATTTTTACCAGTCTTAAACCCTTCAATATCAAAAAACAATCCAAAACACAATGTTAATGATTTAATGATCGGGTACTGTTAATCAATATATAATGATAAAAATATTATCATCATGGGAACTCCGCTCGTAGAGGTGCTGTACATTTTTCTAGTACGTGTAAATGATTCACTCTGAAACAGAGTGGACATCTATCTTCGGGTTAGATTTTCCCACCTAAAACAAAAAGAAAATATTCCACAAAAGTTCGTCTTAAATAGCCTGTATTAATAATTCCGGCAAGAATTCAACATTATATGCTTATATATCATCAAGAGTAATTGTTCAGAAGGTTTAGTTGCATGCATTATCAGATGTGCATATTTTTAGGAATATATATCTTATTGTTGATAAATTTTTAGTCTACATTTTTCTATGTATAAAATTTCTAAAAAGGTATAGATATAAAACATTATCTTTTTACATTTTTTCAGTTTAGCTTAATTTTATTACCTTTTTTTGGTTTGACTTACCATATAAAGGAAGAGAACAATATTATCATCTCTAATTGTAATCAATTACCACATAGAGGGACAGAGCAATATTCCCATCTCTTATTGTAATCAATTACCACATAAGGGACAGAGCAATATTCCCATCTCTTATTGTAATCAATTACCACATAGAGGGACAGAGCAATATTCCCATCTCTTATTGTAATCAATTACCACATAGAGGGACAGAGCAATATTCCCATCTCTTATTGTAGTCAATTACCACATAAGGGACAGAGCAATATTCCCATCTCTTATTGTAATCAATTACCACATAAGGGACAGAGCAATATTCCCATCTCTTATTGTAATCAATTACCACCTAAAGGGACAGAGCAATATTCCCATCTCTTATTGTAATCAATTACCACATAAGGGACAGAGCAATATTCCCATCTCTTATTGTAGTCAATTACCACATAAGGGACAGAGCAATATTCCCATCTCTTATTGTAATCAATTACCACATAAGGGACAGAGCAATATTCCCATCTCTTATTGTAGTTTCTTACCACCTAAAGGGACAGAGCAATATTCCCATCTCTTATTGTAGTCAATTCCCACATAAGGGACAGAGCAATATTCCCATATCCTGTTGTAGTCACTTACCACATAAAGGGACAGAGCAATATTCCCATCTCTTGTTGTAGTCACTTATCACATAAAGGGACAGAGTAATATTCCAAACTCTTGTTTAATCGCTTACCACCTAAAGGGACAGAGCAATATTCCCAACTCTTATTGTAGTCACTTACCACCTAAAGGGACAGAGCAATATTCCCAACTCTTATTGTAGTCACTTACCACCTAAAGGGACAGAGCAATATTCCCAACTCTTATTGTAGTCACTTACCACCTAAAGGGACAGAGCAATATTCCCAACTCTTGTTTTAGTCGCTTACCACATAGAGGAACAGAGCAATAGTCCCATCTTTTGTTGGGATCTGTGGTATAGCACCAGGGTCCCTTAGGTTCTTCTCCGTACGGATTACGACAGTAGTTCCCTTGATCCCCTATGTATTTATACCCATGCTTATGTGGCGATTGGGAATCCCAGCGCATGCACGTGTAGCCATTTCTAGTCTTGTTGGCATGGCCAAAATAATCCTCTCCTCGAACTACATTTAAGCATTCAGATGGTGGAGTGTCTGCAACATGAAAAAGGTTCGTATAAACTTATTAACTGAACACGAAAATGGTACAAAGGCCCAAAACACCTGCAGTTTGATGATGCCAAGTTCGTCAGCAAATGTTGTCATACCACTTGATACTCTGGAGGTATAAACACCGTTTCCTTGTTTTTACAGTCAATTTGAATTTCTTGCAATCTTGGTTGACGAAAGTTTAAAAGGGTCTGGCTATTGCATTGCTAAGGTGAGGAGGACATTTTTTTTTGGCGTGATACATTTCACAGTTATAATTTTGAACACAGATTAGTGCACGGTAAGAAAGGTATTCCTCTGATCGATCACTTTTCATAATTTCGGTCATACAGTTAAATAATAATTGCATATTATGTTATCCTGCGTGTTTTCCATTCAATATATATCATGTTAAGGACAATGGACATGAATAAGAATATCTGATTATATATTCATACATTACATAAACATACCAAACTACGGGGTGCGAAAGTCATGAGAGATGTTTGGAATATCATAAAAATAAAAAATCCTTGAACTCCATCGAAAATGAAAAAAAGCAATCCGATTAAATGTAATATTAATATTTCCCATTAATAGCTTACACTGATATATTTCTGCTTCAGACACGGTATACCTACCACAAGTCGGTATATCGCAGAGTTCCCATCGTTTATATGGGTCAGTAGTGTAACACCACGGGCCAGCTTCTTTATCCGGGTTTCTGCAATAGTTCTCATGACTAGCCATTGACGTGGTAAAGCTATGTCTATGTGGAGAAGTTTCGTTCCATCTTTGACAGGTACGGTTGTTGACTGTTACCGATATTGTTCCTCGATACTCCCAACCGGTATTGGACCGTTTACAGTTCTCCGTCCTTAATGGAACTTAAAATACATGAGAAACCCATGTTATTTTTTTAAATACTAGTTTTTGGCTAAAGTGATTCCACATGATGCTTTGATGTGGATTCTAAAATATGGAATTTTAATGTCTAATGATTAATTTTGAATTCAGGTTATACAGGTAAGTAACAAGAAATACTGACTCTCAGTTTCACATCTGTCTCCTTGGTAACCCGGGAAACAGGAACAATTATAGGAGTCTCCATTATTAGTGCATGTCCCTCCGTTGTAACATGGGTTTGAAAAACACGCTAGGTTGTCTGATTATTAAAAAAAAACAGTATTGACTTCATTTAAAAATGTAATTTTCTTTTATATTCCGATTGAACTCATCCCTGAACCTAACAAAATACAAGTATTGATTAAGGACAGACGATACGTCCCTAAATAATATATAAATTTTTCTAAGATTTTATCATTGAAGTATTGCTACTTTAACATGTTTACTCACAAAAAATTGAGGTGCCTTACCAGATATTTGTGCAAGATACCAGATGATGGTTTCCTTATATAATCCTTTTGCAAATAACTTAAATTGGCAATATCATATCAAAAATTTTAGCATTTTGATTTTTTTAAGACAATTTGAAACCAGTTTAGAAAGCATAAGGTTATATGATTTTACACATTTTTTAAACATTACAAAGATATACAAAACACATATCTGAGGAATGCATCATCTGACCTTAAATATTATATAATAATAAAATATGGAGATATAACGAACAGTATTCAAGCTAAAAGATCATTAAAACAATACAAATCGGGAGCAGAGCAAACAGGGACCTCCAAAAACATCAGAGGTGGGATCAGGTGCCATGGAGAATGGATTAATACATGTACTCGTATATATCCTAGTATTTATTCCTTCCCCTTTAACCAATAGTAGAACAGTAGTAGAACAGCGATGCATATATCATATATATATCTTTTATCAATATGGAGGATATTACCACAAGATGGAATATTGCACCTCTCCCATCGTTTGTCGGAGTCTGTGGTATAACACCAGGCACGGTCTTCACCGCCCATGTTTCTACAGTAGTTCTCCTGGGCAGATGTCAGCGGCACTGTCAAATATAACAGTACAGTACATTTACAGTATAACTTGTTTATTCTGAATAGAGATATAACGAATGAGTGCTCATACCACGTAATCTTTAACTTTTCGTCTAAACTTACTAACTTGAATGAGAATGCGGTTTCTGTTGATCCCATCTTTGACATGATCGACCACTTGTGGTTGTGTTGATTTGTCCAAAGTAATCTATATTTTGAGCTAGCAATGCGCACTCCCGAGCTTCGTCATCTGAAACGGATAAGATATATATCTTTATATATCAGCATTAAATGTAAATTAAACGAGTGTATCTAATGTACAAAAGTCCAATATTAAACTAATGCTTTTTTCCTGTTTGAAAACATTGCAAACCTAAGAAGAGGTATGCCTAAGATTATAAACAGATTACTTCTATTCCACATATCAGGATTAAGCCAGCTGCACGTGTATATATTCAGCTTTAAAACAAGTTTTGCAGAATATACTACGCCAGTAACTAACGCCAGTCTCAGGATCAAACGAGGCAACAGAAAAAAGAAGGGATGTACTTTGTTTGAAATCTTACTACACATTGGCACTTCACAGTATTCCCAGCGTGTGGAGTTATCCTCTGTGAAGCACCAGGGTTCCTGCTCTCTCCCCCTGGGGTTCCGACAGTAATTCTCGTGGGCCATCAGACCCGCATACGGATGTTCATGAGGTGACTGGGAGTCCCACCTCTGACACGTTTTCCCGGACTTTGTTTTGCTCACTCTTCCAGCATACTCGTATCCGATACTTGAACGTCTGCATTCTTCATATTCTACAACCAAAATGGTGGGATTTATTTTACATAACCAATATTTGCAATACAAAAAACATTACGAACAAGTAAACTTCCTAACTGGTCAATGTGCTTTTTTAATACTTTTATAATTTGAAAAATATAAACAGGCTTCATTTTTTTTGAAAGAAATTAAAAAAAAAATATCTTCAGCACAGATCATTAGAACAACACCTATCGAACGTCAAACAGACGATATTTTCATACACACTGAAAACAAATACTAGTACCACAAGCAGGTATGTCACAGTAATCCCACCGGTCGTTCGGGTCCATAGTGTAACACCACGGGTGGTAGTCATTGCTCTGGGGGTAAAGATTCCGACAGTAATTGGAATCATTGACTAGGGCTGCATAGCCGGAGTGTGAATGGGGCGATTGGTCTGCCCAGGGCTGACACGCCTTTCCGGTCCTTGTTATGTTAACTTTACCTTTGTAATCCCCGCCTCGGTTTGATTTCACACACTCAATATTTTCAGTCACTGCAATGTAAGGTTGATATTGTAATCACATGGACTCTTACATGACAATAACGAATTTCTTCCAGTTTTTCAGAGATACATGTATGTCACCAAAAATTTAATATATTTTGTAAAAATAAAAATGTTTTATGCATTTGATTCATGCATATGCAAATTTTCTCTTATCATTTCTAGCGTGTTGATTACGTAATTAAAAGAGAATATTTTTTTTCTAATTGTCCATGACATACATATATTCTAAGATAATAATTTTATTTTCTGTAAAATGTTGCATGCAATATCATAGATATCTCGGGATTTATGTGCAAAATCTTTTGATTTATATGCAAGAATTTGTGAATTATATTCGAAAAGTTGTCATTCATTCATATTCGTAAAATCGTGGTGTATATTCTTTTACATGTATAGTTATTTACTGAGTTTATCGTTTATTTTTATTCATATTCGTAAGCGTGTGATTAATATATATGCAAAATCTTGTAATTCATATTCGAAAAGGTTGTAAATTATATTTTAGAGCCAGTCTGCCAAAAAACCATGCAATACTGTTCAAATTGAAGGTCACTATATCTTGATCATACAAACAACTCTTAAAAATTGGCACAATTTTGAAGAAATGATAAATTTAGTACATATTGATAGGCCAAAACTTCAAAGACCAGGCTATTAAATTAAATTTTTTTTAATATAATTGTCATAATATTTCTCTAATCATTATCTTTGAAAAATATTAAGCTTGGCAGCTAATAATTTATTGAGATAAAGGAATTTACAAATATTTACAAAAAATTCTTCAAACTCAAATTGGTTACACAGACTAATATAGAACTTGAAATTGTAAATATTTGTTATTAGATAAGAAAACAAGATGCTACCATATTCTTTATCATGTTTATGGAAATAACTCAAATTGAAAATTTATTAAAAATGAAAATTAAAATGTTAACAATTACCCTCAATATGAAGATTAGTATTTTGCCAATTGTTCAGAAACAGAATGATTTTATGATAAATTATGCAGACTGATATGTACATTTTCAACAATCATACTGAATGGCCATATTTCCTACATTTTTTGTAAGCCATTTCCTTTATAATTAAAAAAGTGACTTTACATGTATGTAAATTGAGTAGGTCTTTAGTACATCATCATTCATATTAATTAAGAGACTTGAACACAGCGTTAGACATGTTGTTTGTATTCTGCCAATTTTAACAAGACCCAATCTAGTTGGGAATTACGAAAACGGGCCGATAAAAAATCCAATTCTTGGATATACGAGGGTTGTCCATAAATTTCGTGGACAATGACGTTTTTGTCAAAATGAATGGTTCTACATACATGTATATACTTATTGCATATCAAAATATTTTTTATTAAAATCAAAGTCAGAATAGTTTGTTTGTTATTTGTTTGAACTTAATTTTTTTTTTTTGTAAAAATTGGGGCTTTCAAGGTTGCAGATAGTGCGCACGGCCCAGGGTTAAAATAACATAAACTTTGAACTAAAGTGTTCTGATTAAAATGATTATTTTCTTTATAAAACAAGTCAAAGCTTAATAAAAATTGAATATGTTACAAATAAAGCGGCTATCGTCATTTTCTGATATCTTTAGTATCGCCTTATTATACAGACAGTGAAAATATTAAGTAAAAGTCGCAAGAAATATGTTTCAAAAATTGACAGAAAAAGCGACGTCGGCCATCCGAACGGAAAAACGTCTTATAAAATTATGTTTAAATATGGTTGAAACGAAGTCAGAGACAAAGTATTTATTCAAACAACTCTGAATTATTGGAATATATTTAGTTCATTGATTTGAGATTGGTTTACACGACTTTTCAACGGTGTGTACAATTTCAGAGACACTGTTATTTGATGAAAATAGGATATTTCTATTCATGACGTTGTTATAAATCTAGCTCAGCGTCGGATTGGGTTGTGTTGCCTATGTATACGAACTGTTTATATTGATGACGCTCGTTTTGTTTTGAATTTTAAAAATTAAATCAATTATGGTCTATACATAAATATTATTGCACACTCTTGGCAGTGTGGCATAATAAAGAAAATGTAGCGCCTGTTGATGATCATATGATAAAAATTCAAAATCCAAATTTTTGATGTCATGAAATTAGCTTTACGTCAGATTGGGCCGTGCGGATTGTATATACAAATATTTACACCTATAACTATCATACAATAGTGTGTATTGTTTTAATTTTTATATATTTACTTAATCATGGTTTATATTAAAATATTATTGTATATTTTGTTAGTGCGGACTTTATTCAGGAAATTATACCATTTGTCCACGACCTTTACGGACAACCCTCGTAACATAGAAAACAAAATACTAATATGCATGTATACACTTGTACACTGTTATCAATTGAATTTAATACCTATGATCCTTATTTAATACCTGTATTTATAGACTTACAAAAGGGAAACACACACAAAAAAGAAACGATGTAGTTGAATGGATGAACCTAGTAAAAGATGGACACTTAGATGAATTATGAAAATAACGATTAGTAATCAAGCTCAAAAGTCCACTGAAACAATATAGATTGGGAGTAGATAAAACACGGACCACTAAAACACCAGAGCTGGAATCAAAAGCCATGGAGGAAGCATTCCCTGTCGACCGGTCACATACGCCGTGTGCCCCTTGTAATGATCGGGCAAACGGAATAATCCGCAGACAATTCAGTATGAAAATAATGGCCTAACAATTTGCATAAAAAAACGCCAGTCAAAAATCGACTTAATGAAAGGATTGTATTTGCTGATAAGGTCACTGTATCTACTGTAGAATTTGCGAAATATTGACTTTAAACGAGGCTGTTGATATCCTTGTTTCATCAACTTATTTGTCAATAGCTTGCCTCGTTTTGGAAATTGTTCGTACGTAGAGCATGTTCTTGCATATCGAATCAACTGGGAGACTTAAATTCCATGCATATGATAAGGTATATTGCTACGTAAATAGATACAAAGACAGAAAGATATATATTCTTTTAAGAAAAAAAACGCAAAATAAATCATAAATTAGCAACTATCCATTGATATTCAACTTAAAACATTCAACATTTGTTATCTTTACACAACTTAATAATATTTGATTCTCATAAGTCAAAGTTGACAGACTTGATTTTATATTTATGCCAAAATGAATATATTCAGACGTTTTTCTGTATTTATAACATATTCATGGTTATGTCAAATACAAACCATTTACGCATGCTCCGACAGTAAGAACTATGTCATCTAAGGCAATATCACTACTCCAATCTTCACCACGAACAGCTTCAAACACAATCTAGTTTAACAAAAATATTGATCATAAATAACGTAATCAGGTATAATCTTTTTCGAATTCAGATTTGGTTTTCGTAGAACACTTCTTTCATTCCACCACAGTCTTCGAAAATACTCTTATGGTCAAACTTTTTTGTCAAGATACTCTTATATCCCCAGAGCACACGTTTTCATTGCTAGTTTGAATCTCTATAAAAACTTGAAAAATATATACTTAAAAAGTTAATTAAAGGATGATCTGATGCATAGATTATCAGATCCATGTGTTATAATCTGAATATTTTGTGGATCACGTATTACCTTCAGTTTTTCTAATTGCTGAATATTGACACGAGCGAATTTCCACCTGCTGCCCTGGTTTCCGGTCTCAGACCAGATGACGCTCTGAGAGCTGTTTTGCCCGGAGATCAGGACACTCAGTGAATCAACCGTGTGACCAAACATGTAGTAGTAGAAAGAAAGGCATCTCTCTGAGGCTACAAAAGAATCAGATCTCGCAAAACGGAGGACCAATCAAGTACAATATACTTAAAACTTTTGTCAAACTCATATCAGAAAATAAATATCACTTAATTTAAAGTTGATGGTATGCATTCTAATTCAATATGGATCTTCCTTAGGTTGAGTAAAATCAACAGAAATTAACGAAAACTAACCTTCCACTATCATGCCTTTTAAGCACAAGAATTGTGTATTATATTTATGTCTGCATGGTGCTATGCATAAGTTTAAAGTTGACAAATATATGTATATAAACAAGTTAAAAGTATTTAGCCAAAAATTTCAATCCAAAAATTTCATTGAGTAAGGGGACTTAGAATTTTTTATAGAAATACCTGGCAGGTCCAAGTTAGACACCAGCCATGCCTTTTCTCCCTTGACTCGAGGGTCTGACATTTCTGCAAAAATGTACCGATTTCCTTTGTGTGCCTTATCAGGCCCTGTGCCTTGTGAACTACTTGGGCCCTAGTAAAGATTTAAATTAATTCAATGAAAAGATAATTATTTACAAAAATGAGCGTAAAATGTTATATTTGATTTAGAATAAACAAAGTATAAATTACAGACATTACTTACCGAGTTAACAGCCCAGTCAAAGTCGTCTCCTTCTTTGGTGTTGTCTAGGAAACATTTCGTCTTTTCAAAAGTACACTCAAATGTGGCATCACCTGTTCAAATGTTCAGTGTAGGTTTAACTAAATCGTTAAAGGTGAAATGCATCTACGAAGATGGATTGATGTACACGTAATCGTATGAAATGCACAAGTGGAGATGATTTCTAGATGTCCATTCTAGTTATGTGGATTCAAATAGTATACTAACAAATGCAAAGAACATCGAGGCACTAAGCAACATGTTGTAAACCATGTCTGAGACGTTATTGGGGGGGGGGGGGGATTGACAACTTTCAAAGAGTTACACCATCCAAATTCAAATAGGTAAATACTCATATATCTACTTCCCTTCATGTGTCTTATTGAAAATATGTGATTATACATTAAATCTTTAGATCCTCAATGGCCAGAATAGGGTTAGGATGCTTCAATTACCAGTTGAAGTTTTCTGACCCCAACATGGCTACTTTGCTTAATCTGTTTTCACTTAACACTACACTTGCTATTTTCACGTACATTGTCTCCGTCATTTAGAGTCTCAATAGGCAGTGAAGTATTTCACTTTAAATGGATCCAACTTCTATTCATTTTTGATCCACCATTTAACTTCTATTCCTTTTTGGTCCACTATTCCAACCATGTCCTTTTCATACAATTCTGGACGAAGAATTTTTGTATTGTAATAAGTAAGAGAAAAATAACTTACTTGACATTTTGTCACACAACTTTCCTTCAAAACCAGAATAACAGGAACACGTAAACTGGCAATCCATCTTGCTTTCGTGACAAGTACCATATACACAAGGGTTATCCTTACATCCTAAATAACAGACAAGAAAAATAAACCAAAGAATCAGACATTTACCTAACGAATACCACACCGGGTATATTCTAGTTTCACCCTCAAGGCTTTGTAAAAGGGTAAATCAAGATCCAGAAATCGTTCAATGCCCTTTTGGGTGGAACGATAAATCAATTTATGAAATGAACATAAAAGTTTCCCATCCCCACAAGAAATCAGAGTGGACCACAGACTTCATCCAAAATTCAACACATAAATGTAAAGGAAAAATCTTATCCAATGTTTCTCATGAGCAGAGTATGAATTCTCGCAGTAATTATTAAATATGACCCTTTTGTCTAGAGACTTTCTTACATTTTATGACTAGGCCTGGAAACAAAAGTGGAAGTGGCAATATTATTTCCTGTAACTTTTCTTCGAGTAAATAACCATTATTCCACTTAAATATTAATATGCAACTTAGATTTAGTATGTTTTATTTATGTATGCTATAGACAAATCCCAATTTAATTTCTTTCAATTTTATAAAATGCTTAGCCTAACCTCTTCCAACAGCGTTAAACCTGAGTTTGAAGCCCTTTTCTACGGGTCTGTCCTGTACAAATTTACTGTCAAATGTAATCGTCATAAAATTAGGACTGTCTTTGGATCCCGTCCACTGATCACCAATAATATCTCCACAGCGCCTGAATAGAAAAGAAGGCTTACTTCCAATTCAACAAAGCAAAAAGCTGAATTATTGATAATTTATTTACCAGACCTCTAAATTAGTACTTTAGTAAATAAAACAAAACGAAACAAAATTTATGGTCATAATTATTGTAACTAAGTTCAGATAACAGATCAGCAGAGAATCACATTCTTTCAAGTTAAAAAATCCCCGATCTATCTTGAAAGTTTAATTAATCATCAGAAATTTAGGGTATAACTTCATGAACAAACCAGAAAAGCTTTCAAGTAAATTATCAGCACAGAAATGTCAAGCATAATTGTAAATCTAACAGAAACCGTAATTGTAAAATCTCACAAAAACCGGGTCATATAAGTAAAACAGAAAATAAAGCTTATTCACATTTGGGTGAATTTAAAAAAATGACCACCAAATTGAATTTTTTTGAAAAAATTCAACTACCCATGACATATTTTTCACTTATATCATCGTTTTGTACATGCATTCTAGTTGCAATTACTGAAGTTGCAATAGAAAAAACACTTGGTGTTTCAGTTTCAGAATTTTTATTAGTAAAACTTTATTTGCAAAAAGAAAATATCACTTTATCCTAAAACACTTTCTAAAATACAAAAAAAACTAGCTAAAATATATATTTAGAAGATAAAATATATTTTATAGTATATTTTCCCTCACAGGACAAACACTGTAAGCAACTGAGGTCAACCAGAAACATTCTACTCATCATTCTTTTTCTTTATATTTATTCATATTTGATAAGCAATAATTCTAACATTGTTGCACTCCTGAACAAGAGCATGGGAGTCTTTAAAGTAGAATCGTGAAGTGAAAATTAAAGCAGAACTTGTTCTGTTGTTTCAGTGAAGTTGAGGTCGAATTATTTGAACTTTATAACAATTTTTCAATATCTGCGTTTTTCACATTCTTAAAAAAATCAAAGAAAAGATAAAAACACATCTGAATTGATCAAATTGAAAAAGAGAAGGATTTTAATAATAAAACTGTTAATAATTTAGTACTAAATTATTGAAAAAGATCATTATTAATTAAAGAATATTTCGTAGCATGAGTAGAAGTTTTTTCATCGTATAACTTGAATCTTTAAAAAAATGTGTTGCACTCCTGACCATAGAAACATAGATCTGAAACACAAACATACCCTGTAATTGATAAATCTATTTGGTAAAAATGTTTTCTGTCTCTTTATTTTCCAAAATAAAAATCAGAGAATCATATACTGATAAAAGTTTTTTTTTCATGCTGGGGAATAAAACGTCAAATGCTGCACTCCTGACATTATTGGGTATGCACAGATAGTTGACTCTCATTTATACTGCTTGTGATTTATATAACATTTTTAAGTTTTAAATTGTACATCAGTTATTGTTTTACACTTTGAAAATTCTTTTTTGACTTGATTGATTTTGCAAATTTTTTCAAATCGACTTTTTTTTTTTTTTTTTTTTTTTTTTTTTTTTTGGCAACACTACATTTTTTCTGTTGCACTCCTGACATGATATAACATTTTTTTAACATCAGCCATGGCCACAACTTGGTCAAACAAAAGTTGCTACAGTCTACATTTAAAGCTCAATACTTTGAATATTATCAGGAAAGTCGTTATTTCCACCATAAACCATTAATATTTTTATCACAGATCTTCAAAAAATATTGAATTTTCAAAGTGTCACAATAAGGTGTTGCACTCCTGACATTTCAAGCATCATTTTGGGGCATAACTTTTTTGTGAATTGAGATATCAATTAGATATTTCGCATGTATTTAGACACTATCTAAAGACGTAAGCTGAGACATAGAAATTTATTCCCATTGCCTGTACTTTTAGTGCAGGTTGAAAAATATATGTTTGGTCATTTTTTTTTTAAATTAACCCATTTGCAGAAATTATAGCTTTTCATCAGAGAAAGAGAAATTCCAGACTTAGTGGTACATGTATATTACCAAAAAAAATCCAAATTTGATTTTTAAAAAAAATATAAGCCGAAAATCAAAACTTTTAAATGTGGTAAATTTGACCATATAAACGTGAATCTATTTTTAATTTTACAGAGCATACTCTTAAGACTTGGTGATAAATTTAAGTCAATAAAATAAAAATTTATTACAGGCCTATTCCATTTCTATGTTAGTGCAGTATTATAACGCTAATATCCATAAATATTTTTTTTTTACTTTTGATTCGAAAGAAATTGCTATGTAATTTTCAGATTTTGTGGGATAACAGTGTAGTGTAGATTATAAAATGTTAAGGTTGGTATAGCCTCGCCCCCACCCCACTCCCTTTCTCCCATCAAATTTCTTTCAGTGTTTTTTAAACACACACACGCATTACAATGGAATATTTTTTTGTGACATTCAAGTATGCGTATGTGTTATAAATTAGATATTTTAACGAAAGATTTGCAATTCAGAAACCACAATGCACAGCAGAATACTAATTTTGATCACCAAAAAGAAAATGTGAAACTTATTCACCAAGACAAGAAAAAATATGGCGTTGTTAAAACAGATTCAAAAACAAATCACTGTATTTAGTTTGGAAGAGTTTATGTCCACTTGAACAAAGTGTAGATTATTTTAGTTACCTTTACCATGCACATATCTAGATCAAGAGAAGTCAGCACCGTACTGATACAGCGGGTTTTCTTGGCGGGTGTAAAATTCAGCGTTTTGTTTGGCTAAAGATATGTCAATAATTTTGGGGTAATTTATTTTCGCGGACTCAGGGTCCCAACTCTTTGCGAAATTACACTAAGACGAACACTGAATATTTTAGCGATTAAAATTTTATCAGACCACTACCAAAACGCCAAAATAAGCCAAAATTAACACCTCCGCTAAAATAACACGCTATACGGTAGTAATATTTCATTACTAAAGTATCATCTAGTTTTATGGAAATTTTTCAGTTGGGTTACTATATCTCATAAATATATAGTGGACACAGTCTTAATCAAACTTCTCGAAATTAAATTATTCGTATTTTAAAGTATACTAAACAACTACAGTACTGACTTGATTCCTGTCTGTCCTGGCAGGTTATATTGGATTTCCAGCCAATGGTAACATCTATTCAAATTGTTGTCCGCCAGGTGGAGTTCTTCTACCGTCATTCGAAGGTACCATCCCTCGGGTGCCTGTAGTTTTTGTAAAAGATAAAATTCAATCAAAATTTCTTCCAACGCAATAAGTTTAACTTCAGCCAAATGCAAATATGACTACAGTTTTTGAAAAAAAACATGTGAGGAAGAGTTTCATACCAACCTTTACGCCCCATCTACATAATTTTCCAATTGGGTAAGATACTGGATACCCTGGTGACGTCACAAATACATCTTTACCGAGAGGAACTTCTATCATTCCACCACAGTCTTCGAAAATACTCAAATGGTCATTTTTTTCAAGATACTTCACTGATATGAATTGAAACTATTATTTTACTTTAAAGAGAACGTGCAATAACTAAGAAAGACAATACAACTGTACAAAAGAAAAGTTAAAACTCTGAGGGAAAAGATATTTAAGTTGACTTTACCTTACTAATACTTCTGTTTCAAAAAGAACCCCAAAAACTACATTGTTGCAGTAAGCTTCTTTTCAGTTTATTCTTAAAATAGCATATACATGTATATTTATATCATTAAACAATTACTATTTCTGTGATACTTTAATCGTTAATTAAGTTGTTAATTACCATCATCAGTGATCACATTTTCACACGTGTCACCTTGGTAACCTTTTGGACAGTAACAGACACAGTTATGATTGACAAATCCTCCATTCTCACACCTTGGTGGGTTCACACACTCTCCTACAGATGCAGTATTCATTATAAATGTCTGTGAAATGCTTTTCACATAAATTGGTAATTGAGCATAATTTTTCTTTTATTCTAATTAAACAGTCATATGAAAAAGGGTTCTAGTGTCTAGTTTCTGTCATAAACATAATAATTATGCGTGTAAACCTTTTATATTACATTTCAATCAAATACCTATATGGGAACATTATCTACTAACGTTAAGATAGACTATAAGAAACGTCCATCATATTACATGGTAGTTTCAGACATATGTGATGAATTGTCTTCATAATAAGGTCAGGGTATAGCTTTTCTGCGAATTTAATGATAACATGCATGACTGTGCCAAAGAGGGTTTCCATATTTGGAAAACCCAATGTTTGCTGCAGACTTGCAGCAAACCAATTTTGCGTAAATGTTTGCTGCAAACATAAAGGCTTTGTATAGGCTGTCATCCTACTTAATCCTCATTTCAGCAAGTCTGCAGCAAATGTTTGGAGCAGACTTGCAGGAAATGTTTGTGGGAAGGCAATTTTGTTTATAAGTGAGTGGAAAAGCTTGTCAACAGCTTTTGGAAGGCCCGAAAACCAGTTGATATCTAAACTATTAAGTCAACAGAAACTCACCTGCACACTGGTAATTTGCGGTTATATCCTTTACATCATAGAAATCAAGACCGACCCCGGCCCCCGTCCCAGCCAGAAACTCCAGATCTCTGTCCAAAAACTCCATTGTTTGACCTCCAGTGACGGAAAAGGACTGAAATGGGTAAATTTTTTGAAATAATTCATTTTATATTCTTTGGTATTAAGTTTTCACAATTGAACAGTGTTGTAAATTGAGATTTAAAATATCAGTTAATCATTACTAGCATGTTTATTTAATTACAAAATTAATTTATTGATAATTTTTATAATATGTTTATGGTTCAAATTTAAAATAATAATGAATTTGCTCTCCGATGATACTAGTAATTAAATGTACGATATTTTTTCAAAGTTTATAAATGATCATTGTATAGATATTTACCCATAAACCGTACTGCATAATGCTTTCATAGTCATATGCATTGCGGTCAAAAGTGCTAGTCTTTGCCATGTTACCATTGTGAAAGTTATGCTTGAGATTTTCTTTGATCATGCGTATGTAGTCGTCACGGTCAGTGCGTGACTGCTCGTGCATCAAACCCACGGCATGAAGCATCTCATGCACAGCTATCCCAACCTTCAAAAAACAGTTCATACTTCACAATTCATACTTCACACATCTTTTCTGTTTAATGAAAGACTGTATGAAATTGTTTTAAGATTTGGTCTTCCTTTAAACAGAAATCTGAAAAATAATAAAAAAAAAATTAATAACAAAATTAAGCAAATTATAAAAAGTATACCAAGAGGTCCTTTGACAGAAAGTTTGAAAGTTCTCTTTAGTGAGCAAACATTTTCTCCTCTCAGATCTTGACATTTTTAATAGTGTATTAATAATTTATGTCATTAATAAGCTTACACTCATACATCCCCTCTGTGACATTCCAATCACCTGAGGACTGCTTCTTATGTATCCAACATAGGACCAACATCCACTACAAAAAAGTGCATTATATACCCAACATAGGACCAACATCCACTACAAAAAGGTACATTATATACCCAACATAGGACCAACATCCACTACAAAAAGGTACATTATATACCCAACATAGGACCAACATCCGCTACAAAAAGGTATATTACAAACCAATCTTACGTAGGGCTGGGACGATATATCGAGATATCGATAATATCGATTCAATGTGAGGATGATACGCATATCGATACGTATGAAGAAACATCGACATATCGCCCAAAAAAATCTGACTCATGTTTTTCTTTGTTTACTTAACATTTTGGGTTTGATATCTAAAATAAATATGCTTAATTTAAATATAAATATGAAATACACAATAATTAAGATCACTTGTGCAAAATAATTAAGTTTTACAACAGATATACAATTTCTTTGAATAATTTATTCTTATTTGCGAAGAAATGTTTTGTTCATTTCAATATAAAAAAAGAAGTTATAACCAATTAAACATATCGTGATACATATCGTATCGTGGCTCAAATATCGGGATACGTATCGATATAGAAAAAGTTGTATCGTCCCAGCCCTAATCTTACGTGTTGGCCTCAAATATGAGTATTTCGACCAAAAGTGCTTTAGATATTTTTATTTTCTTAAATACATTTAGATGTGTTGCATGATAAAATTGTATATAAGGAGACTATTGTCAAATATATTCTCTCTTTTTTTAGCTACTATCATAAAGGCTGGTTCAAAATATGTGTCCCCATTACAAACTGGTTTAGAAATAATTCAGATAGTTTATGAAAAAGTTTTTTTTTGGGGGGGGGGGGGTAATTCAGAAAATTTGAAATCAGTTTTCTTCTTCTTTTTTTGGGGGGGGGGGGGGGGGAGGGGGTATATATGCCTCCATACTACCAAGATATAACATCCAAAATTTAAAAAAGAGTAGGGTTTTACAAGAATGTAAAGAACTCTGGTTAAATAGATCTAAACCATATACTTACTCTGAATCACGGAATTGTACATAATTATTGTGACCCACTCGTTCCGCTAGTTCCGGTGTGTAAGGCAGCCACTTAAGACAGGTTAAATTGTTAAAGAGTTCAGCTGCTTTGTTGAAGATAGCGTAGCTGCTTTCTTTTACTGCAAAAAATGGGAGTTTTCCATGAATATTGTTCAAGCAACTGCAACGTGTATGGTTTGATACAATGTTGAAAATCTGGTACCCTACCCATGTTTGCTCTATATATAAATGAATAGCAGAAAGAAAGATGTTTTCTACAATATTATTGAGAAAGCATCATTTTATCATCATGTCTTCAAGATGTATATTGGTTACATTGTGATGAATTCTTGCTATTTTTTATCTTATCAAGTAAATATTTTAATACATGTTGCTGATACTACAGGCCTTTAATGCGGGAAATAGTTATTGCCATGACAAAAGATATTATAGATCTATAAACATTCCTCACAGTACATATGTATATACTTTCCGATGCAGCCATGGTTTGTTTAAGTGGTAACGAACTAAAACTCTAAGATTTCAACTAATTTCTGAGACAGTGCTACTTCAGTAACAAAATCGAAAAGGACCCCCACCCCTTTTCCTAGGTTTTGTCTTGAATTCTTTTTTAAAATATATATATATATATATATATATATATATATATATATATATATATATATATATATATATATATATATATATATATATATATATATATATATATATATATATATATATAGATAGATAGATAGATAGATAGATAGATAGATATATGTTCTATGTTTCGGATTGAGTGAAATTCGTGAAAAACGGACAGCTTCTTTTTTTAAAAGCTTGCAATTTCACTTCTTAGCATTATCCATATGAACGCAGTTTTGAAATCCAGATATTTGACTAAATTAGACCCAATCCAAAGCCAAGTAAATGTCTTCTTAACTTCAGTGACAATAAACAAATACTATTACACTTTATGGAACCATACCATGGGCTTACCTATAGTGTTGTTGTCTATGTCAAAAGGAACGATATTTTTCGGCCACTTCCAAGCTGCCCTCCAAAAACTTCTCTTTTTTCTGCGTACCTGAAGCGCAGAGTCAATAGATCGTAAAAGCATTTGCACGCAACATATTAAATAGGTTTCTTTTGCCATAAAATAAAACAAGCATTCTGAGAGTATTGCATTAGCAATACTAGTCCCCTACCGGCAAGTGTAATCTGGTTCCCGTTAAGAATTGAAAATGCCATAATTCCGTCAAAAATTAATGAAGCGGGACGAAATGCAAACTTGATCTATAACTAATCAAGTTAAAGCGACATACCAAAAATCAGCTCAATATCTACAAGCGTTTAGAAGAAAATTGCGGAAATCCCGTAAAAATTGAAAAGGCCGTAATTCCGTCAAAAATCAATGAAGCGGAACGAAATGCAAACTTGATCTGTAACTCATTAAGATACACTCACATACCAAAAATCAGCTCAATATCAGCAAGCGTTTAGGAAAAAAGTGCGGAAAACCAAGTGGGACAGACTGACAGACAGACAGAGGGACAGACAGACAGACGGACGGACAGACTTAGAGGAAACCTATAGTCCCCTCCGGTTTCACCGGCAGGGGACTAATAAAAATGTCGTAAGAGTAGGTGACTTTGATATTGTTTTTATATGAGGATTGTACATGCATTGTACATGCAGATGACTTTGATATTATTTTCATATGAGGATTGTACATGCATTGTACATGCAGATGACTTTGATATTGTTTTTATATGAGGATTGTACATGCATTGTACATGCAGATGACATTAATATTTTTTTCATATGAGGATTGTACATGCAGATACGATTGAAACTAACTGTGTGTTTAGAGATTCTCACTCGAACAAAATCATTAGAATACTAGTAGTACCTGATCTCCCGAAATCTGCTCTATCTGAGATTGTTCTGAGGTTAAGGGGTGCTTGTCCATACCTTGACCTTTTGCAATCATGGACAACTTGGGATGCAAACCTTTGGCCTTTAAAATATAACAGTTTTATACATTCACTCAAAACATAAATATTTTCTTTTCATTCATAATAACTTAGAGAAAACGAAAAGAAAACAGAATACTGGGTAAAGGGGGGAAATAGAATTGAATAGTTCCAATCTCATTAGCATATTCAACAATCAAGCCTTTTTTTATCTAAATCTTTGAAATTAATGCCTAGTGCAAAGTTTTAAAGTAGTCAAAGTGTCATAGTAGAGAGTAGACATAAAGATTTATATATGAATTATTGTAAATTATTGCTTTCTATTGTAATCCATTGTTAACAAAAGAAAACTTTGCGATTTGGAGGGGGGGGGGGGTAATAGCGATTTAGAATAAACAATAGTATTGAATTATTAAAATGAAACTTTATGAATCATTATTTAGGTCATTTTTCTACAAATAAATGATAAAACAAGTAAAAGGACAAAAGGCAAATAATCAGACACACAAATATCTGCAGTATATTTTTTAATGAAATATTTCTATCATGCATAAAGTTCATATCGTCAAACTTTGTTCTCTGATAGAAAACTGTATTAAGAGATGAAATTCTTCTTCAGCACCAGTATTTGTTGACACTTGTTTTATTTTCAAACAATTATGTGATAAACTAGTTCAGGCTTCGCTTAAATGACTAGACATTATCCTAAGGGTATCAGATTATACGAGCTTCAATTAATTGCTTCATTGATTAAACAGTCCATGTTTATTCAATTATGGAAAAAATTAACAGTCAACCGAGTCTATACCCGGAGGCTTATCATATTTTACAGAGGGTTTTTAAAGATTGACAGGTAGGTTAAGCTCACCTTGAAGACCCTTCCGTTTTTCTCTACTGCCATTCCTTCCAGTAACTCCATTAACCGTACGTCGTCAGGATCAACTTCCTACAACGAAATTATATTGACAGTGACTTAAGGTTCATAAACCCTCTACTCACTCATATAGTTTTTTTAACTCTTATAATTTTCCAAAAGAAATATATTTTTAAAGTTAAATACAAACAATTACAGCATAGCTTGCGGGGCAAAAATGGACAGAAAAGACACTTCAACTTGACAAATTTATAAAGGAATTATAGACAATTATGTCATTAAAAGTTATTTCTCTTATCAGAGTATCGATGAACCTTAATCTTTCACTTCAATAAACACAATTTAATACATAATGATTTTCCTTGTCTCCATTGTTATGAATATCTTACAATTTATATTTGTTAAAATTGCTATTAATTGTTTTCTCCTCTTTGGGTCTTCACAACTGTTTGATGCTATATTTCATTTTTTTTTTTTGTGTCACATTCCATTCAAAAATGTGCATGCACCCATAACTGCATGGGAAATACAATGTAATATTATGATACTGTATATGCATTTTTTTTTCAAAGATATGAAATAGGAAATATTGTTTTATTGCTAGTGATATTTTTATTCTTCTAGACGTATGTATAAGATTTTCTCTCGTAAAAACGTTATACAGATTTTTTGCTCTCTGAATTTAACAGTATGTCCAATATTGTAAGAGAGAGAGAGAGAGTCCTTACCTCTTCGTCAATCATTTTGCTGTGTTTTTCCTGATTATCAAGCTTCTTTAGACCTCCTTCCTCAGTAGATTTCTGGCCCTTATTTTTCTTGACTTTTCTTTTTTGGGTCAAATCGAGATCCTCCTGTCCAAAGTAATTTTTGAAAAGTCTCCTTCCTTTCTCTTCGTGGTCGATTCTCTAAATGATACAATGGAACATCAGAATAAATTTATTTTCGAAGAAAATTTTATCCAAAGTCAGCATGGTAAAAGGTTCAAAATTTTAATAACAAGATCGAAGAAAAAGAGATACGAAAGATAAAAAAAATTCTGTTAAATGAGTACAAAATATGATATGTTCGAAAATATTTTATTTAAGCAGCACTTAATGAGTAATTCTACTCTTTAGTTTTACTGCGAAATAAATTAAACTGAATACTGTGGAATCATCATTGTTCATGGGAGAGCAATGTTTATTGGGTAGATACCCATCAAAAATAGCTTTCAGGCGCGGATCCAGGAATTGAAGTTAGAAGGGGTGCCAAAAGTAGGCAGGGGGTCTGGGGGCCGCCTTGAGGCTCCTGGATTGTAGAGTTTTTGTAGGGTAAAAACGAGGTTTACCGAGTAGATATTTTTTACATTTTCTCGACGAAACTATGATTTACGCTAACTTTGACAGTTTTAGGGGGCGCGCGCCGGGAGCGCCCCTCCCCCCCTTAAATCCGCCACTGGCTTCGTCAGAATAACGATGGAATCATTCGTATATATATTTACTACCCAAAAATTACGTCCCCGCGAACCAGTAAAATTTTTATGACCACCGAAAATTGTCACACCCCCCCCCCCAACGAATCAAAATAATTTCAGAGTAATGTGCGTCAGCGCATTTTCAAGATGTGGATTCACAATGAGTGTTATTGATAGCACTGACACAAAAGTTATTTAATGCTTACATATATATCTATCTACCATCTTACATTTATACTAAGATATATAGTTGTATTTTCTTTAAATAAATATTCTAAAACAGATATTTCTTCTTACACATCTTTATACATTGTGGCGTCATTTTTGTGATCCATGGGTACATGGAAGTGTATAAGTACATGTAGATTATAAGTAAACCGAGTATGGAATGTGAATATTTGGCAATATTTGGACTGATTTTTCTTCGATTGTTACCCGACAGCGTCTAGTAAAATCTGAGTAAAATTGCAGTTTTCCCTAAAAATGTTCACAAGAATTTAAAAAAATTACTTTTCAAAACATATTCTCCTGTAAAACAAAATTTTTGTTTGAAAATTACGCAGCGAATAGTCGCCCGCGTGGTGCAGTGGTTAGAGCGTCTGCTCTAGACTCGCGTAGTAAGGAGTTGATCCTTACGTCGACGGTTCGAATCCCACTGTGGAACGTGGAGACCGGTCCTTCGGATGAGACCGTATAAACCGAGGTCCCGTGTCGCAGTAGGTGCTGGCACGAAAAAGACCCCTCACTGCTCAATGGCCGTAAGTACCGAGTATAGGACAAAATTTGCAGCTCTCCACCGGCAAGTGGTGGCGTCTCCATATGAGTGAAAAATTCTCGAGAGGGACGTTAAACAATATACAAACAAACAAACAAACGAAGTGAATAAATTGTATGTAAAGAGAACTGAAGAAGATTATGCTACAACCCCTGGAGGCATCAGGCCCTACATCGAAATGTTGGTATTTTAAATCAAGATATTTATTAGTCTAATCATCAATGGTACAAAACTACAATTCATATTTTTTATCTTCTTTCATGCAAATTCAGTATAAACATAGTCATACCCTTTGTTGTTGTAAAGGGTGATTTTATACCGGAGAAATGCTTGTTTCATAAAATGTAAAATCAAGTTTTACGCGATAAAACTAAATATTTGAAAAAAAAAATTACCTAAAATTGATCGAATAATTTTTATAGAATGAAAAAGGTGACGATAACAAACAGTGATTGATCTAAAAAAAAATCTACAAACAATACAAATATGTAAACAGGGCATAAAACACAGACCCCTGGAAATTCCAGAGGTGATACCTGGTTCCTGTTGACTGGTTACACCCACCGTGGGCCCTATAATTGATCAGGTAGACGGAACATTTAGTAGTCAAATTTAGTATAAAATCAAAGGCCTAACAATTTGTATGAAACACGTCAATCAAAATACGACCCAATGATATTTTAAATTTGTTAACAAGGTCGTTAAAACTACCGTAGAATTTACGAAATGCTGACTTTAAACGAGATTTTTGAAATTTCTGTAACATCAACTTTTCTGTTAGTAGCCTGTCTCGGTTAAAAATATTATCGTACTCGGAGCATGCTCTTGAGTATCGAATAACTTGGGAGACGTAAACACCATATGCAAGTGATAGCGGAATATTACTGCATAAATAAGGAAAGTTGATGATGGAAAAGCTGAAGTCATTTCCTTTGTCATACAGTCAAACAGATATGTCAGACTCTGTGGTATCGTTTATTTCGAGTTCAATGGGATATACCGAGTAGACATATGAATGAAAATGACTATTGTTAATTGATAAAACGTAGTCTAAATATCTGAATATCGAGGCCACAGCAAGTGTTTTCTTCTCATATAGGTTTTTGAATAAATTCTGCTTCATAGGAATATCAAAACAATAGGCTAATAACAATTAGTGCCCATCGAAATTCAACCGAAGACTACATAAATGTTGTCAATGATGAACTCCAGCATCCTTTAAATATCAACTTCAAAGTACTTTTGGGTAGAAACAGAGTGATTTCTTACAAAGTAATTTTGTTGATAACCAATTACAAGATATGAAAATTTCCGAGTTCCATTTTTATTGAAAAAGCAGTTGTCTATCATAAAGCCTGGGTTTTAATTTACCGTGAGGAATGGTTGTCTAAAGTGTAGAAAAGTCGTATGTTTTGATGTTATTGACTTAAGAAAAAATTGGTGATTTTAAATTTTCTAAAAGTTCTTATGAGTTTTTGAGAATCCACATCTGATGTACACCACTTTTAGAATATGTTGTAGCACCACAGTAATTCTGAAGTTTCTCCTTTACAGCGGTTAATACTTTTGTAAGAGGTAAAGATAGGGGCTTGGTAGAGCAATTGCTAGACCCGGCAATGTATCTTTGTTTGGAAGGATTTTTATGAAGTTTAGGAATCCAGTATAGGGATGGTAGATTGATCATGGTTGACTGGAATTTTTAAAGTCTAAGTTGGATTGAATCATTTCCAGACGTAGAATTAAAAGTTCTCTTAAAATACAGTTTATAATAATGACCCTTACAAGACTTCAAAGACTAAGGTACTGATACTAACAGCATCTATTCCTTTGTTGGCAAATATAAGTTTAAGAAATCAACAGGTTGAGTCAGAATTATCATCCAAAACATTTGATGGCTTAAAGAACTGTTAATATGTCAACAATAAAGATTGCAAAAGAATTTGTGCGTAATTGTAAAATAAATGCTCAAATGGGAAATTTATTTGGTTACAAATTCACTAATAAGTATCAACAACTTAAATACTCAAATACATTTTTTTGTTCAAAATTTAGATTATAAATAATGTTAATTACACATAAACATAAGAAAAGATTTAACTTCTAAATACCGCAGCTTTGTCTTCGGGTTCGCTTTCCTTTAAAAATTCCAGTAATTCTCGGACTTCTTCTTTAATGAAATCTATTCAATGATAATTTATATATATATATATATATATATATATATATATATATATATATATATATATATATATATATATATATATATATATATATATATATATATATAAAATAATAATCATAATAATCATAATCATAATCATAATTTCTTTCATAAATTAAACATAAAAAATCATAAGTGCATATCTTCCAAATGAATATGTCATTTAACTACAATTTCAAAAATAGATTACCTTCATCTTTCTCTTTTAAAGGTACAGAAAATACAGAGTTCCAAAGTACTAACAACACGAAACACGTTTGTATCAGCATTTTGAACTGAACAATGGGTAATAATCATTGTACATCAGGCTTTATAAAGGCTCTATATGGGGTCATCTAGCGAGCAAATGTGTTATCGACATAAAAGAACACTTTCTGATGGTTCATAATTTTTTTTTAAATTCATACATCGTTTATTTGTTTATTTGCCGGGTGGATGAACAACATGCGAAAATCAACAACAAACCCATGATGAAATTGTCTAAAGTTTGTAATAAACAATACTCTACAAAACCACCATTAAATAAATGAAAATGGCATGAAATAGATAATTCAATGCCTTCAAGCCATTTACCTTTTTCACACTCCTTAAGAACAGTAAGTGAACTAGTACATATCTGACAGCCCACAAACTGTATCCCGATAAACTCAGATTCAAAACCTTGACTCATGTGTTAACCTTTTGTAGATGTCATCAAGCATATTTTTTTTTATTAAAAAAATATCTGCAATTTTCTTTATTAAACTACTGAATATAATAAACATTGCTGTAAGCATATTTTAAGCGAAATTTAGAGTTGAAATTCAAAAACGGCGATATGCATATTTCAATCGGATTTTTGCGCCATTCTGCTGTGACGTTATATGCGATAATTCAGTGATAGAGAGATGAGAAACTGCCTACTTAGTAACTTAATATCAATCGTTCTTTCTAGCAAAACATTCTGTTCATAATTTATGTCCATAAAAAATTATGCATTTCTTTTCCATTGTTTATTGATCACCATTTCTTTTCTTTTTTTCTTTAAAGGATCTGAAAGTCCCAAAAAGTGATAAGTATATTAAAAATGAATCATTTACAACAGGTTTTTATCATTTAGTAAAGAAAACTTTTAGGAATATCGTTTGGTACACGACTGTGAATAGGAGAGATTCAGATAAAGTTCGAGTTTAATAGATCTCTGGCCCTTTTAAATGGAATAATCGGCCTTCTTTGTCTAAAATGGAGAATGTTAGTTTGTTTTTTTCCAATAATATGAATATATAAAAATAAATTTAAAAATATAGATTATGAAAAGAAAGTACTTTCAAATTTCACACATTTTTGTTTGACAGTTTTTTTTTTATTCCTGTCTCACTTGTTATTGCTGTTATTGCTGCAATGTGAAATAAATTCTTTTTTTTCAAGAATCGTGGTGTTCGCATGCTTATAATGTAATGTGTTAATATGGAAATAAATTCATGAAATTTAATTAAGTACATGTGTTGAAATGAACGGGGGATTAATCCAACAAACTCACAGCATGACAACTGCCGATAGTGCTAGAAAACTGAATTTGCAGGATTCCAAGAAACGTATATTTTGAAAAATATGAATATATGTATTGTCAATGTTTTTCGGAGCAGGAAAGAGACATATATCTTTTGCAATACTCTCTAAATTCCTGTTTTATATATATATAAATGTCTTGACAAGAATCTAACTAACAGACCAAAAAAAAAACCCATAACATTTCAGTTAGGTGGTCTGATGGAGTACCTGACGTCAAAAGATTTCATACATTTATTAAACCGTGTTTGAGACTGTAAAAGAATATCATAAATTGTACGTATATACACAAAACAAGAATCAAGTTGTCAAAATGAAAGGGTTTTTTTATTGAGGTACCAGGAAATTATAAAGCTATAAATCAAACACCACTAATATATATATATATATATATATATATATATATATATATATATATATATATATATATATATATATATAGTAATGATATGTTTATTTTCTTAAGGGTGGCTATTGCATAAGAATTCGTCATCAAAGTCAGCCAATAACTTGTCAACTAGTTTAGATGGTTGACTACATGTAATATCCGCTGTCGTCGCCCACTTTGGCCATGCGGTCGAAATTCGCAAAAGGTAGCTTTTCAAAAACACTGCACTGCAGTCACACGTAATGGGATTGTCTCTAAGATCAACTATTACATCGTTCTCCAAGAACTCTTGTACCTGGTTTTCACTAACGTTTGTGATATTATTGTTTCGTAAGTCGATATACAATGGACCAGAACTCAAAGATGAATTTAACTGTGAAAAGGAAGTTTCTTTTACATTGTTATTAGATAAATCCAGGATTTCCAACGATGGATAATAATAACGAATTGTTTTTAGTGTACTTGGAATTTGAAGAAGACTGTTGCTAGAAAAGTTGTAGACTCTCAGATTTGGCATTTTGTAGAGTGTCTGAAGATGGGGATTATTATGCATTCCTGAATTTGGATTATTGAACGAGCGCTCATAATAGGTCATATTTTCATAGATGCAAAGTTCCTCTGCCTTCAAAATGCCCTGTGCAAAGGCTTCTGCATTTACCCCGGCGTCTTTCAGAATTACTGATAAATGTGTTTTGTTGAATTCTGTAAAAGTAAAAGATACGTTACGCATTATTTCACTTTTTAATGATAATTGTTCATCACAGTTCCTTGCAGAGAGATTTTCGATTTGATTTTTAACATACTCGTACGAGTTAATTTTTATAACACAGTTCTCTAAAGTGACGTCTGTCGTCAGTTCAACACTTAGAGCTGGATCTTGGGTTTTATAATCTTCTACCAACAAACATCCCCGGATGTTGAAATTTGTGACGTAGCTTCCTGCCATCCGTCTGGGAATAATAAGAGAACCATCATGGCCACAGTCAATGTTTAATATGACTTCCTGAGGATTTTTCAAAAATGAATTCAGCCATCGTCGAAATTCAAAGAAATTCCATTCTTTTGTGACATTAAATGAACACGTAAAGGTTTCAGTGGATATATTTTGAAAACTACAATTTTGCTCATAGCTGGATGCAAAGGAATATCTAAAAAATAAAATGAAAATTGTTAGAATATACGACACAGAAACATTCATTTTTTGGAAAGTTTTGAAGAACATCTGTTTAATAAAACTTTGAGAATTGCGGTGTTTTATATACTTATGTTTAATTTTGCACTTAACTTTACACTTCATTGCCTTCCTGTTTTTGTGTGGTCTGATTCATTGTAAGCCGCAGGTACCAGGTATGTATTGTCACTCATGGGAATTATATGTACTTAAAAGTTCAGAAAGCCCTGCATATGATTCGGTATCAGATCTAGATTAATTGTTCATTTAACAACCAACGAGATATAAACAATATAGTGCTTATCAAAACATTAATTGTAGGAAGAAGCTCGATGATTTTGATTTTGATTTTATTGTACAACAGATTACGATACCAATTATATCCCACGGAAATAACTTTTTTCGGGAATTTTACAATGGTTAAGTAAAAAGGTTGACAATAGTGTAAATGCAAAGTATTAATTTACATCCACTGAATATTATCTCCTTTATTTCTTATGAAAAACACGGTCGTTTGTAAGTAAACACCGCTTAAAGGGGCTTGGACACAGATTTGAAGCTCATATTTTCTAAAATTTTCTAAATAATCTAAATAATATAATGGTTCATATGTTGCTACAGCAATTTCACACCGAAATATGTTTAAAGCGTGATAAAAAAAAACCCTTTTATCTTGTAATTATTAAAAGTACGTTTTTGGGGATGCGTTTGATTGACACATCTCCTTGCACTTCCACAAAGTAAACTTTATAAAAACATAATATATCCATAAGCAGAAATTTTGTTGTGTATTTATGAAAACTATAATCCAGGAAGTTCAGAGTAGAAATGTTAGAAAGCAAAACCAACTCACAAGTATATTGTCCGTCCGTGCTCAGTGATGTGTACAGACTAAACAAATTGAACACACCCGGTAAAACGTAAACACTAACAATAACAGAGCTCGTGCCTTGTTTACAAACACTGGCATTTGACGTGATATTATGAAGAATGTCATTGTCATTGAATTCTTAGAATATTCAAGTAAGTTCAAATCATTAAACTGAAGTTTGTTTGTTTTTTTTTAAAATAGACATTTAGAATTGTAAACAATGCACTGTGTCCAGGTTCCTTTAACAAGCCAACTTATAAATTTCGTTCATTCATGAATGAAACATATCAATGACGCACATAATATCAACAAGAAAACATTGATGTAACCATCAATTGTCGCCCGGGAAATAAATAAAGTAAACAATGGAAATGAGTCTTGATCATCAAACCGCTTCGATATGTGTGAAAAAGGCATGCGTCTAAATGATGGAGACGATAGTAGAGACTATTTTGAAAACTTATAGGCGGATGAAAATCGAACAAAAACGATACCCTTTTAAACTTTATCAATTCCTCAAGTAAATGTTGGCTGCATAAAATATAATTTGAAACCAGACACATGCATCACCTATTTTCAAAAATGCCTTTCACTTTAAGATAATAAAACACGAACTGTGTAAAGTACGTTTTTACGTTTTTATGCGATAAGTAAAATTAGATGTTCTAAAAAAAGGGACCTGTCGTTTTTTCGATAGTAAATGATATGCAACTTTATATATTAAATATGAAAAACATATATATTTTTACAGATTCACTTTATGGAAGTAAATATATTGTGTATCTCGTAATTTATAAAGGGAAAGAACATTCTGATTAACAATCTTGTTAATGTTTAGAAAACCTTTAATTCTGAATAACTTCTCCCACCTCAATCCCCATATACCAACACTTAAACTTATATGTATAGAGCAGCCCGGTCCTCCGGGCTGCAATAATACAATAATTAAAGTAATCAGTCTTACTTTATATGATTATTTATACAGACATAAATACACACTAATGTCTTTCTTTCTTTGTTAGCATAGGAATTAATGTTGCAGATATTACGATTAGAATTTTCCTAACTCGCTTACGCGGGTTATATATTATTTCTGCAACAGATGCAACATTATTTTCCATACTAACAACCAAAGAAAACATTTTATCGTAGAAATGAACGGCTCTTGTACTTCTTAAAACTATATAACTGATATGAGGGCACAGTTTTAAAATTATTAAAATTGTATTATAATTTTATTTAAGAAATTAAATAAAACCAAGAGTATATAAAATATAACAATTCAGCAATGACGTAATAAATCTTCAAGCATCATATGTTACGCAAGATTACAAATAAACTCTTACACACTCCAGTCAAATGCTGGGAATAAACTCTCGTATGAGAGCTATTTGTGCATTCCTGCCAAGTGCTAGGTATAGACTTAAGTATGGGATTTGTACATTCCTGACAGTAGTTCTATGTAAAGACTCTATTCTGAGATTTCGTTGTACATTCCTGACAGGTGCTAGGTACAAACTTTGGTATACGATCTATTAATTGTACATTTCTGTTTGACTGTATTATAACAGCTATTCCTAAATTACTGCCAGACTTTAGTATGAGAGCTCCTTGTACATTCCTGTCAGACTTTAGTATAAGACTTCTTTGTATATTGCTGACAGTTTCTAAGTTAAGACCTTTGATGAGACCTTTTTGTACATTCCTGTCAAACTTTACTATAACCGCTATTTGTAAATGTAAATTCCGGATAGACTTTAGAATTAGAGCTACAAGGTTCATTATTACAACAGTTACTGTATTTTATTTAATATATATATATATATATATATATATATATATATATATATATATATATATATATATATATATGACATATGGCTTTAGGAGACCAAGGAGGATATATTTTCTGGCTTAGGGAGACCACTGGATTAAGGCGACCTTTTTCGGTCTCCCTATTATTTTGACCTCATCAGTATTGCAAATGTCTTTTTATAGATAAATAAACAGTCTGCCATTAAATATTATTAATCTTTAACTCTGTTATTTAACATTCAAAAGTTGTCTAATTTCTATCATCTTCCCTAAAAAAGAAAAGAATTTATAACCTACGTATAATTTCAAAGGATAATTTTTCTGCATTTTGGAGACCATGAAAAACATGCAATTAAACAAAAAATCTAGCATATATATTTTTTCCGCTTTTGATTTGTTCAAATGAGTGTTTCTTTAACTTAGTTTTCCATGTTTTATGTTAAAAACCTAAAAAGGAAAAATATTGTAAATTTATGAACCATGTTTTGAATTCTTAGCAAGTGCTTTCCGTCATTTGTTCCGAATGCCATCGGAATGCCCCTTCAGTTTTCAGAAAATGACCTCTGAACACCATGGATGTTGAGAAATTTGGGTAAGTAACTAAAATGATACAGTAATAAGTTGTAATTAAGAATACACAAGACAAACATTCGTTTGGTTTTTTTGTTGTTGTTTTTTTTTTTTTTTTTTTTGCCTAGTAATTTAGCTTTCAAGAGAAAAAGTATGATTTTAAATAATCGTTAGACTATAGTTCGGTATATAAAATCCTGAAGGAAATTCGAAATAAAGTTAAATGATAGGCCCCTATATTTTTTTAATTCTTTTATGCAAGTCCACAAACAAATTAAATATTTAGAGATTAGGCCGAGCGTTGAAAAAATAGTCTCGCAAGTTGACGCAGCTATTTCGAGCTTAAAAATTTAAATTAAACTTTCTGTAAACATCATGCAGGACATGATCATCATGATATAGTATAAATGAATATAAACAGACCCTGTAAGAAAAAAATAGCTGTAATTTAATAATTGTTTATTAATATAATGTGGTCCTCTGCTAATAGAATATATATGCTGTAAAAAAAATCTGAATCAGGGTGAAGCAGATTTGATACAATACATGGCTGAAGGAACGGGGGGAGGGGGCAGGCCCCCTGTAATTTTGCTGAAATTTAGGTATACTATAGAAAACATTGCTCCTTTATGCTTGGGCCCCCTCAATAATAACCTCTGATGATCTATTTTTCTTTTGCTTTTGGGCCCCCTCAATAATAAACTCTGACAATGTATTTTTCTTTTGCTTATTAAAAATTTTTTGGTTTGTAGCCTCCCCCAAACTGAAACTGAAAAATGTTGTTTGGTTGTGCTCACCCCCCCCCCCTCCAACTAAATTACGTACGGGCCTATTCTCCATCCCTGAGGTTTTCTTTCACCAAAGAAAGATGAATTGGTAACAGTTCAGATATATATAGCAATATTTACGGAAGGGAATATTCTCGTTTAATTATGAAGATGTGACAGTAACTCAGTCAAAGCCACAGTGAGTGTAACATTTATTTAATATTATTGTTAATGTTTACAAATAGTGAAATACTGATACTGTGAAATTTTAATGGATATATAGAAAATATAAAAGTACAACCATTTATTGTAAATCACATACATGAAAAGCTTCTTTTTTTTAAGCAATTGGAAATTCTTCATTTTCTCATGAAATTATTTTATTTCGTATGTATGATAATTTATTTCGTATTTTAATTCTGTAAACAAATCATTCTCGCAGTCTAGTTCCCTTCATTATTTTCAGCAGTTCAGTGACAGAGATAAAATAATCATATGAGGTTTATACCCCCCCCCCCTCCCCACCAAATGAAACTGAAAAATGTTTGGTTTTGGTCCCCTTCAACTGAAATTGATTCCTACTTACCATGCTTACAGGCTTAACTATGAAGATGTGACAGGGAGTGTAATAACAATAATTGTTCAGACGGATACATATTAAGCTGATATACGTATCAAATTTTAATGGATAGATAGAAATTAATAAACAATTACAACCATTTATTATAAACTACATAAAGATAATTTTTCAAGCAATTTGAAATTCTTCATTTTTTACGATAATATTTTATTTCGTATATATATATGTTTATAGGTTTATTCGTATCAACAAATCTGTGTACGAGTTAATAACGCATCCTGGTTCCCTGCATTTTCAGTGAACCACAGAGAACCAGAATAAGATTGTAGGGAAACAAGCCTTGTTACAAGGTTTGAGGTTTGTTTATTTTATATTTTAAT
Source organism: Saccostrea echinata (assembly GCF_033153115.1). Lineage (NCBI taxonomy): Eukaryota > Metazoa > Mollusca > Bivalvia > Ostreida > Ostreidae > Saccostrea > Saccostrea echinata. The sequence goes on from NW_026889825.1 coordinate 2,071,330, forward strand.
TTACACTTTTAAAAATTATTATTATTATGCAAAATCTGTGTGCAGATGAATATTTACATTTTAATGTTATAAGTCGTTTTGTGGTTCATATTTGCGGTGACTGTCCCACGTGTGTTTACCTGTTTACATTCACCTACTGACCTAGAGTCTTCAAAATATACCTTCTGTAATCATGACTGTTGTAATCTTGTTTTTATGTTAGTTTACCATATGTAACTTGACTGTTGTATAGATTTATAGCGATCACTGCAAGCTTTTAATATTTAGGTGAAGAGAAATTTCAGACTATCAATCACAGGCACTTGTTTCATATACGGTGCACCCCTACTTATTTTTACCACAAGGTATCTAACTCAATTTCAGGCACCCCCACTTCAAGCTCGTATTTTGTTCATGTATCATTATCAATCATTAACGTACTTTAAAATGACATTGTTCGCTTCAAGAGACTTTTTTCTTGTCAAATAAATCGTTTCAGACGTCTCTGGTCGAGTCTCTTTATTGTAAAGCACTCATTTATTCCACGAAAATTACCTCGATACATTTTAAGACTTTAGATGGGATACAACTTCCAGTTGGGGGTAGAATAAAACCAGAGACTTCCGAGTATTCCATTCCGAGGTCTCTGGTTTTATCCTTCATTTACAACCCCAACCGCAAATTTGTATCAAAAATTACCTTGATACATTTTAAGACTTTAGATGGGATACAAATTTCATTTTTTCACAGGTCACGAGGTTTCAACTTAAAAAATAAAAATTCTCACCGTTGGAAATTTTAGCTTGATGTGTTGATAATTTGCCAAATTATTATGTAATAAAGGGGACTTTATATGATCACCCGGCGCTGTCGCTTAAGTTCAGTCTTCACAACAATTCTTTTTCAGCACATGCCCTTCGGGCATGTAGACCTATCATTTTTACCCAGCCCATTCAAATTTGTACATGTCCTACTCAAAATTCTTACATTTACCAGTATTGTGCAACAAAAAAAACCCATTAGGTATAAAGGTTTTATATTAATTTTTTCAGCGTCGTAAACCAACCATGGCCTGTGATTGCCATTTTATAAAGCGTTTTTGTTCATAAATAACTTTTGAGTTGCATGCTGGTCATTTGTTGGCCGGTTTAGCTGAACTGAATTTCAGAAATGGGATCATGACTGTAGTGCCACAGTATGTGGTATTGATGAACATCTCGTAATTTAGCAAGCAACTTCGAGAAAACAAATAGGTTAAACTAAACACTTCAATGATTAGATTGACAATCATTTGACAGGTCGTATCGAGAATGTAGACAGGCAATCCATCGACATTACATATAGCAACGTTTAAGCGAATAATGGGGGTAGGACAGAGTAAATGGCAAGTAAAGATTGTACAATGAAAGAAGATTCACATATGCCCTCTTCAGACATGTAATTTGGCAATTTTTACATGCCCGGCTGCAAATTTAACAGGTCCCTGTCATTGGACTCCCGGGTTATTTGGAAGACTGTTAGTTTAGTTTCATGAGGTCCGACAACATTGATTCTCAATGTCTGCTCTCTCTACCCCATACACTTATCTTGATAAAATTATATAAATTATATTATTAATTATATAAATTGATATAAATTATATAATCCGGTCTTGTTTATATAATTTTACAATGTCATAAACAGCTGCTTAAGTGCATATAATATTGTACTAAATGGATTTATATATAGAATTAGGGAAAGATCCTCACTTGATTATGGCAGCATATTTAGCCCGTAGGAGTTTAATATCTACCACACATGATCAATGTCACTTTTGGACGTGAATGACTTTTGACACCCTAACTTCAGTTCAAATCAACGTTAACTTTATGTGACGTCTCTCTGAATCTTTTTTGGCATGTAACTTGGGTAAAAACAATTAAGTACTCTTGATGCATTTGATTTCTCTTAGCCCGTTTAAACATTTCCAAGGTCTATACCAGTTTTTGCAGGGGCGAAACTATGTAGAAGTTGGAAAAGAAACCCATCCCCTTTTTGACGTATTTGGTTTTCGAGGGGTGAAAATTTTCAATATTACACTCAACTACATGCAATATTTATTATATTATACTGAATGTTTTATACAAATACAAATAATAGTGAACCTTGAGCGCATAAATCTGCGCAGTCACTATTTTTTGGAATATCACCCGTCGTCAAGCAATGTTGACTGTTGCGACACTGGGCGTGGCTTCATTATTCAGCGGATAATAGTGCTTTTTAATAAATGTTTCTTGACGAATCAGATTAATTCATCTAATATACCTGAAAGTACAATATTAATTAATTGTCATCATTTTCCTATATTAGCATTTTTACTGGTAATGGTTTTGAAATGATAGGAACATGCACTGTTCAAAAAGTCTTAAAATGTTGTTTTGGCTCAATTTCTTTGTTAGATTACTGTGTTGAACTAAGGCAGGTCAATTAAAGTAACATGATCCTATAGATTCCATGTACATTTAGTACTGTAAAGTAGACAAATTTATTGTTCTCACAAGTAGTTCTCAAAAATTGATTTAAGTTGGTCTCCTGAAGGATGTAATAATGCAATTGGTCTGCTTAAGGTACAGTGTATAATATAGACATGGATATTTTATTTTGAATTTGTATTATGTCAATCATTAGAAATATATGAATCTTAATTAAAAAACATTGTTTTCATTAGAATTTAAGATATGTATAATAGGCATATATTCTTCATGCTTTTCCATAGTTAAGTCCTTTTTTACAGGGTCTCTGCTAGAATCATGTGGACCCCAGTGTAACAAATCTATGGAAAGAGAGAAAATCTCAGCTCAAGGGTCAACATGTCTTTATTCCAAGAAAGGTAAATTGATAATTTTTTCTGCTAAAATACTCTTTTATAAATTATAATATCAATGCAAAAGAGTGAACAAACAATGTACCTAACAACATTTTGAAAATGAAGTGCAATAACAGTTAATAATTATGATCAATCGAATGAATGTTAATAATCCAATCAAAGTCCTTGTTGTATATATCATTTTTGCTAGGGCTGTGTATTGAGCAAAAAAAAAAAAAAAAAAGAAAGACATTTTTTAATGCGATATGCAATATATTGAATTCTTTAACAATTCTGTCAAAAAGTCTTATAAATCATTATGCATGAATTTTATAAAAATAATAATTGTTTTTTTACTCATTTTTAATTTTATGTCTCACCGTCTTTAAAAATTACACTTCAAATTCAAACTTTTCTTGACTGTAAAATCAACATGTTAAGTAAAGTTGTCTATGTATTTTTATGATTTTGTAATAATCATTTAAGATGTGCTACCTCCTTAATGATTATATCATTTTTATCAGTTTTAATTCAAAACAGTTACCGGTAAATATAATCTTTGGTGATTGAAATTCCCAAGTTTTTCACAGAATTACCTAAAAAAAACTGCCTGCCCAAAATGTATTGGAATTAAGTTATTTTTAGCTCACCTGAGCCAAAGGCTCAAGTGAGCTTTTCTGATCAAAATTTGTCCGTTGTCTGTCGTCATTGTCATAAACTTTTCACATTTTCATCTTCTTCTCAAGAACCACTGGGCCAATTTCAACCAAACTTGCCACAAAGCATCCTTGGGTAAAGGGGATTCAAGTTTGTTCAAATGAAGGGCCACACCCTATTTCAAGGGGAGATAATTAAGAATTAGTGAAAATTTAGTGATATCTTTTAAAAATCTTCTTCTCAAGAACCACTGGGCTGTAAAAGTTGAAACTTAGGTGAGACCTTCATTACATAGTGTAGATTCAAGTTTATTCAAATCATGACCCCCTGGGGTAGGGTGGAGCCACAATGGGGGGTCACAGTTTTACATAGGAATATATAGGAATAAATCTTTAAAAATCTTCTCCTCAAGAACAACAAAGCCACAATTAGTCATATTGATATGGAATCATCCTCAGGTAATGTAGATTCAAGTTTGTTCAAATCATGACCCCCAGGGGTAGGATGGGGCCACAAGGGGGGATCAAAGTTTTACATAGGAATATATAGAAAAAATCTTTAAAAATCTTTTTCTCAAGAACAACAAAGCCACAATTAGGCATATTGATATGGAATTATCTTCAGGTAGTGCAGATTCAAGTTTGTTCAAATCATGACCCCCAGGGGTAGGGTGGGGCCACAATGGGGGATCAAAGTTTTACATAGAAATATGTAGGACAAATCTTGAAATTGTTTTTCTTAAAAACAACAAAGCCACAATTAGTCATAATTTATATGGAAGCATCCTCAGGTAGTGTAGATTCAAGTTTGTACAAAATCATGACCCCCGGGCGGGGTGGGGGGGGCACAATGGGGGATCAAAATTTTACATGGGAATTTATAGAAAAAAAATCTTTAAAAACCTTTCTCTCAAGAACAACAAAGCCACAATTAGTCATATTGATATGGAATCATTCTCAGGTAGTGTAGATTAAATTTTCTACAAATCATGACCCCCAGGGGTAGGGTGGGGCCACAATGGGGGATCAAAATTTTACATAGAAATATGTAGAAAAAAATCTTGAAAAATCTTCTTCTCAAGAACAACAAAGTCACAATTAGTCATATTGATGTTGATTCATCCTCAGGTAGTGAAGATTCAAGTTTGTATCAAATCATGACCCCTCGGGGTAGGGTGGGGCCACAAGGGGCGATCAAAGTTTTACATAGGAATATACAGAAAAAAAAATTGAAAATCTTCTTCTCAAGAACAGCAAAGCCTTGTTAAGTCATATTGATATGGAAGCATTCTCAGATAGTGTAGATTTAACTTTGTTCAAATCATGACCCCCAGGGTTAGGGTGGTGCCACAATTGAGGATCAAAGTTTTACATAGGAATACATAGGAAAAAAATTCAAAAATCTTCTTCTCAAGAACAGCAAAGTCATGTTTTGTCATACTGATATGGAAGCTTCCTCAGGTAGTGTAGATTCAAGTTTTTTTTCAAATCATGACCCCTGGGGGTAGGGTGGGGCCACAATGGGGGATCATAGTTTTACATAAGAATATATAGGGAAAAAAAAACTTGAAAAATCTTCTTCTCAGGAACAGCAAAGCCATGTTTTGTCATATTGATATGGAAGCTTCCTCAGGTAGTGTATATTCAAGTTTGTTCAAATCATGACCCCTTGGGGTAGGGTGGGACCACAATGGGGGATCATAGTTTTCCATAGGAATACATAGGAAAAAACTTCACAAACCTTTATCTCAAGAACAGCAAAGTCATGTTTTGTCATACTGATATGGAAGCATCTTCAGGTAGTGTAGATTCAAGTTTGTTCAAATCATAAACCCCAGGGGTAGGGTGGGGCCACAATGTGGGATCAAATTTTTACATAGGAATATATAGGAAAAAATCTTTTCATCAACAGAAAAGCCATGTTTAGTCACATTGATATGGAAGCATCCTCAGGTAGTGTAGATTCAAGTTTGTTCAAATGATGGAAGGGGGGGGGGGGTAGGGAGGGTCCACAATGGGGGATCAAATTTTTAACAAGGGAATATATAGGAAAAAAATCTTTAAAAATCTTCTGCTCAAGAACAGTAAAGCCATTTGTTATATTGATATGGAAGCATCCTCAGGTAGTTCAAAATCCAAGCCCCCTCCCCTTTAAACTTTTCAATACTGAAGTGATTTGTGCTTTTTCCTAGCCAATGTGCTCAGGTGAGCGTTGTGGCCCATGGGCCTCTTGTTTTTGATACGATATATTCATTAATCTAGATATGTGTCGATATACAGGTAAACTTCAGTATCTCGAACACCGGTATGTCGAATACCACGGATATCTTGAAGTGAATCAAGGGTCCCAGCCGTTTTTATTATATTCATGATTTAAAAAAACCCCCGGTATCTCGAACACGTAATCTTGAATACCTCGCTTATCTCGAAGTAGATTTACTGTCCCAAGTGCTATAAACACATGCGTTATCTCGAAGTCCAACAAATTATCGCTCCACTGAATTCACACCTTAGTACACAATAATCCCATTATGCTAATTTTACGTTCTGTTGAACGTTTCCGTTAGGTCTAGCACAGGCTTCATGGGACCATTGCTGATAATCACACCTTATTAGTCCCAAGCTGTTGTTTTTGGTAGTTAAATTTAATTACACAGGCCAGGTGATTTGGAGGTGTTAATAAAATGCACTCTCAGAGATACTATGACACGATAATGAAACAGCGGCTTGGGGATGATTACTGTACTAGAAATTTAAATTATCGAAAATACACGCTTATACACATCATTACATATCAAAGTAAACACTGAACACATCAAAGTGATATTGACCTCAAGAAATTAAACAATTAAAGACATTATTTAGAGTATAAAAGTCAGTACCAAAAATCAAATCTTCAGTAAATATCATGTCCGATAAGGCAGTCTAACGAAGGACCCGGTAGCCAACCAGGGGGGATAGTTAGATTATCTGACCGTAGTGGAAAAAGAAAACTTAAAGTTCATACAATCGAAACAAAGTTTGCTTTTGTTTATTCATATTGGCAATTTCAATAAATTATTGTGGAACGATAATTCCTGTTGTTACATTTAGGCATGTGGGTATATGTACATATCCTGTTAAAGTCTTTGTGTATCACATTATATCATGATATACTTCAGACAAATTAGTACACCCGTAGTTTTGAATACAATTCATACATTGATTTCATTTGCCACAATGGTCTCTTTAATATTGCAATAATGCATTTGGTTTTCCTAAAGCATGTATAATGCAGGTACTGTATATACTCTATGTCCAGCTTATAGGTGAGTCATAAAAAGATTAGTATTTTGAAACCAGGTTAAAACATCAGAGCATTGATTTGAAATTGTCAATTGATTCTGGCAAAAAGTTGTACCAATTTATAAGCGGGTCAATAGCAAATCCCTCCAAAATAACCTCAAAAAATACAACTGACTTATAGGTGGACCACCTTATAGGCAAGTATATATACGGTATAGTTTTTGTTGAATTTTGCTAACAGCAAAACACTATGAATAATGAATTTTGGAAAAAAAAGATTATTAAGTTTAATGATGCATGTATGTAGTATAGAAATATTGTTCATATGCCTATACATGGTACAAATATGCATTTTACAGAGTGTACATATGCCAGAATCATATGGACCGCAGACTGGCCCTGGTGATTCCGTTAAGAAAAAAGAGGAAAAATCAGTGCTTGTGCTCATTGGTCATTGGACAAAGGTAAATAGATTTATTTCATGAAACTAAACATGTAAATTACTAGGATATTAAAATATCACAATTAAAATACATGTACTGATTTATATATATATATGGATATCAGTTGGTCTCCTTGATGGAGTTAAATGCATTTGTTATCCCTTTTAAGTGGATCATTTAAATATTATGCAGTTTATTTAGAAGCTCTTTATTATCTGCACTGTTCACTTTTACAGGGTGAATGCCAGAATTTTTTCAAGAACAGCCTGAATCTGACATGGAAAAAATGAAGAAAAACAGCCTTCCTGTTTATAAATCTACATTCTGACAAAGGGTAATTTTGTTTAGTTCAATTAGAAGTGCAGATTTAATTTCAGTTGCTTTCCTTAATGATATATTATAGCATTTTTATTCCCTTATGAACAATATGTATACTTGTAAAGCATGTATCACAAAATCTTCTGCAAACAAAGTTTTGGGTGTAGAGTGTTTGTTGTTTAACGTCCCTCTTGAGAATTTTTCACTCATATGGAGACGCCACCACTTGTCAGTGGAAAGCTGCAAATTTTTGTCCTATACTCAGCACTTACGGCCATTGAGCATTGAGGGATCTTTATCGAGCCAGCACCTACTGTGACATGGGACCTCGGTTAATACCTCTGTCTCATCTGAAGAACGGGTCTCCACGTCCCACAGTGGGATTCAAACTCGCGATGTAAGGATCAGCTTCTTTCTCCCCAACTCTAGAGTAGACGCTCTAACCACTGCATCTGCTCTACTTTGGCAACTTTGGGAGTATATAAGCATAGGAATCATCATGTCCATCTGTCTGTTCATGTGTTTGGCCACTTTTATGATTAGTTTTTTTGTTCCAATTCTGGCTGAGATAAATTGATTTAAGTCATCTAAATACAACCAAATTAAGGGAAATTACTATGGTATTGGAATGAACTTTTTGGAATACTGTCTAATTGTTCCATTGTAGTTGGTTTCTTTAATGTTGAAATAATGCATCTGGTCTTCCTAATGCATGGCATACACTGTATGCATGTGTAATGTTAAAGTTGGCTGAATGTAAAACAGTTCTTGCGTTATGACAAAGGTAAATAGATTTAGTTCATGTAACATGTGTAACTAAACATGTAAATTATTAGGGTATTAAAATCTCAAGTTTTGAATACTGATTTACATGTGGAGAGTTGTTGGTCTCCTTAATGCAGTAATAATACATTTGGTCTCCCTTATGCATACTGTATATTATATAAATTTAATGACTGACGTGTACGAGGGTTGATCCAAAAGTTCGTGGAATTTCTTCTAGTGTTGTACGGATAATCAGAAAACATCGATTGTCGACAAAAAAATGCTACTGATTCCGATGATCGATTATAGTTTTTCATAATCGATCATTGGAAACATACTTCTAATACAATACATTCCGGAATTATCCATTTCTGGTTTAAAATTCATTTCTTCTTAATGAAAGAAAATGGCATCTGCATCTGATACTAGCCAACTAGCACGAAGCAGAGGTGATTAAGAACTGAAGATGCATATATAGGGCCTAAAAAAATTATTTTTGTTTCCTGTAATAACCCGACCGACCCATTCAATTTACCCCCGGGTGAATTTTTTTTCTGCCAAATCTGTGTTTGCTATTTGGTTTGATCAATCAGCTGATTCTTTTTATTCAAAAAATATTAATTGTATCTTCTATTTGAGATATAAAATATGCAACTTAGTCAACATTTACCTTAAATATAGAGTGATCAATTCCCCCCTTAACTTTTTGAAGTTCGTTTTCTGCCACTAGGCAGCCATGTTGGGTGTCCACTGTAAATATTTTTAGGTCTAGAAAGTGTAAAAGAAGCAAAACAACAAAGAAAATAATATATTATGTATTTTATATATTTATGTTAAAGAAATAAATGAAATTATTGTAATAGTCTGCTTTTTGTATACAAAACTATGAAGAAATCCGATTATAATCGGTGAAATCGCATCAGAAGCAGTAACCAATTCCAACCGATGATCGATTATGAAAATTAACCGATGTCTCATCACTAATTTCTTCATATTTTTTTTTATTTATTAGTGAAAGCGGTTGAATACTGATTTACATGTGGAGAGTAGTTGGTCACCTTAATGCAGTAATAATACATTTGGTCTCCCTTATGCATACTGTATATTATATAAATTTAATGATTGACATGTACGAGGGTTGATCCAAATGCTTATGGAATTTCTTCATATTTTATTTTTTTATTAGTGAAAGTGGTTGAATACTGATTTACATATGGATAGTGGTTGGTCTCCTTAATGCAGTAATAATACATTTGGTCTCCCTTATGCATACTGTATATTATATAAATTTAATGACTGACGTGTACGAGGATTGATCCGAAAGTTCATGGAATTTCTTCTTATTTTATTTATTTATTAGTGAAAGTGGTTGAAAATTACAAATAAAAATATAGACACTTGTTGAATTTTTTTAATAAAAAAATATTTTAAATATTAATGATAGTAACTCTATGGCAGTTGCCATAGCAAAGGATGTTTTAAAATGCAGGGGAGACATTTACTCGTTCATTATCATTTTAATTCTTAATACGTGATATAAGAAAAAACATGCGCTAAGTGGCAAATAAAATGAGAATTTTGTCATTATTACGATTGCTTGACCACTAATATACCTGTCTGTGAGAGTTTTACTGATTTAACTTGATATATAGATTATTAGTTGATGATTTCTTGTTCATCTTTTAATTGTTAGAGAACGTCACATTTCAGTCAAGTTATAAGTTTTGTTAAAATCTTAGGAACACTCTGACTTAAAGGGGTATACTACTGATACAGGCTGGAGAAAAATGCATTTAGCAACTGATTTTCCAGTGGCGTGAGAAATTTAAGAACAACAGAACTTCCATGGAGGTTGATTAAAGGTGTGGCTGCTTTTGGAGGGTCTGTTTTTCTCGTAGACAAATCAAGCGTTGATGGATGTTGACCACTGACGTACTGTGCTTGACTTTGCTACTGAAATTGGAACGTCATATGGAAAGATGGGGAGTATTTTTGAAATATGAGTGTAATATAAAGATAAGTCGATTGGTGGATACCCAGGCTTTTCTTGAGAGAAAAAAAGAGAAAAAGGCAGAATATTCTGTAGAATTACTTAGTTGAATTGAACATGAGGGTGAGATGCTCCTATAACATGACATGACATACTTAACTTGACGTTACGTCGAAGTCTCCCCCGGATTTTACAACTATCAGTGTTCAGAAAGCTCATGTGACCTTATTGGTAATTGGAACGTGGTGAAATTTTCCAGTATTGTTGCATAATGACTCTATATTATAAATATGCCTATTGTTTGCTTTCATCAAATCACAATAAAATTTTAGAAATAATTAAATTCCATGAACTTTTGGATCAACCCTCGTATTAGAAAAAAGATGGATCTAAGATTGAACAGGTTATAATTCACCTGAGTCATTTAAATTACTTATTGCTATCTGTTCTTGTTCAGTCATCATGTGTCAAGTATTGTCTGTAAACTATTGAACATTTTCAGCTTCATTTCTGGAACCAGTTTCAACTAATTTCTCGGTTGAAGTACTGTATAGGGGATTAATTTCAGGGGTTGTAATTTTCATGTTTTTCTCTCCTCTGACACGATCGCGGTTTGTTGAATTCGCGGAATCGGTATATAACTAAGGTTACATGTAACTCCCTTCAATGTCTATATCCGTTTAATCCATAGCATAGCTAGAAGGCATTAATCAGCGTTATGTATTCACTTCACGAACAACAGGGTAGATTTATATATACATCAGCAAGTTCAATAGTTATTTGAATGATTTTTTAAAACCAAAATGTCGATAAAAACATGATAATGCAGGTAACAAATACACGTCGTAACATAGTTACGTACGGGTATTCAAAACCCATGACCCTAGTGTTTTGATTGATGAAACATGTAGCGTTGGCTATTAAAACAGTTTTTTTTTTAAACAAATACAGGTTATTATCTGCTGGGTGATCTAAATTAATGTCAAGCATTTTAATTAAAATAATTGAATGACAAGTACAATTCGTAATTACTGAAATGACCATGCACTGCACGTATATTTACCTATCGTAGTCTATTCTCAAATTTCCAAATATAACATGTAGGTTATTGAAAACTTATTCACTGTTTCTTGAATTCACGGATTTATTCACACCGTGAATATAGCGAATATTAACACCGCGAGTTATTTTCCCCCTATACAGTATACAGACTTAATATAGAAATGATTTTATCGACTTTCTCAATCGATCATGAATTTAAAAATGTAAATATAAGCATTTAATTGTAAATATTAAACATTTAGCATCTCATAACCAGAGTTGGAAATTACTGACTGCCCGAGGCAGTCTGTTTTTCAGGTAGGCAGGGACAAACTTTAGATTAACCTCGGTGGTCGGGGTCATTTAAATAGGTAGTTCCTGTTTTCCTTCTTTTTTTTCAGGGTATAGTAAGTCTATAGAAATTAAGTAAAATATAGTATATCAAAGGAACACTTCTAGTTAAAAATATGAGATGACCTATAGGACCAATATTGGTTTCAGTCTTTAGAAAAAGCTTACCGATATATGTTCCGGTCACTGACTTTAGGTCACATGTGTGTAGTTTCTTGTTTCTCATGTATTGCTTTAGTTCTACATTAATGGTAATCTAACAACCAAGCTTTATGATAAACGTGATGACTTTAACTTTTCAATCGTCAACTTCCCTTACTTATTCAGCAATATACCTTCATCACCTGCATACGGGGTTTATATCTCTCAGTTGATTGGATACACAAGAGCATCCACTTTTGCCGAATGATACTTCTTGTGCTATTTTACCCGAGAAAAAAATCGAATGAAGTTGTATAGATACCTGTATCCATAGTGATCAAACTAAGAAATTTGCATGCTTGCGTTTGAAATAATACAATAACTATTAACATTAGTTCCTTTAAATTTTAAAATGAAAAAAAGTGTATTTAGGTGGCTTTCAATACCAGTACCATTGTCTTGCATGAATGTTAAAAATGTTTGACACTTTTATTTATGATGACATTTTAACGACACTAAACTCTCCTAACCATCCCGTGTTCCTAAAACCAAATACATACAAACTTCTCTATGCGGCTTGACTTCGATATAATGATACAAAACGTGGTTATGTTTTACAGTGAGCATCTTTGAGGAATGTTTACCTGGGTAGAACTCACGTGACTACCAGTATTTTAAATAATTTATTCCACGGGTGGGTTCAACATAGGTCATACAGGTAAATAGCTCTTGCTTGTTATAGGAAAAACATTGAACTTTTCATACATTTTTAATATTTTAAGTACAAGCCTAATTATGTACAAATTTCCTACTTTCACACAAGTTTTATAAATGTATAATGCATTTTTTGTCAATCGCACAAGTTTGTACAATGTTAGGCTGACAATAAACAAAAGCTTTGAAATGAATGACCGTCCTCGATTTACTATAAAAAATCACGAATGTCGGCTGACCCCTACCACATTGTATGGCTTTGCTCTTTGTATATTCATGAATTTCAGCGATAAAATTTGTTGAATCTTATGGTTTAGATATCAATTAATGATCTGAGATGGAAAATTATGCTTAATTTAATTCTTCATTTTGTCACATTTTACCGGGGCCCATTAGTGCACTCGTTCTTTAGTGTTTATACAGGTAAAAAGTTTGAAAAAATAAAAATGTGCCAACAAATGGTTTCGAACCAGGACACTAAAAATGTTCATGGTGAGAGTCTGCGGTCTATCGTTCTGGGCTATGCTGACTATGAGGACATTTGTAATAAATATAAACCAGTATGATAGAAATAGGTTTTCACGTTTTTTGTAGTTTTTTTCTATGAATTTCGACCCTAGGCACTTCTAAAAGAACCTTGTTTTAAATAATTGCTTACTAGATCAAAATCTATCAAAATTTCATAATTTAATTTAGGGGCAGGCAAAGGGTGATTATATTGCATCTATCGGGTATAATTTTCTTATCAGAAAATTGTAGAGATATGCAAGGTTAATTAATGACAACATTTATTTTTCCTTTTTGCCTAATACTTTTATGATTTTCACTAATAAATTGATTATTGAAAAAAAGCCTTTAATATGACTGCTGATTTTATCTCCATCTGTAAATTTTCAACACCTTTTCTCATGATTATAGTAGATAGAGAACAGATTATGATTTCTAACATTTACTTTTACAGATCATTTCCTTGAGATAGGTGGAACCAACAGTCAAATACAGACACTTTTTAGAAAAGTAAAAATCTGGCTCAGGTTAAAAAAAAAAAAAAAAAAAATCATTTACAGTTTTAACAATTAGTAATTTTACCTTAATTAACTGGAAAAATCTTATTTGATGAAATACAGGTCAAGAATGAAGAGTTTAAAGCCTAGTAGGGATTTTGGTCACGCAGGTAGGTTAAGGCTTCCCGTAGAATATCACAGTGCACTCTGTGCCTTCACATCTCTGAACTACCAAAATATGACGTCATAATGGAAAATGACGTCAAGTCACTGAAATCTTGATGTGTTATGACGGGGAGAGTGTCATGAACTTTACACTTTATTTGAAACTGCATGTAAAATGCTAGGTAGCTATTGCAAAATTCACGGGTCGTTAAAGGTTTTTTTAAGTCGTATATGTCAGAATATTTTAAAAATACACCGCTTACCTACTCTTGATTGAAATTCAGCATGTTCAAAATGCTTATGAAAAATATACTTTTGAAATGTACTCTGTTTTATACCCGTGGTTGGAGGTAGAATTTATTTAGTGTGTATAAAAGAGTCTGGCGCAGGTGAAGAATGAGGATTAATCTGAGAATTTTTGTTGAAATCTGTAAGAAGAGGTTGTTCTCTAACTGAATCTTGCTTGGGAAAAATGTGTGTTGGCTTTGTTTTAATACAGATTACGATATTGTGTGGAAAATACCCTCAAATTTGTAGGTAAGTTGAATTTCTCTGGAAATATTTTGTATACTAGTATATAAGTAATACTATGACTTTTCCCAAGCACATTTCGGATACACAAGGATACGATGAGTTTATTTTTATAACAAAATGTTAAATAAATAATTATTGTGTAAATCAACTGCGCCAAAGCGATTTATATGAAACACTTCAAAAAATTATAAATGACCGTCACGTGATCAGCAAAGTCATGTGATATCATAACAAATATGTTAATACATAGCCGAGGAAATCCTCTATATAAATTGGAAGTACTTAAGTTCAATACTTTTAAATTAAAACTAAAACCAACCTCGCAATGACATATTATGTTTTGAGCGCATTTTAAAGCTTCGGGAAGCCTAAACATAGCTGCGCAATCATTACAGGTAATCTGCAGGCCCTCTCGAGAATTTTACACTCATATGGAGACGCCACCACTTGCCAGTGGAAAGCTGCAAATTCTGTCCTATACTCTGCACTCATGGCCATTGAGCAGTGAGGGGTCTTTTTCATGCCAGCACCTACTGTGACACGGGACCTTGGTTTATAAGGTCTCATCTGAAGGACTGGTCTCCATGTCCCACAGTGGGATTCAAACCTGCGACATAAGGATCAACTCCTTACTTCGCAATTCTAGAGCAGACGCTCTAACCATGGCGCCACGCTTGTGACTAGCTCAGTTTTAAAGAAATCATTCAAGATATTTTTTATCAAACTTAATATGCTGATACATATATAATTAGTAAGACCTATTCAACTATTTCAAAAACTTTTGACCTTTCCTGTGACCTTGACCTCACTTTCCTTCAATTTGCATTTTGCATGGTTTTAAAACCATTTAAAATATTGATATCTAAGGCTATGCATCTATACATAATTTGGTGAGAATTTATCATCTATATCCATTTTTTTTTAGATTTCAATTTCAATTTTAAAGAAACTTTTCAAGATATTCTCATCAAACTTCATACACTAACACAAAATTTCATGTTGCATTACTATACACTCGGCAGGCATACATGTCCTATGGACATATTTCTAGTGTATTGCTATTTCTGTTGTTTGTTTACTTCTGGTCAGTAAGTGCCCCCTAGGGGCAAGCCCCAGTCCTGTTTTCTTTTCCAGGGTTGCAACAGCGCCCCCTAGAAAAACAAGTTGCACCATCCAATCAAATCGTGTTTTGTGCTGCTTTATGCCAATGAAATTAAGGCTGGACAGCATATGTATTGTATTCTGACCAATGCCGTATTTTCAAATAATTAGGATAGACTTACCACTTCAGCATTCCTTTCATCACTGAAGTGATATACATGGTCAAAAATTGACTAACTTTCATTTTTATGTCAACTGCAGAGCAGAACGACACTTAGAGATCACTTTACCTGGTGTCTGTCTGTCCGTCTGTCACACCTTATATCTCCAAAATTTTGAGAGGCAGGGTTTTGATAATTAGCATTTATATATGTTTTTGAGCTCATGATACTATACTTTGAAACTGTATGAAATTCAGTTACCACACAAACTTATATTTAAATACTATGAAAATACATTGGGATCAGTATTCCACCATGAATTGTGTTGACTGACAAAGTGACAATTAAAGTAAAGACAGTCTGAAATTCCTTTCCTCCGAGGATTGTTGGAAGCACCTACAGTACCGACCAGACACAACCTAACAGAAAGCGAACCCAAAGCGCACCCCGGGTTCGCTGCCTGGGTTCGCTTCGGGTTCGCTTGGGGTTCGCTATAGCGGACCCCGAGCGAACCCGCAGCGGACCCAGAGCGAACCCGCAGCGGACCCAGAGCGAACGCCGAAAGCGAACCCCAAATTCAGTAGCGAACCCAGCAAGCGAACGCGCGTTCAGTGTTGCGTAACTGAGCTGTCAATCAGGATTAGCGATAAGACGTGTTAACCAATCAGTGCGTCGACCGATCAGCATGCCAGTTTGTCATTCGATGTAAATAAAACATTCCACAAGCAAAGCGTGTTTATGTACAGTGTGAAATTATTATTATCACGATTAAAAAAATAATTATATTTATATTTTAATTATCCAAGTAGCATGTTATATTTACACATTTATTTTTTTATTTTTTATTTTTAAAATCCATTTATTTATATTGCGTAAATTTATCAGACAAAAAGTTCTTTAATGTTTAAAGGAAAATAATGGTTATCACAATTATAACTTAAAAAAAAGAAAGAAAAAAAAGCATTTTGACAACTTATAGCATTTCATTATCTCGAGATACTGTACAAGAGTATGCATAGATACATGCTTTCATTCAATTATCTTATTTTTATAATTCTAATTTACATCTTTGTTTAAATCCAGATCAACATCAAAATTATTAATCTTCTTAATTGGAAAAAAAGTAAAAAAGACTAAAAAATAAATAAATAAATAAATAAAGAACAGCATAAATGTACATGCACAGTATGTCCAATCGTAAACTACTGTGGTATTATTTTGATTTATCTTTTACAAAAAAATAATGTAAAGCTTGATTAACCTTGTTGTTGTTGTTTTTTTTATTAACTGAAATAAAAAGAAAACAACGCGCAATTTACATGTACATTATTGAACGAACTAATTATCGGTAGTAAATAAGCAATATAACAAGTCGTACAGTATTGTATTCTTTTAAAACAGCGTAACTTTAAATGATAAAGCATATTTAAGATGTTTAATTTTTTTCTCTGATGATGGGCCCCGTTAACTGCTTATTGTGGTCATGATATTTTTATATCAATACATTAGAAATGTACATTTTTACAAAAAAAAAAATTATTAATTCCCAATACTAACATAAGTAATTAGTCGACAAATGTACACGACATGATTGTCTGGGTTACTTTTTATCCCTGATACTTATTATTATTTTAATTTCTGCAGATGAATGAATTAAAAAAAAAATGCTGATTTTTGAAATTCATAAACGGAAAGATGGATATAAGTATTCATTCATTATTTAGGCCATTTTTAAATTTTTTTTACCCCAATACTGCATATTATAAAATCCAATTGAATCAAAACTCACATTCAACCTATATCATGTGATAAAACATGCCGCATTCGATGATAAATTACATTTTTACGTATCAAAAAGTTTTCCAAAGTCGATTAATTGCAGCAGTAAATATTTTTAATCTAAAATATCTATTGATAAGTTGTTGTTGTTTTTTTTAAATCCACTCCTAAATATTTTTAACTATTTTGTGTAAAACTTGATCGTTCGTGTATGTAGTGAACAATAACATTGCAGACACTGTACATGCACATGTATCGATCGCCACAAAAACAACAATGATCGATTTCACTGCTGTATTTCGAATAAACAAGGGGCGGAGCTTACTGGCGGCAAGATTAAAGCGGGGTCCGCTTGGCGCATGAGTGCGTAAAGCGAACCCTGAAAGTGAACGCCGGGTTCGCTCTAGCAGACCCAGAGCTGACCCAGAGCGAACGCAGAGCGAACCCAGAGCGCACCCAAAATTTCTCAAAGCGGACCCGTAGCGGACCCCAAGCGAACCCAGAAAGCGAACCCGGGGTGCGCTTTGGGTTCGCTCTGGTGTTAGGTTGTGTCTGGTCGGTACTGTACATGTGTATTAATAAAATGAAAAATAGTTATTCCTCATAATTTCAATTAAATTATTCATTTGAGGACTGGGGAACCATATTTTCTTTGATTGCCAGATTCTATCCCAGTCTTTTACTTTTGGATCCTTTTTTTCCTTGCAGGCAAATGCATGAACCTCCATGCTAATATTAAATTAATAGCTGACCACTCTTAGATTTATTTACCTCTTTAATAACGATACCTAGTAGGTGACATATACATTCCTTGAAACACTCTAGTTCCTATTTGATTTTCACTAATATAAAGATTATTGAAAAAAGACTAAGGTGCTCTATAGTGATCAGTCTATTCATTCATCTGTCTGTCAAATACATATATCCCTTGTTCAGAGTACAGGTGACTCTAAGTACTTCAAACTTTATATTTTTTAATTAGATACATGTAGCTGCTTTGGAACATCTGAAAGGTCTATTACATTATCACTAGTTTTACTAGTTTTCTTCATGTAAGTTGAATATATTTTAAACTTTTAAATTTTTATTTTTTCCAGGTAAGAAAGAAATTCAGGAGTTCTTAAATTGCCCTTGGAGTTCTTGGATTTCATCAAACTGCTAAAAGACCTCAACAAAAACAGCGTCTTGAAAATGAAAATATTCATTGAAAAAAAAAAAATGATGAAAGAGCCACTAAAAATCTTCAAGCCTTTGAGCTGAAATCTGGAAGTCAATCTGTGGACTTTACTAGTATGTCATAATTACTAAGTCATCATTTGTGTATAATAAATACACTAAACTGTAAACACTTGTTAAAATGTGTATAATTTTTAGATATAATTTGTAGCTCACAGACTTCAATAGTTTCATGTAATTTAAGTAATAATGAAAATTTCCTGTTGTCTAGCTAGATTAGGAACTATTATTGTCCAATTTTGGATATTGTGAAATAATTCATCTAGTATGCATACATGTGTGTACAATTACGTGTAAATTAATTGTTATAGCAAATTCAATCGATCATTAAGTTGAATGTTGACTACTGTTTTTCATCAAAATTGTTTACACTGAATTGTTTGTGGATTTTTCCATTTGCCCAATCATGTCAAGGAGCACATGGCAGGAAATGCTTTCTCCTCCATTGCACCTGGTGTTTTTAGAGGTCTGTGTTTGCTCTGCTCTAATTATGTATTGTTTCAATGGACTTTAAAGCTTGATCACTGTTGGTAATCTTCATATTTCATATACTATTAGAGTACTTGAAGAAAACTGTAAAGATTTAACATACAGTATAATGCATGTATCTTGCACTTTAAGTACAGTTTATGTGGTTAAGAAATGTTAAATCGTCTCATAGTGCATTGAATTTGTTAAAAATTAGAAAATGTGTTGAATTTTTTTTTGAAATAATGTTAGATTGCAGATTTTTTTAAATCATGCAAGCAAGAAATTGCTAAATATTTTTTAGCTTTTCTGGACAGTCTAGATGAGTTCTTATTATATACCTAGCATTGTCATCCCAGTTAAAATTTAAGGAGCAAGGTTCATTCCTAAGCTCTACCTGGACAAACTTGCATGGATTAAAGCACATTTACAGATTTACTTCAGATGCTTGACCTGATCTACATTTTCCTCATGTGTTTTTTTTTTGTTTTTGTTTGTTTGTTGTTTAACATCGCTCTCAAGAATTTTTCATCCATATGGAGATACCACTACTTGCTGGTGGAGAGCTGCAAAATTTGACCTATACTTTGCACTCAGGGCCTTGAGCAGTAAGGGATCTTTTTTGTGCCCACATCAACTGCTAGGCGGGACCTCGGTTTATATGGTCTAAATCTGAAGGACTGGTCCCCACATCCCCAGTGGATTTGAACCTGAGACTTAAGGATTAAATCCTTACTCGCGACTCTAGATTACAAACTCTATCCTTTGCGCCACATCGGGGACTCCACAAGATTGTTTTGAGCAGTCCTATTCTCATGTAATTATAAACTCTATGTTGAACAAACCTGCAAAGATGATGTATGTACATGTAAATGTTTCAGGGTACCAATCCTTGATTTGACTTAGATTTTCTGGATTAATGACCAGTTTTTTAGAGAAGGTTCATTCAAAGTAACAATATACTCTTTGGTGATCAGTAAACATAGATGATGTATCCTGCTTCTGATGCTGGATGTAACATACATTTTCAGGGTTATTGAGCAGTTAAATCTAACCCAGACCAACTTGCATAGATTTTGGATCCAGGTGATATAATTACCAGAGTGTTTGTTGAGTGAGACTTTGCCTTACTAGTAGATAACATTTATAGAAGTGAGCTTTGTATTCTTTGATTAGGTATGTTTTTTCTTTGCTCAGGATATATATACCATCAGTGCCAACTACCATACATTTTATATAATAGATGTAGCTGTTGTTCAACTGAATATGATAAAACTGTGGATGAAAATAATTTGATTTTTGTACCTTTGAATGTATTGAATTCATTTGTAAAAGCTGTTATGATACAATGTTTGATATTTTATAAAAGTTTTTAGCATATGCAATCAATAAATGTATCAACATTTTTATTTTATTATACTTTTTACCCTGCAAACTTCTTAAAAACAGAATAGTAATGATCCATTTAACTGATACTAGGTTAGTGTCACATTGTACTGGTATATCATGTATACTGAACTGTAAATAAGAAACATCTAAATAGGTAAAATCACAGCATGAATCATTGGATTATGTAAGAAGTGCACTATCTTGTGCTTTGGTATGGTATTAATAATAAATGTTAAACTATCATTTTTTTTTTTCAAATTAACAAAGGATATGCTTGAGTGACTGTATTTTGACTAGCAGTAAAAATAAAATGATTTTTAAGCATTTGAATTATTTTGATTCATGGTCTCTGCAAGTTTAATGATAGCAAATATGTATATTGAACATGGCATCCACATATTGCTATACTGGATGGGGCATAACTTTTACTGAATCTTTATCACAACCTTGAAATTTTATGTAGTACATGTACTCTTGGTTTCAACTGGTCAAATGTATTCTTAAATCAGAAAGAATTTAAACAAATATAGGCATAGGTCAGAACTTCATCAATTAGTTGGAAAGCGAATGCACTCAGTGACTATATGGTGTAAAAGAAGCTTGGTATAAATAGCAGGAAAAACTACTTGATGTCCACTGTGAACTTTGTGTCCTCAACAAAACAATATGGAGTATACTATACTTGGTCTAAAGAATAATCTATGTCTGCATTCACTTTTAGGTTAAACTGTTTTGGGCATTGAGAGTTTGTTTGTTGTTTAACGTCCCTCTGGAGAATTTTTCACTCATATGGAGATGCCAACACT